>NC_139353.1:38291970-38891970 GCF_055883805.1 Amblyomma maculatum
CCTGGAACAAAGCGACACATTTAGTCGAATTCGCTGAAGAAGAGGCCTTGTGTGTCCTCCAATGATTAAAAAAATTGCAGAGGTTCAACTGTCCTTTTAACCAAGTTTCAAAAGCATAATTTATCGGCCGCACCCTCAGTAGCTGCTGCCGCTTAGATATTTGCTCGCTTCCCCACTTGATAACCTTCATGGTAACGGGCTAAAATCTGGTTACTTATTGTTCCCTAAACTCGGCAGCATGTCTTTCACAGCTGTAGTATTTGTCTTTAGAAATAATGGTTTCCTCTACTACCCGCCGCCCCCTTCTGTCGCGCGCAATGGCCTAGACGGCGTTCATGCTTTGCGTATTTACCTAGGTCACATAGATTTAATGAAGGAGCGGTGCAGTAAAAACATGATGAAGACGATGATGAGTGCACAGCGAAATAAGGTGTTGCTGTTTTATACGAGGCGTGATTGGCTTCGGCAATAGAGTAGTGCTCTCATGTCTCGGGGGAAGGAGATGATCTGTTCGCTCCGGGAGATTCGAAACGAATGCGCGGCTGTATGTTTGCGGTGCAGCTGTAGTGAGGCGCAGATGATACTCGCGCATACGTTGTACCTCGTTTCCGCAGATCAATGACGTTCGAGAATCAAGATGACTACAGCGCGTTGCAGAATTAGAGGCGCGATGTAGAATGCTTCTCCCAGCTAAACTGCGGAATCCTTGCATTTCAAATTTCGCACAGACATCACATTTTGTCGCTAGTATTTTTTAATACTAAATTTGTTCGGGGTACTTGCCTGATTCGATCAGAAGAAGTCAGATGTTCCCATCGCCTGCGGCCGCGGCGACGCCAGACGAACCGCTGCCCCAGCGATGCTACTGGTGGCGCCACCTCATGCTGCTTACAACAACTCTGTAGCAGGAAAAGAGAGGGCGAACGTTTCTGGCAGAAGGTTTGAGTTGTTGTAAGCAGCATGAGGTGGCGCCACCAGTCCCATCGCTTGGGCTGCGGTTCGTCTGGCGTCGCCGCCCCCGCAGGCGATGGGAACATCTGACTTCTTCTGATCGAATCAGGGAAGTACCCCAAACAAATTTAGTATTAAAAAATACTAGCGACAAAATGTGATGTATGTGCGAAATTTGAACTGCAAGGATTCCGCGGTTTAGCTGGGAGAAGCATTCTACATCGCGCCTCTAATTGTGCAACACCCTATATGACTGCTCTCCAGGGCAAGACAGGGTGAAATGTTCCAAGGCTGAGGATGTTGAGGTTTTGACCAGGAGAAAAAAAGCTTCGCTTTGAAATGTTAAATATGGCGTGTATCTGTTGTGTGGTATGCAGATAGATCTCTAAGCTGCAGAATTATACCTGCAAAGACAATATTAGGTGTCTTCAAACTTTTGACTTGCTTTTTCGTTTGTTCTGTATATGGCCATGAGATAGCAGGGCTATCACGCCAATAGCAAAGGCAAAGGATACACTTTTAGCTCAATGACTTCGTGAAAGTCACCGATTTCGTTCCCGTGGCGACACGGCCAGATCGAACATCATGGCGCACCTAATTGCGTCGAATATAACACTGTATTCAACTGCACATAAATTCAATTATTTTTAATTTGGTGTGAGCTTTTCTTTCTACCGGAATAATGTTGCATAACAACTGAGCTATGAGTCGATTTGTATATAACGGCAAGTCCGAACGAGTAGAGAATCTGGAAATCTAGTCATTGAACAAGGTGCAATGCACTGGCTCCTGTTAGCTTGGCTTGGTTTCGTTTGTGATGTTTGACGTCCCAAAGATATTCAACTTATAATGGCGACCACCTTTGGCTCAACGCTCATAGGTATCGCCCAGAGCATGGTCACCTCACCTTTTGCCGCAATCGGAACGCGTCCGCTTAGATTGAAGGAGCCTTAAGGAAGGTGAAAATGCTGCATTAAAATGTGTCATTAGATGAAATGATAAAATGCTGCTCCTGAGGAAATATTCTTCAACGGCAACGTATGGGGCAGACACTTCATGGGTACATGGGTTCTGCAGAAATTAATAAATTCTCAACTCTATTTATACGATTGGCGGAGAACGCTCGAACCTCCGAGCTGCGCGGACGTGTCCGAATGAGCTGCGGCTTCTCAGTCGTTTTCGGCGCTTCGCGCCACTATGAGTGTCACGAGTATTGATCGCCAGGTTCGGCATCACGAGTAGCATCAAGGGACGCAAAAATGTTCTGGGGAGCTCACTAGCCAAATGACAGCAAGAGTTTTCGTCTCCAACAGGAGCGAGCAAGGGTTGGGCTTAACCTCGACCTCGGACGCCATCGGGCCGCCGCCACCGCGGCTCCACCTGTCCGCTACCGACATGAATTTCACGGTGGAAGGCGAACAGTCACTCCTTCTGTTCTATTCGGGGCGGGATGAAATGAGATCAGCAATAATTACGAGATGCCGCTAAAACAGTATCCAGCAGAAAGTGAAGCACCTAGAGCGAACGCAACCGCTGACTGGATCGAACGCCACCGTAGATGCCCCTCTTCCTGGCAAGGAGTCAGGCAAGTCCTCACTCACCATCCGTCCTACCAAGCTCCCAGACAAGCACAGAGAGCCAATCCCCCCACGCGTACCGAAACACGATTGTAAAGTCGTTTTGAGACAGTGAAATTTAAATCTCCGCATGGTCACGCCAACAAACCTGATCCAGGCACTCAGCAAACACTTAGACCTACCGCTCGACAAGACATATGCCGAAGGCAAGGTACACATCAACCTGCACAGTAACACATTTAGAATGAGCACGCCCATGAGAGAACAAGCACACTTGCAGACACAGCATAGCCAGGCTGATCGTCAACAGTCAGAGTTAAACGACCACGGCATACTTTTCTCCTCCCGAGCATTCCGTAATATTGGTGACCTACGGAGCTTTGAGCGGCGAGTCACCTGATGAAATTCCATGAGGTTAAAAACGAGAAGGGCTCAACGCTGCTGAACCGAATATGGAGTTAAAGTATTAAATGCGGGTGACCGAGCGTTGTTCTCCTTTGTCGTTTTCTTCGTCGTTTTTGCCGTCTTCTTCTTCGTCGTCGTCTTCTTCGTCGTCGACTCTTCGTCTCCGTCGTCTTCTTCTTCTTCTTTTTCAAATCCTCGAGGACCAGGGGGGTCCACGGGCCACGTGACGAGCATTTAGACCTGGCGTAGTATTGCTGTCGCAATAACGATATACGACCCTCAACTGCCCATTCTCAACACACGCCGCATAGGGCGCTCCAGAGCGGCTATCATAACCCTTGAGGGCACCAAGCCACCGAAACATATAGATACTACAGAGGCCACGCGTGTTACCCGTACATACAACGCATCGAGAAATGCCTCAACTATCGCAAAGTTGGCAATCGCGCTGATGAGTGCTACAAGCCGAAAATGTCAAAATATCGGCGTTATGGCGAAGACCATTCGTCACCGTATGACGTTGAGCTCCACAGCTGCGGACAAAGGTGTATCATTTGCGGGGAAGCGCACGTTACCGGTATATGCAAATGCAAATCATTTCGCCGAGAAGCCAAAGGAGCCGCAGGCCAAGAAGCCCTCTCGAACCGGTGGAAACCGGTTCACTTTACTCTCGACGGCAGACAACGATGCCAACAACGACAAAACCGACCACGAGAAGTGGCTTTCGAGAGCCGTGACGGCTGTGGCAGCAGGCCAAGGGAAACGTCCGCCTCCTACCTGCCCTTGTATGACCGCCAACAAGGGAGCGTAAGCTCCAGAAACATCAGAATCAAGGAACGCCAGCTTCTCCCCTCGAGCAACCCGGAAAACGAAAGCAACGTCAACGCCGATGCGAACGCCAGCAGCGACAACAATATAGAGGTGAGCTTTGGAGCCAAGGTTTCCCAAATGGGCACAGGAAGCCCGACCTTTTTGAACAAAATAGAAAAAAAAAGAACACATTGCTACACTGCATAAGACAATTGCCGAACTAGAAAAACTAGTAAAGCAAAGCCCAACCTACATCTTGCAATCAGGCCACCGACAATCGGGCCAACCAAATCATCCCAGTTTAGGTTTCCGCGTTGTATGGAAACGCAATGAACATAGAAACAAATCATAGCGCTATAAGAGACAGATCCCGGCCAACTCAGAGTATGGCAGCAAAAATAGTACAAACCTCCCCACATGGTGAGCCGCAGCACAAATCTAAACCCGCCCGCTCTGCTTCAACAAATAAGTCATATCCTATTGAAGAAAGACTACACAAATATGACACAACTTTAGGTTAATAATGGCCCATTTCAAAAAATCTTCGAACTCCTTTTGGGAGTAGACGAAACGCTAGATAAAACCGTCCTACAGCTAATAGAAATGCAGCAGGAATTAAACCTACCTCATAATATCAAACATGGCTCTACAACCTCAAGCAATTAGGATATTGCAGTGGAACTGCAAGGACTACAAAAACAAGTGTGGTAACCTGCATTTCCACATATCCATATACAACCGCTATCCGAGAAACCGGATGCCATGGCCTTGCATGTATATAGCTACTCCGCAAAACTATCAGGTTACGCTCTGTTTACTTCCCCATCTGACGCTAGCTCGAAGAGGCTCACTGCATTAACCGCCACCTTTCTCCAACACAACAAACAGTATGCCCATTCAAAATGATATAGAGAACAGAAAGCTGTCTCACACATAGAAGTTCTATCACGAAAGAACGTAGACGCCAACGACTTCATTCTTAATATATACAACTCCGCAACACAGATCTAAAGCAACGTCGGACATTGGTCGCAGAGCCGGGAGGATAGCTCAAATGCCGCATCTAATTATAGCGAGTGCCTTTACCCCATATCACAAGGCCTATGGTACATAAAAGCACAACCCAAAAGCACGATGCTATAGGAAACTATCCAAGACGAAGGCTTTAGCATCCAAAACGCATATCTCACCAAAACCGCGCATTCAGGTTCACGAAAACAGCGGCTTTCCTTAGCCTTAACCCAAGCCTTGGCCACAACCCCGCTTAAAGCGGCCTCACCGGTCTTTAACCAGCAGGTACCAATGTAAGAAGCAGTGAACAGTAGCCGAGGTAGCACCAGGGCAGCTCCCGTTGAAGCATCCTAAGCTTCTCGTCCTTGTGTATCCTCCTTAGGTGTCGAAAGCGTCCGACTGATTTTTATCTTCGAACCTATCACTGTGGAACAAAGGTGGTTAGCGAAATATACTGCGAAATTGTTGCAGAATACTGAGTAGTCTAGCTGCCTGTGGTTAAAACCAGGGATCCTGCAGGTGTTGTCAACCACTAGACTCATGCTGTGGCCTCGAAGGCGGCTGCTTCCCTTGTGTACGTGTGTTGTGTCAACGCTGAACTTCCTTCATAGGTGCCTAAGAAGTTAGTGTATATCAGTCAATACCCGCAGGGTCCATTAAATACTTCACTGACAAAGAGCCGAAGCAGCCAAGAGATATTTGCTTAGACATCCATGGAGATGCGTATCATAGCGGCGAGTTTGAGATAAGAGCCACTGGTCAGCAGCATAAACAATGCGAGGCGAAATGTCAAGCAGTGAAGTCCTGTCGCATGGCAGCGCCAAAACTTGGATAGGAAGGTGAGAATATAATATGAAGAACGTCGGAGCAAATTGGACAATAATAGGTGGGTAGGTATGCTAATTCAATACATATAGCCGATAGCCTGTGACTGATAACCTGCATGTATGCAGGGCCCTAAGCGGATAAATTCAGTTTAAAACGACAAGTAAATCAACACAGAGGATAAAACTGGTTTATTTCAATGGAAAACAAGCGGTGTGTAGAATTATGTGTTCAAATTTTAAAATGCATATTAGGGAGGAATGTTTCTGTAATACGTAAAGAGGCATTGCCCCTTTCCGGGAAGCTAAATAGCAGTGTCTTGCATTGCTGCAAAATTAAATTCAACGGGATGACACAGGTGCACTGTATGGCACATCCACAGAAGCAATGAGCATCTTATACTTAATTATGATGTGATCCATCCTGGATGTCAACGCAAGCACAGTTATTCTCCCTGAGGCCGTATTATTTGGAAATAACAACGAACAGGTCACTTAATCTGCGGTGGAAGTTAGCAAAAAGCGTTTGAAAGATAGATGGCTGAAAAGCAAAAAAGTGAAATAAGCAGAAAGTGTAGGAACAAAGATGCAGTGAAGAACATTGTGAAATATGAAACCGATTTATAATAGCATCCAAGAAATATGAGTCATGAGAGCCGAGTTTGGCGGCAACTGCCACTATCCCTTTTTTCGAGGGGATGTACACTATATCAATCCAATGTGAAGAGTGGACTGCACAAACGACGGAACGGATGCATGCTTCTTTCTGACGACGCTGACGACAAAGACGGCAGGCGTTATACGACATAACGAGCTGCACTTCCAAGTTCGCGTTACCTATTATCGTTGTTTGTTCGTTTTGCTTTTGCGGGTTGGTGTGTACGAAACCTTACATGAACCATTTCGTTATATATTGACCATTCGTTGTTCAGAGCGCTACCTTAAGTGCTAATGCTAGGTTTGACCGAGAGACTGCCGTCTGTGCGATGTCGATACACCGAGAGGTTTGGGCTGAACATTTAAACGCGGATATCTAAGGACATAGACGTAGTACTAGAATCCTACAAAACAGAATAGTCAGCAAATTGCAGTATCTCTAAGATTGCAGTATAAACTTGCATGCTAACTGCTGTGAATAAAAGGTAACTTTTGGAGTATGTAAATATATACTGATGTTATGATGAAAGTTATCCTCATTCTGCGTTCGCCAGGCCGTATCTCATGCGAAAACAATTTTAGGTAATGCTCTTTATATTTATTTTAAGTTGTGAAATTCTAGCGTGGAACACCTTGAAGGCAGAAAACCTGGACAAACAGCAGCATACTATTAATAGGAAGCATTCAATTCTAAATTTGTTGTTCAACAAATCAAGGATGACAATGCGTGTATTAAAAAAACAAAAATTGTGTTCAAGAACGCTTGTGTGGATTTGAAACTGACATACGTTAATGTAAAGTGATCTACAGGAATACAAAATACAATAATATTGTCAAAGTTTCGCAACTAAGCAGATGAATGAGTACGGACAGTGGAAGATGTACGAACAGGGTTTCGAAGGTTTGGTTGGTTTGTGGGGTTTAACGTCCAAAAGCGACTCAGGCTATGAGAGACGCCGTAATGGAGGACTCCGGAAATTTCGACCACCTGGGGTTCTTTAACATGCAAGGGTTTCGAAGGCTGGAAGAAAATGACTCCAAAGGATTAGGGTTTATACGGGCCAACTTCCCAAAGGGGCTCAGGTTGCGTGTGAAACAAAAGTAGGTCAGGCCTCCGGAAATACCAACCACCCCTAATTCTTTACCATGCACTGACACAGCACAGAACACGGGCCCCTTTCTCTCGCTTCTTTTGAACAGCGGCCGCCACATTCATTACTTTATCCCGCATTTTTGGTTTCAGTAGTAGAGAGCCGCCACCACTAAGCTACCGTATCTACTGCTCTTATTAATATAATAGTACACTGACATAGAAGAAAATATGGCTTTAAGACTGGACCGAATACAAATATTTTTTATGTGAGGACGATACGGCTACATACAAAGAAGGTATCAGCACCGATATGTTTTCACGTCGCATGATGTTCCACATCACATGAAGTACAGATATACGTTTACAGAGAACGGGAGGAACTTTCCTTTTGACGAGTTTCATTGTTGCCAGCATAAAAAACTGCGAACGCTCTTTTCTTCAAATAAGAATTCATGCGCTCTTCTTTCATACTGCCTAAAGGACAATTTTGTTTGTTATTGACATTGTGTTGGTTCGTGATAAATCATGACAGAAGGCGCACAGTCGTGGTTTATAAGCTCTTTTTGATATTTTAAAACACAAATGCTTGCCTATGTTTCGTTTGTTTACTGACACTTAACTTCCGATTCTTGATGCTTTTCAGTGGAGTGAATTATGAGAACATAGATACGCTGGAAAAAAGTAAGTGTTGGTACTGTGCTTCCAACGAATTTATTCTCTTCTCAGCCAGCTTTATAGCAGCTGTATCAGGAGTTCATGGAATAGCAGTCTGATATGCAGCATTGCTCTCAGTGTTGCCTGCTTTTTTTTCCTGTTTATCATGTAAGAATTGGGAGAAAAACACTTTTGGCTCTCGGACAGCAAATAAAAACACCTGCCTTATTAGTTAGAATATTATCAATCTCCCTTAAACTTTTATTCTACAAGATATTGCCAAATATTTTCAACGGAGCATGGCAAATACGCAAACGGCACTGCTAGACATTCAACTGTTCTGTACAAAACCATGCATATAAGCTGACTCCTAGATGTAAGATTCGCTTAATATACAATACTGTCTGAGAAGAGTACAAAACTATTATTATACATATTCTGCAATGACGACCATATCGAGGGCAGAGCGCGTAATTTTAGCAAGCGTTTAGTTTATATATTAGCAATGAGTTTTCATAATATAGAGTTTTATTTTAACGAAAGAAACTCCAGTCTTTAATTTTTTTTCTCAAAAAATGGGCATCGCTTTATCCGTGGGTTTTCTCTGCTTTCTCACCATATCCCAAAATTCTATGAAAAGGGAGAGTACAACTAGGTTGACCGCGTTACTGTAACTGGTAGCTCTGCTACCCCTGCTACTCCATTATCCACCAAAGCTAAAGTCGCTGGCATCTGCAATGGATACTACTAGACTTATTTGATTATATTCTCAACCACCTTAGTGATCTGAAATACAGTTTGTTTTACTCTGACGGTTTCTCTGGTGACTTGGAGTAAATGAAAGCATGTGCCGCATTGTAGGAAGGGCGTGGCTAATCTCATCTGCACGTCTCACAAATTGTGACAGCTCCACTCTAGCCTTAAAGTATGGTTTGATTTGGTTGGTTTATGGGGTTTAACGTCCCAAAGCAACTCAGGCTATGAGAGACGCCGTAGTGGAGGACTCCGGAAATTTCGACCACCCGGGGTTCTTTAACGTGCACTGACATCGCACAGCACACGGGCGCCTTGCTTTTCGCCTCCATCGAAAAGTGGCCGCCGAGGCCGGGATTCGATCCCGCGTCCTTGGGAACAGTAGTCGAGCGCCATAACCACTGCGCCACCCCGGCGGGGTTCTAGCCTTAAAGGGATAGTTTACTTACTTTTCAGCATTTTCCATCCTTTAATCTGAAAGCACCATCGCCAAATAAGCGAATGCCCAGCTGTGATAACGAGAAACCGGTAGAAAATTTTAAAACCTATTTTTTGTATACTGTAGTCTTGCTTTCCAGAGTAATATACGGCATCTGCAAACTCTGGCGTAGTGGACACGGCACACGGTTAGTATAGTAACTCTAAGCTGCTCTATGAACACAATTGCTGCGCCGCCTAGGTCACATGCAGAACGTGTCATAAACCGTAATGTATCTAACTTGTTCCAACTATAATTGAGTACACTAAGATAGGTTTAAATAGAATGAAATAAAATGAAATCCAGGAAACCATCCGTATGTCCCCCTTCCAGGTAGTGCATAGATGGCAGATCACCGCCATGCTTGACGCTATGCTCCCTCACCCACCGGCAGACGACGTATAATATGATCTCCGTCTAGTATGCGAACAAGCGGAGGAGGCTTGGCAACTGGTCGTACTTCACATACGGCAGCAGCAGCGTACAGATGCTCGTCACTACAAACTCCAGTGATGTGATGTGCGTTTCCGGCCTTGAGATAAGGTTTGGGTGTGGACACCGGTTCGCCGTCGAGTTCTTTCAGAAACACTTATAAAGCGGAACGTCGGGCCGTACACAGTACCTCAATTACGAGATGCTCCCCTGTGTAGCGCAACCGTCGTCACGCCGTTCCTCGCCTCCTGACATTGTGCACGTAGTAAGGCTTGAGCCGATTACCAGTGATTACCGAGAACCCTTCCTCGTTTCTCCTTCCAAAATCGTTCATCTGCTAGCAAGAGGTCTCGAGAACGTGTGTATTGCGCGGTTGTTGATTAGTTTTAGTTTAGCATCGTGACGATGCTTCTTTTTGAAGGGAGGAAGTGTCGCCAAAGAAGAGGAGGCGCAAGCGTTTTTCAAGAAGCACGCTGGTGCAGGCGGTCCTTTCGGCGTTTATGGGGCTCCCCGCCGGCACGCTGGTTCCCGTTGCTGCCCTGCTGACCTGCGGTTACTATCGTAGTCCTGTATTCAGGCTAGGACTTGACAAAATTGTTGACTCGCCAACTTATGGAACCTAAAAAGTTTAGCAGAAGACAAGGATAAGGACCTTGGGAAAATCTCTCGTGACGGGCGCACTGCCGTTGACCAGCTGATCTCTTTGACTCCGCGGTACTCTTCAGAGCTCCGACGTCAAACACCAGTCGTAAAAATATTTATGAAAGGTTCCATAAAGCGAACTTTAATTCGGAAATAGGCACATGCGGCTCCAATACTCACCTAATCCGGCATGTTAAACACAAAGCCGAATTTCAAGAAAATGAAGCCAGTACATCTCTGAGCCACATGCACAATTTTAGACGCTCTTCCGTATTTTCCACTCACCCAAACGCAAATTGAAAAAGTTTTGTCAACGTTGAACACCTCCTTTAAAATGTAAATTCGCCTCCCTGTAACAGCTCTAGCAAGAGCATATATAAGCTGGGTTTTTTATTCCCTCATCATTTTCCCCCGGCACAGACACAATAACCTGGTGAGACTGTTGAACACTATGTAGGTTCGCTGGCTTCTTCTGAAAGCAAACCATTATCCTGTAGATACATCTACCTTCTCCTTCCCTTCCCGCCAGCGTGCGCACAGCCTTTCAACCTCGTCATTAGGCCCCCGGTACCTGATACACTTTATAGGACACAGGTTCGTTGACATATATAATTTTCACACCTTAACGGACAAACTCTTCCTTCCATACAAGCAGCCCAAACCGCAATCCTCCTAATAGTGTGCCTATCATTTATGCAATTGTACACCAGTCACACTGACTGCAGGTAGCTCTTCGCTTGCTTTAGCGACGGTCAATTTCTTCTGTCGTGAACGCATGAGTACCCCACGCCCTGTACTCCTTGACTCTGTCATCGGTAACTATCGATGCTTTTCTGCCCATGCTGGGATAATAGGCAATCCGCTGTCTCATCGGCTAGCATGTGATGTTCACATCCAGGCCCCTGTGATTATTTGGTCAAGCCATCGCATGTAGGGAAAACCGACGGCCTAACAACTAAGAATTCACAACCACCACTTCAAAATGAAAAAGACATGTGAGACACGTACGCAGCTAACATTGACATATCAACATTGCGCAAGCACACATACTTTGTACGATACGAATAGTCTCAATACACCTTCCAGCAATTCCTTTTTCGCTATAAAACTGTCATGTTCGAACTTTCATGCTCTGTAAGCCAATCTAACACTGCCTCCCCTCTTCTTTCGTGCAGTCCCTTACTTTTCTGGAGGGACTTCCAATGTTCAGAACAAATTTGAAGACCTGGTTGTCTGAACTAACCACCACGGGCAATATTTTTTCAACAATTCATCTATGTTAATCGACATAGTCTCACTTTCTCATTGAAATTTTACTAGTGTAGTCGTTATGTTACCGCATTTAAACTGCATCTAAAGGAGAATTAGTTTCCACAGGAAGGACAACGAATGAATGAAATCTTTATACGAACCAGAGGGATGGTTCTCGGCTAATGTTTGGGCAATTTAAGAATTATAAGGGATGGGCGTGTAGCTGCTCGCTTCTTGGTTCTTCTCTTTTCGCGTCGGTTGCCATAATGCAGACATAATCATTCGGACACAACGTCTCTTATACTACACGAAGCAGGCAACTCTTACTGCCATATGTCTTAGTGACATGCTATGCTCGAGTGCTTGATCATATCTAGGTGCGATGGAGTGGACATGTTTTCGTATGAAATATGCGTGATTTAGGTCTATGCCTCGCGAAAGAGAGTGTTAATGTTTTATATATGGTGAAAATTGTTCCTAAAACTGTATCTATTTCTTCTTTTTGAGCTTTTCGTCTCTTCTGAGTAACCACTTCTAGACTAAGCACTGTATGCAGTCGCCTTTTCTGTTTCTTTGCTTTTAAAGAGCCCCGGCTTAGTGATGGAGTGGTTAGGTCGTTGGACTTCTGTGTCCGAGGATGCGTGATGCAATCCCGGCCGTGGCGGCTGCTTTTCTATGGAGACGAAAATCAAATCTTAAGTGTGCTTACGATCTCAATGCACGTTAAAGGACCCCTGGTGGTCGAAATTTCCGGAGCTCAATAATACGGCGTCTCTCATAGCCTGAGTTCCTTTGGGACATGAACATCATGAAGCAAATCAAATAAACCTTGTTTAGAAAGATGTCTTGTTAAGTGGGCCCTTTCGTACTATTAACAACCAGTGTCAGTATTGCTTTAGACAACTTAAACCTGCTGTCGTGTTTTGGTTTGGTACAAACGTAGTGCATTATTGTTCTGCCAGGGAAGTGTCGGCACGAATAGAATTAAAATGAAATTTGTCAACGGATGAAAGAGAAATCCTTACAAATTATTTTTGTACGCTTATAATACAGCTGGGCTGCTAAAATTTAAACAGAAGCTACCTCAAAGAAATTACAATATAACCTGCGAAGCGTTCACTACAGTCGGATGAGCAGTTTCTACGAAGCGACCATTGGCTGCTTCGTCTGACAGTGACCCCTATCATGTATGCGCGCAGACATATATATCAAATGATTAGAGGTTTTCATTGATTTTGGCCTCGTGCTGATGTACTTAGTTGGAGGGTCTAGATCCAGTCGTATCGGGTGAGTTTTGTTGAAGGAAAAATACGAAAAGTCCCGTGTAAATCACAACATCAGCAAATGTTTGAAAACATTTGTAGCCTAATTTAGCCTGGAGCCTTCCACGCAAACTCTTTCGTAATTCATGCGTAGCCCCTGGACGTTAGCGCCACTTTTCTAATTTACAGCTTACACCCAAATATTCCCTTCGTGCTAGTGAAAAACAAAGCAGAGCAACTAATTACCACTCTTTCTTTGGCGCGACATTTTCGACATCTATAGCGATTAGAACCCTAGGCCCAGTAGCTGAACGTTAATGTTCAGTTGTTCATTTTCAAATGAGCAAAGCTGGAACGTGCAGCCAAGAAAAAAATTACATCTCAACTTTTGTACTCATGCGCGTAAAATGGCAGTCCAAAGCAAATGAAACTCGTTTGGAACTTGAAGCATGCAACGATGAAGCATTTAATTGAAGCACGAATTGCAGTTTTAATGATTGTGATTCTTATATTGATCTGATGTAGAGAGTTACGTTTTGTTGCCGTTATTAGTTTAGAAGCAACTATTTTCACATTTCGAGTAAAATATATATAGTTATTCTTTCACTACAAAAGCGAAATTACTGCTCCTATAGTTTATTCAACGTAAGAGTTGAGGCTTAGTTGCCACATCCAGCATATCCTCTCCCACTGTCATCCATGCCGATTCGACTACCTCTCTGAGACTCTCCGTGAGTACATTTAGATACCTTGAATAAATATGCATAACTACCGCTATACCGCAAAACGCCTTCTCTCTGGGACATTAATTTCTCTGCGACAAAATCAACGAGCAACTTTGCTTATTTGTAGATGGCCAGTCTACCGTATCGTGTTCTGGTGAGCCAGCAGCTAAGTGCAGTCCGGAAAATGAGGAAGATGGAGAAGAAGCATACTATTACGACTCAAGTTGTGGAGAATGTAGGAAGTACATAGCTTGCGATTGGCCCCCAAAAAATCTGACAAAAGCCAACCATTTTCCCAGCGAAGACTGGTGCCAGCTGCGTTGCGGGTGAGTTCTCATTACTCTGTTTAACGCATGATGATACGGAATATAAGCTTTCTTCAGGTAAGTAAGCACCGCCCATTAGAAGGTTGCTTCAGACTTACGAAGAATACCAGTGGCCCGAATTGTCACATATTCCGAAAAATCTGACAATAGCCAACAATTTTCCCAGCGAAGACTGGTGCCAGCTGCGTTGCGGGTGAGTTGTCATTTCTCAGTTTAACGCATGATGGCACAGAATATGAGCTTATTCACGTAGGCAAGCACTGCCCATTATAAGGTTGCGACAGACTTTTACAGAGAATACCAGTGGTCCGAATTGTCACAGGCTCTTTAAGAATATAGACGCGCTTCTGCAGCGAACACGATTTGAATTCGAGCACTCAAAATTTGAGACGAACTAAACTGTCTGAGAGGTAAATCACATTTAGCGATTAAGACAATGCTTTTCTGGGCTAGTTGCTCACAGTTCCTCTTAGGTGACAGGCGCCAAAAAACACACGAACACAAAGATAATGAAGCTGCACCAACTTCCTGAAGTGAACTTCGCCGGCTAGCAACAGTGCGGCGGTACGCAGAGGTACGGACGTACCATGACGTGCTGCAAAAAGAGGCGGCTGTCGCCAAGCGCTTTAGCGCTCGACCGACAAATGCGCACTGGTTGGCCTGATTTAATAGCTTACGATATTCTCACTAAATCACGTGTCAAGGTTAGCAAATAATATGCCATACCTAGAATGCCGCCCGAGGGCGAATTTATACAGCCTTCATGCACCCCCTATTGCATACCAACCGTCTACTGGAGGCCCAATTTGTCTTTAGAGCATCATTTGCGCGGCACGTTGTTGTGCGGATTATCGAAAGATATCCTGCCTCAAGTGCATTGCCAACATACTTGCAACACTTGCAGCGCCTGGCGACTAAAGCTCACCAACATTTGGCTGAAAGCGCGGTGAACGATGACTCTGGCCGTGCGCCCCTCTTATATTGTAGCTATTCTCCGCGAGCTCTATCTAGAGGCGGTACCACGTCGCCCCTATAGCATGGATGAGCAGCCGGCAAGGCTTGAAGAAACGTAAGCGTCATTGGTTTGCATATAAGTTCGCCGGCTTAAATCACTGCTGCCTAACAGACGTCGCGTGCGCGCATCCATACTGAGTAGAGTTTACCACGAGGCAGCAAGGTGTGGCGACTATGCTCGATACTATTTTACATCGTCGGAACCTAGCACGGCGCTATGAGAATTTTCAATGCTATGAAAAATTATCAATACAGGTAACTGCCTTATTGGTAACCCAATTTTCTCACAAAGACTAAGATTACGATTTCGGCGATGGTTTCAGTAGCGCAGCTAGTGTAGATGCTGACTTGATCAGGAGCAGAATTTTGCTTGCATTGCAGCTGTCGCTTCTACCCGTAACTCTGTCTAGGTGAGCGATCCTTGAGAAGGTTTCAAGTTTTAACATTCGGTTGATTATTAACAACAACTACGGAGACCAATTGCACAATACTTTTCTGCTCTAACACACGGGATGCCCTGTATCGTCGAAGCGGACGGCCTGCGGGAGACGCAGCCTGTGGGGTGGATCGAGTCACAGAGTTCTGCTTTCGACACTGGTTGTGCGTTGATTGGCCCGCGACGACAGCTCGCACGGCCGTATCTGTCGAGCAGCTGACCGAAATGCCTTTCGGGATACTGCGCCTTACACTTCCTGTAACCCAACTATTATTATTATTATTAGAAACCGCTCTGCGCCCGATATTCTACCCCGGCTTGACCCACGACGAATGGCCGCCGGGCCGCCTTTCAACAGTTTTCCGCTGCGAATTGCCCCCATGCTGACTGGCCTTGCAATCACCTGAAGGGTAGTTTCTTGCCTGCGAAAAATGTTTAGCGTCCACGGAAACCGAAGCTGTCTTCCATTTCTGCGCGACAAACACTGCTTGTGTTGCAGAAAGAAAAGTTATTATAGGTGGTTACAGCAATATATATCACAATAACGTAAGATTATCCTTCGATATTTTACACCGACAGCTTATGTGGGGATTTCTCCGCCAGGTTTTGTAAGAGGTATGTAGAGAATTTAGTTGTTTTATGGTGTGATCGCAGATTGCGAAGTAGCCTCCACGGGCTAGTTATAACACATCGTCTGCGTTACCCTCGCCGGCTGCTCGGTACGAGTCACCGCTGTTAAGGGACATCACATCATCTACCTATCCTATATAAACTCAGTTGCGCTGTTTCAAAAGGTTATATAACACAGGAGAACGTGAAAGCTAGAGCCTTCCCGGCGTTTCCAAGGTGCGCCGTTCTCGGAGTATAGAAAGCACCGCGGCGCCCAAGCAGCACAATTCTCTCTAACATTGACAAGCTTCAAACTAAGATGGAAGTTCAGTCTAAACTCGTGCATAACGGAGGCGCAAAGATGAGGTAGGGGAACAACACGTAGGCTAGGCTTGGCCTGTGTGCTTCTTTCTTGTGTCCTAGACACAATGACTGTATCTAGCAATCAAATGTCCCTAGTGCCTTGTCTATCGAAACCCACACACACACATGCGCTTCGAGACCGTATGACTTTCATTAGAAGATAGGTTGACCTCATAGTTCCCCGGACATGCCTCGTATTTTAAAGGCACAGTCTTCGGCTGTGTGCAGGTGTTGCCACTACGCCAGCGCTACTTTACTGGTCTTGATGCATTTGGCGGTCTCACTAACTATGAAATCACATCGGTTTAAGGGGTAAAAACAACAACTGTACAATGAATTGATTATTGGTAGGTAATTAAAATGTAACACTGCAGTGGTGGCATAGACATAGAACATACGCCGCGCGTGCAAGAGGATCGTGGTCCGAATCCCGGTGCCACGCAGGTCTCCATCGGATTTAAAAACGAAATGAAACAAAAATCCGCGTGTAGATTGAATTCAGTTAACAAGCTTGGGGTGGGGCCTGTTACTGGTGAACACCTCTGGAAACGCACTCTCTCACCAGAGCGACATTTGACCACCCTGTTGTAGCATTGGCCACAACCTCCTATGAATTTACTCCATCAAACACCTGGCCATCACTCCTCAAACACACGGCACAAATAACCGGCCAAATATTAGTACTATGTTTGGTATATACTGGTTCTCTAATGGGCCAGACATTAACACAGTTCCACTATTGGGCCAATGAGATGTGCTACCTGGGTAGCAGCTGCCATGCAACATAACATGGTGGCAGTCAGGCCTGTAATGCAGCAAAGGGTTTACAATCTTTGGCTTCGAACGGGCCGCCATTAGAAACTGACCCTGGCAACGTTCAGCGCTAGAACCTTAGCTAGTGAGGCTAGCTTAGTCGAGCTCTTCGAGGGACTAGCGGGCATGAAATGGGATATCATAGGGCTTAGCGAGGTTAGTTGGCCAAATGAGGCACATTCAGCACTGAAGGGCTGACATATATTGTGTTGTCGAGTTTATGATCTGTATAGTATTAGGGAGAGATGACAGGCATCGTAATTAAGCTCAATAAGCAGTATAAACTGAATGTTATACAGGCCTAGGTGCCTACATGTCGTCATGATGACAAGGGAGCCTAAAGCTTCAACGAAGATGCAGAAATGGCAATTGGGAAAGTAAAGACCCAGTATACTGTACTGATGGGCAATTTCACTGCCAAGATAGGGAAAAAGGAGTTTGGAGACCAACCAGTGGGTGACTATCACATTGGTTCTAGTTGGGTCTACATGGTTCTAGTTATAGTTGAGTTTGCAGAGCGCAATAACTTATGTGTCGAGAATACCTTCTTCGACAAACGCATTGGGAGTCTTAAAACGAAATTGACTTCATACTGCGTTCTAACCTCGAAAATATACGAAATTTAGAGGTAATCGGAAAGGTTCGATGCCATGGGCACAGGATTGTAAGGTCTTGAATTTGTCTATGTTTGAAGAACATAGACAATTTGTCTATGTTTGAAGTAATAAAATTTTCATAAATAACGTGTTCGGAACACCTTACTTAGACATGATCTCCCTACTACTATTTACGCCTTGCTTAGAAGGAATGTTCAGAGACTTGTAATGAAATAAGTTAGCAATAAGCGTTGATGCAGAATACCTCAGTAATCGGCAATTTACTGAAGACATTGTCTTGCTACGTAACTCAGGGAAATAACTGCAAAAAATTATTGATGAGCTAGACAGGAAAAGCAGAGAGGTAGGCCTGAAAATAAATATGTAGAATTCTGAAGTAATGTTCAGCAGCCTCGGGAAGGAACAGCACTTTACAGTCAGTTCGCAGCGACGCTTTGAAAGTGATTCGCGAATATATCTATTTAGGACAAGTACAGCACAGATCCTCACTATCACGGAAATAGCTAGGATAATCAGAGTGACATACACATTTGGAAAATACTCGGAGGATATGACTGACAGCTTGCCGGTACCGCTGAAAAGGAAAGTATACGACAGTTGTATGTTCTCTGTACTCATCTATGAGGCTGTTACGGGGAGGCTAACGAAGAGAGTTTTACTTAATGTGCGGACAACGCAAAGGGCTATAGAGCGAAAAATGGTATATGTAACGTGAAAAGATAGGAAGCGTGCAGACTGGATGAGAGAAATAACTCCAGTTAATGACATTCTAGTGGAAATTAAGAATAAATGTGCATGGGCAGGGCATGTAGTGCAAAGTGAGAAAAACCGATGGTAGCTTAAGGTAACAAATTTTATAAGAAGTTCGCAAGGGGCAAGTGGATGCAGCTAGCACAGAACCTAGTTAATTAGAGGAATATTGTAAAGCCTTCGCCCTACAGTGGGTTAGTCTGGCTTATGATATTGATATTAATATTTATTATATTGCTGTTGATGAATTACATTTTGAACATAATTTCGTCTGCATTTGTAAACAATCACATACTTTGTCAAATGATGTTGTTCGAGGTATTGCAATTAGGTTTCTGGGATAGGACACTGATTCTTCCCAAGTAATATCGTCCTTTAAAATTTTTTGCTGGCCGTAGCAGTAAATTGCACTAATGTGGACGTGTTTGTAAATTGTGCGTGAAGCATTGATTTCTGAAGCCTAGTTACTCTGGTTTTATCCTTTAATTACTGAACTCATTTTCCTTCCTTCACTGAAGGCATTGCCGCATCGAATTCCCTTGCCTGCAAACTGTTTTTTCAAGTGACCACTAATGTATTTGCATTTTAAATTGTATTGTAACAGCTTCTGCTTGGACCTGAAAGGGCCTGCAGTATGTATAAGTAAAAAACGTATTGCTTGTTATAATTTAATAATAACTGGTTGTAACCATGCAACGGTGTCTGTTATTGAAATGGAAACATGGTGGCAGACATTGGTACTAGCGGAGATTTTGCGTTCGTAACACAGCCAATACAGAAGCATCAGGAACGATCCTCTCGGGACCATGACCGGGATCATCGCAATCTCCTACGGCAAATCTACTTGTGAAAAATATTGCGTGTCCGTTCTGTGTGGACCCGCTATCCTGTCTAATGATGCGCAGTTTGCTTTACACTATGTGAATGAAGCCGCCTGCCATGTACTTTCATTAAGACCTGTTTTTCTTTTTTACCTGAGTTGCTACCTTCTTCTGCTACTAACTTATGCCCGCAACCGTTGCAATTCCTCGATACGTGGTTAAAGGAGTGACTAGTGAGGCACAAGTGACCCACTCATGCTGTGGACCTGCACCGCAGGCCGTGTCTAAGGTTGAGAAGCAATTTACTGCAGAGGATTCTTTAGGGTTTTCTTGGCCTTATCTGCAGAGCCTCATAAGAGCGCTGACAACAATTAGCGCGCTAGGCGGAAACTTTAAACATTTCGATTACGCAAATATGAATCTGGTACACAATGGTATTTTGTTGCAATACGGTTCTTTGCTGCAGCGCATACATTTAGATAACCTTTAACGCATGCAGTACATGCCAGGCCAATGCATGTACATCAGTACGCAATTGGTTGAATTGGTTGAATTGGTAACGGCGCATGCGTAGGTCTACCTCCGGCTGACCACTTGAAACTCAGCGCTGAATGGCGTAGTGAAACCCTGGCTAAAAAGAAAAAGAAAAGAAAGGAAGATAACCGCCCTCGAACTGAAATACACCTGAATGCAAGATATTGCTACGCGTTACGCCATTGCACACGCGATCCCGACTTGCTGCGCTACAGCCGTCGCTGATTTCCTCCTCCACGACGGGATACTACATTATGGCACACCTCGTGAACTACTCACGGAACGTGGTCGCTGCTTCCTCTCCAGAGTGGTTGACGAGCTTACTTCGTGTGTGCACCGTCCGCCACAAATTTACCACCGCCTATCCTCCTCAGATCAACGGCCTGACAGAACGCCTCAGCCGTACGCTCACAGATATGTTATCAATATATGTCTCCGGCGACCATCGGAATTGGAAAATTAATCTACCCTTTGTAACATTTGCCTATAACTCTTCTCGTTATGATACTGCTGGCTACTCTCCCTTTTACCTGATCTTTGGCCGACACCCATTACTTCCCTTTGATACGCCGCCACTAGTACCTACGCTCGTGACGCCATATTCCACGCTAATTATACTCACCACATTGCACGCGACAGACCTCTTTGCCTCCCAAGGCTCCCAGCAATCCAGTTATAACAGTCGCCGTCACGATGTGCACTACGCGCCAGGCTCTCTCGTTCTGATCTGGCTACCATCAGGCCGGGTGGGCTTGTGCGAAAAACTTTTACCACGCTACACAGGCTCCTATTGTATCTTGCGCCGAGTCACCAACGTCACATACGAAATCGAACCTTTGAACTCGAAGTCTTCTGCACCACGAGCTTCCGACATTGTGCATGTGACACGACTCAAGCCGTATTAGTCACGCCCTGCTTCGTTTACCTAGAACGCACCGGGACTGTGCTTTTGCGGCGGGGGCAATGTTATGTGGTGTAGCACGCTAGCATTCAGCAAGTGAAGCGCTAGCATTCAGCAAGTGAAGAAAGAAGTGTCTTGGTGGGTGGATGAAGACGACGCTCAATGTTGAGTTGTGCGGCTAAGCTGCGCCCATCAGTTTCATAGTGGTGTTACCCATCGGTGCGTGAATTCCACTCGTAACGATATAAAGGCACACAGGCAAACAACCGCCACATTCGCAGAGTCGCCGCGACAGCTTCGGCATTTCAAACTCACCGTCAAAAAAAGGCAGTGAAGTACGCCATACACCACTCTCGGCTCCAGCACATCTAATCACGAAAACTTAGATAATCTCGTATTGCGTTTTCGTTTTGGCGGGAGTTATGCGTGGTTCTTCAGAAATAGGATTTCTCAACAATCTTTGCTAGCATGGCTTTGTGCAGCTATACCTTTCCGTGTGAATGTATAAACCGCGCTTGCAGCGGCGCTTCCCCAGCCTTCCATTTAAATTTTAACGGTCTGCCGCGCTGCATCCTGCAAACCAGCAGTATAAGTAAACAATTTCTCTGACACACTCAACAAAGCATTCTCGTGGTTTTTGGCGCAACTGGAAACCTTGAAACTGTCGCCTATGCCACTGACACTTGCACGCAATCCTGAAAATGAATTGCGCACTGAAATAAATGGGAAATCTGGGTCTGTTGTACGATATTTTTAGGCAGTATAGTACGCTCTACGTTGAGTAGGATGACATGGAGGCCCACCTTTTCTGCCGTCAGTTCTTTTTCTGCTCCTTGCCTCTTTTCAACTTTTTTTTTTCAGCAATTGAAGAAGGGAGGTTATCGGGGCACCCACTTTCTTTAATCTCAGCCAGTTTTTCGTTTCGCTTTTTCGCAGTCTAAGGTTTTTCACACTTTCATTCATGCAGCAATAAGTGATAGATCTATTCTTCAGGTTTGAATCTCCATTCCTTTGGGTTTCCTTTCTCGTACTACCAGCTCATCCAGCCATTCAGAGATATACTTACATCTCCGGAAGCGTGGCAGTGTGTGCTCTACAGTTATGTGGCATTACGTCTGAAGGCTCCGCCTTCTAGGGCACGAGTCTGTGATGCGTTGTAGCGCATCTTGTGGCAAATTCGTCTGTCTAAAATACCGGTTTATACCAAACAATCGCCAAGAACGTTGCAAAAAGCACAATATATGGGACGCTTCGGCGCAGCAAATCACGTTAGTCAGAGTCGTGACAATGTAAAGCAAACAGAACGAGGTCAGGGCTTTACGCGGCAAGATAAAGCACACTGCGGCGTGGACAGCGCGATGCGACGCAGCCAAGGATTTCGAATGATACAAGGAAGCTTTCCTGTCATGTTGCAGCAACCCACGCAAATTGTCTAAGCCATCTCAGAAGGCGCCGCTTCAGTTTTCGTCAGGACAAGGCTCTGCTCCACCCTCCGTGTACAGACGCACCAAAAGTTATACTTAGAACTCGAGCAGTGGCCGAGCAGGTAAAAAATGCATTCTAGAACGGTCTACCTGTAGGTGCGCCGCAAAGAGGGAGTGTCGGCATATCTCGCTACCCGATTCTCCATTGTGATGCTCGCGTTATCGGCGGCCTATGCGAAGTTTCGCTGATACGGCGATTCAGCGGCACGGCTAGGCGGCATGACGCTGCCTGCTTGGCAACGAGTGTTACAACTATCAGTTAGCGTAAAAACTACGTGGTTACATTTCAGCTGCATTTACCTATTCGACCTACGAGCGTCTAATGCCGAGGGCAGCGATAACCGACCGCCGAGCCCAGCGAACGCAGCAGTTATTTCTTTTTTTATTTTATTTGTGGGGTTCAACGTCCCAAAGCGACTCAGGCTATGAGAAACGCCGTAGTGGAGGACTCTTTAAATTTCGACTACCTGGGGTTCTTTAATGTGCGCTGACATCGCACAGCACACGGGCGCCTTGCTTTTCGCCTCCATCGGAAAGCGGCCACCGAGGCCGGGATTCGATCCCGCATCCTTGGGTACAGTATCGAGCGCCGTAACCACTGCGCCACCCCGGCGGGGTAACGCAGCAGTTGGCATGCAGATTTTAAATGTTGGTTTTCGTTGCGAAGCATAAAGCGCAACCCACTCGCCGTGAGAGCGAGGTTTCGCCTAAGGCGCGGATAAGGAAAGCATCATAACATTGAGATGTGTCAGCCGGATGTTGTAATGCACCCTCACTGTCAACTGCTGATCTCGTAATAGAGCAAATAGAGAATGCCGACATGAAGATTTGCCCAGTTCTGTATACTTTTGGTGCACTTGTACATTCGGTTAGCCAGTGCCGCTCGCCGACCGCACAACATCCCTCACTGGGAATGGGAAGAATCCTCGTTCCTCGGCCTGCCGTCCTTATCTATCCCCCGCTTATGCGTCGATAATGTGCCACCCCCGTGACTGACAGGTCGCTGATGCGCATTCGCGCTGCTCGCGCCTACGCCATGCCAAGTGGGAAAGAGTCCGCGATAATTTGAAACACTAAGAAGAACCGCGGAGACCCCACAACTCCTTAGAAATCACTTCCAAAGGTGAATAAGACCAGCACAGCTGTGGCTATATGCTAGATTTCGAATGGAGTACAAAGCCGAAAACGTATTCACACAACGGAAGCATCCGACCACCCCATAAGGTTTTTTTTTTTTTTTTCCATTCAGATGCCTATGTCTCCTCACCATGCATACGGGTCCAAGAAATTGGGCGCTAGGCAAGAACTTATCTACTTTCATCTCCTCCTAACACCTTGATATCCACGTGGTACCGGTCGGCATAAAAACTGATCAACAGTTGTCAGCCTGCGCTCTGTGCTTCCGTTCGTCTGCCTCGTCCCCTCCTTGTACAGCGCTCACATTCAATATTTTGTCTTGCTCGCTGCTTATCAACCAACTCAAAAGCAGCGTCTACTATAAGCAGGCGTTAAGGCTATTACTCTCTCGTACACATTCATAAGGTGCTGCGCTGGAAGATCCGTCCACGACATAAGATCGGTCATCATGCGCCCATACCCATGCCCATCACACGCTCTTCAAGGACAGCATTCATTCGAGGCGTTCTTCTTTTTACCCAACAATACGCTAATCTCTTACCTTATTACCTAATTACCTTATTAGCTAATAAGCTAATAAGCTAATCGCTAATAGAATCAGGACAACCTTAGACTGCAATCAAACAAAAGATCAAGCAGGTTTTCTGAAATGGTACTCTACTATCGATCATATCCATACCATCAATCAGGGGATAGAAAAATGCTCGGAATATAACCATGCCTTATACATAGAATTCATTGATTACGAAAAAACATTTGACTCAGTTGAAACCTCGGCGGTGATGCAGGCATTGCGAAATCAGGGGGTAGACGAGCCGTACGTGAAAGTCCTGGAAGATATATACCGGGTGTCCCAGCTAACTTGAACCAAGGGTTACAAAATAATATAGTTGAGGTAGGTCAGTGAAACCAATTGCATACAACTGCCAGCCTGTTTGCGCACTACAGGAAATTTTTGTTTTGCGATTACTTAATTAGCTAATTATATTAATTTCTCTAATTTATTAAATATCAACTTTAGACCAAAAATGTGAGTTGGAAAGTTGTAGAGCACCTTCAGAAACCCCCATTTCATTAATTGCGATAAAAAAGTCTCACACGTATCTTTTTTTCCGGGCTCAGAAGAAAGCCCGCGAAATACAAATAATACCACGTGACTAGTGCATTTGCGCGCCGCGGTTGTGGCGCTCTCAGTCGTGGTTTGAGCGAACGAAATTAGCTGCGGCCGTGTCTTCTTGGCCCCGTTAAAGCGGCAAGCCGATATGCCTGCGATGGCTTCTTCGCCCGGTTCAGACAGCCGGCCCACGCGACGGTGCAGTAGCAGCGAGAGCGGCGAGCCGACACTACCGAGATTCTAACAAGGCCTCCTTCTCTCCCATCAGCGAACGCCACGACAAACGGATGAGCGATAAGGTATCAGCCACTGTATCTGCGCATACATGCTTGGTTAAAGGGGCGAGATGACATCATGTGACTCGACTAAAATTAGCGCCGCACCTTCATTTGCCGGTTCTTTATTGTCATCCGCCTGTCGTGATGTAGGCTGCTGCGGCGCAGTGCGCAGGTCTGGCCAAAATCGCGGTGGCGACGGGCGAGCTCGAGCTCGCTCGAACCATCGCCAACATTTCTGCCTGCCGCTGCAACGGTACCATCGGGTCACGGCCGCAGCTGATTTAGTTCGCTCAAACCACGACTGAGAGCACCACAATCGCGGCGCACAAATGCGCTAGTCACGTGGTATTATTTGTATTTCGCAGGCTTTCTTCTGGGCCCGGAAAAAAAGATACACGTGAGACTTTCTTTATCGCAAATAATGGAATGGGGGTTTCTGAAGGTGCTCTACAACTTTCCAATTCACATTTTTGGTCTAAAGTCAATATTTAATAAATTAGAGAAATTAACATAATTAGCTAATTAAGTAATTGCAAAACAAAAAATTGCCTGTAGTGCGCAAACAGGCTGGCAGTTGTATGCAATTGGTTTCACTGACCTACCTAAAATATATTATTTTGTAACCCTTGGTTCAAGTTAGCTGGGACTATGCTTGCTATGCAGCCACTATAGTGGCTGCATAGCAAGCATAGTTCTGTATAAAGAAAGTAACAAAATTCCCATAAAAAAATGTGTTAGGCAAGGAGACACAATCTCCCCAGTACTATTCACAGCTTGTTTAGAGGAAGTATTCAGAGACTTGGAATGGGAGCAGTTAGGGATAAGGGTAGATGGAGAATACCTCAGTAATCTGCGATTTGCTGATGACATTGCCTTGCTAAGCAACTCGCGGGATGAACTGCAAATAAGGATTGATGACCTAGACAGGAAAAGTAGACAGGTAGGCTTGAAAATCAATATGCAGAAGACTAAGGTAATGTTCAACAGCCTCGGGAAAGAACAGCATTTTACATTAGGTAGCGAAGTACTGGAAGTAGTAGGCGAATATGTCTACTTAGGACAGGTAGTAATCGCAGATCCAGATCATGAAAAGGAAATAACAAGAATAAGATTGGGATGAAGCGCATTTGGCAAGCACTCGCAGATTCTGACTAGCAGCTTACCGGTATCGCTCAAGAGGAAAGTATACAACAGTTGCATCTTACCTGTACTCACCTATGGGGCTGAAAGGTGGAGGCTAACCAAGAGAGTTCTACTTAAGTTGAAGACAACCCAGAGGGAACGAAAAATGGTAGGGGTAACATTAAGAGATAGGAAGCGTGCAGAGTGGGTCTGAGAAATAACTCTAGTTACCGACATTCTAGTGGAAATTAAGAAGAAAAAATGAGCATTAGCAGCGCATGTAGTACGATGAAAGGATAACCGATGGTCGCTTAGGGTAACAAACTGGATTACAAGGGAAGGAAAGCGTAGCAGGGGGCGGCAGAAAGTTAGGTGTGTGGATGAGGTTAAAAAGTTCTCAGGGGTCAAATGGATGCAGCTAGCACAAAACCGGGTTATGTGGAGAAATATGGGAGAGGCCTTCGCCGTGCTCTGGGTATAGTCAGGCTGATGATGATGATGATGTAGCTAATCTCGCTACCGAATTTCAATGGGCATATTTTATGTGACTTGCTTGACTGCATTATTATATTGCCGTTTACTTTTATAATTAGTTTGTGATGTAATACTGCACCTTGCAGTTTACCACGGTCTGTACAACGCCACAATACAAGAGTCAGGAACTGCGATGATTTTAACCATAGCAGGCAGTAACAGAATAGTTTCTGTAGGGAGGAAACCTATGCAAGCTTTCTTTTTATTTTAATACCAGTGAGAAAATAAAATGCTTGCTTCAATATATTATGAAATATTTTGCATGAAACGTATATTACACTGCTTTCTTCCCTTATTGCAGAGACTTTAATTCGGTCGTCGAAAAATGGAACACGACTGCAGCTGTGAATACAACTGAGAATACAACTCTGGATACAATTGTGAATACAACTGTGAATACAGAAGAATACCTTTCGTAACAACTGGGAAAGCAGTCACCTTTAATTTAGAGCAATAAAGCCAGTCTTTTGAAGCATCCTAATACACTGCGGAACATGTTCCTTGTTTAATTAAAACACCATTATAAATTGCAAGTTTCTATTTCTTACCTAAAAAAATACAGTTCGATTTCTTTTCATTGAATATTCAATATTTTGCTTACGCTAGTCATCGAGCCATTTCGCAAGGCACAGTGCGGGCGAAGCTGCGCATGCGCAAAGATCACGTCAGAGGCAGCAACTCGTGTGTCGAAGCTGCCGTCGCGTCCGCGCTCGGGCACGCGCTCCGCCGGTGCCGGAGAAGTGCCGCCTATAATCACAGCCGGCGCCAGCTACGCATCACTCTCTCCATTTCAGTTATCATATATTCCCGATCTTCAGAACTTTCTTTACGCCGACGACATCACACTGTGGTTCTCGCGCGGATCAACTTGTCACGTTCAAGACACTATTCAGCAGAGATTGGATATCATTTCTTGCTTTCTTGACCATACAGCCCTGTCTCCTACGCCCGAGAAGTCAGAACTCCTAGTTTTGGCTCACTCTGCTTATCAACGAGCTCACAACTCACTGATCTCCCTTACCTTGGGAGGCTCCCCAATCCCCAAATTTTCTCAATGTCGTGTTCTTGACATGCCTTTGCATGCCGCCAAAAATGTCCGGGCTCTCCATGCGGCTCTTGCTACCTGTCAGTCGGTCACCCATTTACTTCGCCGAGCTGTGAGACAGACCTCTGGCCTGAGGGAAGCTCACGCCGGTTGACTGGCTCACACGCTGGCTCTTGACAAATTCTTTTACTTTATACCATATCATCAATTCACCCATGGCCAGCTAGACACACTTGCAACAGCTCTTCACGGCCTTTATAAAGCTGCTCTTTGTCTTCCATAACCACTTCCACCAATAAGCTTTATGCCACCGGGCTTCTTCATCCTCTTCGCAGTCTCATTCCCTTCACCGTGACCGTCAGATAGCTCGCCTTTCCGGCACAATTCATGGACGCTGGCTTCTCAACCAGGCTAACATTTCCCCCATCCAGTCAGTCCCTCCGCCAACTCCTTACCCTCCACAGGCCACTAACCTTCGTATACTTCCAGGCAATATGCCTCTTCCAGGCAATATATTGCCTGTCCTGCATGCTGGCCGCCGACATGGTGCTGCCTCTCATCATAGTCCGCCCTTCAATACCCATGGAGTCGCTCACATGGATGCCTCTTATGTGGCTCCTCGCGATTCCGGAAGCCAGGTCCTCTTTCATCCTCGTCTATCTACCCCTGTCACACACACTAGCAGCCCCTTTCTCCACCCTCCGGATATTATCTCGCTTGAGGTCCTCTCCATCATTCATGGCATTCTCCCACCTGTTCCTCAGTATTATATATACCCTGACTCCCAGGCTACTATCCGTGCCAATTAATTTAAATTTCTAACACATCATCTCTCCACGGAGCTCGAGGCTGCACTTGTTGCGCTATAGCCCTGCCCCGTCTTCCTCCGATGGATCCCTGGACACTCGGGGATTGACGGCAATGAGCTGGCGAACCAGCTCGCCCGTGAATCTCGTAACCGGGCACTGTTCATCCCCTGGCCAAGATCCTTGGAAGGCGGGTCGAGACTGTCTCTTCGCGCCACCATCAGCGAATATTACAATGCTGCTCGCTTAGACCGCAAGCTCTGCCCCGACCCTCATCCTAATCTTTCCGTTCAGAAGGCTCATATCCTTCGGCAAATACAGTTGAATACACTAATGACCCCTGCACGGCTATACCTCTACAAATTCCGTCGTGATCCATCATGCCCCGAATGACCTTCCCCTTATGCCAACCTTTCACACTACCTATTTTAATGTCTGGTTGCATTGCAATCGGGATTCTTTGCCATCTCCTTCCATGCTATCTGGACCTGGGTGGACTGGCTTGGTGTTGAGGGTGAGGAAGAACAGCGCCTGCTCGTTCAGCAGGCCATCGATGTATTAGGCGCCTAAGTGTTGCACCTCAATAAAGTCTTCTACTACTACTAACTAGGTGGTGGTGGCGAAAAACACTTATTAGCTAGGAATGCACGGCCAGAATCGACCAACTATGGAGAAGGAGAACTCAGCCGCTACTCAGCGCGTAGCCTAAGCTGTCCTAAGCATAGTCATGCAGCTGTTGCATTTGCAACTCGACTAGGTTTAACCGGACCTAAACCAGTGCCAATTGTTATTCTTTCTTTCTTTCCTATTTTCTCCTGTCTCACGATGCAGCGGAGGTGGCTCAGCTGCAGAGCCAGTAGCAGGCCCGTGCAGTTTCTTTTCCTCCTTCCTACAGTCGATCGCAACTGCCGGTGGTCAGGATCGAGCTCGCGTACTCCGGCACAATATTCTGGAGCCTTACCCCTCCACCACCGCGGCGCGGCAACTTTATCTGTCATCGTAAATTCTTTTAAAGCAATGAAAGGCCAGTACCAGTCACCTAGTACAGTGAGAAGTTCAAAACTAGAGTTTAAATCTCGTACATGGGACTCTAATTAGAAGATTATATTTGCAAGTGATTTTGCCAAACCTTCAAGCAGCCGAAATGCGCGCCTGCTAAAAGCAAAAAAGGTCGTGGATTGTATCTACAACTCCTAGAGAAAAGAACACAACCAAACTCCAGCATTGGCCTCACATAAAATTTCTTAGAGAAACAAAAAATGTATACCAGCGCATATCTAAATTCTTATGGCTAATTCTAATCTGGCGGCCAAGGGCATGCTCGCTTTTCAGGTAATTGTTTTTTAAATGAAGTGGCCTGTCTAATTGGAAGAGGTGTATTAGAGACAGATATTTCAAGAATTAAACATTTGGAATCTGTCACCTGCAATAAAAAATGTAGATATAAAGAGGCTATGCCGATTGGAAAACGTTATGTGAGGATTTGTTCATCTCAAGAAATAATTTTCTTTACCCATCCAGAAAAAGAAATGGGCATCGGCAGGACATGTAGTGCGAAGAGAGGATAACCGATGGTCGCTTAGGGTAACAAACTGGATTCCAAGGGAAGGAAAGCGTAGCAGGGGGCGGCAGAAAGTTAGGTGTGCGCATGAGATTAGGAAGTTCGCAGGGGTCAAGTGGATGCAGCTAGCACAGAACCGGATTAAGTGGAGAAATATAGGAGAGGCCTTCGCCCTGCAGTGGGTATAGTCAGGCTGATGATGATGATGACCCATCCAGACTTCAAGGGTATTCAGGGAGGTTTGCAATAACTAGTATATCGAATGAACATATTTCGCACAAGCAAAAAAGGCGATATCATCGCTTATTTGTACGCTTTTATATCAGGATGAGCCGGAATGTCCTGCATTATTATTATTAAAAGTAATAGAGGCCGCACCGATCCTTTAAGCACACCTCTAGTTTGATTATAACTTTCAAAATTAAAAGCACTAGTACAGAAAATTTAAAATTTCTCAAGAATTCAATAAATCATGCAATAATATACGAGAGCGTAATTTTATCTATCTTATCCAACACTATAGAGTGGGCATACGCTTTGGCGATATCGGAGTGACCAATGCCGAGACCTCGTCTTCATTGCGAGCCAGATTGGTTGTCAGGAAAGGAAAGGCGCAGCATCTGTCACACACTTTTCGGTTCAGTGTAATTCAACACCAAATTAATGATTAAAAATAAACAATTTTGCGCTGCGCACTCAAATTTGGTCCACCACTGCGCTAGCCGCTCATGAGTTTGACAGAGCAGATTGAAGAAGTTGACGCTAATCAAACGTCTCGCGCCCGAGCATCTCGCGACACGAGCCGCTCAAGCTCAAGCGCACCGACTGCGAACGGTGCTATTCCAACGCAGCTAAGCCTCCTTCGGTTTCCAGCTCCTCAACTGATTTCTACTGCACGAAAGTATCAGCAATGGGTAAGCACGTGACTCCTCCTCCGTGTTACATCGAGCGTCGCTCAAGTAACGGCATTTCTAGTTTACTCTCTACGTGTTCCTAGGGAAAACAGAAACAGCTCAGGCGAGAGAGATTTCAGGCATCGCTGAAGAACTTGGGGGGCCTGACCGGCTTTAGAACTAGTCTCAAGAGTCGAAGACATTGCGCATTGAAAGCCACGTCTGAGTTATGCTGCTAGTTACCAGCTTAGCTGTAGCCACTTTTCTCCCGATAGCGCTTCATTTGCCCCCCCCCCCCCCCCCTCCCCCCATACGTTACATAACATTAAACTAAAACCGTGCAGCAACCACTGTATGCAGTTTTACTCTTCGCTCGACAAAACACGTTTTCTTCGGCTCCCAGACTCTGTGGCCTTTCTTCAGAATACTGGGCTAATTACTTTTCCTTTCAACATCTACGGCCATTCAGCGCCTCCTTAAACGCCACCAACTCGCGACCAAAACTGTCGTTATTCAATGGACCCCAGGTCACTCGGACGAATCAGGGGGCAATGAGGCGGCACACGCCGCGGCTGCCTTGGCAGGTGGGATGTCCACATTTACTTCCCCACCCCCTTGTTTCATCCGTACTCGACCTTGGGTGGGCAACACACCCCTGATCTTGGCCTTATGCACTATACTCGGACCAGTCTTCGTAGCCTCAGTCAGGATCACATGCAGGTGGCCACACCAGACCCACATTTTACGCGAAAAACCCACCTCACCCGAAGTCAAGAAGTCTTTTTGAATAAGCTCATCGCCCATGCGGCTTACACACCAAGTATTATGGCCCGCTCGCGTCAGTATACAGAGGAAATGATTACGTGCCCCCACTGTACGACTCTAACGCGCGGCGGCATATTTCATTTACTCTGGAATTGGCCTGCTTTTTCTACTGGATGCTCCGAGATCAAACCCTACCGCCTGAACTACCGCTCCCTTCTAGAAACTGATGCTAACACACAGATATTTGCCAAGTATGGCTCCCTTAGTGGCCTTGTTAGAGCAATATAATTTGAGTGACACCTAAACAATGAAGATTCTGTCTACTCCCCTTTACCCCCATTCATTGCCATGAACCTTCCCATTCAATAAAGGACATTCAATCAATCAATATTATCTATGACACCTTTATTATCCAATATTGTTTCTTGCGTCAAAAAGAAATTGATCAGCACAGAAAGGTACTTCCGCGAAGCCCTGCTTTCTCTTTGCTATTGTTCTAATTTTCGACAGAAGATAACGAGCCTCTGCTCAAGAAAGCACGAACATAAAACTGGTATCTGCTACTATATCTGTATTTTATTCGTGGTGCCCTAACTAATTTTTCGATGCCGTGATTCATATTAACTTTCGGTGGGCCCTACCATATACCGGAGCATTGCCCACCAGTACACAGCACTCGCTGGCGCGCGTACCGCTTTGCTTGCTTTACGGTTCCTTTCGTTGTTTATGCAACAAACACTGGTATTTCAGGCGGTGAAGTCAGCGTGAGAAGCCTGCATCTATCGCTGTGTGCTGGTCAGCGTTACAGTGCGTCTCGTAGTCTCGTACAAATTTTTCGATGGAATGATAGATCGTTTAATTTGGCTTGCAGCATGTAGCCATAAATAAAACATGCAGACGCCAAAGCTGAATAATTATCTAGAAATTTATTAATTATAACATGCTTACCTAGCATGTAAGCATGTTAATTATAACATGCTTACCTAGCATGTAAGCATGTTAATTATAACATGCTTACCTAGCTCGTAGTAGCTCTAGCAAATTTACAATGATTTTGTTTCAACGATGGTAGAGGCGCAGTATCTGTCCCAATTATTTCTGTGGACACCTGAACAGCGCTGTAAGGGAAGCGAGGAAGGTGGGAGTGAAAGTGCCATTTTAAAATTCCGAAATCGTTTATGTGTATAGTTATGGCTATCTGTATTTTTAAAGAGTTACCGATATTGAACATATATAACATAGCCAACATTACCCTAACCCTCTTGCGAACAGATGTTTGTTTCCCTCTGGCAGTAATGGACGACAGGTTTGATTTTTTTACGCCAAGATGCACACTCTAAAATCATAATATACGTCGCTGCAAGATGTTTTAAATTTTCGTGCAGGGTGTTTCGTGGTGGTGAAAATGCTGTTGGCAATAACCGAACAGTCTAAGGTTTCACTCAACTGAAATATTTATTGGGACGATATGCGCCGCAAAACAATTCAGCAATTTGGCGGCAGCAATAGCAGCGAACGGGTTTGCCTAGCATCCACTTAAGAATGTCCAAAGCATTCGGCAGCGTAAAATTTAATGGTCCCGAATAAAAACCTATAAATAGGCCAAAAGAATGTGCAAAAGCCTGGAACCATGTGAAAACATTTTTTCTTCGTTTCAAAAATTCGGCAGAAAGAAAGGAAAACCTCCCTCTATAAAGAAAGTGATAAAAACGGGCCTTGAGATTGCTCCGGGCACCACGCTTACAAGAATAGGGACGCATGCTGGCGGCTCTTATAAACGACACATATTTAAGTGGTCCGCGGCATTCCTTTAACAGGCATTGCTTTGTAGCTTTCGAAATATATAAACTTAAATAAAACGCTTATCAATTAAAACATCCAGCGCGTTCAGCGCGCGCAATAGCGCGTCAGGCACACAGCACGCTCCATTTCACGACGCGCCATACGCCGCTGGCCTTAGTTAACTTGTCAGTGTGAAATTTCTGTACTTGAAGTTGTATGATTCAAATTCAAATGCAATAAAATACACGGCTGCGCTCAGTTAGAGCATCTACAATTATATAATTCCCGGTATTATTAGGCTATGTTTCGATAGGCTATTTTCTTACAAACCGTGCCTCAATTATTAGCAGACGCAACAACTCTCAGTTGCTGGGTTTAGAGTAGGAAAAGTAGTGTACAGAGGAGATGACGCTTATGAGCTGTCTTCGTCCTAACTTTTATTGTTTCTTCGCAGCTGATAATGCATACACGCCGTACGACCAGTACGCGGCCGCGACGACGGACTACTACAACTATGGTACGCATCCAACATGACGTGCAGACCTTTCAGAATAGGTGTTCGTGAAAGCAAGCCGCTATTACTCTCTAATTCATCATCTATCCTGCTTGATCCTGAACAGAAACACAGCCGACGTCATGACAGAAAAATGGCAATGTGATACATATGGCTCTGTGTTTAGGGCTGGTGAATGTTACTGTGGGACTCTTGACAGTCCAGCCTTAAAAGCTCGGTATGAGGCAGTTCGTTCCTATGTGGAAAACTACAAGTCGCCGCATTCATCCGGACGCCTACAGCAATGGTTTGAGAAGTTTGCAATCAGCATCTAATGTTAACAAGGATTGCTCCGTGTCTGCCGCTGGCATTACCATGCGCCGGTAGTTGCTTTCGTGCATGGAGGAAAATATCTTCAAATATTCGTTTATTTCATTAGACCATGTTTAACGTTTGACTACATGAAGGTATACAGTTGTTTTTAGATTAACCAACTATCATGTCTCCTAAGGTTATTGTTGGTCAATTGTTATCGAAATGCCATTCAATTATCATCGGCAGTTGGCAATTCTGTGTTCAATTAATAACAGCAAAAATAACACGAAGAGAGATCGGGAAACAAAGACACCTTGTTCTTTTCGATTGAGGCGAAAAGCAAGGCGCCCGTGTGCTGTGCGATGTCAAGGCACGTTAAAGAACCCCAGATGGCCGAAATTTCCGGAGTCCTCCACTACGGCGTCTCTCATAGCCTGAGTTGCTTTGGGACTTTAAACACCACAAACCAATCAAGCGGAACAAATACGCGGCAACAAACTACTTCCACAACGCTAAGTGAGCATTTGCAGAGTATACAGAATGAAAATGGGTATACAGAAGCGATGCCGCTTATGAGCTGTCTTCGTACCAACTATTATTTATTCGCAGGTGATAACGCATACTCGCCGTACAACCAGTACAACCAGTACACGGACGGTACTGGATATGGTACGTGAAAATTTGCAGACCACTTTACTTTGGTGCCGTGCTAGCATTCACGTCCTAATTTCGTGCTTTCTTTACCACGCACAGGCACTGGATACACTGCGCCGGAACCAGCTCCAGGAAGTAAGTATAGACCGCTTTATGCGGAGAGGAGGAAAATAGCCTCGAACCGGAGCGCGCAGTGTCGCTCGTCCTCTGGAATGTGGAGCCGTGGTGATAGCAACGGAACTGGACAAGCATTGTACGCATTCCCTAACCTGCAGCCTTTAGCAAGCAAAGCATCTGGAGTAGCCGAAAAGCGTATAAGCTGCTTAGCTGATACGAACGGTGGCCTATCGATTCATTTTTTGCATTTGGTATGCGTTTTACATACCATAATAGTCCCCATCCTTCCTTGTTTTCGCCAATTCTTTCTTTCCTTCCCTGTTTGTTTCAATTACGCCAGCCGCAACTAAGCTAGTAACAAGTTCCGCGGCTAGCAAAAACTTTCTCTTCACTTTGCTATTACAATTAACTGCAGCTTAATAACAGAAAACAGGTGATTTTGCGTAGTACGCGTACGTGGAGCTGTACGCCGTTCCAGTTGCAACTCTTAGCGGGTGAAGACGAGCAGCCTATGAAATGCAAGCACCAACAGAAAGCGTTTTGCCTTGACAACCTTTCGAGCGAATTCCTAACGCTGTGTTTATAGAGAAGGGACAAAAAACGTGCCGTTGGGCAAATAGCAGCTTATATTCTTTGCGACAAAAATTACGAAGTGCCGTGTGGTAAAAAAACGGTTTAGGTACAGTCATCCGAAATTTATGAAGATACGAACAAACACGAATGTCCCGCTTGGAGACAAGGATGCCTAGTAAATAAGCGGTCTACTTATTATTTAGTGAAACAGGGTTACAGTACATTTTTCGGTAAATCTGCATCCCGCCAGGTATTGCTGGCGATAATTATTGTGAATGCTGTCATGGGACCAACAGCCAATAATTGAAACATGGAAACTTTGCAACAACAAAGGGGCTGTAAATTTAGCTGACGTCATCATTATGTGATATTATTGCATACAGTCACTGTTGTATAAGGATCAATTGACTATTCTCTTTTTGATCTTGCCGGATGTCTGCATGACGGCAGTGTCGTATACGAACGCAGCTAAAACGGCCAGTCACAGAAATTTCATGATAGCAGCTCTCGCCGTCGACGACACTCATCACCGTTGGCAGCACACATCGGCAAACCGATGCCATGCAGTCATGCAGGCAGTGTTGAAATCCAATTGCCAAATAACCAATGTTTACTAACGCTATGTGGAGGCAAATGATCCTTCACTAGAAAACAGAAGAAAAGCCCTTACGTGTGCATACGTTCTCAGAATAAGATCACAGAAAAAACACATTTGCTACCCAATCGTCACAGCTTGTCCTTCCAGAATCATATTTACCAATAAACCTCAAGAAACTAGACCTTTGATACTACGGTTTGAAGGCATATGTCAGGACCTCGGTATAATAAATACACTGCCTGATTTTGCTCAAAGCAGCAAACCCCCTTCCCGCATGGTATAACCTTCCTCCAGTATGTGACTTTACTCTAACACAGTTCCGTAAACTCCAAACAACTAAAGAGCATATCATACAAGAATATCGTACACTCAAAAAAAAAATCCAGTAATTGTACCGAATTTTACACAGACGGTTCAAAAACTAACTCCTATGTTGGTTGCGCAGTAGTGGAAGGGTGGTCCTAAAAAGTAACTAGAATTCTTCAATGCTCATCAGTATTTACAGCCGAATGCTATGCTGCCCTGCAAGCTGTAGAAAAAATTATAAACAAAAGCATCGAGAATAGTGTTATTTATACAGATTCGCTGAGCATACTTACAGCTCTAAATTCCAAAAATGCAACCGTGCCATTACTTGGTAATATAGTGCACAATATAGCAAAAATAACAGCGCAAGGGCATAACATAACATTACGCTGGGTTTCAAGCCACGCAGGCATCGACGGCAATGAGAGAGCGGACATTTGCGCTGCACAAGCTCGCAATAAAAGCATTGAAAAACTGAACATTCCGCATAAAGACCGCCTGAAGTTAATACAGTGTAAACAGAAAGATAAGTGGCAGGGTATGTGGTAGAGCACAGAAAATAATAAATTACGCCTTGTAAAATCCCCATAATAGAAGAATGGATATCAAGCACACAGCATACACGTCTACTGGAAGTAATAGCCTGCCGTTTCCGTATTGACCATACACATCTTACACACAACTTTCTACTTATGAAACATGATAAGCCTACCTGTGCAGAATGCGGAAAAATACTCAGTCAACCACATCCTAATTACATGCCCCATACTTGAGACACTGCGGAAAAAGCATTTTATCTTATTCTTTAACCATGCTATCCCATTCCACCCGAGCTTGCTTTTAGGAGAAAGCGCATTAGTAAATTTAACAAGTGTTTTTAGTTTTCTAAAAGAAGCAGACTATCTAAACAAACTAGATTTCAACACATTTGTTTTCACGTTTCCGAACATTACACATTTTAACCTTGCTCTTGGCGCATGATAGCCTTAGTTGCTTATGCGTCATAAACCCAACACAACGCAACACAACGCTTAAATTCAGCGGCTTTGTCACCAAACCAGAGTGACTTCCATACATGGAGCAGAAATATATAATGGACTCCTATGAATAGAACCCCGATTTAGGCGTGCGGACTCGACGTTGTAGCCGCAGAAGCCGCAATGGCCGCAGTGGCCACAATAGACGCAGTATATGAATGATCGGCTTTCACGGCAAAAATGGCACGAATAGCATTGCTCCTAAAAATCATAAACCAGCTACAGTCCCTTGCTTTCTCTGCTCAAACTGTTAATGTAGCCGGACTCAAAAATAATTAAATGGTAAAAAGTGGATTGAAAGCTGCCGTGCATTGCCTGCTTCACCGCCCTCGCGGCGCCACCGCCACTCTGCACCTCATAAAAGTTACTCAGTAATTTTAATCAGATTTATAATCCTCGGCCTACTAATTGTCATCAGACGTGTAGTCCTCGGCAGACGTGGTCAGAAGTGCAAATTCTGGTCATTTTTGATCGACTGGCTTTTTCTTTCAGTCCGATACTTTTCAAACGCAAAACGTTGGATGCGAAAGATCAGAACTGCCGACGTGTGCTACTCATCTTCTGTTCTGTGGACGAGACTGCACACACCAGCAGGGCGGTTGTTCTCATCTACGCCGCTAGATGGCGTCACCTACAAAAATGTCAAGGCCTATGATAAAACTGTTTATGAGAATATAGGTGCAGTGAGCAAGGTTGAATTTGACGATTAGTATGCATTCTTCTCGCTGACTGTTAAAAAAACAATGCATAATTACGTACCTACCTTTGACTCGCAGGCACTACAGCACAAGAATCTACAAAAGGAGGTAAGTATAAAAAAGATCTCGCCCGCCAGCGTAATCGCATTATAAACCGCCATGAAGTGACATGCCCATGTAGGCTGAAGCGACCTGAATGCCAACGGCTATGAGACTCGGAGACAAGCAGGCCACGTGGGCGTGACGTGCCCTCCAAAGCTTTAGTTGACCTTCTTGAAATATGTTTTTCTGAATACCACCACATTTTTCGTAATTTTTACACACCTCGACTTCCCGGAGAACATGACTATATTTTCAAAAACCAAAAATCGAAAACCTTGTATTAGTTGCGTAGTCCACCTTCAAGTTGCCTTTAAACACACGCGATTTCACAGTGAAAGGAGTCCTCCGAGGTTTATTTGATGACGTTGGAATCACAGTGATGCAAGATCGTGAGATAACAAGCGGGGTGTGGCTCAGTAATCGCCATGAAGTAGTTCTTCGAAATAGCTACAGTGGCAATCATTGCGCACGACGGAAGAACGCTAGTAATGCATATTCCCAAATGCCTACATTACACAATTTTTGTTCCTGCTAATTTTATCGAGTAAGTTTGCCAGTGGTGGCAGGTGCAATAAGAAATGCTGCTTGTTCACAGTGGGTTTTTTTTTCTTCGGAGAATGTGTTTTCGAGTGTTTTTCCAATTGTTTCAAAAATGTAATTGGCAAAGACGAAAGGTGTACCGCAAAGAGCTAGCTGAATTTTCTCTAGACGCAAAACACACAGTCCCCACATTATATTCAAAATCAAATCAACTCCAAATCGCAGATAATGCTGGCACACTTTATCTAAAATTGAGGTTAAACTTATTATACTCGAAATGTAACATTATTCAGCTGCATTGCTTCCTACATACGTCCCTGCTGTTTGCACAATCTTACCCTTCATCATTTTTATCACGGTGAGACTTGAAGTTGCTACCTATTCCAATAAATATGCAGTGTTCATGAAAACGAAGCAGTCCATTAGGAACATGGCCGATACGTTTAATTGGATAGGTGGCGAATCTATTATCCGCGCTGTTCGCAGGCAAACAGAAATAGACGGGTGTTAGTGATTTATCTCTTGGTCGTGAAGGCCTTCCTTATGCTGGATTCTAAAGAAAACTTGTATCACGTGATTTTGTAGCAATCACTGTTTCTCCTGACAACGGGAGCAGCACGGCATTTTCCAGGCAGCAATATTCATATGCTGAGCGCCTCCTGCAGTATTCCTGCGGTTAAATGATATGCTTTCGAATGACTTCACGCTTACGGATTATTACAGGGGTATTTATGCTTTGGCGCACTCTGGCTGTAGAGCCTGGATTTACTGCATCTATTGTTAAGTGCTACGAGAACATGGCTACAGTGGTGCAACGAGAACATGGCTAGGCTGAGACTGGCATAAAATACGGCGCCCAATGCTAGTTCTGATCAGCAGGAAAGAGTTTGATTAGCCGTTTTGGGTGTTTGACTTAGTTTAGTCATTCCTGAAGCTATTTTGTTACAATGCTGTTAAATTACGGAAGGATGCGGGTGCATAATTCAGTCCCTTGCCTTGCGTGCATAATAGCATCTATATAAAGAGAAGTTATCCAGCAACAAATTTTAATTCGTCCAATCGGCTAATGTGATCGGGTCCCTTCATTACTTCATCCGTGATAGCCTCTGTTAATTTGGGCACGTTAGAAGCCCAATACAAAGAAATCCTTTTTGCTTGACGCGCGTCGGAATGAAACGAGACGAGCTTAATTTATAACATGTTTCTAATGTGGTGCTAACGTGCTATTCTTCATATTTGCTGACAGCTGAAACCTCTACGTAAGTACGAAGTCCCGTTCTGCAAATTTACGGCAGTGACGAATGCAAAGCATGGATAACATGCGAGATGAAGGTCATGGTCGGTAATTGTTTATTCTTACTACTAGCGTGTGTTTTGAATTTCACATAAATTAATAAATAATATATGTAAACACTCCACATATGATCCAATTCATTTCTATTTCAAGAGAATCTTTAAAACAAACGATAACAACACTGCAATAAACGCTATGTTGAGGAGGATGTCATAGTTGTTAGGGCGATTTAATGTAGCATGAATAAAGATCTTGCAGCAACGTCTTTCTTTTTCCGGTTTGATCGCAGACCGACTCAGGTTGCGGTGAGCGTCCGTACAACGTGACTAGCTAGAGTGCATGTGTAGATTGTAATCAGTTTTCTAAACTACTTTTTCTTACAGAAGTCGTTCACGGGTTCGGTGTCTGGTGTGCTGCTTCCTTTTCATGAGCGGCACCATACTTCTGGTGGCAGGGGTGATTGCCATCGCTCTTTATGGTGAGATTTCTGAAGTTAAATGCTAATCAGCATGTGAAAAAAACTTATCCGTCTAGCGCATAAGTTGTTCTGTAAAACTATCCCAGAAAATATTGTGGCTCATTACATATATCAACTTTAGTTCACTGACATTCCCTAGCGATTCTTTAGTTGCCGCATGCTGTAATGAATGTTGACAAGGAGGTGAAATCTGTGTAAGGATTCAAATTGTAATGAAAGTGGTTAATCTTAGAGGTAACTCCAGCTTCCAATCATGCGATAGTACGGGAACGACAGTATCCCCGTACATGGAAGCACGATAAATAACTGCTATTCCGGGATGCTAGCCGCCCCTAATGAACGTGATAAATAGGACCAGAAAATGTGTTCGCGGTGTGTTGTTAGCGCATTGACATTTGATACTGACAGAAAAATTTCGACGCTGCCCACGCAATTAGCCAATTGACAAATACATGTCTGCATAATAAAATTAGTGCGCAAACTTTAGCCAGAAAACTGTTCAGCCAACCGAGCTGCCAATTACAAAACACGCTTGGCATTTATTCCGATGAACTGCAGAACGTTTATAAAAAACTGTTCTTTTTTTATTGTGAAACAGTACCACACACTGAGCGTGGCAAGATAACGTAGTCTCGGTCACAACGACTGTAACTTCTTCCGGCCCAGAGATAATATACCCCAGAGATGTTCGCATGCATGTAAGAATGATCGCGTTATTGTCTTCCGAATGCAGGGACACATGACCTGGATAAAATTATGCAACACGGTGCGTTCATCATAAAGCTCACTCGAGGTTCAGCTTACCTCAGTCCTTTCGTGCAATAAGCGATAATTTGCTCTAGTTTTATTATTCATCTCTCGAACGCTCGATCCCAACTATTACGGCAATACATTGTTCTTTTTATTTCTGCGACAAAGTATTCTGCTGCGACTCTTTTCAATTCCTTCGTCTAGATGTCGACGCCGATTCAGGTCGTGTCTCACCAGAAACGAACGAGCTTGTAGATGACCAGGTATGTAAATCTCTAGAACGTTCAAAATACTCTACCCAAATATCGACATATGGCTCAACGCACTCTTTTTGCCAAAATATTCGCCCGGTACACTGAGTCAAGGCCACTACAAAATTGAGAGGCACAAGTCTGCCATCAAAAGTTCGGTCTCTCATCAAGTCAAGTTGGCTGTCTGGAATCAAGCAGGGACACACGCCTTTGAAAGAGAAATACTAGTCGGGGATCGTCTACTATTACCATGCTACGGAGAGCGCGATTGCTTGTTTTGTAAATGCTCTATACACGTCGAGGATTAGTAATCACTTTTAGAATACTTGAAGGCTGTATAGTCCTAAAAATTTTGGAACGCTTCTCAGTTATGCCAGAAAGAGAGCAAAATTCTTGTTTAGAATTCACGAGCTAATCTTTTTTTCTCTTCATGCACGTCACATTTCAAGCCTGCTCCGGAAAGACAATCAATGCCGCACCCTGCCACAACCGCCCGGCGTACCCCTGGAACTCCTTTTCCCGCAGCGAAGTCTGAGATACCTTCGACGACGGCAGCGGCTTCTAAAGCTAGTGAGTCCAACGGACAGAACAACTGATTCCAAGGATCGTGAGGGAAGTCATACGTATATAGGATCTTGAAACAGTACCTAAGCGTTGAGATAAATCGCAGATCTGTCAGATTTATTCTTAGCTCCTAACTAGTTGCAATCCTTAAAAGAATTCATTTAATAGATCTGGCAACCTAGAAATATTCTGAAAAGTTTCAGATATCGCTAAATTTCTGCAAGCCATTTTCCTAAACTCAAAACTTTCAGAGTGATATTTTAGACACAATGTTTTGGAAGTGAAGACAAGAAATTTTACATGCAGGCGATTTCACCGAGAATGTGACGAAATGCGGGCAACAAAGTTGTTCTGAGATTACCAAACTAATCATAGTTTATCCTGCAGTTACTATGTGGCCAGTTTATATTCAAAGGAGCAACACTCCTGTCTTGAATTCCGCTTCTAAAGTACCCAGATAACCCAGATATACACACTGAGCAAATTTATTGCATTTTCCTAGACTCAAGTGCTTTTGATTTAGGGTGTTAAGTGTTGACCTAATCGCTGAGGAAGGCTAATTTGAAAAACCACTACCTATCAGCAAACATAGAATCCACGCGCTTAAATATTTTGCAACCAACTGCACTGTATTACTTTTTTCTTTCTGACTCAAGGGCTGACACGGCAGTACGGAATGCTTTCTATACCTCGTTTGTAGTTGTTAGGCTTTAAAAGTCGCCATATAAGGTTATTACTGCCCTCGTGTATGAATGCGAGAGCTGGCTCGCGCGATGCGCTGCCTCGGCCCGCGCTCCCAATGAGTCATCCTGCGGCGCGCCCGATGACGTTACCTGTAACGCTATGCATTTGATAACCAGGCAGCACAGCAGCATGGAAACTACCCTGACTGAGCATGCGAAAATGGTACTTACATGACACCTCGTCATTCGTCCCAAACGCCACTTGACCCAATATTTAGCCCGTATGTGTCCCGACATCGCACATATATTTAGCTACCGAAGAAGCGGGCATAGCTACAGTGGTGGTTTTCCAGTGTAAAATCAATTGCAGACACTCTGAGGAGCTGTGCTTTAGTAAGAAAGCAGTACTCGCAGGCTATCATATTTGCCGCCAAATTCGGTTCACTGATTGCTGAACATTGCCATGCAACAAATTCATTGCTACCGCAAGATTTGTAAGCCAGCCTACCTGCTGGCACGTGTAATGTTAGCACATGGACTTATGTTTTGTCTCTTCGTTTTCTTGCAACCCTTTTGTTTGGAGACATTTTCATGCAGAAAACAGTTTAATTACAATTTTTTTAGAAAAACGCACCGAAGGCAACTATAGCAAAAAATTATATTGGTAACCAGATTTCGTTATTGCCCTGTAATAAAACCTACTGTTTTTACTTCTCTGTATGGGTGGAACAGCAAGCAATTTTTTTCTAATATTGCTTGCGCGGATGATTGAACCGGATCATGAATAGTCAGCCGTGTTTAGTGCCGACACGACCGCTAACTACACTTCACTTTTTTCAGGTAATAATTAAAAGATGGCGACAGTTTTATTGCTTTTCTTTTTTGTTCGAAAACAAATATAACAGGGAGGAACGAACAACAATCTTTTAAATGATCGGCATTAAATGAGAACTACTGTGTGACCACGACAGCGTTTAAAATACGCAGATCAGCTTAATAATAAAAATATTAGTAATAGTAATAATAATGCTTTATTTTTCTTTTACTGCAAGGAAAGGAAAGGAGCAGCCGCTAAAAAGCTGCTTCGAAGAGCAGTTTGAAGGGTTGTCTGCCCTTGTATATGACGGCCCTTCAGGCCAGACGGCCAGTCACGCTTAGACAAATGAATAAATAATGAATGCAAAAATAATTGGCTCACAAAAAAGCACAGAGTAAATCAGTAAAGATGTATGACAATAATACACAGAGACACGCCACAAGATAGAACTCTGTTTCTTTAAAATTATGCATTCATATAAACATTACTCGGGTTACTTTAAAGGGAGCGCGTGAGAAATTTTTACCACTATCCAAGTAAATCATTCTTACCAATAGCAATTTAGAGCGCTATACTATTATACCGTACTCTCAAACATATTAAGATGCTTCACAGGTTGATCAGAAATTAGGAGCTTTTGTCGTGTATATAAACAAAAATGAATCGGGTATTTTCCCCTAACACGAAAGAATCAATTGATAACTTCGTGCGGCACAAATGATGGCATCCAACTATAAAGCAACCTGTAATATGCTTTCCTGATCTTACTTGAGCAGCTCACAGTAAAATAAACAATATATAGTGTCTATAAAGATGTCGTTAATGGCGCCTTTATGCGTAACCGCTCGTGCAGGTACTGGCATGGCACCTATTTTTCCAATCTCTACGACGACATCGTCAACAACAACCACGACCACGACCACCACGACCACGACAACAACTACCACGACAACCACGACCACGACAACAACGACCACGACAACGACCACTACGACGACGACAACCCAGAAGCCCAAACGGCTACCGCCGCTCCTGTGCTCAGTTGGGTCTACGGCATCATTGTCTCCAACGTACCCCCCCGATGGGATCTGTGACATCTTGATCTACACCCATGTGAAGGTAGTCGACAAGGTGATACACGCCGTTCTCAGCCGACCCAGCTTTGAGACGTTCAAGAACGAGTGCAAGATCTACCGTGACACAGAATGTGGCCTCTCCTTCGACATCCGGTTAGTTTTGAAAATGGAGAAACCCTTAACATAAGCGAGTGGTTTTACACTCGCAATCTTGTAATGCCTAGCTAGCGAGGCACTACATGCTGTTTGTGGCAATACTTTCCTTAGGGGAAATGTAGCATTCTCTCATGAACAGGGTAATCTGAGTTAGTACGAATCAGTTCTCATTTGAGAAGCTTGTTGTTAGCTGCATAAACATGTGTTATAGCATGTCTTGGTTAACGGCCGCAATGTGAAGCACTGGATTCGTATGAACGATCCTGGCAGTCAAGTGCTATAAATAATTTTTGCTTAACAGTGCTTTATGATTGTACGCTGAAATAGCACGACAAACGGGTGTAGAATTAAAAACCTTGCAGGATAAAGGAGCTGATCTGGTGCGCCAAGGCAGTTTTGACTCTTTTGTGCAGTTTAACAGTCAAATCCAATACGCCGCTTTGGCATAGGTCAATGTACACTCAGTGGTAGGTACGAACGAAATAAAACAGTTTGCTATGAATATCATTTTGAGAAGCGGAAAATCTTACAAGGCTGATTGGCAGCCAAGCTCGGTGTTCTTGTTTGCCTAAAGCTTTCGATTATTTAATTAGCATTAGGATGCGTGTCACAGCGGAAACCAATCCAGAACAGGTGGCAAAGCTAAAGTGCTACTTGGCTTGAAAAAAAGATAAAATCAAATAATTTGAATACATAGAAACTAAGACGGTTTAAGAATGGGTTGGTGTGACTGGTTTGGCTTGGTTTATGGGGTTTAATGTCCCAAAACGACTCAAGCCATGAGACATGCCATAGTGGAGGGCTCCTAGAATTTCGGCAAGCCTGTGGCTCTTTACCCTGCACTGACATCACACAGTACATGGGCGCCTTGCTTTTCGCTTACATCGAAAAGGGACAACGAGGATCGGGATTTGATCGTGCATCCTTGGGACAGTTGTCGAGCGCCGTAATCTCTGCCCCACCACGGCGGGACTCAAGTAGATTCCAGTAAATGAAGATGGTTTAAGGCGGATGAAGCCGCATCATTTTAAAATGCTGTGGACCAAAGGTAAATTAGAGCAAATTAATTGGTGAAATAAAGATACTCAAGGCATATGCTTTTAGTGCACGCAAATAAATTGGCGTATATGTTGGCTAAGAATGTGCGTGGCCCATTGTTGAAGAAGTTGGATTAAAAAAAAATGAGATAACTTAGCTCTATTATGCCTAGATATACGTAGCGAAAAGCAGAGACTACCTCGGGATCAGAAGTTAATTTCTCGTCTTCTGCGCCGTTCGCCAGCAGCTAAACTCTCCTCGGCTTCTGTCAAGCGCGTCTAAGTTCACCGGCGTTCTATTATTAGTTTACAAGAAAGGAAATGCGCAGCATCTGTCAGTATCTGTCACACTTCTAGTCAACCACTAACTGTCTCGCAGACAATGCTTAAGCTGCTCGACGGGGAAGGTTGTTGTTGTAGAGGCTGTAGGCAGGAGTAAAAGAAAATTACGCGGAAGGCAAGAAGCGCCGCCCGGCGGCGTTCGAGCGCACGCGCGGCCGCTTGGTCCTCATAGCTGATGGCAGATGGGTGACGTCACATCCTTGACGTCATCCTAATTGAATGACAATTATTTTAGTATTTGGTACTTTCAAATTGCGCGCCAATTGCAGTATCTGTTACTCGCAGAATAGCGCTATTATCCTCACGGTAGACAAGCGGAATTATGAAGAGCGTTTCACGATCCGGGGCGTGGTACAGCGGTAAAGCGCCCGGCTGGGGATCCAAGGAATGGAGGTTCGAGTCCCGGATAGAGACAGTTTCTTTTAATGAGGAGGAGTCGCACATCAGTAAAGCGTTGCTAGGCAACGCCGGCAGAGCTTGGCGAAGCGGCTGCGCAGCTGGCCTTGTTTGTGACGTCACTCGGTCGCGGCATACGGCATACGCGAAGCGCGGCTCCGACCCTCGTAGTGAAGCTTTTCGCTTCAAAGGTGCCGACAGCACAGCCTACTCTGCAGTGGAGAAATGTGAGTCTGAGTGTTGCTGCACACTGTACATTGCGCACCCTTAGCAAAAAAGCGTTGCGTTGATCGCATCAAAGTTCACCGACGTACATTTTTAAGGAAAGGAAAGGCGCAGGTCTGTCGCTCGCGGAATTTCGCTGACGCCTCTCGCGGACAAATTTCGCGTCAGCGAGATTTTCACCATGAGCCTTGAAAAGTTCTGCCTTAATTGGTTCACAGGAAGGGAAAGGCGCAGTGTCTGTCACACACCCTTTATTGCCTAGTTTCGTTCCTGTAGGCACCTGGTCATTTTAGGATACCATCCTGCCCACAAGCCGGCGACCGGGTTTTAAGGCATGCTCGCGGCCACGATCGTGTCTGTCCGTCCGTCGTCCGTAATGCTTTATTTTGATGACGTCATCAGTGGTTTAGTATGTCGTACCTTGAAATAAATTATGACATCCTCAGTGGTGTAGTATCTTGCGCCTTGAAATTAATAATAACGTCATCAGGGGTGCAGTATATTGTACCTTAAAATAAATGATGACGTCATCAGAACTATAGCAAGACGTGCCTTGAAATTAATGACGACGTCATAAGTAGTGTAGTATACCGTACCTTGAAATAAATGATGACGTCTTCAATGGTGTAGTATATTGTGCCTTGAAATACGTGTGAGTTACATCATCACATGTCGATGACGTTACCAGGCGATTCATGCATATACGTAGCTGACCTTGCTGGGCGTTCGATTCAGGCATCCGCGCGGCGCCTTTCATTTGGCCCTTCCTTGAACGCCGCACCACACAGAAAAGTTGGGTCGAATACTCCGAAAAGTCACTTCACGCCGTCATCACGGAGATGTTAACTAGGCTCTTAACTAGGGAATCACTTTTGAACAGTACTAGACAAACAAATTTAAGTGAAATTCGGAGATGTGAACCTAATGCTACAGCACTGAAAACCCGGAAAGTCAGAATTGATTCCGAGCCCTCTCAAACGGCGTGGCTCATGGTCTATTTATCTGGGGACATTAATCTTGTATCACACCATAATCATGTGGCAATTTGTCCCCTGAATAAACCTAATGCGCTGCTGCTGTTCCACAAACTTTTGAAATTTCTTATCTCTTGCACGAACTGTTTAGGCGTTCCTGTGGCCCGATTTGTTGCCAGTTCTTTGACAGCCTCTCTGATTTTTCACCTATCGGTAAAGCTTCGTTACCATGATGCCACATCACTGCCAAATCTAGTGCCACAGGTCTTTGCTGGCCTCTCTGAAATAACAGAAAATTCAAGATAAAAGTACTACACATAATTCATATCCAGGAATCCTGCAAACAGGGAGGTATTTTGACATCGGATCTGCTGCTACGTAAGCAAAGATTTGCGAGAAGACAGCAGCAATTATTGACGATCTTCGTAAAATTATCATTGAAATATTATTAAAGAAACTGAACATATTGAATTACGAATATCCTATAAGCTAGAGATCTGCACCTCGCATTGCGTGAAATATGGTATTTTAATTTCAGTATTTTGATTTTGACAGGAATGTTGCAGCTGCTATGTACACAAAATGTTTTGATGGGGATGACTCGAAATTGCATATTCTTTGCAGGTTCGTATATCCGACAATGTTGGACCTAACAGATATTCGTGACACTCTCGGAACCTGGAAGCGTGAAGGAATTGTGATCCATTACGCCATCATGAACATTCGCGACTTGAAAGACACCGCCACCAAGTACGCCCAGGAAGCCATTCCTATCATCCAGGTATGGCGACAGCGTTTCTTCCTAACTTCAGTAAATAAAATATACGTTTATTTGTGGTTATTTTATCTGATACTTGCAATTACCAGCATTGCACTCATTTAGACGTCACTGAAACCTTGTTTAAATATAAGTGCATGGCGTGAGGAAAATAAGGAAAACCTTGCTAGTTACCCGAGTTTCACACTAAGGGGGAACAAGCATGATGTGAGGTTCCTAAGCAATGCGTCATCCTATGACTAATCATGCCCTATGGCTACCGGTCGCGTGCTAGAATAAACCGACAGGACACGGCGAGTTTCAGTGTTTCTTTGGTGTAGGCGCCTCACTGTTCAGCCACTTCGTGAAATGGGTGAAGTATAATAGTTCCTGTTTGCTATTTTAAGCCGAAAAAGCATATCGTGGAATCCTAGTGCTACACAGAACGTCTGTGGTAAATGGCTTTCTTATGATAATTTCATTTCTACCAGCGCTAATGAGCGCCTCGTTGTTATTACATTTTTAAGGGAAACAGCACAGCCGCAACGATCGATATATTGCGATACCGAGACAACAATAAACTTCTGTTCTAGGCTTTTGAGTAATAATTACCAATATATGGCTCAAGCTACCTTTCCTTCTTTATTTGCCTAAGAAAGTTTTGCTAAGCAGTTTCCTGAATTCAGACCATGCTATAAAAACACGTTATAAAAACAAACATCCAGCGAAATATGTAACTCTCATGTTGCGTACCCGCTGAGCGGTCATTGGCTTCTCTCGCGGGCGGTTTGATTGCACGTGGTGAACTCAATATTCTCGTTCTAGACTTATCCCGCGGCACCATTGCTCTGCTTGTCGCCGCAAATTATGGCTCAACGCGATTAATGCATAAAGGCAAAATGTACTCCCGGGAACGGGAATAAAAATATTGCTATATTTCGGTAGATTCTACCCATTAGTGACAATGTATAGAGCTCAATCGCGTAATTATATTTCAAATTTATCAAGAAAGCCAAGTTTTAGCAGATGGTGGCGCTACAGTGTCATTTTGTTGCTACTTGACGACATTAGTTTCCAGCTTCTGAAGTTTGTGCCTATGTCACAGCGTTATACAAAGAGGCATTGGTGTTCATATCAACTTAATACAGCCTTTTTTGTCTCTTCCAAAAATTACAGTAGCTTTTATTTTTTAATCTTGCTTGAATTCCTGTTAAAATGCGTTCAAAACAGAAAATCTCAACTTAAGACGCCGCCATACTTGTAGCGCTGCTCCCATCAGCAGTGCTGCTTCAGGCAGAAACTGTTCTTGGTATCTGCGGTAAATGTCACCGAGTTGCTTAGTTTATTTATTCCTATCATTATATTTAAATTCGTCTTAGTAATCTCAATTACAGTTAAATGCAATTCTGAATATTATTTTACGCGACTTAGGCGGCGCTGAATATTGTGTTCATAGAGATACATAAAGTTACTTTACTAACGGCTTGTCATGTCCACGACGTCGTTAATTCCAACGCGTTTCTTAGCTGCCAGGCATTCGTTAATTTGGGGACCGCAACTGCGAATGAAGAAGGAAAAAATTGTTGAAAAAGTCAGTAGACCGTCGCTTTGAGATTGTTACTCGACAGCATTGGTAGCCCGTTCCATAAGTTACGTGAATTACACCCACATTACATCGTCTTCACTTAGTTTTCCACTCCACGCACACGTTGTATCCCCGTAAGGTTTTACTGCATGCATATTCAAGCACTTGATTCATCGTTGATGACATGAATTTCACTATTCGAGGCGAAATGCGCCTAAGAAGCTTCTGTTTATAAGCATTGAGCAAGCAATCCCGTATGGCGTAAAGGTACCTTCCCCGTTTTGAGACCCAAAGATCAGAGGTTCAATTCAATCTCTTGGCCACGCTTCTTGTCTGACACGAATGACAACATTAGGACCATTCTCAATCAATGCGGCTTTTTCGTGGCGGACAAAACGGGCGCGATTTGTACCCAATGGTGATTCCAGCGGCAACAGGTGAATATTTCCAGTAGATTCTTCGATATTAATACCACTTCGTGGGTGAGCCCCTGAGGCAATCAAGTGTTGGTTTAAAGCGACCTAAGTCGGCGGATAAAGGAAGATGGGGATTACTGTAATCGTCGCTCATTGGTTTACAAAATTCCATTCTGTGAATGTGGCCACGACTGCATTAATCCTTGTGAGTAGCTCCGAGCAGCAGCTCTGCAGATGCCGACATGTGTAGCATGCAATTAGGAGTGTTTTTCATTATACTACATGCAATAAAGGATGCTTTTCCTTCGCACATCATGAAGGGCGTTTAGGACGCAGAAACGCTGTTCGTGATGTGTGCAGGGAAAAGCACGCTTTATTCCATGCAGTATAGTTAACAGTACTGCTTACTGCATATGCTGCATATGTTGACAACCACAGAGCTGCGGCTCGGTGCTTACCTCACATGGTTTAATGCAATGTTGGTCACAATCTCAGAATCTCACCCTCTGGTCTAGCTAGAGGAACGGGAATCCCTTAAAATATTGCACAGTTAGGTCGAAGTGAACGGTACCGATTTCAAACCGTTGCCGTGAGTGTTTGCAAGCGAGCTCAATGTGCATCTCAGAGTGCATTAACTTAATAGCGAGTAGCAGTACTCAAGCTGGACATCAGGAAAGCAGAGCAAGTGTCCCTCCCTGGGAAAGATTGGTCAACACGTGCTTACAAAGGGGAAGCCTTAATGCAAGCCTGTATGGCATCGCAATAGACAAACTTACATCTATCGATGCGCGATGAGCTCTCTTGGACAAATGTCGCACGAGGTGATAAAGCTTGCAAAGTTCTGAATACTATATAGCACGTGGCACGGGGTGACTCACGGTTCGGAAAGATGTTCAGTTCAGAAACATGTTCCGAACTGCTATATATATATGGTGACTCACGGTTCGGAAAGATGTATACCAGTTATAGTATATATATATATATATATATATATATATATATATATATATATATATATATATATATATATATATATTATAACTGGTATACACCTTTCCGAACCGTGAGTCATCCCATGCCATGTGCTTTTTTGAATCTTTCGTCTCTTTTTTTAATTTTTATATTTTTATTTTTTATTTGGTGCCTAACTCAGGCGCACTATAGCTGCTTCCCTCAAACCCCAATAAAACTGACCCTGATCTGTAAAATGCCACTCTGATGAAGACTGGTCCCCAGTCGAAGCGTCAGTAAAACTTTGTTATGTTTTTCAGCGTATGTCAGTCTACTTTATACCAATATATATATAAAATGACAGGAAAGCTGTCTGAATCCCATCCGTTTCATGTGTATTGCGGTGTAAGTGTTATTTGGTGATAAAGTAGGCGCAAAAGTTGATTTCGTGCCCACCATAAATTCTTCTACGCTGCTCTTCATTTTGAAAACGCCTTCATTTCTCTTTCTTTATTGTATCAGGTGAACCTATATATTGCGAGGCACGCGCAGCTGTCAAGTGCGAACCAGGATTGTCTTACTTTTCGCCAATAATTGAGATATTCTCGAGCAGTTAGCAACAACAAAAATATCGTAGGCTGTATAACTAAAGAGGCTGTGTCGGCATCTAGTGAAAAGAGTTGGCTTGGTCAGTTCCATTATGTTTTACACACGTTTGCAGATTTTTTTTTTACTTTTTGCCGGTGATTAATAATGAGCGGGGAGATTTGACATCCTCAAACTTCATACTCTTTTTCAGTCTTTCCGGAATATTCTCGGAAATGACAGAACTGGCGGAAAAGTTATTATTGGTGTCGGCTTTTTAGAATACCCAGATGGCTCCACCTCCATCTCGTACCTTGCCGAGAACACGGCCACGTGAGTACAGTCAAAAATAAAAGTTCACCTCTAAAAAAAGTGGTCTGATATCTTGGCCTGTATAGGAGTCCGAAAAAATCTGGTGTTAATTTTAATTATGAGGTTAGTTTTTTCATATAAATTACATGTTTATTTTGGGGTTATAAACTTTCTGTTCTTTCAAAGCTTTTGGAGTGGCATCGTGTTCTTGTCTGCGTTAGTGCAGCATCAGTCCACATATATTTGTCGCGTGGTCTAAAAGAATCAACTTAGGCGTGTTAAGTTAGACGTTGGTATACGAGACAATATATTTACTTAAAGTAAAGCAACCCAAAAGCAGTTTTCAAAAATACAGATGTTTGGTAGTGCTACAATGGCGATGTTACAATCTTCTTCATATTCGCCGTCGCGCATTATGGTTTCAGCAAGAAAACGGGCAGCTCTCTTTCGAACTTTTTTTAGTCACAATACACTTAAAGGATTTGTCTGCTTGTTTCTTGCTAAGACTATTGGCGGCTGTTATGGAATTCCCATAAAGCATAAATGGAAAGCTCACAACGGAACGTTCGCAGGAAGATTATCAAATAGCCGCTGAAATTCTAGCAGGAGCAGGCTTACGTGCAGTGTATATGGTGTAGCTAATGCGATCAAAAGCGGCTTCCTACAAGCTTTACACTCGGCACATATCTGTTACTTAACGCCCACCCCCTCACCAGATGTTCCGTCCGCGCAATTTAAACTGCATGTCTCTTCGTATGCGAATGCAGTAAACTTATGCACAAGGTTTCATGTACAGCCTTTGCAAAAAGTTTAGAGCCGAGTGGGTTTGCTTTTGAACGGTGTATTATTACTTCATAACACTCGTGGAAGTCATAGCCACTGGAGAGAATAGGACACAACATCTTCTTGTCTGTAGCAAGTTTGGAAGCATGGGAATGCATTATGAGCCACATGGTATGGCGCAGAAGCAGACCCCTGGGTATTAACTTTTGACAAAGGCTGTACGTTAAGCCAATGGTGTAAAAAAGCGGCACACTTTGGCTGGAACGATCATAACCTTTGGCAAGCACAATTCGCAATATATTTCAATTCAGTTTAATTTGATTACTCGTTAATTTTACTCATATATGCCGCTCGTTATTCGTTTTTAGAACAAATATATATCTTTATGTAGTGACTAGAGATAAGCGATGACTGATGCTTTTTTTCTGCCAACATTATTCATCCTCTTTCATCCTTTTATGGTAGCCGTGGAAATGCAAAAAAGAATTCAGTGACCGCGATGTTGTGCTGCCGCAGTGAGGTGCTGCCAAGCGCAGTTTCAACGACACAAGTGTGTGCACCCTATCTCGCATTGAGCGGCTAACGTCTTTGTCACGAAAGTATGAAAATGCACCTGCACATTCTGCCGGAAGATAGTAACCACACCCCGTTATTGCTGATAAGGGAGGCAGGTCACCGATGACCAAATATGACGACTGTGCCATTACTGTATCGCACACAAAGTGTGATAAAAGATAAGTGACATAGTTTACGACAGCCTCTATTCAATTTATTCGTATTATTGTGCTACCAATCAAAATCTCTTGTGGCCGTTTTATATGACACAATCAGGGCGCATGTTTACTTTGATCAAAACGCTGTTCGCAGCCCCGCAATATAACTCATGACACCTCGCCCTACCTTCATATTCGCATAAAAGTCTTCTCTTAGCGCAGCCATAAATTAGTTTTATGCTATAGCGCAGAAAACATCGTGCCAACGGACTTCCAAGTAAATGTGTCTTTCTTGACCGAATAGTGCATGGAATATTAACATACACTGAGATAATTTCTGTGAACGCTCTAATGTGAGCAAAAATTAGGCTATTCCTGTAAAATACACAAGGTATAATTTTCAAACCAAACTACAATTATTTAGGGCGGGTATACATAGGTGAACCATTATCCCTTAGTTGTGAGACGAACATACTACACATTGGGCACGGAGTCTCGTCTATTTGAAGTCAGTGAGAAATCCTAATGAAAGCGTTGCTTTCTTTTAGCTAGTAGCGCCTCCTGAAGCCACATGTGCTGAAACTAAATGCAAGTAAGAGATTATAATCAGGCAGTTGTCATATTGCACACAGAGGCGTTGTCAGTGAAAGCGAGATTCCTTGTGAATAACATATGCCATTCCTGACAAAAAAAAAAAAACAGTTGCATGCGTCAACCACATGATAACCAAGTGTTAGCTAATTACGATCCGGATAGATGATGACTATGATGGTCTTCCCTGATTGGCTCTTGGAAACGAGGGCACTAGTACCATGGCCTCTGTATACGGACAGTGCTAGGGGCTGTTCTATCAAAATGTGCCGAACCGGTGGGGTCCGTGCCCAACTCCGACAGTCCTGGATTTGTCCTGCTGCAGTGCTTCTGATATAACAAGCTGAGCCTTCTAAGATAAGCCCAAAGACAATACCCCGCACAGGTTATCAGCCATATCCATGGGTCTTGTCCTCCGACCTTGGCGACGGAGGGACCTAAAGCTCAGCGGGATAGTGTCCATGTTCTCCATCTCGGTTTTCCGCTGCGGAAGGCATTTCATCTCTATTTCCTGACCATGTTCACCATCACGACATTGATGACTATGCAAGCAATAGATCATTACGACTTCCAGCGGACTCGCCTTTTCCCGCTAGGAACTAGACGACGAGGCAGCCGGCAGGGTCGCAGACGGAGTCCTCGCGCTTGACCCCCTAAGCATCAAACAATATCTCAGTCAGTCACCATATTATTTTCTCCGTTTGGCTAGCTACCACGAAATATTTGACAATATTCGTAAGAAAGCGATATGACACGATGTGTGTTGAATCGGCAGGCCAGTAATTGTTCCTTAAGTTTCTTGGCCCAAGTTACTTGACAAAACCTTTACCGCCGCGACAGGTGCTCCCAACCACTCGTTTACGTTCTCTCTATTCAAATATTTCCCGTTTTATGAAGCCTTCGAAGTATAAGTGCGGCATTATTGTATTACGAACACATACCGATCACTTCATGTGAGGAGGAGCTACCGGAATTAAAAATAAGTTTCAGAACGCTCGGGACAAAAAGACATAGATTAAGTGCAGGTCTTGATATAGTATCCGTTCCATTCAACGAAGTAACGTTAAATTGGTACTTTTTTGATGTCTCAGTGAGAGATGGTTCTTTGAATAAGGAAGTGAAGGAACGTACGTAGCGATATATATTATCCTTCATTTTTGAGCAGGGCCGATGTGGATATCGTGGTGATCATCACCAGTTATTTATTGCTGCCACCTCACCAATCCTGCATCAGCTTACCGCCGAGCGCATGGAGGACCCAAACCAATTATCTGCTTTCCATGGTAAGAGTGGCGAAGAAATCATAAGAAAATGATCATGATGATGTTGCAAAAGAAATGTTATTTATTTCTGCAAATGTGTTTTAATCAACAAATTGAAACAAAGAAAATTCATCAACATATTCTTCCGCGAGTGGTGTTAGCGATTTTTGAAATCATATTTAGCTAATTAGGTGCAGTTTACAAGAAAAGCTTACTTATCCCAAAAAATTCAGGTGGGACAGTAGAGAGCTCGCAGCCGTTTCATATAATACTTCATACCAGCAAAAAACCAATAAAAAGCCTTACAATGGAGAAAAGCAATGCTGTTTCCACAACTGCGGAATAATTCTGTGTGTGTGTGCGCGTGTGTGTGTGTGTGTGTGTGTGTGTGTGTGTGTGTGTGTGTGTGTGTGTGTGTGTGTGTGTGTGTGTGTGTGTGTGTGTGTGTGTGTGTGTGTGTGTGTGTGTGTGTGTGTGTGTGTGTGTGTGTGTGTGTGTGTGTGTGTGTGTGTGTGCGTGTGTGTGTGCGTGTGTGTGCGTGTACAATTAGATGGAACATCCACCGGTTACCATTTGAGGCGCCTACGTCACAAGTCTCGGAACATGTTTCAAATACTGCCGCTTTACGCACTTGCTTTTTCCTCCGTGCTTCACAGGATTGTGGAATTAATTCAATACTCTATCGAATTGCAGGAAAAGGCCCTGCCTATGAGCAAGCGAAGGTTCGGAGTCGAAGGGCTGACAGTGGCATTCTCGTTTCAAATGGGAGTGCTGATGTTTCACATGAAGAAGACATACAGGGCCGCAACCGGCGCCATGTACGAAGCATGCGATGCAAGGATGATTTCGGACTATGCACAAGTAGGTGGCCGTTTTCATTGCCCTTACCCTCTCGTTGTCTCCTAGTTATGTAATGCAACCTATATAAGATAAGTCATACACAAAATTAAACATTTAGCTCTGGACACCCTACTGAAAAACCAAAAGTTCTACGGCGCAATAACCTCATAAAGTCACACCTAATCACAGAGACTCTAATACGGTGCACATCATTATCATAAAATATCATACATAATTTATGATAATGCACAAGAAACTATGACACCTTACGCAATTACATGTGACTTGTATGGGATTTCATATGTGAATTGAGTGAGATTGTGTTAGAAAATGTGAGATTATTGCCTCATACAATTTTTTCAGTAGGGCAAGCTAAGAAGCAGATTTGTTCGCCAATGCAGCCAAGGTAACAGCTGCGAAGCCGCTTTAACGGCGTAAGTCTTCCAATTTTGAAGGATCCTCACTGCGGTACCAAATGGCCATTTTTCATTTCGAGCTGTAAGGTGCTGTTCTGAGCAAATTGGTGGTAATGACGTAATCTCCAGGTGTGCAGTGAACTCTCACCTCGACATTTTTTTTTTTTTGCGCTTGGTCGAAATATTTAATACTGGCAAACAAAGCCTATGTTTTTAATGTTTTCAAGCGAATAGTATAAACCTGCAATCATCCGACATGCGGTTATATTCACAGTTAAGATGCAAAAATGTAAGCGAAAAACAAAAAACAGCCCCCATAATCAACCTTCCCCATCGCTTTAAAATTTCTACACCCGCACTTAATGGCAACCGCGAATCGACATTATTTGTGACCGATCAAATGTCCGCAATGACTATTGGTTTGTTTACAATGCCACTCATTACATGGTGGCAGGCGTGAAAACAAACCGAGCGAGCTTTCACAAAATTAGAGCGTGGCATTTTTCAGTAGGCGAGGATTTGTAGCCTCTGCTGCAGAAAACAAAGGACTTGGCACATATGGCTGCTTTAAAGTATCACACGTGGCTACATGAACGCCTTTTGAGTAGCAGTAAAACTTATAAATTTTATCAAGGTCACAGAGGGTCGCCGTCACCGTATGTTGCATATGGGATTTCAAGTCAAAAGCGACATAGGCTAAGAGGTGCTGTACTGTGGACGGCTTCGACCACTTGGGCATCTTTAAAGCGTGGTCAGTTTTCACAGCGCCCGGGAATTGTATATTTTGCACGCGCTGTAACACAGCCAAACGGGCTCAATTAAACCCGTATCCAGAGATTGAGCCGCCACATTCCTTAAACTCATAGCCACAGTGAGTGGGCTGGACACTGTTTGTGAAATCGCCTTTATCATAAAATGGCAGCCCATAATATATTCTTGACTTGCAGAGAATTTTATGTTTAAATGCGTTAACATATCATCTAAATTTCATGAACGGTAGTCATCCTTATTGAGGGTACATGACCGTTCTCTCCGTGTAATCCAAACCGCTCTATAGTGAGGCAGCCACAAGCACTTAAGCTCTTGATGAGAAAAAAGCTACTCATGGCGCAGTGTCATCGCTCAGAGCAAGTATGGGATCAAAATGAGTAGGTAACATGTAGATCTACATCCTGTCTCCAATTTGAAATTGGATCCTTGAGTGCGGGGCTCTTGGTCGGACTTATGGTTTAAATAAGACCGCAGAACTGTAGTTATTGATTTGGATCATGAATATCTAATAATAATCAACTCAGCTTCTTACTAACACGCTTACGTTATCTCAACAAACTACGTGCACATGTTTGAAATGTCGCACGCGGATTGAAGGAGCACATTGTAGTACTTTTGCTGATCCATACAGATCCGCAAGGAATTCTCGAAGCTAGATGGCTCTTCTAGGTATTATAGTAGAAACGGGAGCACCTGTCCGTCGTGCAATGTTCATTTTTCATGATGAATGTATTTCTACCTTTCTTCAGGCATGCGAAGGAAACGAAGACGTTCTGAGCAGCGAGAGGACTGCTATTTCCCTCAACAACGCAGATTCGGTCAAGAAGACCGGGAAAACGATATTTTCTACATACGACACGGAGCAGTTCATGAAGGAAAAGGTGATATGATTGATTCTCGTTTACAAGCAATCACTTCCACATGCCGCGTAGAAATGAAATCCCTCTCGTGCATCACAACTCCCTAATTTACGCTTAGCGTTTGATTGTGTCCTTCATTACACTCTGTTACCACGCTTAATCTTCGAAAGGCGAACAGGTAAAATGTCGTGAATTCTTTAAATTACGGTTAGCGTTTGTTGTATGTATCTTTCATTACACCCTATGACTACGCTTCATCTCCTAAAAATGAACGGCTAAACATGCGTGGATTCCTTGGCCACAAGAAGTTCGATATGGCGATGTGAACTAAGGGTCCAGCAAACGAACCACAGGGTAAATGTACTGGCCCTCTTTCTGCTGAACTCTAGCGCACTGCCATCTACGTTTCACGTTGCAGATGTAATCAAACACGTTAGGTGCTGCCACCTGAACATCGTCGCTATTAATCCAAACATGGCCACCCGCAAAGGCAAATGTAATGCTGGAATTTTAAAGTGAAAGCTTTCAATGCTTCACACTGTCGGCATTTGTTCATCCGGTCCCGCTATGGCGATCAGTCAAGTGACGACATCACCCGAAACCGAAACTACCATCATCAGAAAAATAAATATCTGGTCTCCACCGGGATTCGAACCTCCATCCATTGGAACCGCAGCCGAACACTTTAAACTACGCCACACCTGATATCCGTGTTGTCAAACCATATCCATAGAAGCACTCCTCAAGGGTAGGGTCCTCTCGGCAGTGTAACCTAGTGACAAACAGTGGAAATGTTGTCGAAAGGAATGAAATCACATTTAAAGCCAGCCGTTCGTGTCGCTTCTGTGGAGAATTGTATTAATAGTACTTACCTATGCACTCGAAACATCTGCTAGAATTTCCTGAGTTTATGTTTTTTTTATCTTTTTTACAGTTCACAGCATTAAAATAAATTACAATTTTCCTGGGGTGTGTTCCCTTTCACGCTTCATTATGTGATACCTTTGGTTCTTAAAAACTGAAAAACAAGCCCTGAACAGAGCCACAACGTGACGGGTACACTATGCAGCTACCTTCACCATAATCATTTCTGGCCTTCAGTGAGTGTGTTACCTTTAGGTTGCGTTCAAAGACACCTTTCAGCAACACTCTCTGTTGAACTCGCTTAGAGCATCGTCTGCTCGAGTGCGCCTACGGGGTATGGTTGGGCAATGCGTCCCCGGGCTCTGGAAACACACATCATATGTCTCCTTGTAGAATGTGAGGCTTATAGTTACAAATAAATAAATAAACCCTGTCTCCATCCGGACTCGATCCTCCGTACCTCGACCCCCAGCCGAGAAGTTTAACCAACTGCGCCACGCCTGGTATCGTTATATGAGCATCATAGTTCTCCCTGTCTACTGTGCGGATGATAGTTAAAACAAATAAATAAATCCTGTCTCAACCGGGAATTTAACCTCCACCCCGGTGATCTCCAACCGAGGTCTTTAGCTAACTGTGTCATACCCGGAACCGTGAAACACGTATCATAACTCTCCTTGTCTACAGTGAGGTTGATAGTAGCGATGACAATGACGCTGCGATTTGTGATAAATACAATGATAGTATTAGTAATGATAATGATGGTGCACTTATTTGATAATGATAATGAGAGCAAATGTGATGCACCCGGTGTGCAAGCAACGCTCAGGATTTCGCATTTCCACAGTTTAGATTCCACAGCGCTGCAGGTGTACGCGTATATTCACGGACGCAAAGACTGCTTTGCAAAGTTTTTAAAATTTCTTACGCTACACCACCTACAATCTCTGGCACTCAGCATCATAGAGCTCTTTACATCTGCCCGACTGCAAGGCGACAGGATAAACTTTCAATGTTTATCCCCTGCCCACTGCGGGCGCATTTGAAATGAAGAGGCCAATGCTCAAGCAAAACGTGCCCTCAGTATTGGCCTCCAAAGAGCTGTGCATTTTTCAAGAGCGGATACCACGTGTCTTCTTACGAACTCTATGAAGAATGCTACGGCACCTTACTGGGCCCAGCCAGACGCCCGACAAATCCGTTTGAGAGGTCTCGATTCGAACACTTACATTTCATGTCCCTCATGAAATTCCGCGCCATCATGCATGCTTGCTACATAAACTTCATTTAAACTTAGCTTTCACGCACAGATATTTGCATTTAATTGAACAGGCAAACTCTCCGGAATGTTCATCCCCGAGATTGTGGACCATAAGTTATTGGGGTGCCCAGTTTATGCGCGTAAACGAAAAGTGCTAGCCGTTTCATTGAAGCGTTTCAATAAGAGGCCTCTATTGGAGGAGTTGCCGTAGGGCGCTTGGCAGGACATGGGGAAGTGTTTCCAGGCAGTGCGGGCTCTTTGCCATTTTTGTGCACCACCGGACTTCACTCGCGCTTGCAAAGGAAGTTGCCGTGCCTTTATATATTTTCATACGCCTTCTCCCACATCGTCACCCATCATGATCCTCTTTCTTCACCCCTTCCCCTTCCGCAGTGCAGAGTAGCAAGCCATATTTTAATTATTAAGGCCAAACACTCGTCTTTCTTCTCAATAAATACATCTTTCTATCCACAGCGCTCTCGGAATATTTACGAGGTACATGACCTGCTTCTACCTGCACCAGCTAGGAAAATCTGCTGGGCAATAAGAATAAATTGTTTAGCAATATTATCTTTTTCTATGTATATTTCGTTTGAAGCGAGCACAATTGAGGTATGCGGTGGACTAAAACCGCCTGGATCCTTATTCATTGGTCTTTAGAAAGTTGTTTTCTGCCGCACTTCGCTCTCTGCTCCGTCCTTGCTTTCTATGCTCGCACCCCGCATTACAGAAGACTTCGTGGTCGTGCACATCTGCAGCCTTGTCTCAGTGTGTGACGTTTGTCTAATATTACGAACACAAAGCTAGTTCAAGCGCCAACGCTTGCCGCCTCTCTCCGCAGGCAAAGCTCGTCATGGATAAGCCACAGATTCGAGCCAACTTTACGTGGTTCCTCTTCGACGTGCACCTTACAGACGTCTCGGGACGCTGTCTTCAGGGAGGTCCTTTTCAACGGATCAAGGGCTTCAGACAGTTCTTCCAAGAAGAATGGCTGCGCCTGAACAAAAACACTTAGGCAGTCTAGAGCATGAGCGGCTGGTGCTAATGCTGGCTGTGCCACTAAATCTATGAGTGGACTGTTTTAGGTTTAATAGGGCCTGAAAGAGAAGAGAACAAAACTGCAATGTTACACGTCATTTATTGGGGTGATTGTGCAACCTCCATTATTACGCTGACCCAGTAACATATGCTTAAGATGCTGAATTAATTAGTGCGCAGATATTTTGCGTATACCGCCGCCACTAGATGACTCTTCCAAACAAGCACAGCTCACAGCCGAAGCTTCGCATTCTTCAGCGCACATGTTTTAATACATTTATGGACGTAATAAAATCACAGGTTGTATTAATTATTATTTGCCTAGAGAGTCCCCTCAGCTTTGAATATGTGCACTATTTCTAGATTCCCATAAATGATATATATATCCCAGGTAGCACAGAAAATGAGGACCCAGTAGGTCCGATCTAGGCAAGTGGGACTGGGGCAACCATCATAAATCTGCTTCGGTCCCCGATGAGGCAAAAGTGGGCAAGCCACTATTTCTACATGGGTCCCATAGCGACGTTGCTCGGGCTAATGCAGAGCAGATTCCTGCATCCAAACCACAAGGATCCCTTGTCCGATATTTTAGAGCAGTACAACCTAAATGTGGGTTCTTTAAGACAAAGCCCTCATAGATACAAAATGAGGCCGCCCACATTAAGTCGCTTTGGGACCTGCATCGGCTGTAGTGGGGCAAGAAAACGGGCATGCTTACATGCTGCCCCACTCGGCCCCTTGAAGGTTACTCGGTTACTATAAGTTGTAGGTTACTAATATCATTAAGTGTTCAATTTGGGCAAGCCCTCTTGAAGCCCAAATAGGGCAGCCTATAGCTAGACCGCTTTAGGTCCCACATCGACCGTAATGGGACTAGAAGGCGGGCGGGCCCGCAGGATACCAAAGTAGGTCGCTTGTGGGGAATTTGAAGGCACATAAAACAGCAAGTGGGCTCTACATTGAAAGACAACACCCAACGCAATAGGGCTGCCCACACAAAACCGCTGCAAGTCCCACATCGGCCGTAATGCGGCTAGAAGGCGGTCGTGCCCGCATGGTACCAAAGTCGGTCCCTTGTGGAGAATTAGAAGGCATGAGCAATAAGCAACTGGGCTCTAAGTTCAAAATCACCAAGACAATTGGGGCTGCTCACACAAAACCGCTTTACGTCCATCGGCCGTAATGAGGCTAGAAGGCGGGCATGCCCGCATGATAGACCAATCAGTCACTTGGGTGATTTTGAAAGCACATGCAACAGCTAGTAGGCTCTATGTAAAATAAAAACTCCCGGTCCGATTGGAGCTGGCCACACAAAACCGCTGCAGGTCCCACATTTGCCTTGGCAGGGATAGAAACTAGAACTTCCGTATGTTCGTCACATTTGTTAGATTGCTGAAGCAACGTAAATGCGGGCTCTTGTGGCAAGAAATAGCGCTAGCCCAAATGTGGCTGCCGAATTATTGCCGCTGTGGGTACTATATTGGCCGTAGCGGAGCTGAACACACCGGTGTTTCCGCACACTATTGTGAAAGCATTCTTTCCATACTTTGTTTTAGACGTGGCCCTAAATTACTAATATAGATGATTCGTATAACAGCTTGGGCATTTGTCTGTAAGCAATAATAAATTACTTTAGTTCTTGCGCTCATGAAAAATGCTAATTGCAAATAGCAATTAGCACCAATTGCTAATTGATGCTCCTTATGTGGTTGCCGTGGACAGCCTGCAACTCTGAGCACAATATTACTGTTCGGAAATCACATCTCCACAGCCTGAACAAGATGGACGTGGAGTCATTTAGGCTAGATTATTGTTACGAATTATTGTGAAACCTAATATGGAAGCTTTTAGAAAGGACAGACATATATAAAATAACTGCTTAATTACGTCCATAAATATTCATTGGGAGAACTTGGACTAGGGCTTCCCAACAATTATCTGCGTCGGACCCCTATGAGAATAATGTGAACAAGCCCAAGTGCGGCTAGCGCTGTAGAACTCTCGTCGGTCCTATGTCATTATCTGAGAAGCTGGCCGAAATAAAATGTTCATCCTGAGCGGCTGCCCGAATCTCCCCAAAGTAGAACCATCGGGGGCAGTTGGCGGGATGTGCACCTTTGGCAATGCGAGAAAAATGTGGGCAGCCCCGCAAAGGCTGCCTGCATCGGTCCCACGTGGGGCTCATCGAGGCTTTGTCGACCGCCTTCTTCGGGCCTATGTGGGGCACCTTGCAGCGCCCACATTAAGCCAACCGGGGCTATCCTGCATTGCCTACATTGGACCCACCGGGCCTCCTCTTAATAGCTCACTTCGTGCTGCTGCGGCCTCCTTTAGAGTGACGTGGCAGATCCGTTTGAACGACGCTCGGCAGCCTGCTCGTATCTTTCTTCGCTATTTTAGAAAAACACTGTTCTCAGTCAAGTATTGTATTGAAAATGCTACGGCTTGCTGCTGTTCAGTAAAGGACAAACCTCTCTATATAGAAATGGAAGGCCATTCCATTCTGTGCTGTGATGAGCCGCAAAATCAGCGACGACTGATGGACAGGGCTGAAACTGCGGTGAAGACGATAGAATTCGAGGCAATAAAGCCCGTCTATCACGGCTTTAAAATATAGTTTTGAAAGCCAATAAAGTGCTTTATCCATTCACGACGAGATCTGTCTAAACTAGATGTCATTATTCTAAGATAGTGTTAACATTTCTTATTTACCAGTGCCGACAAAATAAACGCAGCACACTTTTTTTTCTAAAATGTTTCACCCGTTTTTATTTAAAGCTGGCAGATATGTTCAAGCCGCTAGCAGATATCACCGGTGCGCTTTACCTTTCGAATAATGTTTTATCTCCAATACAGAAAGTAAAATTTTGGATTTGAACAAACAAGCGTGCTCCGTTTACTTAGGTTCGCACCTGTACATATGGTGGATGCTCCTGTGAGCCACCATCAAGTCTTAAAATGTTCATTTCATGCGATTACAATGATGAAATTCGTCGGCGAGGCCTTGCTGTGTACAAGAGATTTGCGTCTACATAGCAGAGCCAAAGGCGACCAGTTTCGTCAATGATGCTCCGCTAGGAAGCACCACACGACATAGCGTGATAACACTGACGAAAGCGAGGCATCGAATGAGACTGCTCTTGCTACTTGTTAGCATGTTTAGTATATGGCAAATTTTAGTATCTACTATAATTTAGAATATTTTCAAATGATGCCTGGAACATTAGTGTTTCCGCTGTCGCTACTTTGAACCTGTAATTAACTCTAGTTAAGACATACAAAACGTATCCGCGCAGTATTTTTTTCAAACCATAATCATCTTGAGTGAGTGGAACGAACGCCTGTAAGATCTGTAAACTACGTGAAAAATCACTTTAGCCTTTCTTGTACACAGCCTCAGCTGACGAGAAATAAACACTCGAAGGCACTGGGTCCCAGAGCATCTCAACACAGTATAAAAAAAAGGCTCATTTGTATACATCGGTCACTTAGTAATTTATTTATTTATTGCGGACAGCGTTCAATTTCTCCCAAATGATACGAGTATTGTGGAAAAACATGGATAAAAATACTTTTAATTCGCTCTGATCACCAACGTTTGAATGTACGGGTTTTGGGTTTTGAATATATTGTTTTGGTGGCATTGTATTGTGATTGAGATTTATTAATGCATTAGTGTCATATTGCAACGTGCCGAAGAAGCCCGCCAGCTCGCTAGGCTGCGCATCCGTGAGCAGCAGGTGCAGGATACGCGACACTACAACCTGCGGCACCGAGAGCTTGAATATCAGACGGGTGATCTTGTCTGGGTTTGGTCTCCAGTTCGACTATGTGGATTAGCGAAAAGCTCTTGCGTCGCTACTTTGGTCCTTACCGAGTTCTGCGCCCCGTTGGCGCTCTCAACTATGAAGTTCTTCCTCACGAGGCGCCACGATCAAGTCGTGCCGCACGCCCAGAAATGGTCCACGTCGTTCGACTCAAACCTTATCAGGCCAGGACACTCTCCTTGTGAGTCCATGAATAGCCTCGAGCATCGGGTCGATGCTTCCTCACCGGGGGAGCTAATGATGCCAGTGTGATGAAGACAAGGAAGAGAAGCAAAAGACGACGGAGTTGCCCTCTCGCGCTCGGACCCTACGTCCCTGGACTTCGCCAACACCGGGCTCTTTGTCTTACCGGCTCTGCGGCCTTCACACGCCTTTTTGCCGACGAATATGTGGCTTACTATTCCGAGGCCTGGAAACGTTAAAGTTGTCCTTCGTAGCTTCAGGCACTCGCGCATAAGGGAGCCACTGTGCTACCTGCGAATCAAACGTAACGTCAGCCATTTCTTCCAGAGACGCGTATTTCAAGTGAGTTTTGTGCGAGAAGGTAACAAGCTGCTAGAGGGCGGCTTTAAGTGCCACGTTCAGAAAAGTGAAAGTGCCATGGTTTCCACGAGTCAAAATTTAGTGAGGGGAATATCACTCCCTTTCTAATGGAAAGGAAGGAGATGCCGAAATCTGTCAAAGGAGGATGAAAACTTCTATTCCGTTCAAAAGATTTGTGTGGAAATATATCGTAGGTGCCGGCAATCAGCCGATGTTGGGAAATGCCTGGCAGTTGTGGTATACATGCTATACGAGGCCATGCATGGCAGCCCAAAACAAGATTCATATACTAGCGCATTACGTCGAGGTTAAACTTTGTGCTTCTTATAATCACTTAAAGGAAAAAAATGCGCCGCTCTCTATACGAGTTTATTGATACAAATCACTTGATACAAATCACAAGGTAGAGGAAGCAGAAGAACACATGGCGCGAGCTGTTTGAAATCGACTGGTATGGTGCTCGAAATATCCTTCTTTCATTGACTACTATTCCTATCACCTCAAAATGTTTCCAGATTATTTTACGATGGCTAATTCCATAAGTTATTTGGACAACAACAACAACAATATGGTGCTCAGAGAAGACGTTATTTAAAAATTCCTCCTGCTCACCTAGGACCGCCGTTTACAGTTCCTGCCATCCTCTCCTTTGGTTCAACCGTCAAAGGGCGTGCCCTAAAATCGGTGTGTGTTATTGCATAGCTATAATATTGCTACCCGAATATTGGTTTGCTACCGCTGCTCTGTCTGGAATATACTTCCAAATTTTAATTAAATTTCCGAAATATCCTTCTTTCATTGACTACTATTCCTATCACCTCAAAATGTTTCCAAATTATTTTACGATGGCTAATTCCTAGTTAATACATTATCTGTCATACAGTCTAAGTAGACCTCGTGAATTCTATTGTTACACATGCACTGAACTCTGACCAATCCTCCACTGTGGGTGTGTGCCATATGCACCGAGGAGACAAGAAGAAGAAGAAGAAGCACCGACTGCGAACGGCTGCTTCGTGCTCTGTTCTTTGCACACAGTTACGCCTCCTTCGGTTTCAAGCTTCTCTACTGGTTTCTCCTCCACGATAGGCTCAACAATGGGTGAGCATGTGCCTCCACTTTTATGTTACGTCCCCCGCCGCGATCGAGGTGGCCTTGCAGCGGTAACCGTTGAAGGGTGAGAGAGATTTGGCATTACTCAAGAACCAGCGATTGCAGATCAGACTCAGAACAAATATAGTCTGCGCCAGATAATATACATTCAATGCTGCTGGCCAGTTGTGCGGCCACTGACCAGATTATTATGTAACCCCTGTTCTCGCGGCCACTCCAGATTCGTTCCCATTTATGGCATAAAGCGCACTTATCTATATCGTATGGTAGCCACGATTTTATGAGATTTATTCCTTCATGCAATAAAGTGCAATTTCAGCGGCTACCAGGTTGACAGCACAAGAAATACTGTTCATTTCTTACCTTCAATAGCTTTGATAACCATAATGATATTTATCCAAATAGAAACCTTTTTAGCACCCGGTTACGCATAATGGTACTGCCGCGAAGCCCTGCTAACCTCTCTGCTATCATGTTTTTATTTACTTTTGTCGCGTGACGTTATCACTTTATGGCGTGCAGCAAATGCAGGCGAAGAGCGTTTGATCCTGTCTCGATCAGGTGTATCAGTGCTATTCGATATATTTTCCTATATTATTAGCTACACTACCGCAAATAGTATTGTAACACCCCTCATGGATGCAGCACCACAGGAGTACGCGCTACCACACGCCACTCGCTGGTGCACTTATCACATTGTGTTTTATCTGATTTGTGCTTGACACGAAAAAATCAGTGGTTGCGCAGAGGAGAAATATTAAGTGACACTAACTCCATCGAGTGTTATGTGCTGCTATGCGTATTTCGAGTTGCAAAGTTTTATTTGTAAACTCTTAAAAAAAAAAAAATGATCCGCCCCTTGCTAGCTAGCCTTGCTAGCTGTACGTCAGCAAAATATAACCACTAGGACGCGTAACAGGAAAAGCTAACATGGAAATTTCAGTTAGAATTTGGATATGGCATTCAACGTTAACATGGCACACTCGTGTGCTAATGGGTGTCGTCATGTGCTAATTAATGTCGCTGTGCCTATAAGAGCGTTATTTTAAAATCACGATGCAATAGTTCCTGCTTACGAGAGTTTGCAAGTCTATAACTAACTAGGTGCCTCACAAGATGAGGGAAATTTATTGGCAGGACCTTGGAACATGCCTAACTATTGTACTAGGGATGTCAGCCGCTCTCATTGCCTAACCACTGAAGTCAATATTGTACGTCAAGGAGCATAGTTAAAAATTTCAAAAGCAGGCTTCAATGGAGCATCTTTTATATTGTGTTGTATAACAACTTGCAGTTGCTCAGAGGTTAAGTAGTAATGATGTCGGGTAAAAGTAAGGATGCTAAAGCAGGTTACAAAATGTAACTCTATTAGCAACGAATGCTATAGCTCTCGGGTTCTCTATGGTGAGTAGTAGATCAAATATCCAGGAGCCACGGGGAAAACAAGCTGTCTTTGTTCTTACCTCGTTGATCGTAAAAGCTCAATGCAAACGATGACTACACAATAAGACACACGAGCGCGTAATTTAAGCTTTTTAAATATCACGCAAGCAGTAGACGGAGGAGGAGGATGTAATGCTTTCAAGGCTTGTACCGCAGAGACAAAATTGACAACCTTATCCTTCATTGCGCCTTGACGATCAACGTGGTTAGCCAACTAAATCATAAGCTGTCAAAATTGTACTTATTACTCTGTTTCATCGCAGGGGATGACAAATACTTTATTTACGAAAATTTCGCGCGCACAACGGCAGACTTACACCACCATGGTACGTGAGAACTTTGCTTGACAGACATTGCACCGATGATGCCTCAGTAATCAAATATTAATTTTGCTCGACGGTGTTTATGTCATGCTTATCCGTCTTGTTCGAGTCTGAAGCAACAAAAAAATACGTACGCCGCCGTGTGTTATATCCTGGTAAATCTTACTATGTGCTTCAGTTCCCAATCAATAAAAACCTATACAGGCAGTTCGTTTACGTATGGTCAGCTTCATATCTCCGCATAATGCTAGACACATAATAGCAGTAGTTAAAGAACTTTGCAATCAGAACGTAATGTTAACATGAATCGCTTATATCATTTTTGACCCTTTCATACTATATTCCACAGAAGCCAATTTCATACCTCATGAAACACATTCTCAATCACTTATTTTTGCTGATTATGCTTAACATAAAATACGAGTAAGTTTAAGGTTGTTTTTAAATTAACGAGCCATCACTATATTACAAGACGTCGCAACGGCTGGCTAACTTGGCTACTGATAAATTGTTTTAAAAAAAGGTCGATTAACAACGGCATCCCCGCTTGTACGGCGTCTGCGCTACCACAATTCTTCTCAGGTGGCTCTCACTACGTAATTAAAGACTAATCCAGCTTTGATACATGATCATTGTCAAAGCAGTTTGCTCATTTCCCGTCTAAGCAATGAACTCCTAATTGCATTCCTCTGTTGCTTTCACAGGTACAGGATCTGGTATGCGAACTTTTGCACAGCCGTGCTCTCTTGTATCATGCTAGTATTCAAGTCCTAATTTCATTCCTACTTTAACACCCGCAGACATTGCATATGCTACAGAAGGTACTAAACAAAGCAAAGTGTAAACAGTGTTTGGCCTTTAGCGAGGCTCAATTTTAAGCGCTCTTTTTCCTGTTTTAGAACCACCAGACATTGTATACGCTACAGACGATACTGAAGAAAGCAAGTATAAAGACGCCTAGGCCTTTAGCGAGGCGCACATTTACGCGCACTTTTTCCTACTTTAGCACCCTCAGACCTTGTATACGCTACAGAAGATACTAAAGAAAGCAAGTATAAAATGGCCTCGGCCATTGCGAGGCTTAACTTTACGCGCGCTTTTTCTCGTTTCATTTTCATAATGTACGTCCTAATTACGCGCACGTTTCCAACTCGCAGGCACTGACTACTTGATGCAGGAACCTACATCCGATGGCAAGTATAAAACGATGCCGCCAGTCGGCGAATTCGCATTACCTATTGCCGCGACCTCTTCTAGCAAGTATCCAAGAGCGACCTAAGATTCGAGGTCTGCCATACTCCTAGGCAGGAAGGCCATCTATGCACGATGTGCATTTCGAACACGAGATGGCCTCCTTATAGTATTCGCCATTGTCAGGACACCCTATTGGGCGCTATTGTGACAGACGTATAGACTGTCCATGAATATGTGACCAAAATTGTAGAAAGCCGGGCTTGGAGCGCCCAATATTCGCCAGCGCATAGTTCGTAACATGCTACGCACTCACGTTCTGTTTGAAGTGGCACGATATGACTACAAGAGTTCACCAAGGCGGAGCGCCAGACATTTCACCTACAGTGGCACGACATCGTTAGCTAACTGAGTTGTTATGACTCAGATAAAGATTTGCGTGTCAGTTAGCGGCATTAAGTGGCTCCTTGAAATAGCTGCAATGCCGTAGGAGCGGAAGGCTGGAAATACATAAATGCTGAAAATAAGTTTCACGATTGCTACCATCGCTACTTCTCAAAAGGAATCGTAAAATTCTGTGTTAAGGAGTTCGCCTTACGAAAGATTTTCGACGCGGCAAGAAATGGTCCTGTTCACAATAGTATCGTGATTACAGTCCTGAGAGAAATTTTCTTCACCTTCATTTCTTCTTGTCTTCAGCTGTTTTGTCCATTGCCACGTATCAATATGATAGCAGCACGTTTGTATAAAAAAGATTTTCGGGGACGAAATATTTATTACACTCATAAAGTTTGAATTTGGAACGTAGCACACACACACACACACACACACACACACACACACACACACACACACACACACACACACGCACACACACGCGCACACGCACACACACACACACACACACACACACACACACACACACACACACACACACACACACACACACACACACACACACACACACACACACACACACACAATCTTAAAAGTGATTCGAAAAACTTTTTCTCCTTTTTAGCGCAATCAAAATAAAAATACCTCACAAATACCAGTAGTAGATTGCTTTTTGCTCTGAAGATAGACAGCAACAGTACAACAATGATATATTTCTTGATGAAGCTACAAAAATATGAAGATAGCGAAAATGGTGGCTGTTATACCTTCCGCAGACTTCATTAACTGCTTTTGCAACGCTAGTGATACAGTGCGAGAGACAGAAAATATCGTGAACCGGTGCGCCAGCCACCTGGGTTTTTAAAGATACATGTATACATATATTTCCATTCAATGACGACGATAGCGCACCGTCACGCTCTCGGACTGAAATCTTGTGAGAGCCACAGGGAAAAATAAACCTCCGCCTTTAGCTGTGTAAGACGCGACAGCGATAAGGGATTCCGTACGCGGCTCGTCTTGCGGAACATCCCTCATGTGTAGTCATGAGAAAACGTTGTATGCAACACTTAGCCGATGGCGGATATCGAGAAAACTGCATTGCAACGCCATCTACCAACAGCTGTCTAGGATCGAGACAACCGTGGCGGTGCCCCATTTTTTTTCGACTTGCAAGTGTCACAGTCACTGTCCTTGGCGCTGTCGCTTGATAGTGTTTTGATGCAGTTTTCTTGAGCTGTGCCACCGGCTAAGTGCTGTATGCCGCTTTCGCTCATGACTATACATGAACATTGAACCTCTTTTATCGCCAGTCACGTAATTTGGCCCTCTCTTATTTTAGTAATACTCACTATCATTGTCGTAACCAACCAAATTATGCGGATGCCCCGCTTACGAAAGCTTCCAGTTTAGTGACAATAGATAAGATAAGATAATGTTTATTTGAGTTTGCCTCAACAGCCAAGTGGCCTAAAGGAGCGCACACTAGGTCAGATACATCAGAATGACCACTTAAAAACATTTAAAACCAGGCATGAAAACAGCAATTAGGCAAATATGTCCGTTTCAACAAACGTTTAATGGTACAGGATTTGTAAACGAGTCATTGGACTGTTGGCGTGCAAATCTGGATAAAATGTGTCAAAGCATTTTGCGGCCTTTGCATGCGCCCACGAAAAATCAGCGACATCAGTAAGGCCCCACAGTTAATGAAACCACGCACAACTGTTTGCAGAAACTGCATGTCACGTATGAGCCGCCTGTTGCCAAGAGTACACATATTGAGGTCTGCCAAGAGAGAATCGTAGTCGTAGAAACGACGGCATCCAATGTATCTATCATAAAAGATGCGTATGAAATTACGCTGAACATTTTCAATTTTTGTGCAATAGGTGGCAGATACGTTATTCCAGGCTACTGACGCGAACTCAAGATGCGGTCTCAAAAGGGCACAGTATTAAGTGCGTAGACATTCGTGCCGTTGAAATATTTTGTTAGTCTAGAGATAAGACCGATATGTCTCAATGCGCGTAACACAATTGAATTTACATGCAATCTAAAATCAAGCCTTGAATTAACAACACCAAGGTCTCGTACATGGGCCACACGAGAAATCTGACCCGGCAAAAGTTTATAATCAAACAACTGAGTCGCGTTTCCTAGTTAGAGACAGGACGTAAGTCTTCTTAATATTCAACTTTAAGCGATTCAACAAACACCATTTCTCGACGTTGTTAATGTCAGCTTGCAATAGGCGGCAGTCCTCAATATCTTCAATATTACGGAATAATTTGAAATCATCTGCGAAGAGCAAAATTCTCTAATGCTTGAAATGTAACGGCATATCATTAACAAACACTAAAAACAACAGCGGTCCTAAGTCAGAGCTTTGAGGCACCCCCCAAGATGATAGAAATTCGTTGGACACACAGCCGGAAAATCGGACCATGTTAGGGCGGCTGCCAAGGTAGCTTTTGAGCCATCTACATTACACAGGGCAAAGTTCGTTTTTTTTTCTTTTTTCATCTTCATCAGAAGTACTTCATGGGAAACCGTATCGAAAGCTTTAGTCATGTCAAAGTAGATTGCATCTACCTGACCGCGATTAAATACATGTGGGCCAGTGTAATCGAGAAATCTGCATAAATTCGTTTCCATAGATTGACCTATTAAAAAACCGTGCTGCAGAATTGAGATCTTCTGCTTGAAGTATGAACCCATGCTTTCGTACATAACCATTTCAAAAACTTTCGCAAAGGAACAAATCAGTGACACAGGTCGAAAATTGTTCACATCACAAGCATCGCCAGACTTTAATACAGGAACAACTACTGACAATTTCCAATCACAAGGAAAAACCCCAGTTCGCAACGATAGGTTGAACAAATGCACTAAAACACAGCCAGAAATGTCAGCGCATCTTTTGATTACGAAGCTGGGAATTTCATCAACTCCTGTTGAAAGTTTTGGCTTACATTTCTGAATCGCCAAAAGAACCTCGTGCTCGGTAACATTATCATAAGCCAAACAGTCAGCGCTGTCTTCAAAAGTGATAATAGCAGTCGTGTTATCATGGCGCACAAAATAAGAGCTGAAGTGATCAGCAAAAGCTTGGCAAACATCTTGAGGTTTAAAACAGATACCATTGCGCTTCTTTATCACAGCAGCACTAACCTTATCATAAGTTCTGTTCAAGAAGTTTGCGGTACTCGGCTTCATCACGTGCAATCAGTTTTTTTCACAATTTCTGTGCACAACGAATATCTTTGGTACCAATATTCACTTTGATTTCGCGTAGAGTTTATGATACTTCTGTTTTTTCTTCAAGTAATGTCTCAAATCGCGCAAAAACCAGCAAGGAAATCTACACTTCTTCGATTTACGGCGCGGTATACATTTTTTAATTATACCCTGTACAACTGATGTAAGTAGCTCAACGCCTGTTTTTACATCCTCAATCTCAAGCAACTCTGACCAGTCGTAGGCCTGAAGATCATTGTACAGCCTAAGGTAATTGCCATACGCGTATCTAAATTTTTCTGGGGCCACCTCACGCACTGGACGAAAAGACAAAAAGAACAAGGTAAACGGGCAATGATATTTGTCTACCAGAACAAGAGGATCGCGCACCGCTTGCACGCCAAAAAAAGGCACATTAGATAGAATTAGGTCTAAAATGTTTCCAGCACAGTTCTTCATTGCATTGCATTGCATTCGTATGCATTCGCGAAGGGAGCTTCCCTTTTAGTTCGCAGCCCTGTCGTGTTTTGGTAATACAGCTTAATTGTCTGTGCCATTTTCGGATGTAGCTAGAGCACTATTAGGGTCATCGAAGTGTCGTGAGGACCACAGCTTTCCATAAAAAGGGCGAAATACGCAACCATCAGGCCGCACTTCTGGATGGTTCACAAGTTCAAATAAATGCTCATCCAGAGAAACGTGGAATGAGCAATATGTATCGTACTTTGTTTTCAGTTTCGTGCAAGTAACAACCTTGTCACCTACTGTATCCGCCAAAAGTTCCTGTATGTCTGACGCCGTTGTCGGGTCCAGGCGAGAAACAAATAAGCTTTTCTTCGCCGATAGTTTGGGCGCTACTTTAAGCACGGACTGATTACCTGTGCCAAACGTTGCTCGAGGCCGAGGTGGTTGGCTCACCGCTTTCGGCGGGCGTGGCAGATGAGTACTCCGGTCCTGAACAGGGCGCTGCTGTGGAGGGGCCGACATTCCAGCGGGCAGATTTACCACCAGGGCTGAAGCGTAGTTGCGAGATTCTAAGCAGTCAGAATTCGAACACTCACTCTGGCTGGCGGTACTAACAGATGCACTCAGGCCACTCAAAGATTCACGCAGGAGCGCGTTTTTCGCACGAAGCCGTCGCACCTCATCCGTTAACGCATCCATTCGACTAGCCATTTCCCGTAGCATTAAAATAACACTCGATGAAGCATTGACGGAATTTCAGTCTTGAAAATGCAGAGAAGAGCGTTGCGCTTCGGGGGGCGTTTCCGTGTCGCCAGTTCCGCAGATAAGCCCAGCCGCATAAGGATCGCGCCGCTTCACGCAATGAACACATTTGTACTTGCTGGCCCCGGATTCCATGAGGATGTTGTATTGCTCGGCCTGTATGTTGATGCATTTGCAATGAAAACGCTGTTTGCAAAACGCGCACGGAAAAAATTGCTGCCTACCACGAATGGGCTGGGAGCAGCGCGCACATACGTCCGCATCGGGGTAAATTGCTGCTGAGATAAATTGAAATTCCTAGCGGTTACCGTGCAGTTCTAAATTTCGAAATGGGTCTGCTTTAATTCGTTCGGAGCTGCTTGCTCCACCCCCCCTTTCAGTTTTTCTTACGGTAATACGAGAAATCAGGTGATGGGACGATATAATTAGAAAGGGTGTGAAATTTACCACCGCAGCAACCTGTCTTTTCATTACAGTTGTTTCGTGTTTGCAAACTTAACATGAGGATTATATTACCGAGAAGTGGTTAGCCGGAAAGCATTTCACTTCAAGAAAAGCTAGCAAATGGCAGATCTATAAACAATTAAGCTCTCGTGGCTTAGCCTTTCACCCACTGGCTACACCCTTAATTTGTTGAAAACACAACGCCGTGAGCATCGTACGCCAAAGTCCAGTAGAAAACACTTCATTTTTATTTACTTTACCTGCAACGTTTTCAGACTGGTTTTCTCATCTGGCTCTTGCTTCTAAGTTCGCGGGTTCAATCTTTGTCACGGTAGAAAAATTTCGATGTAGGTAAGACATAAAAACGTCAGTGTGCTGTGGTTCGCTCAATGAGGAACCACAGGCGAGTAAAATAATCCGCTCACTACATATCCCCAATAGGCTGTGTCTATTCTGGAATGCTGAATCTTCACAACACTGAGCACTTATTCTGCCTGTGGCACTTCGCAAAGCAAGTTCACCAGTTTAATATAAACGGAATTTTTTCGTTCAGGGTAATACCATGTTATTCTTCACCTTTCCTGACAGATGACACCTTTGGGTAAGTAATACGCCCGGATTTTTTCCTCTACAGTAACGACGCGCTGCAAGCCTAAATAACGCAATGAAATTAAGACTAGCCTCTATTAGTGAGTTTATTTTCTACATCACAGATTAATTTCAGGCTAGGCAATTTAGGTATCAGCTCAAAAGTCTGGTTAACTACGCATCGGCGGTTTGAAGAAGTACTTGTTACAAGAACTAGTAAACGCTCTACACGTCAGGAGGTTATAACTTTTACAGTCGTCAAGTGTTGGAACTTCAACGATAAAGCGCGTCTTTTCAGTGATTAGCCAGTGTCTGTATTCTTTAAATATCGCATTTTTTATTGCGCATGCAGTGAAGGGACGGCAAGAGCTTTGCTGTACTTCTTCCTCTTTATCAGCGCTCTCTGTCTCATGGTGGCAGGGTCGGTTGCCTTCATTGTTTTTGGTAAGTTTTCTTAAGTTATCGCTACAGAGAATATAAAGAGAGCTTACTGCATGGCGTATAAATTGTTTAAAGCAGTCAAAATCACCCAGAAGATATCACTCCGCATTGCACGTATATTTCAATGAAATGTGTCCATTAGGGTTCGCCAAGTCCATTAAGTTCCATTAGTCTAGTAGGGTTCGCCAGCGAATGTGAACTCAAAGCAGGCCGCAAATATATGTTAAAACGGAAATAAAGACATGCACGGAAGGATTCAAGTGACAATGCAAAGCAGTTGGTCTTTGCGTTGACTCTAGCTGGCTATACATGATTGTCCGGTGAGACAATGACCGGATATATGAGAGAAATACTTGACAATGTGCTGATGAACTAGCCTTACCAGGGGAACGCGATAATTGGGACGATAGTGACAGGGATCTGGGTTTTTGACATATCGGGTGCACATCGACTTAAAACAATGGTCATTATTGATAGGTGTATACAGTACCGTCCACTGTTCAAAGGATGCATGATACCGCACAGCTACCGCTATTTACAAATCACTCTGAAGCGAGCCGTCCACAAAGGATCACACGAGGCACATGCGCAGTAAGCATATTCAGCTCTTCTTCTCTAACATGCACATGGTGCCGCCAATTCTAGACACTTGTAGGCGGCAACGCTTTGCAAAGTGTTTAGGCCGCCTGATAGCACTTTCCCTTTAACAGTGGACCGTACTGCACAAAGCTTAACTAGAGCTTAAATTAACGTACCGAGAACACCGCTACGAAGCCCTATTGCTACGCATGCCGACAAATGCAACAGAATTATGAAACTTATTTCTTACTCTGCGTCTCCAAAGTAACTCATTTTAAAGAGCTTTTTTATTCTGCACCTGTATGATAAACCTTTATTGTCGCAAGATCTCTACAGCGTAAGACAAAATGCCCGCCACTTCCTCCTCAACCAGACATTATAGACGATAGTGTTAGGCATATATGTAAAAAGATCTCGCTATTGAATTTAAACTGCACTTGCACATATTCTCTAAACGTTTCGAAATAATGTTTTTTTTTTTTTGTGTGTGTGTTGTCTGAACTAAAATTGAAAAAAAAAAGTGAGGTCAGGCTAAACTGCTGCAAATGTGTTCCTAAAATCGGCTTGGCCTCAGTTCTTTTTGTGCGATATTCGAATATAGATACTTGGCCTTCAATATTTATTTTTCCAGCATTCTATCCGAGCTACAAGCGGGCTATATTTGTCTTTTATTTTTGCGACAACGTATTAGCTATAGCTTAGGTAGCTATTTCGGTCGAAAAGCCGTCGGGGTAGGAGTAGTAGTAGTCAGGCATCGCGTGTCGAAATAAGCGGAGGCTGCTTAAAAAATGGTATGATGGTAATTTGTGCTTTTGTTGATTGATTTACTTATAAGTGCGTCATAGGGGATGACGAGAAAAAGAAATCATTGCAATCAATTAATAGATTTATTGATTAATTAAACAAAAGGAAAATGGAAAAAGGGGTTCACAAGTGCAAAAATTCTCGAAATAAAAAGTCACTGCTTGATAATATAGTTATAAAATGTATGGTGCGTGATTGATCAAAAATAAGTGAAATTGAAAATGAAAATTCAAAAATTGTATTCGAACGTGCCAAATACATTGAATTAAAAGGCGATCCTTGATGATTCTAATTACAAAACTTATACCGTGTAAGTATTCAATTATTTAGTTGCGAATAATTGAAAACATTTTAAAATACGTTAAAAGGTGTCACAGGCTGAGAATAGAAATGCGATGTTTGCTGATGTCATGTATCCGGGTATAAAATTAAGGAATATATTAAAAAAAATGCAAGCAGTTGAAAAGGTCGCCCGTGTGTGAGAACCGTCATCGCGTCATACTCTTATCGGCGAAGGTTGAGTGTCGTCTTAGCTTTTTCGTCGCCACTTTTTTTTTTCTAGACATGAACGAAGGCGATCTCCTCCCAATTGAAACAACGTTTGAAGAGGAAGATCTGGTATGTACATTAACAGTACATTCAGAATGTTCTCTCGAATATCAGCATCTTCATAACGCTATTCCAGACGGCAACCTACCATTTCTCTCACTTCAATTTATCTGTCTCCCTCTGCCGCACAAATTCAATATCACTAATGATATACTAGCTACAAGGCTACCCTGAAGAAACTTCTGATCTAAGACTTCTGAAAGTCATCATATAAGTCTTGAAAAATCTGGTGAGAAGCTCGACACGACTGAGGAGAATAAATACGTGGGCGCTGGTACTCCGCGGTCGCCCCCGCTGAAGCTAATGACGGCCGCTTGATGAATTCTCAACAAACGTATAGGAAATATCTAATATCTCCCTTACAAAGCCCATTTTGCACTTATAATTTGTGGTGATGTAGAGTGCTCTATACGGGCCAAAAGTTTGAAACGCATCTCAGTCAGGCTCGATTCGGTTTAATTTTAGGGGGAAGGTCATATATTCTTCATTAAGCTCCAAATCCATAGACAGAGTTGTCAGAGAAAAGTGACCCCCTAAAGTTGTCGCAATCACGATGTCAATACAGCTGAGAAATTATTTCATGGAAACGAGCAGTAAACTTAATGTGTCAATGAAGTATTAAAAATACTAAGCTATAATATTTTAAAAAGAAGAGAAACAAAATAGCAATCTCATAAATGTTCGAAGATTGCAAAAACTACAAAAGCCAGAGAGAGCTCATAATGAAATTACTAGCGGAATTCGCAATGCTTTTATATTTCTGCAACTCAATGCACCCTTGACATTTTATTTTGATATCCCCACTCCTGTTATGACCACCACCCTGCGAGATACTATGTAGTCATCTAGAACCCCAGGTTAAGCACCACATCCATGTGTTGTTACATGTCACGTGCACCGTGCGCACGCCAGCTGCTGTGCAGAAGAGTACTTAAGGGCACCTTCATTTGAACAAACTTTTTATGAGGATGCAAATAAAAGGAGCAGGATAAGTAAAACTTCAGGAAAAAAAGACTGATTTATAGGAAGGGAAAGGCACGGTAACTGTCGGACTTGTTTTCTATGGACACCTCAACCGCACCGTAAGGGAAGGAAGGACGGTGAGAGTGACAGTGAAAAAAGGAGAAAGAGGAACCCTAGTGGAGGGCTACGGAGTAATTTCGACCACTTGCATCTTAGGCTTCTCATGCTAGCATCGTTATACGAAACTTCAGGAAGGACACTTGCACTGCGCCATAAGAGAACGGAGGAAGGAGGAAGTGAAAGAACAAGTAGAAACAGAAGCCGCAGTAAAGGTATCCGAAATAATTTCGACCACCTGGGAAAGTTAAGCCAGCTCTGACATCACATCAGATTTCACTTTCCTCCTTTCTCTCACAGCGCGCTCGGATTCCCACGTACCGAGATGTCTGACAGATATTTCACCTTTTTTCCATTAAATATAATTTTCGCCTCGATAAGACCGTCGTTTTTAGGGTTGTTCTAACTCAAATAGGAGTGACGCAAGCAGGTGGCAGGTTTGGTGGGCCTGCTACACAGTGCGGTCAGCGGGTGCTAAGTTTTCAGGCTGCCACCACATTTATTTCACTAACTTGTAAATTAATCGGAAAGGAAAAGCGTAACATATGTCACACTGCTTGGGGCTAACCCCTAACCCGTGTCCGCAAGGGAAAGGTGGAAGACGGGAGTTCAAGAAGACAGAGATAAAAGTGCTCTAGTTGATGGCTGTGAAATAAGTTCGACTAAATGGTTTTTGCAGGACAACAATATCTATCCTAACACCATGATCGAATTTAGACCGCATTTGGCCGCATGCGATGTCGTGTTGCAGCTAAAAGAACAGATCATATAAAAGTCAACAGTAGACACCAGGGTGATCGTTTGTCTAGACGTGTCAAAAGCTTTTGATAACATGAAGCACTTGGCTGTTCTGCAGAATCTCAGTGCATTAGACGTAGGAGTTCGCACATACAACTACATACGAGATTTCCTCAGCGATATAACGACAATTATCAGTAAGGGGGGGGGGGGGGGGGCATACAGTGGAAGGAATTCGACTGGAAAACAAAGCCTTACCACAGGGATCGGTGTTGTCCTCGACACTGTTTAATATTGCCGTGCTTAGTCTCCCCGCAATAATAGAGGGAATCCCGGGGCTTCTCCAGTTCTCCACTGGAGCACTTCTCCAGTTGGATCAGGCGTGCCACAAGGCTCTGTGCTAGGGCCTCTTCTTTTTCTTATATATATCAATGACTTACCTGATAACTTATGCTCAACAATAAATCTTTTCGCGGATGACTGTGTCATATACCGGGAAATTAACAGTGATTCTGACGTTGCTCTCCTTCAATCCGATATTAATCATGCCCTTGAATGGACTAACAGGTGGAACATGGAACTAAATATTAACAAATGCAAGTATATGCGTGTCTCTCGTCGTAACACTTTATTACCCTCATACCTTCTTAATAATAGTAGCCTTGAGTCTGTGCCTTGTTATAAATATTTAGGTGTATTTATTTCCCATAATCTTAACTGGAAGGCTCATATAGATCACATAACCAACAACGCTAATCGCATGGTAGGCTACATACGTCGTAACTTTAGTCTTTCCTCCAGTTCCGTAAAATTGCTCCTTTACAAATCGTTGGTTCGTAGTAAACTGGAGTATGCTTCATCCATCTGGGACCCTTATCAAGAGACATAAATCTATGAACTCGAATCTATTCAGAACCGTGCGGCCCGTTTCATTCTATCTAACTATCATCGTAATTCTAGTGTCACTGCTATGAAATCAAGCTTATCACTGCCACTACTGTCTCAACGTAGAAATATATTCCGTCTTTGTCTATTTCATAAGATCTACTATAATAACCCCATCCTTAAGAGAAAATTCATTACGCCTCCTTGCTACATGTCTGCTCGGATCGATCACCGTCATAAGGTTGGTATTCCTTCGTGCCAAACAAATCACTTCTACAACTCATTCATCCCCAGCACATCGGCACAATGGAATCGCCTTCCCCCATCGGTTGTTGAAGTGAGTGACCATTCTGCGTTTAAATCTGCTTTAGCTAATCTGATGTTAACATAAAACATTGAATTCTCCCACACTGCCATTTGTTTATTGTTTTTAGTTCATCTGCTGTTTTTATAAACTTTTTTTCTCTTTTTGCCCCCGAATCGTGCTGCTGATTACGTGTATGATGGTATATTTCAGCAACTTTGTTTCCTGCCTGCTAGTAAAATTGTTTGTTTTGCTCACGTGGTATATTTTATGTGCTATACAATTCGCTCATACGTCTATGTCAATAGCTAATAATTTGTGTTCTTATTTTGTTGTAACTTGCTTATGTGTTTCAACCATACTACTGTTTAAATTTGTTTTAATACTGATTGCTGTTCTTTTCCTTTTTTTTTCTTTCTTTTATTGTACCCCACTCCCCTCTGTAATGCCCTCGGGCCCTGAGGGTACTGAAATAAATAAATAAATAAATAAATCATACATTATACGAGTTCGGCCGAGCAGTCGAAAGCGCTTGTTCTCACGCCAATGCGATCGCTCCATCGTCGGCGTATAAAGCAGGATAGCTCGGAAATAACACTCAGTGTCAACGGCAACATTTACCAGTGGTGGTAAGCATTAGAGTTCTTGGATTACGAATTCAGGCTCGCGGCAGGAAATCGGCAACAATACAGAGGCTAGACGCTAGCACCAGTCAAACTTGTAGACTCCTGAAGCGGATCGCAAGCAAACTTACGGGCATGCATGAAAGAAGCTAACCTTCTTAGGCTAATCCAGTCTATCATAATCAGCAGGATAGTCTATGTCGCGCCGTATTTGCGGCTTCACAAAGCGGAAAATGAGAACTTTGACGTTCTCATTCATAAGGGGATCAAAACAGTCTTAGGTTTACCACCGAATACATCGACAAACAAGAATTTGAGACTTGGGATTGCCAATGCCCTCGAAGAGCTCATTGAGGCTGCAACGATCTCACAATATCAGAGACATTTGAGCAGTGTTACTGGTAGAAGCATTTTGGAGAAACTGGGCTATTAGCCGCAAGCATGCTCTAGACGTACAGACAAGGTCCCTATACAGGTTAGGGACAAATTAAAAATACCTCCACTCCCAAAAAACATGTACCTTGTCTACCATGAGAGCAGCTGAACTGATAGAGCAGCAGCGCAGCAAGCCCGTTTTGAGGGCAGACAGGACGTCTTATTACAGATGCCGCACAATGCGTGGACGGTATAGGACGCGCTTCAGTAGCAACTAGAGACGGAAGAGGCGGCCATTGCGTTAGCTCTAGCCCAACAACAGGTCGAAATTATAGTTGCAGACTCAAAATCAGCGATTAGAAACTTTGGCGCGGGCCGCTTTTCGACCATAGCAGCAAGAGTGTTGGCCAATGGCCAGCAGAGCAGGTCGAGCTCATTTGGACACCGGCGCACCAGGGGATGGCCCGAGGATTAGCTTCCTCCCGGGATCCCAGTGACGTCTTATACGCAACCCCGTACCCTTGCGCGATGAAGAGCCCCTACAGTTCAATGATGACCTTAATGCCTGCCAAGATAACCTAAATCATCACAAATTAGGCAGATCACTATTTCCAAAAGCGTGTAAGCAACTCACCAAAAGCCCCGCCGGGGTGGCGCAGTAGTTACGGCGCTCGACTACTGTTCCCAAGGAAGCGGGATCGAATCCCGGCATTGGCGGCCTCTTTTCGATGGAGGCGAAAAGCAAGTCCTCCACTACGGCGTCTCTCATAGCCTGGGTCGTTTTGGAGCGTTTAACCCCACAAACCAACCAATTCACCAAAAGCGAGGAGGTTATGTGGCGTGAGCTACAATCTGGCGTATTCCCGGACCCCTAGCTTCACAGCAAGTGGCAACCTGAAATTTTTAGCCCCAGGCGCAAACATTGAGATAACATAGCGGACATGATCCACATGATATGGAAGTGTCCTAGATAAAGAGAACCTCACGGAACAATGAGTCTTGGGAGGCACTACTTCTCAAACAGGACGAGAAAGGGCAACGTGAAGTCATCCGTCTCGCCCTGGCCGCTGCTCAGATCCAAGAAATTCAGGTCGAGGGTTGAAGGGGAGGACAAGGCTGACACAGAGCTGCGCCTCGGAACATCGCCTAACCTTTTGACGGGTGCAAATAAATGTTATTTTTCTCTCTACCTGGGAAAATTTAACGCGCTCTCACACTGCATAGCACGCGCTGTCTTCGTGTTTTTCCTTCGAAACGTAGCCGCCGCGGTCCGGGTCGAGCGCGGGTGCTGATGATGGGATGTACCTACCGTAGTGGCTCTGCCGTTAAGACGCTTCGCTACAGATTCGGAGTACCCGAGTTCAAGCTCGATGGCAGCTTCCGCGTTTCGACAGGGGTGTAATAAAATTATATGGTCCCAGCACATAAGGGCCTGCCCGAAAACGAGGCCACCCTCTCTATTGTTAGAGGATACGTCACCGAGCATGGCAGGGTATTCAGCCTAGCAGGGCACTGAACCTGGCAGCATCCGTGACCGCATGATCACATATCATTAAATCACTCAATATTACAGGGATCAGCAAAACCGCAATCCAACTCATCATTCACTGCCAGCACTAGAGCAAGATGACGTGGCGCCAACTACAATCCCGCTCTTTCCTCTCCTCCAGCTTCCTCAGCTTAATACATCCATTAATCTACTCTCCGGTGCCCATTTTAGGAATCCCCGAGTGCAGATATTTAATATATTATGTTTATTTGCTCTACGCTCCGCCCACCATAACTGTCGTCACTCAGACAGCGAGCGTTTAAAGGTCGCGGCTTGCAGTTCAGACCCAGTGTCTCAAAAGCGCCTGGTGGATTTGGCCCTCTTATTCCCTCGAGAGACAAACTCCCATCCACACCCCGCGACCAGAAATTCACCCTCTAAAAATCATCATGAAAGTAGATGTCAGCGCCATCACTAAGGCGGAACGCGAATGCGTCCGGGGACTGAGTGGCAGTGCAAGTTAGATATGGTAGGTTGTCGAAATTATATCCATAGCCCTTCAATGGCAGCTCTTTCACTCTTCTCTTTCCTTCGTTCCCTCTTTGCGAGGTTCAGGTGTCCATCCAATATAGTGCCAATATTGCACCTTTACGTCCCTCTAGATCAATTTACAATTTTAGTACCGAACATAGAGCGGCAGTTTACAACAGGAATCACACGGCCGTGCTCGTAATCGTTATAGCGTGCAAGTATGTATAAAGCAGGCATTCAAACCCGCACTGTTCTTTATTTGTGTCAACAGATCTATTGCTCGAAATGCAGTTCAACAGCGCTGATACTCGTCATTTTTGTATGCAAATTAGCGCTAAATATTTCATGACTGACATTTAAGGTGGTTCCAAAACGAACAACCGAGTCCCCGGAAGCTACCAACTTGCGTGTCATTGGAACCCGTCGTCCCTCATTGAAGCCAGACACACCACAGAAGATGACAGCGGCTTCTAACTCTAGTGAGTCCATCTGGCCGAACAAAGCAGGGCAAATTACCAGGACTGAAGGAAGGGGCGGGCACTGGAGCTTGAAGTAGCACCTAGGCAATGCGAATAATTGCATCAGAATGACTGCAGGCCAGGTTGATTCCTTGTTTTTGTGTCCAATCAATCAAACGTCTCAATCAAACGTTAACGCGAGAGGTATCGTAAAGAGGGTGAAATTTATGTCAAACTGATATATCTTCTTTCTCGTCTTTTGTTGTCATAGTATCAAAGCTGCATAGCAAAAAAAGACGCTATTGTGTACTATATGCTGTGGCTTTGAGCTTATTTTTTTGCGAGAGTGCATTTGGTGTCCACCGTTAGAATGCACAATTTACAACAGGCCACTGCCCTGAGCTAGCCCCTGAGAAAAGTTGTAGGGTGCTACGTGTTCCTTTCCTTCACTCTTGTGCGCAACTGTCCTTCACAAAACCATGGCAGCTATTCTCCTGTCTGATGTCATAGTGTCATGCTTCAGAATAGATTGGAGATCACCACAGCCCCGGCTGGTAAATCGCTGGTAGAAGCATATCCATGGTTTCATCGAATGATCCCCCTATTCAGTTTTACGAAGGAACAATCTTCTTGCGAGGGAAGCACTCGATAGTGCCCTTAAAACTTCTAAGGACTTAAAAGCCTACTCCAATGCACAGTTGATCTATTTCTAGGTCTAAAATAAAACCACTTTACACTCCTTAATTCAAATGTATAATTAGTGTATTATATGGTATATGTAGCAATTATTTGGGCCAATATTTTGGAGTTATTACAATTGCAAGGCATTAAAGCAATTAAAAAACCACATAAAGAATTCGCGTAGAAACATCTAGTGTTAAAAATCGCTGATATTTATTTCAACCATGAGGCTCACTACGATATTTATCGTAAAAGATCCTGCAGCTAGTTCTACGACCAAAACAGAGACTGCAAAGACTACTACGACCACAACTACCACGACGACAACGATCACAACTACCACCACAACGACCACGTCGACAAAAAGGAAGCGGCGGTCACCGCCGCCTCTTTTGTGCTCGGTTGGGGCGATAGCGGCGCTGCGTACGCTCTACCCACCTGACGGGACATGCGACATCCTTATCTATACCCACGTGAGGGTCGTCGACGGGAACATACACCCTGTGGTCGTTGACGTGAGCTTCTCGACATTCAGGAACGAATGCAAGGTCTACAAGGACACCACCTGCGGCCTTTCCTTCGATGTCCGGTTTGTGTCTAAACTAGAAAACTTAAAATTCAACTGTTGGGTCTGATTCACTGTGGCATTCATAGGAGCAGCTCTCGATTTTTAAATGGTTGCATTTAAAACGGACCGGTTAATCTATTGAAGTACTTAGCGTGTAAGAAAATGGCGGGAAAGCAAAAATGTGTGAAACAAGGTGGCATGAATTGACAGACGGTAAAAACATGTTATACACACCTTAAAAATACATCACGACAGCGGATTTCAGCAGTGGTGTCCTGGGCTATGTACGTATTCAACCTTGGCTTGATCTTAGTCGCTGGGGATTTCAATAATTGGTTTCAACATGATGATCATCATTTACACATATAAAAACTTATCTTTGCCTTTACTGAGCGCTTCAGTGCATGAATGTTTGTTGTATGTCTTATAAGAAGTACCAACAGACGTGTAATGCAAGTACCTTCATATCTCAACCCTACAGTGAGCCTCACTTAGTTTGCTGTCCCACTTTTAGCTGGTTCTCAGAAAACAGCAATTTATCTGAGGATCATTTTGGGGAACAGGATTGCGAAAAAGGAACGTAGGAAAAGGGAACCGGGTGCGGAAAAGAATTGTTTCGCGCAAACACCAGGGCAAGGTGTTTAACTAGAGCCGTTGGACCGTTTTGGAGCCGTTTCATTTAGGCACCAGACCTCCTGGCCCTCCTAGGAATGGCCACAAGTGAGCTAAATTTCATGTAGCACTCAATTTGGTTACGAAGTTAAATATAAACCTCGTTTAAGACTTTCCGACGCAGCTAAGTTTTGAGCGTTAATTTAAATTTCTTCTACCCATAAGATGATAGCGAGAACTGATTAAATTGTGAGTCATCCGGTGACAATTTATGCGAAAGTTTTTATTTGTGGGATGAGTAAGATAAGAAAATCTAAAATTGTCGAAGTATTTAAATATATTACAACAAAGCCAGTTTCAAGCACTAAGGATAAAAAGAGTTTGACCCATTCACTGCCTTAACTTTTGCTTAGAGTTTGATCATTCCATTAGCAGGCCGACAATAAAGGTAATAGGATTCCTGAAATAACATCTAGGGCCATTAAACGTGAAAATAGGCATTTCGAGACTTCCTAATTTGGTAAGAAACATTATATTTTGCTTTTATATGCAGATTTCTGCACACTGATATGCTTGGTAAAACGATTACATGGGACCTGCTATCGGATTGGAAGCGTTCGGAAAGGATCCACCACTACTCCGTCATGAATATTCTGGGTGAGAAGGATGATGCCTCCAACTACGCCCGGGTGGCGACTACTATTTTCAAAGTAAGCAAGTTGCTTTACTTCGGCGCTTATAGGAAGTATCGACTAGTAATCAATCATCTACATTTTTCGCTTGGAGGCAATTTACATGAATATAAAATTAACGAGATATTGGACGCAGAACGAGGGGCGGAAGTGGCTTTACAGTATGAAAGAGAAACGAACAATATTTTATGGAGAGTTTCAGTTCTCAGGGCAAGCCCACGCAACGACAAAGCGACGAAGGGGAGTCCTCTTGACGACAATTTGATTTGGCTTGCGAACTAAGGCGCCCCCTCAACCTCTCTCTCTCTTTCATAAAGGAAACTTGGCCGGATAGGAGCGCAAATATTTTCCCCACAGCGAAAGAGAAGAATATACACCAGTGTTAAAGGCACAGTTGCCATTTTTAGACTTTACATTCTACATTGTTCACAACTCCCATGAAGTGCGATTTTTAACGTCTGTCTGCATGTAGCTTGGTTTGGCTGCTTATATAGATATTATTATACCGAGCGCTTCCGCTTTAGCTTGGTATAGTTTTATAATTCAATATTGTGTTTAAAAACATTAATATAAATTTGCGTATTTTTTACTGTATATTTATTTCTGAAATTCTATTTCTGTGCATTTCACGGTTTTGTCTTCTGTGCAATAGCTATCAGATAGTGGTAATATTTTGAACACAAAAATGTGCATTTTGCTACAGGTGTTTCGGCGAATGCTGGGAAATGATAGAACAAAATATAAAGTTATTTTCGGCATTGGCTTCTTGGACTACCCTGAAGCAAACACCATCTCCTACCTGGCTGAGAACACCGCCACGTGAGTATAGCTGGCAGAAAGTTGTCTTTCCAACTATTAGTCACCAGGTCCACACTTAACACTCGGCAATCTCAGTGTGCGAAAGTCTGACTTATCTGGTAGACTTAACTGCTCTGCGAGGAAAGTAAAAAGAATCAATTTTACTCTCAAGAAACTGCTTCAAAAAATGACAACTTTTTCTCACACCTTATGATTATGGCGGCAAATACCGGCGAACCCTAGCGAAAAAAATCGCATGAGTCACAATAACCTCATAAAGATTTCTCATACTAAACTCATACAAATTTCATACAATCTGAAATAGTTCTCATACGCTGTATAATATTTGTATGGAATTATATGAGGCTTATACGAGTTTAGTATGAGTTTCGTATAGGAAATCTATATGAGATGATTGTGACTCAGGGTTTTTTCGCTAGGGATGCTCCGATATGTTCGTAGTGGTCGGTTTAGGTTTTCCAGCAATTTATTGGCAAATAAAGTGTCCTGCTTTTACTTGCTGCCGTCCCTATTAGAGACAATTTGTCTGCTGTCTGAAACACAAATCTGCAGCAAAGCACTGGAACTGTCAATCACAATACCGTTTAATAGGAATCATCATTCGTCGTCGACAATTCGCGCGAACAGTTTGCTTTGCTGGCCACTACTTAGAACACAACATCTATGTGTTTTATTTTGCCGTATTAGTCTCTTTCGGTCAAGCATAGTAAGTCAAACATCTGTCGAAGCATGCAGTGGACATGGCAGATTTTTTGTTAATAACAGCATTCTAAATTTAGCAGCAGACCAAGTACACGATCCTCGCCCGGTGCGTATGTTCACCAGCCTAAATTTTGTTAAAACAGGAACTGCTTTACTTGATAACCAGACACCTGGTACATAAAAGAGGATTCAGAACTGTTCGCTATGTTTGTTCATTTTGAATAAAACACTTTAGTGTCCGGACAATCTGAATGTTCAAATTACTGAATAGCAATTTTCCTTCCAAAAGCTATGAAAGGGCACATTCTCAACGGGGATACTTTTATCATTCTTACTCAGAATAGACTGTGACCCAAAATACTGAAAGTCAAAATTTCTCTTTTCAAATCTGCAAAAGTAGTATCTCACGCTTCGAATATGAAAGAAATGTCACAGCCCACGGTGTTCTTCCCAAAGGGCCTTAACTTCTACATCATGAAATACACAAAGTACATCTAGATTTTTTCCATAAACAATGACAACGACGACATTTGAAAATTGGAGTACAGTAAAGTCAACTAGGTGACATTACTAACGCGTATTTCTAAAGTTTTGTATTTCAAGTCAAGTTATCCAATAGCAGAACTGAAGAAGAGGACTCGGGTTTGAATGCAACGGTATTAATTGAGGAACATCTGCGCTTCACCTTAAGCAAAAAAAAAAGAATTTGTGAATTTAAACAAATAATCGCGTGACCATTTTGATATATAAAGTACATATTTTTCATTTTTCTGTACAAACCAAGTCAACAAAGTGCACTGCAGTCTCCCGTATGGTTTTTAAAAGGGATAAATTCTGTATATTCTGAGCACTTGTCGTGAACTTCATTCACATCTGTGATTACTCATCATCTTCCTTCGTTTCATTCAAACTTCATCTTCATTTGTGAATATCAACATCATCAACGTTCTTTGTGTTCATTCCTCGACGCCATTGTTGGTTGTGCCATTAAATCTCGGTCACCCGGCTCACAATAATAATTTGAAACACCGTTTCGTTGCTAGCCCTTTATGCATCCTGCTCTTGTGGCACAGTGTTTGCGGTGTTCCACTTCTGAACCCAATTATATGCACGGTCAAATCCTGGTCGCGGTGGCCAATTCTCGAATACGACAAAAAGCAAGGAGCACGTGAGCTTTGCGATGTGAATGCAGTTAAAGAAGCCTAGGTGTTTGAAATTTCCGCCGCCCTTCATTACGGCGTCCCTCATAACCTGGGTCATACTGGGGAGTTTAAATCCATCAACCATGAGTCGTAGCTCCTAATAACTTCAAAATGGTACGCCTGGTCGACAGTACAAAATTAATTGTACCATGCACATAGCTAGGCTCACAGGTAGCAGAAGGAATATGGGCAGTTGAGCTATCTCCTCTACCTCATCCTGCTTGCCCGCCTGTGGTGAAATTTACGCAGGAAGCCGTATTGCATATTCACAGGCTTATATTTGTCATTCTCAGCAGATAATCTCCGAATTTCGATTCTCAGAATGCGCCATTTTCGAAACTAAGTTTGGTGGACACTTGCCCAATACACCTCAATATTCAGCATAAAGTAGCATAATGCAGTGTCATGACGCGGCATCAAGAAAACTCAAGAATTGAAGTAACGAGATGCACATACTCTGAATAAGGCAATAATGGGCACATAAAATGTGGACACTAATTTCCCAGCACTCACTTACCTAACACACATAAAATGCTCGTCAACAGTACGACACCAATCGCATCATTTACGTATTGGACATATCAACTCGGAAATACTTTCAAGCTAGCTCTTTACAATAAGGCTCAATTTTGAAACATAGATTTAGAATTCATTGTTAAAAACAATACTGCATATTTGAAATAGCCGCAGTCCAACAAAACTTCTTAAAAACTTCCACCTAGGATTTTGATACTAGTCTCAACCACTTGATGCTAGCGCGGGACAAGCTTAACAATCAGTTTTGCCTTACATTTTAAAAGCATAAACTGTTCTCAAAAATAAGCTCCACACAGCATCGCTCTTTCAGAGTTTCTTATAAATGTTGCGGAAACTCCCCCGTTGCTTTGTTATTGAAGACTACTACTCGAAGCGAATGCAAGAAAAATGAAATTGCATTGAAGATCTACAGTCTCTAGAGCATTTCAGAGTTGCTACAGAACTTAACATGATCACCGAGAAAGTTGAAATTTAATGGAAAGGTATAGCAGAGTTTCAATTATCAGGCTCCACATGGATTCGAACTCCTTTTGTGAACACATCATTTGTACTTACAGTCCCGCCTATACTGAATTCTGTAATGGTGCATGAATTTATGATGCTTTCTCCTTACGTTCATAAATTTGCACTCCTTTTTTGCAGTCCCGACGTAGACATAGCGGTAATTATTACGAGTACTCTATTGCTACCACAACGAGAACCCTGCACCGCTATTCCGCCGAGCGCCTGGAAGACGAGGACAACCTTGCTGCTTGGAATGGTAAGCTGAGCTGCAGTGCATGAGAAAGATGTGGTAACTTGTTTGGTATCGCTAAGTGTATGTGTTAGGAATATAGTGGTAAATAAACGGAGAGTTTCAGGGAAGCTTGCCGATATTGTTTAAAATAATCATTTTGTAATAAAAACGATGTCTCTTTCGGCAATTACTGAAGCAAATGTTAAAAAACGAGTAAGATAAATTAATGGTTGTAACTCATGTAATAAGGGAATGTTGCTTCTTTTCTCCCGATTTTTTAATTTCTAAAACTGTAGCGCCCGGGGACCGCACGCACGGCCCACGCATGACGTAATGGACTCTGAATGAGCTATGTGGGCGGCTTATATCATTGTAGTTTAATATATCATTCTACTGCCTCTCACCTAACACCATGCGTGACCCCAATTGCACCTATGATGAATGCTACGATGACCGGTGCCGCTCAGTCATCGATCAAATCGACGGGGGAGGGGCAACATGATAGGGTTATACAGTGTGGATTGTAGCTCGAAACCTGCCTCAAACGAGACGCTCGCTTTCCCATTAAGGAAAGTGTCGCGACCAAGATAATCATTCATCACAAGAAGAATAGACATTGATGTGAAATTATTAGAATCATTTTCTGCACATGGTTGGTGATTGACGCATGAAACCAAAAATCCGCATATATGTTGTGCGGTCATGATTTTCTAATGCATGTAATGAGTCGGTAATCAATTTCAAGGACAGTAAAAACTAGAAGTAACGCTGCACAGAGGTCAAGAAGTCATAAAGAACAATGACCTGCATTTTCTTGAAAACCGTTCGGAATACCAAGCTTTCTTTCCTTACCTAAATAAGATAGAGGTCGTTTCTTGCAAAGTAACTTTGCTCATAACTAAGAGCAATAGTAAAACGACCGATACCCCCTGCAGTCTTAAAAGAACATGCCCTGTTTCAGTTATATCATTTATCCTGATGGATTGTGGTTCGTCTGGGGTACCATTGAAAATTGTGCATATGTATAAAGTTCAGATAGCGGGTTTGACCGTACACTGAGAGCTTAAAATTTTCACGGAAGCCATAAATTTACGATTTCAAATCAACAACAAACCACCTACCTGAACACCTTTAATATGAAATTCCACTATTGCTTTCGTTTACTTAATTGCTGTCCGAGTTGGCACAGCTGTTGTTTTTTCACGCTATTCGCAGTGCGTAAACGGCGAATACAAGGTCAGTTTTCGAAAAGAAGCCTTTGACAGTCGATTCTCTCTTAAAACAGTTCTCGACATTTAGGTGCCGGATTTTTGTGGTGCTAGAGTAGCTTTCCATGTGTTCAGCGATGACAAGCCCCAGTGTTCAGTTTCACAGAAGGTGTCGGTGTTGCGCAGGAAAGAGCACTGGCAATGGCCCAACGCAATTTCGCGATACCCGAGCTTACTGTGGCATTCTCCTTCCAAATGGGCGTGCTGGTCTACAGATTCCCGAAGGACAAAGGATACGACAGCGCAGCCAGTGCCATGTATCAGCGGTGTGACACGAAAAGCATTTCAGACTACTCACAGGCAAGCGGCAATCGTCAATTATTTTCGACGCTCTTTACTGTATACCGAATCTAATTAACAACCTATCTTGTATCAGACGTGTGTTCATTACCCACCAAGAACATGCCGGAGCATTTTCATTATTCTCACAAAAAGCTCGTTGACCTTTAGCGGATTCAGTGCCGGCAGTACTTATGTCGAAGGTATATGCTGAGGCCCCTGATTCGTCCGTCATGATATATTGATTTTGTCTATGACGACAGATATAGAGAAGCCTAAATTCATTTTCAGCGTCTTTTAATGCAAGAGATTGCAATTACCACAAGATCCCTCTTTCCGCGGAACCATACGGACTTAAGACTCTCTTCGGGCAGATGCTAAAAGGAGCCAAAACTCAAGCTAAATGTGCCCAAAGGTAGTCACACTGTTTTATCATAACACTTTTCGTGTCCAGCTCGGGCTTGGAGGCCCAGCGAGCCCTAATCCAGAGTGCGTGGGCAGCGGCGGCGGCCAATGGCATCCCGGAATAGGGTCCCACTCAGCTCCATAACCATACGCACCTCCCTTCCCAAATCATTTCATAGTAAATAAATGTTTTCTCCTCTTCTTCCGGCACAGTAGTCGGGCCTCTTAAGCACAGGGTCGGAAGATAACATATGGCGCAAAATAGGCACCAGCGGCAAACCTGCTGGTGTTAAATTTGATATCTCCGTGCAATGAGAAGTTAGTCGATCGGTGGGGCACTTGAAAACATACCGTGCTTAGAAAATTTGAAATTGCATTTATACAGGCTAACAGTGTTGCGTGCCTCTGTTGGGTTTTCCAATTCTCTTTTTGGGAGCTCATACAGGCAAGTGCGTGCTTAGACGTCGTCAAGGTACCAAGCTTATGCGAGCGCGTGGCCTCCGAGGATTTTATTGTTCTTTTTGCACAAAAACGCAAATATGGTTCAGATATGCTTAAAAGTAAGCAAAAAAGACCACATGCATGTATCACCATCTCTTGTTCTGCCTTTTTAAAAATAGTTCGCACCGTTAGTAATCAGCATGCAGAAAGCCTGATGACTGCACACAAGGCAGATTTCCTGCGATAGCAGTATGCCTTCAGCTGCTGCATTTTTGTCAAGGTTATTAGTGGACTACGTGCTTCAATCTATAGACTGAACGCATATGTATATATACACGGATGGATACACCCTAATTTACTTCCATCTAAGCACCAAAGAGAGTGGATCAGGAGCGTAGAATTAGTAGAAATGCTTTTTTTATGCTGTGCATATTTTGTATTCTTGTACTCTATCCAATCTCCTCTGTTATATGTCCCTACCCTGAGGGTAACAATAAACAAATAAATAAATAAATTCAATTACAATGTTGTTAGGGGACAGAAAACTGGCGATAACAAGAAGCATTTCGTCAACATATTTCTCTGGAGGAAGAGAGCAGGGTCAATGACAAAGGTTCCCTGCGATCACACATACTTTATTTCCAGTTAACAAAATCACTACTACCGAAAACACGGCACGCGCTGTGATGAGCAGTGCGCGTTCAATGTTTCACTAAGATATGCTACTGAACGAAATAATTACGCGTTCTGCTACTACGATTCTTTTGAAAACATCCCTATGTTTCAGAGCATGTTTCACGGTATGACAGAGCACACTGAAAGCCACACGCTAGCGCCGTATCCAAAGGTTTACTCGCACAAGGGCGGTAAGCGGTCTAACTCTTCCCCGTAGTCTGAGTCTGAGCTCTATAACCTCACTTATTCTAGATCCCAAGGAACATATTTCTGCCACAAACGCGTATCTAAACAAAGTCCAGGCCCGCATGAAGCCTCCCAGGTGCAAGAAAACTTTCAGTGAAGGGTGACGCATACGAATACGGCAGAGATCGCGGCCCGCATGCGTGACAAACGTCTTCCCGTTCACTTAACTAGTAAACCAGGTTTCGTTTAAATTTGCTGTGCTATACTTTAGAAGTGGCTCCTCGGATCGGTCGCATTGCAACCACTGCGCAAAAATGACATTAACGGCATTAATTTTGCGCCAATGTTTTGAATGTGCAAGCATTGTCAGGTTTTCCTTTGTGCTTTGGTCGCAATGGTGCCCCTGTAACCACCTCTTTAATCTGTATAGATCCATCATCATCGTCCCCATCGCTCACCGCTGCTCGGAGCATCACGCGCTGTGTGCCACTAGGTTCTGAAAGAGAACAGACGTTCGTTCAAGTACTGCCTTACAATATTTATTCTACCTAATTTTAACGCCTTACACACAACTTAAACTGTACTAGGCGATAAGGATGCTCAAGTCATGCATATTATATAAACAACCTCAACGCCTTGTCAGTCATTATTTTCTCGTAATACCAAAACCGGCGCAAGAATTCCTGCGTGACGTGCCCTTTAACGCAATCACGTTAAAATTTGTTCGTTTAACTAACAGCGAAATGGCAAATATATCGGAAAAAGGTTTTAAGCTACACTGTATATGGCGGGGACGGGATAGGATAGGCTAGCATATGATAGGATAGGGTGGGATAGGATAAAATAGGATAGCATAGAATAGGATAGGATAAACTTTATATCTCTACTTCTTTTCGTCGATGGCTTGGCTCCTCCTTACAGGTTAGGCGCCCCTATTCCAGGCCAGCACTGAGTTTTGCTGCTCGTTGGGCATGGATGACCAGTCTTCTTTGGAGGATTGGGTTGCCGCGGGAGAGCATACTCTCCCACTGTTCCGCACTCGGATTTTCTAGTTTTTTTAAAGCTTTGTTTCTATCGCATTCCCAAGTGATATAATATAAGGTAGGTATAGCACCGCACCATGGACAAACGTCCTTGTATTGGTTTGGGAGCAGTTTGCTTAAGATCTGTAAATTAGGGAACGTTTCAGTTTGCAGTTTCTGCCAGTAGACTGCTTCCGGTTGATTTATGAGGTTGTGCTTAAGATGTGTAAATTGGGGAACGTTCCAGTTTGCAGTTGCCGCCAGTAGACTGCTTCCTGTTGATTTATGATGTTGTGGGGAGGAGGGTATTCTGTTCTCGTCCCTTTATAATAATTTAGGATATCAGAATACGTCGGGATTGCCCTCATCAAGATATCCGGGTCTGCGTTGTGAAGCGCTCGGTTCGTGTACTCGCGAGCTACTTCGTCGGCCCTTTGGTTACCCTTAATCTCGGTGTGTCCCGGTATCCAGAAAATAGTGTGTATAATTGGTTCTCTAGGTAGGCCCACTCGAAGGAGAATTTGGAGCAGTTTGTGGCCTATTCTGCTGTTGGTGAAGTTACGGCATTCCTCTCTCGAATCTGTGAGAAATGTCAAGGATTTGTTTGCCCAGTAGCCTTCCGCGGCCGCTAGAGCAACAGCCATTTCTTCTCCTTCGGTTACCATGCAGTCCCGTGTCGACGCGCTAGCGATTTCCTTGAAGTTCGAGCCTACCACTGTCGCTACGGCTTTGTATTTATCTGTCACGTTGGTTTGTATGCATAAAGCGCGGCGTCTGTGTACACCGTGTTCGCTTTTGTTGCCAAGTATGTTTCTACACATTAGCTGCATCCAAACCTACACGCGGCCAGACGGAAAGCTTCCCGCCTGGCCGCGTGTAGGTTTGGATCCATGTTTCTGGGGAGCGAGATCACCTTAAAGGGGCGTCGGAAATTGTCGGGTATGGTCGCCGTTCTCTGTTCTAGCTCTTTAACTTCCCGATGCCCCAGTCTTTTGAGGAGTGATCGGCCGGTGGTGGTCTGCTGGAGTCTCGCTTTTTGCGTTTTCAGTTACGCTTCTTTGAGTTCCTCGAAGTAATTATGTACTCCGAGGGTTAGCAGCTTCTTCATCGATGTGTTGGTTGGGAAATAAGAGGGGGATATTTACTTGCAACTAAACGAGCGCAGAAATACGTAATGTTTCTCATGTCGTGCCTATTCGTCCCTAATTGCAGGCTTGCGAGAGTGCTGAAGAGCGTCTGTACAGCGAAAGGATAAGCTGTACCATCAACGACGCCTTCTCGCGGAACAAGACCCGCGAAATTATTCTTCAGGTATTCGACACACCAGACTTCATGCTGAAAAAGGTGAGATTGTTTTCATCCGAGCGCTGAACATCTTTCTCTTGCAACACAGAAAGTCTGAAATTCTGCAATAGTATTTTCTGCTTAAAATATCAGGCTGTATGGCATCATGGCGGCGTAGTATTGCTAAAGGCGTTTATGCATTCCTTAAGTACCTGCATTTGGTTTTATGCGCCTATCAAAAGGTAAACAGTTCACAGGCCAAGATAGCATGTAAAACGTATTTATTTTCAAATTTACGTAATAGTATGACATATCATTGTTTAGCCGCATTTCTAATTTATCGATACTTGTTAGTATTGATGGATTCGATACTCACGATTCGAAATCACGACATTTGAAGTTTTTTCTTTGGGATCCTCCGGCGGAAGGTTGCTGTCTTTCTTTTACTTTCTAGTCAATTATCACTGGGAATACATTCCTTAATTCCCATTGTGAAAAACAATGAAATCTGCTATATTTTTCTTTTTCGCAGTAGCTGTTAGCTCCGACCTTATGTGTCTTTGAACAAAGCCGCTGATGCTCTCTGCATTTCAGGAAGACACAGAATAGCAAACAGAGTAGACGGACGTAGAGAGGAAACAGAACACAACAAACGCTAACGTTCTTCAGCCGCGTTTAGCAGGTGAAATCCAAATTGAAATGTTGTGGGTTCGAATCCCAAAACTGCATTTTGTTGTTTTATTTCCATTATTAATGAACTGTTAATCAGTTAAAAGCAAGGAACATAAAAATGTGGCACAGAATTTTGCAAATTTAGCAGATTGAAAGCTTTTGACATGCTATCACGGCCAGTGAACAGTCTGCCTCTTGCAGGTGCGTACAAACATGTGCAGCTGCTTACGAAATCTGGCGCAAAAGACTACAATGTGTGCAGCCCTTTCTTGGTGGTCTGCACGTTGGTTCATTAGTAAAGTGATGATATAAAAGCGGTATTCTTCAAACACAAGCTGTTGAAAGCTAGTGCTCGTCCCGTTCCCCTTCTATTTTCGGGCATATTTTGCGCTCTTTATCGTCCTGAAAAAAAGAATATTATGGGAAGACATAGACATGTCGGCGTGGTCTTGCAGTAATGTTAATACAAGGGTACTGGCAGGCTGATTCTGATATCGCTCTCCCATATAAAAAGAAGAAATCCGAATTGGCAGCTCCTGCCCAATGTAACGCCAGAAAAACCTACCTGCACCACGCAGTGCGCAACGATGAATGTCAACTGCCAGCTACGACCTTCCAGCTCAATGTTTGTGATTTATCGCTCACAACACCAACGCCGGCACCTGCTTCGTATCTGATGAACAGGGCTTTTAACCCTATCGTGTTAGTATGCTCCACCACGCCTAGCTACAAGTATTCAAGTACATTTTTCTGGTGGTTACGTGGAGTGCAGTATTCTTGGCCTTTGAAGTTTTAATGTATCTCAATTTTATGAAATGTCACCATGCAATCTCTTGCTGCACCTAGATCGAGCTCACCCGCCATTCCGTAGCAAACTTTTGTGCATAGCTGTGGGAAGCCTGGCTCTCTGGCAGCAAGGAGTGCAATGGGACCAAGATAATTTATCCTGTGACCGGAAGCACTTAGGCGAAATCATGATATATATTTCGACTTAGTAATGCATACCAGTTTGAATTACGTTGGTACAAATATCTCTCCGTTTCGAGCCATTGGCTGCACGCTTACAAAACGGCGCTTCCACGTGCCATTTTTTTCTGTAAATTTACGGTACATACTAATTAAAGCTTGCATGTTGAATGGAAGGTAATTACTGCGCCGACATAAAAGACAAAGCTCTAAAGATGGATGGTTTTGCAAGCAGGATCAGAAGGCTGCGGCCAAGGTGTACATGTATCCTGGAACGTCCCGTGATGGTGATGTTATATGCCACTGTAGGTTCTTATCGGACTTCCCTGCCCCAAGGAGATTTAATTGATGCCTGCTTAAATCATCCTAGTGGTTAACATCGCCATTGGGCCTCACTCCGGGCTTATGCTTAAAATATGTTTTATTAATGCCACATGATCATTTGAGGTCATCGCTGTATATGCCCGGAATGAATTTTCACTACCAATTCAATTTTTTGCCGTAAGAAGCTTCCAATGCTTTTAAACGTGAATACGAAGTTTTTTTTCAATCACTGAGAAAGACTAGGTACTTCATCTGTGCCACCCGCCTTCAATCCTAGGGCCGGCTTGTCATGAACATGGATGAACTGCGTTCCAACTTCACTTGGTTCTTGTTCAACGTGCACCTTACGGACATGACACGGCGCTGCCTTCCTGGGGGTCCGTACCAACGCGTCAAAGTCTTCAGGCAGTTCTTCCACCGGCGGTGGCGGCGACGGATCCCGTGACAGACAGGCATGGGCCTTCTGTAGCACAAGCGAATCCTCCCGGATATGTGGGGGATGACAACGGAGCGCTGCTGAAGCAAGAGGACAGGGTTATAATGTATATTTAATGTATGATAAGTATGAGGAAACACAGGAGGAAGTAAAAAATGTCCCACTTGCGCCAAGTTTAATTTTGGTTGCAAGGAAACACGCACTATGCGTACATCTGCACATCTAATAATTTTCTTCGACGCCTGTTCATTTGTCTGGAGAAAGTGACCGGACTTTGACACGAGCGCTTCGCAAAGTAAGTATAAAGGTTCCCACTTACTTCGTCACTTGTCTATGATTTTGGAGATTTTGTGGGACGCAAGTTTGACCTTCGTGCGTTTTTCTCGTGCGTTTTCCGAACAAATTATGTGCGCGAACAACGCCGGCAATTTTTTAGAGGAATAAGAAGCGAGTTTTCTCTCGTAATTTTCTCTCGCAGTATACGGTACTAATGGGCGACTTTAATGCCAAGGTAGGGAAAAAGCAGGCACGAGACCAGGCAGTAAGTGACTATGGCATTGGCTCTAGGAATAGAAGGGGGAGTTACTAGTTGAGTTTGCAGAGGGCAATAACTTAAGAATTATGAATACCTTCTTCAGCAAACGGAAGAACCGGAAATGAACTTGGAAAAGTCCTAATGGGGAGACTAAAAATGATATTGACTTCATACTGTGTTCAACCCCCGCCATTATGCAAGAGCTAGAGGTAATCGGGAAAGTGTGGTGCAGTGACCACAAGATGGTGAGGGCACGAATTAGCTTAAATCTGAAGAAGGAACGCAACAGATTAGTAAGAAAGAAGCCCATCAACGAATTAGCGGTGAAGGGGAAGGCAGAAGAGTTCAGGATCTCGCTACAAAATATTCAGCTCTAACCGAGGATGGCGACATTGCTCTAGAAGCAGTGAATAATAATTTCAGAGATATCGTTACTGAGTGCGCGGTAGACGTAGGCGGTAGGGTAGTTAGAGAGGATACCGGTAAGCTGTCTAAGGAGACGAAGTATTTGATTAAGAAACGCCAGAGTATGAAAGCTTCCAATCCAACAGACCAGATAGAATTGGCCGAGATATCAAAGCTAATCAATAAGCGCAAGGTGGCCGATATAAGGAAGTATAACATGGAGAAAATTGTTACGTATAAGATATTTACTAAGATAATCGTTAATAGAATCAGGACAACCTTACACTGCAATCAATCAAAGGATCAAGCAGGATTTCGGAATCGGTACTCTACTATCGATCATATCCATACCACCAATCAGGTGATAGAAAAATGCTCGGAATATAACCAGCCCTTATACATAGCATTCATTGATTACGAAAAAGCATTTTATTCAGTTCAAACCTCGGCGGTGATGCAGGCATTGCGAAATCAGGGGGTAGACGAGCCCTACGTGAAAGTGCTGGAAGATATATATAGTGGCTGCACAGCGACCATAGTTCTGCAGAAACAAGTAACAAAATTCTCATAAAGAAATGTGTTAGGCAAGGAGACACAATCCCCAGTACTATTCACAGCTTGCTTAGAGGAAGTATTCAGAGTCTTGGAAAAAGAGCAGTTAGGAATAAGGGTAGATACAGAATACCTCAATAATCTGCGATTTGCCGATGACCTTGCCTTGCTAAGCAACTCGGGGGATGAACTGCAAATAATGCTTGATGACTTAGACAGGAAAAGTAGAAAGCTAGGCTTGAAAATCATTATGCAGAAGACTAACGTAATGTTCAACAGCCTCGGGAAGGAACAGCAGTTTACAATAGGTAGCGAAGTAGTGGAAGTAGTAGGCGAATATATCTACTTAGGACAGGTAGTAACCGCAGATCCAGACCAAGAAAATGAAATAACAAGAAGAATAAGATTGGGATGGAGCGCATTTGGCAAGCACTCGCAGATTATGACTAGCAACTTACCGGTATCGCTCAAGAGGAAAGTATACAACAGTTGCATTTACCTGCACTCACCTATGGGGCTGAAACGTGGAGGCTAACCAAGAGGGCTATGAAACGAAAAATGGTAGGGGTAACATTAAGAGATAGGAAGCGTGCAGAGTGGGTCAAAGAAATAGCTCAAGTTACCGACATTCTAGTGGAAATTAAGAAGAAATGGACATGGGCAGGACATGTAGTGCGAAGAGAGGATACCCGATGGTCGCTTAGGGTAACAAACTGGATTCCAGGGGAAGGAAAGCGTAGCAAGCGGCTGCAGAAAGTTAGGTGGGCGAATGAGGTTAAGAAGTTCGCGGGGGTCAAGTGGATGCAGCTAGCACAGAACCGGGTTAATTGGAGAGATATGGGAGAAGCCTTCGCCCTGCAGTGGGTATAGTCAGGCTGATGATGATGATTATGATGATGATGATGATGATGATGATGATGATGATGATGATGATGATGATATAGTGGCACATTAGCGGCGTCCTCAGAGGTATGCCAAACGAGAGAAATCGAAAGCCAATCCAACAGAATTCATGTTTAAAGCCAGACCGGAATTCAGTCTTTGAGAATAAATTGTCCTCCGCTTTGAATCGAATTAATAACGAGCCTGCCAACCGACTATACCACGCCGACCCCGCGAAAAGCGTATCTTAATTCTTGTCAGTGTTCCTGTCGCCTCTGTGACAACGTAGGGGCTTTTACGTTTCTTTACGTTTCTATGGGGAAGAAAAGGGTGCAGATGTGGTAAATAAATATGCAGTATCTGAATAGATACTGCATACTTTAACGTAAATATTTGTGTTGTTCGATAAGACTTGTGGCATATCCCTGTGTTATTCCTTTACTGCAGCGAATATTTTATCCCACTTACTTATGCGAAACGTAGGCCTTCTTTTTCAAATAATTACACATTACTTAAAAATCTAAATATTTGGCCTAATTACAATGTTTTTCTAAATTTACGACTTAAAAACTTCGAACTCAACCTGAAAAAAAGAAGCTTGTAGTGTAATCGTTCAAGACATGACTGATTCTGATTTGTTATGAATGAATGAATGAAGCCTTTATTGAAAGGAAGGGATGGCTCTCGGCCGCTGTTTGGGTTCTTGGGGAGTTGGGAGGGATGGGAGTGTAACTTCTTCGTCTTAACGGTTCTTCAAGCTGTTGCTTGTTGCTTGCCATGCGGCCGATCTTCGCGCTGTGAGTCGACCTCTCTCACACTACTCGAAGCAGGCCGCTCTCACTGCCGTATGTAGCAATGGAGTGTTGTATTTCGGTGCTTGATATAACCTGACCTGCTAATGTGGGCATGTCGTCGTGTGGAATATGCGTAATTTTGTTTCTTCCTTGTGAAAACGATGGACATTGCCATATAAGATGTTCTAGGTCTGCTGTACACTGTTCCTGACAGTGCGTGCATATGTTGTGTTTGAGTGTTTCGTGTCTTCGGAGAAACCACTTGTCAAGTATGTGCGGTGTGTAAGCAGCGTTTGTTATTACTTTGTTGAGAAATATTTCTTGTGGTCGAGTGAGCCCTTTCGTGTCCTCAAACACCGGCGTTGGTGTCGCTTCATGTAATCTAAGCTTACTGTCGTGTTTTATTTTTGTGCGTACATAGTGCATCATCGATCTGCCAGAGGAGCCTTTAGTGAGCATTGTTTGGTAAGGATTTAAGTCTGTCGGTGTAGGCATGGAGTTGGGGTGTGGGGCATTGTACGTTTCAGCAAGCCCACCCGCTTGCGCGGCGGCCGCTTGCGCGGCTGCGTTTCCCCCGTCCGTGCCAGTATGTCCCGGTGTCCATATAATTTGAATTTCTATTCCAACTTCCCGCATTCCCTTCAGCCTCTTTCTGATGTCCTTGGCCACTGCGTCGTCTGTAGTTGGTGCCGTCAGCTCTGCAATCGCTGCATATGATTTGGTTAAAATTCGATAACCATTGAAGTTATCTTTTCTGGCTGCAGCGGTCGTAATGGTATTTATGGCTCCCCATATGGCAAGCAACTCGGAGTGTAAAATTGTTCCTCCAGGTAGGTGGCACGTGTGCTGTCCGTTGTGCTGAGGCGCTGGCACACACACCCATGCCACACTCACCCTTTCATTTCTAATTGCAGCTTCAGTGTAGATGTCTATTGTATTGAGTGGTCTTGTGAGGGCAGTTCTCTGTGCTAAAAGTTGCCTAGCTACCACATTCCGTCTACTAATAGGTCGTTGTGGCCTTAGTGCGATTACCGGCGCCTCCCACGGGGGTGAAGTGTCTGTCCCCAGGGGCCTCGGAGCAATGTTGATTCGGTTGTCCCATGCCATGATCTGCTGCCCTTGGGTCGTGTTTTCCAGTCGGGATCGCATTCTTATTTTTGCTTCTCTTATAATGTCTTGTATGGGTGGTATGCTGACCATTTTAAGCAGCTCTTCATTTCTCGTGTGCTTAGGAAGCCCAGTAATGGTGCGAAGAGTGGCCCTGTGTAGCTTTTCGATGTCTTTAACATCGCGATTAGAAAACTCATAGACAGGTGCCCCGTACAAAATCCTGCCTACAGCAACCGCTCTAGACAGTGTTTGGCACGATTTTTGCCGGGCTCCACCGTATTTGTTTGAAATCCGGCGAATCATATGCAACATCGGGGTCCAGTTACGTTGCAATGTACGAATCCATTTACGAGGACTGTTGCAACTAGAAATCTGTGCCCCCAAGATTTTTGTCTGCCCATTTGCAGACGTGATGTTGTGTTGTCCAAGATGCAGTGTAATCTGCTTTTTGGTGTTTGTAGAATTCTTGCCGTCTATGCTTATGAGTTGTGTCTTTTCAGGTGAGAGCTGTAGCCCCAATGCTTCCAAGCTGTCAGTGAGGCTGAAGATTGCTGCTTGGAGCTCCGTCTGCATGACTTCTTCATTTGGGTAATCCACTGCCTCTGTCCATATGGTGACATCATCTGCGTAGATGGTGAAGCGGGCCGAAGTGTCTCGCTCGAGCGCTTCTGCTACGCGGGTCATGGCCAAGTTAAAAAGCAAAGGCCCGAGGATAGAGCCCTGGGGCACGCCCCTATCCAAGTAATAGGTTCTGGGGCTCCATCCCGAAGCTTTGCCATGAAGCCTAATAGGTCTACTTTGAAGGAAGCTGCATATCCAGTTGTATGCTTTTTGGCTGGGATATCTTTTTGATAATTCTTGTAGGATTACCTGTTGGTTTACATAAAAAACAAAAAAAAATACTTTTCGATTACTATTTTAGCACATCTTGCATACAACTAAAAATGTAAAGCTTCGATTACATGAAGGGGATGGATTGAAACCCAAGGAACTTTCTATACAATCATAGGGGGAGGTTTGTTTATTGATGCATGAAACTTAGAAAACGATTTCGAGGAATTCTTACCTATATTTTCAAAAATGAAAACATGATAGTATTTAGCAAGCAATGCTGTAATGGCGGCTCGTTGGTTTTCCATCATAGGAAGGCGTGCTAATTTTTGATCCAATACGATTCACTAAAACAAGACAAGACTGGTACATGCGCGAACTTTCAACTGTTTATTGCATGTACTTCTCTCCTTATATACACACATGCAAAGAAAACATATACAAACACATGTCAGATACAAGTATATAAGTGCCATTCATCAAACCGTAACCCATGGACCACCGTTTTCCATCACGCTGCCTGTTAAAAAAATGGATCTCTCGGCGCGTCAGCGCTATCGACGGATCGCTTACGTATTCCGTGGAACCGGCCCGTGCCGGTTAAGATCATGTCTTTCCACCGCCTCGAAGGCGTGCAGAACGGCTAAGAGTTGGTCGTTGAGGCTAGAGCTACGCTGAATTGTGGACCACCTCAACGAGAGCGTGATGAAGAAGTACCGGTGTTGTATCAGGCTTTGCTCCCATATAAAACATGTTCTGTTGGTGGCTCTCTTTAGTAATCCCATATCATTGTCAATCCTGTGTACGAGCATAATTTTCGACCATCTCACTTTTTGCGCATTGGGACTCGAATATCATGCCTAGGATTTCAATTTCCTTCATTATAGGGATAAATTAAGAGTGTTTTTTTCGTCGTACAATTACCCCTGGTGTAGTACATTCGTATACAGATGGGACGTCATACTACTGAAATATTTAACATTGAGAAGCTCACTTTTTATCGCACATATAGGCTTCTCATTATCAAATGGTACTTTCCGAAAAAGATCTGCCATGTACAACGAACTCCTCTGAATTTACTAGAGTGGTTACGTGACAGCCTGATGGCATCAACTTCTCTACTTGCCAGTGCTCATCGATCAGTCCCAGAGATTCGTGACCCCATTGCTGAGCTATAATTAGTCAGTGCAACGGGTTATGTCCTCCCGACCAATGAGAAACGACTCGGTAGATGCTCTGAAAGATGTCATTAGGCAAGTCACATGATGGAGTAAGCAGCAGTTGGTCAGCGTGGGGTGTAACATCAGGTGAGCATGCCACTTAGAGTAATTGCCACATGGTTTGCGAGGTGAAAGTTGCCAGGTGACAAGGTCGAGCACCGACTGTTGGGCGGGGTGTGTGACGTCACAAGATGACATGACGTAAGTCATGTGATAGAAGCTCTGCTGAGTTTGTTTCCAGTTGGCATGGCCGAACCATCATTAGTGGGCGAAGTGTGCTATAGGACGACGCAACATGGCCGAGTTGGGAGGAGCATGGCGGAAAGCACTAGGCAGTCGACATGGTCGAGGGTGGTCGGTCGCCGAGGTATGGGACGTCATGAGACCACGTGACATGATTCTCAGTTGACGAGAGTAGTGGCAGAAGCATGATCTCGATTTTCGCTCACTGAGCCGATGACGCCACTGCCGACTACGTTTTTTTTTTTTTTTGTGGAGAGCGGGACCTTTAACGTTATCGCTTTAAAACAATAAAAGCCGAAGACTAGCCCATAGATTCGGGAGGAAAAAAATCATCGGCGTAATATTACTCCTATTACTTGCCCTTTCCTTTTTTATGGTGATTATATGACTCGATAGTTTCTTTATAGGCTTGTGGCGAAAGCAGAGTGATGCATAGAAGTTTTTAGAAATATCAAATATTGATTTGCGGATTTAATCAATATACAGGGTCTCCTAGCTAAAAGAAACCAAGGTTTTATAAAATGCAATGAACCCCCGCCCAGTGAAACCAATTCAGAGCTGATCATAATTACGTATGCTAATCTGAAGCCCGCAGCGTCCTCGCGGCAGCTGCAGGGTGAAAAACGCTGGGACCGGATGCGGATATAGCAGAGAACTGTGTCCAGACAGAGCAGGGGCCCCGCCTACTAGCCTAATCACATGGTGATGCGGTTGTCACATGCTCTCTGTGACATCCGCAGCGCTATCTTATCCATCTCTGTAACTTCTGTATTTTTTTAATATTATCAATTCACCCATTAAGAGCTAGTTTCTGCTAATGACCGCACCGAAAACTCGGATTTGTGTTCACATTTATATACCGCATGTCCCTGCTAAATTTAATCAATGTTTTAAAAAATATGTTGAGCCCTAGCAAAATGAAATTAATTTAGAGCTGTTCAGCCTATGGTAATCTGAAGTATTTTCTTTCGTTCACTGAAGTAATCTAATTAGCAAATAATACTTACCTATTTTTAATTATTCGCTTGAGAGAAAAAGTGTCAATGCAAATGCTGTAGATTTCGAAAAACAACGAGATACGTTGTTTGCAACGAATTAGCATTTGCATATTGTAATTTTTTACCAGCCGAAATCGACGCCTGGCATAATAAATTAAAAACGCTGCATAATCTACATTGGAGTAATGCGAAAGCACGGATGCTGCAGTTGATTGCTTCTGGAAGCTTCTAGTAGCCTAATTCACTTCTTGTTCGCCTATTTTAGTATTTGGTACTTTCAAATTGCACGCCAATCGCTTCCTATTTCCTTTTTCGGCTCTACTTTCGGTTGCGTGACGTCACATTCTTGATGTCATATCCACTATGACACCCGTTTATGTTTTTCCGCTTTCACTCCCACCTTCCTCCTTCCCTTACGGCGCGGTTCAGGTGTCCACAGAACAAGTGTTGCAGATAGTGTGCCTTTCCTTTTCTGTGAACCAATTATTCTAATTAATTACCTAAATAACTTAATGGCCAAATTATTTTTCCTGCAGCAACATTACGTCAGCTCTATCGATTGACACCACTCATTAACCTCTACCACTTCTCAATTACCCGAAACTGCTGCGGACACGATTTTGCGGACGCGGCCTGCGGACGCGGTCTGCGGACAGAAATCTGTGAACATAGCGAAGTAACGCTTTCGCGTTAAACAATTGTGCTTATTACAAACAACATTATACAACATTTTGGGCGAGTTGGTTACATACATTCATTATTACAGCGCGAAGACGGCACAGAACAAGAGTAGGACACAATTAGCGCTGTTGTGTCCTCTTCTTGTTCTGTGCCGTCTTTGCGCTGTAATAATGAATGAAGGAAACAACATTAACAGGCAGATTCCGGCAGAGTCCTATCTCAAAGCCCGACTAACAGTGATAGTAGTTCAAATGCCTAGCAGAGAAACTCACCCTTTGCCGCTAGCGACCAGGAAATTAACATCCCTAATGTTGAGATGAACCTACACACTCCCGTATTGATTTCAAATTTATAATAATAATAATAATAATAATAATAATAATAATAATAATAATAATAATAATAATAATAATAATAATAATAATAATAATAATAATAATAATAATAATAATAATAATAATAATTGGTTCATGGAAAGGAAATGCGCACTATCTGTCACACTTGCTATGTGGACACCTGAACCGCGCCGTAAGAGAAGGGAGGATTGTGGGTGTGAAAGCGGAAAGCGGAAAGCGAGAAAGAGGTGCCGCAGTGGGGGTCTCCGGAGTAATTTTGACCACCTGGGCATCTAACATGCACTGACATGATCGGGAGGTGAAGGTAGGTCAACGCCGCTTGCTGCGGGGTCTAGCCAGCCACCGATTTTTATCTGTTGTGCGCTGTCATTGCACCCGCCACAGCTTGGTGGACGACGGCTGTTGTTGCGGCGCGCGTCTTCCTTTTCTTTTTCCTTTCTTCTCTATTTTCTCTTCTGTCCACACGAGGCAGCGGAGGTGGCCCCGCCGGGGTGGTGCAGTGGTAAGACGCCCGACTACTGCGCCGGAGTACCCGGGTTCCAACCCGACCTCGGCGGCTGCGTTTCGATGGAGGCGAAACGAAGAGGCGTCCGTGTGCTTGTGCGATGTCAGCGCACGTTAAAGATCCCCAGGTGGTCGAAATTACTCCGTAGCCCTCCACTACGGCTCCTCTTTCCCTCTTTCCACTTTCACTCCCATCTTCCTCCATCGAAATTTCCGGAGTCCTCCACTACGGCGTCTCTCATAGCCTGAGTTGCTTTGGGACGTTAAACCCCACAAACCAACCAACCAACCAACCATTCCCTTACGGCGCGGTTGCGGTGTCCACAGAAAACAAGCGAGACAGTTACCGCGCCTTTCCCTTCCTATAAATAAATCAGTTTTATAAATCAGGCAGCGGAGGCGGCTCAGCTAAAAAGCCAGTAGCAGGCCCGTGCATTTTCTTTTCCTTCTTCCTATAGCCACAACAACAACAACAACACTGACATCGCACAGCATACGGACGCCATTTCGTTTCGCCTCCATCGAAACGCAGCCGCCGGTTGTCATGCTTTAAGATTAACTTTGGACTTTGTGCCACTTACTTATAGAGTATTATTTGGTTCATTTTTTCTTTTCATTCTGTCACGTCAAATAGAACGTATAAAGAATGTTTCGCAAACTAAACATCGAGCTTCTGCACATCAACAGCAGTGTTGGTTCAATTCTGACAATCCCTTAAGTTTTCCGAATGTTCTCACCTAGTTGTAACAATGCCGAAGTCATCAAACCAGAAGAGTGGTATAGCACTCATAATAAATCTTTAAGGGTTGACTTTAGGCCTGAAACGAATTAAGCAACTTGGCAGCGATTATTACAGCAAGCGGACTTTTCGATCGTCGATTTATATATGCCCGTAGCGCTCCTCAGCGCTCAATATAAAGTCGCCGTAGAAGCACCGAGATATAGCCGCAATATTTGCATACAGTTAATAGCGAAGCGAGTATCTCTTGGCGCATTTTGGGCTACAATGAAAAAGATTTGAATAAATTATAACATTTCGCAGTATGCAGAAAACGAAAGAAGTTGAAGACCATGACCGAGTTGGTCTCGCGACTCGTGGGTATGCGTCATTATAACGAGGGAGAAGAAGTAGAAGAACGTGCCGTGCAGAACAGCACGGAAACTGAGTGGCGAATCGTTGCTATGCCAAAGACGCTGGCCTTCTTCGGTATCACTCGACTTCACTGCGTTCCTCTGTCTTGAATCCTAATAATGGGTAAGCCCTTGCCTTCCTCCTTACTCGCTACTTTTTGGGTCCCTCTCACGTGGACCACTTTCACTCTCACCTTCCTCCCTTCCCTTAAGGCGCGGTTGCGGTGTCCACAGAAAACAAGTGAGACAGTTACCGCGCCTTTCCCTTCCTATAAATAAATCAGAGTACTTTCCCGTAAACGGCTTGAATGTCGCTCAGGACATAGAGAACACCGAATACCTGCTCTCGGAGAGTTCTTAAAGAGCACTATTTCCGTATTATTGGTTGAGGAGGCATTTCCGAAGAAACATTGTGAACGCTGACTGTAGACAAACAGCCGTTCGTGTACAACTGCCTCCTTCTGCGGGTTCGCCGCCTGAGCTTACGCCGCTTCTAGAGCGTCGGTGAGGAATGAGGCTCCCTCTGCTGGTGCCTAGATTAAGGTCTTCAATCGCTACAATATATTCCGACCACATCTGGGCTCTGTCTTTGTAGCCATCTTATTACATAGCTGGAAAAAGACAGGCTTCTGTCTTTGCAGCATCACGTGACAGTGAGCCCAGGCTCGCCGTCAACAGGTTCTAGCTTTGGATAGTTTTTTTTTTTTTTTTTAAGTCCGTACTTTCGTCTGCATTACAACTAAGCAGTGCAGCTACGCTAAAATGAGTAGGTTTAAACTATTTAGTTTATTTCGAGTCTTGAAAAGAGCGTGGAGAAAACAATTCATCAAGTTTTAAACCGACAGTTTGGGTGATCATAGAGCTTTAAACCAGGGGTTGTTCATTCCGTATCCAGCGTCTTGCTGCGAAATTCAGCATTGGTCAGCGCAGTAATCACATGTGGTCAATCGGTTATCGCAGTGCACGTGATATTAACCGGAAATTTAAAACACTTCATAGCGCTCCTAATAAAAGTGAATTTGCAAATGAAAATCGAATAAAACGCCATATATATTGCGGGGCAAAAGTATCCGAGTAGGCCAACTAATTTCATTTATAACATGGGTTAAAGGGACAATGAAATACCTAGAAAAAAATACAATGCAGTCGATAGATAGATACTCCCTCGTTAGTCCCCTCATCGCAACAAAGTTGGACTTAGCTTTAACGCCGCAGACATTGGCGATTACAAATGGCACTCCTCCCCTCCTCCCTCAACGCAACACTCTGAAACACATAAAAAAGAATGGAACAAATTTCGCGAGCTGCACCCCGCCCAACAAAACGTCATCGGGTGACGTTGGGATCATCTTGGGCTAATCTGCTTGATCGTTTGCATGATTGCAGTCCAAGGTTGTCCCGATTCTATTAGCGATTACCTTAGTAAATATCTGATACGTAACTGATAGTAAGCTGATTGGTCTGTACCTTTTCAGGTCCTTAGCGGCTCCTTTCTCATGAATTAGGAAAATGTTAGCGTTCTTCTACGGTTCCGGTACTGTCGATTACATCAGGAACTGCATATACACGGTTGCTAGTTTTTCTAGCATGATATCCCCCCGTTCTTCAACAAATCTTAGTTACCTGACCCTCTCCAGCTGCTTTTCCCCTTTCACAGCTTCTAATGCTTTCTTACATTTGCCCTTTGTCACTGGCGGAACGTCTGACTGCTTTCGCTACTGCCAATCTCATTATTGTCTTGACTTCTTTAGCTACTGTAGAGATCAGTATATAACTCCTCGGCTACATTCATTATCTTGTCCATATTCGCGATGACATTGCCCGCCTTGTCCTATAGTGTACGCATCTAATTTTGCCTATGCTCAATTTACTATGCCCAACCTGTTTATGCAATTCCATCGATACACGAATTTTTTGTAGCGAAATCTACATTGACCGCAGTCTCGACATTTCTCCGTGCCTGTCCGAGAAAAGAAGAAAGAGAAGATGAAGATGAAGAGGACAAAGACAGAGAACTCGGTAGTTGGTAGAAAGAAGAAGAAAAAAGAATACAGCTCGGTAGTTGGTAGAGGCGAACGACCACAGCGAGTTGCTAGGACCGAAGATTCGAACGTTGTGACGGTGGTGCGACCAGGAATTAGAAATCATCTACACCCAAATGAGAATGGTCAACGACGAGAGATAAGGGGAGATAAGGGGTGCTCATACGTAAAGTGATTCCCCTATTACATAAATAGAGCGGGAACCATATAGTAAACTATTATGTGCAAAAGCTGTGTCTTTACTTTCAAGTCGAACTTAAGATTAGCCATGCAGATTGCTCTCGCGCAACTCCAGGTTTAGCCACAAGTTAATCCACAGGGAATTCTTTTTTATCCGGTGAATAAATGCGTGGCACCTGGAATCGAACCGAGGTTCGCTTGCAAGCGAGACGGATGTCATGCCTCTACGTCATGTTACATAACTTTTATACACTTGACAAAATTTATAATTATCAGCGATTAATTTTCAGTAACGTGAAAGTTCAAGCTACGAATCAGTAGCTGCGAAGACTTCGTAAAAACTGCGCTTGGTCACTGTCATGGTCTGGCAAAGAATTTTGAAGGCTGAAGATTTCTTTATCATTGTAATTATACTTGAGCAGTGACTTGGGCGGTTCGGTCGTTTACTTCCAAAATAGGCGCCGGATATAAAATTCTCCTATGAAGTTATAAATGTGACTATAAATATGTATTTATTCCCGAACTAAACACCGATGGTTAAGCTCGTATGAAGCTATTTTAGTGCCCTTGTCAGAAACAACCAGTTTGCTCGAAAGACAGCACAGACGAAAAGAGGTTATAATGATTCTAATGGGTTACCAGTGTGCATTTATCTATGTGTATTATGTAATATTAAATGTAACAAGTGCTGCGAAAACTTGGTTCTCAAACGTTCGAGCATTTCTCTGAAGGAAAATGTGCTCATTAGCACTATTACAGATGAGCAGAATCCTTCAACTAAAAAAATAATAAATTAAATGCATGTATGAGTTTAACGCACCATGCGACATCGGCTATATGACGGATGATGTAGGGCCGGGCCTCCGCGTCCTTGACCCCGTGTGATTGTTTAACGTGCAGTCAAATCCCACAGCCGAGAAGCGCCTTTCGAAACGGCCGGAATCGAACCCCCCGTTCTCGAAATCAGCAGTCCAGCGCCCTACCACTGAGAAACCGCTAACGTTTAACAGCAAAAAAGAAAAAAAAAGTACTCAGACAACTCTATCATGGATACAGAAGGCACAGAGTGGCTAGTTCAAACTGAATTTTGCTATGCAGCAGTCTGCGGTCGCATGTTTCAGTAGTTGCGGTATTCCAAACAGAAACGGGAATATACAATTTTTGAGCGTTTGCATTAGGTTGTATTGACAGCAGCAACCTGTTTTGCTTTGACACGTCGCCTAACGACAGCAGCGCTTCGTTTGAGACACCGCTTGTCTACGAATCTCAAGCGCCGAAGACCGCGACTAATGATGTCCTTTCCAGCGTGACATACCCTATATGAACAAGTATGTTTCTGAATGGAGCGTGGGTTGATATCCTGTTCATATTTCTTTTGCAAGAGGGAGATAGGTAAGCAAAAGCGCACAGTAACCTCGAAACAAACAAAAAGCACTCTTGTACACTTCACAAGCGCGCACGTAAATCACTGCGGGCTGGGACGCGACGCGAACACGCATCCACACTGGGTAGAGTTCGCCGCTATGCCGCTAGATGGCGACTGTGCTCGATCTCGAGGCCAATGCCAGACAAGGCGACCTTGCCTTAGAATCTGCGCGGGAGTGCGTCCGACCCTCGTGGCGGTCGTCTACGTTCTTTGTATGGTGGAACTGATATTTTATTTTTATTTTTTTCTAGAATCCCGTATCATCTGCTAGGCCTTGCGTGCGGGGGGGGGGGGGGGGCAAATTTAACATGTTTAGTATCGCATGCCTCGTCGTGTGCTCGGCAGCATCCACCACCGTGCAGCTCTCATGGTTTGTGATTTTGACGCTAGTGTTCTTAATATCCTACATCATTAGCTTTATATTGCTCGACCATGGAGGAAGCGTAAGGGATACCTTGTACAATGAGCGTAGCAATAAGCCAATCTTGTTAAGCAGGAAATTTTATGTTCGAGAAAGGCGAACGTACGTGCTGTCTTGCTTAGACAGTAGAGAACATGCCTCCTTCTCTTAAAATATAAACTGCTTGCTAGTCATTCTTTTTTGCAACTCTATTACCTGACGAGTGGTCTGTTCTATTCTGCTAATAGTTTCATGTCATAGTTTTCTTGTTCTGTAATAACCACATTTATTTTATGAATGTTACCTGGGATGCTACTTAGTCATTTTTTATAATCTATACTTTAGCTTTCATTTGCGCGGTTGGTTTCTAGCCAATAAAATTGGAAATTGGTGAAGAACTATAAGAGCCCGTTCCCGTCAAAAAAGTTTTGTGACGTATGAGCACCGGCGTGCTGTGCGAGTTAACATGATTCCGCCTGCCGCTGCCTCGTCCAATGGGCTACGTCAGCACTATAGCCAAACGGGCGAGTTGGTGGAACATATTCAATGAAAAAACAGCGCAAAAGACAAGCACCACAGCAAAGAAACACAAGACGAGCGCTGTAAGTCATCTATGTCATCCGCGTAGATGGTGTAGTGGCGCATAAATCGAACATTGAGATTTGTGGGCCCATTCTACACCGTACAGTTTCATAAAAGGGGAAACAGGACCGCCCCCTTGAGGTGTGCCACTCGTTTCGAGTTTGATCAGCGGGATTCTAACAGTTGGAACACTGAAGGTGGCTGCTATCTTCTTGAGGAAGGCAAGGACGTATCTATGCACAGGAGATATCCACATTCATTTCTGACATTGCTTAGGGTTTAATAATGATTCCTAATCGAACACCTCCTGAGCGTTTAGTCCTGAGGATTCCGACGTTTATCACGTCCCCATTTATCGTTCTCCTGCGTACTTGTGTAGTGTCTTTCTCTTCCCCTCTACCGTCTTAGTCTTTTTTCGATCTGGCTAATAATGAAAGCGCCCCAACTAGCCCAACATCTCGAATTGCAGCTTTTTACTACTTGTTTCGTTTTTAAAAAATACGATGAGCCCTAGCACAGTCTAATTAATTAAAAGCTGTTCAGCCTATGATTCAAGAAGCTTTTAGCGTTCCGAAATTTATTGACAAAGAAGTGCAGGAAATATTATGTAAAATTTATGAGCAAGAAGAATGACGATCATGCTGGCGGCGTTTCATCTTCCCAGGTGAGGCCGAATACTCCCAAATCGAGGGGTCCTCGTACGGTAAGTAAGCAGTTGACATATGTAGGTTTCCCATGTGATGTCCAGTTACACCTTTTTAACAAGCATTCGCCTTTCTTTTTCAGGCACTGGATTCTCCACGGAGCTAACAGTAAAAGGCAAGTATAACTGAGGCGGTATATTCAGCCAGCCTCACTGGTTACTACTGCCCTCTGTAACTCCCATCAAGTGTGTTGCCCAGCCAGGAAGGGCCCGAAAACGCCTAGCACAAAAAAGCACGAAAAAAAAAAGTGGATGGCGTGAAGAAACAGCAAAAGAGCTGCTTCAAACATTTTAATATAAACTGAAGCTGTCACATTGGCTACATCTGAATGTTGTGGATGCCTCCACAGCCTTGCAGCTAATTGTAACCGCATTTTTTTATGGAACGACTATCCTAAGAACAAAATAACGGATCATTTACAGAACAAATCATATCAGTGTAATGTCTTCTTTTTTTTTTTGCGTAGTATCGAAAAATGTTTTAACGTTATCCTCGAGAATCTGATGTCGCGAAATCTGCTTCCTAACAAAGCCAACGTTGGAAGCTTGTTTGTGATGCGACCTTAAGAGGTAATGCTGTGAGCAAAAGTGTTAGACGCCTGCCAATGCCTGCTAAGATCATCCCAAAGTGCAAGCAGATGCCATCTGACACACATGAGACATGGCGCTGCAGTGATTCATCAATTGGCGGACTGTACAGGCTTCACCACAAGGAGTCCTCAGTCAGGTGGCGTCCGCATACAGTCTGGCACCGTCCGTGCAAGCGCTGCCAGGAATCTGTGCCTCTTGTTCAAAATAGCAGTGTACTACAAGGGAAACAGCGCTGTTGCTTGGTGTAGCTTCGGAAGGCTTAAATAATTAAGCGATGCAAATCAGCCACGTTTCACTTAATAATACCGCGTTTCTCTCACGCTATTTAGACCAACACAACTTTTTTTTTATTTTCTGGCAGAAGAAACTCCAAATCGGTAAGTACCATCGCTGTTGTCTGTCATGGCTTATCTAGGTACAAAAAGTAAACTTACGGAGAAATACACCACCGTTTCTTTTTTGTAGAAATTTTTCTCGCTAGCCTAAGGCTGTGAAGCTTGGCCCCACATTTAAAGTATTATCAGGGTGGTCAATATTTCGCATTCCTTCTTTACGGCGTCTCTCACAACAGAAGTCACATAACACTTCCCTCCTCATAAACCCCACTAAACTAAAAAAGAGAAGGGGATATTGGTTAAGCCTAGGATAAGCAGCCAAATTCCCGACAATACCTTTGTGTTTTATTTGACACAGATTAGGATTGTAAAATAGCCTCAGAATATAAATAGCGTGAGAACGAAAATGTGATCATTGATATGATGAAGTTTAAGAATTTCGCTTTTAAATCCTACAAGACATGCATACAGGCATTCATGTGAGTTGCTTAGGAACACGCACAATATGCTAGTGACAAAGCAAAAATATTTAACGAATAATAAATACAGCTATCTAATGAACTCATTATTTCGTGGTAATATTATTTCAATATTTAATTTATTGACGGGAATAGTAATAATTATCTAATCAACTTATTATTTCATGATAATGTGCAATACTGCAGTACTGCGAATTTGAAGACTTTATTATGAAGTTCAGTCTGTTATTTAGCATTTCTCACTGGACACTGTTGCTAGAAATATCGGATGTCAAGAATAAATCTGAAAGCTCTTTCAGTTGGCTTTAACGCAATTCAGAATTATAGTATTGAGTAGCTGTGTGTGGAATCGTTGCCAAAATTGAGTTTATTCTAAATGATGATACATAAAGATGATCAGGTCTATCTAACGCACAAGAGAAAATAAAAGCGACATCCGTTACATATGTGCAACCAAATTTAGATTCGTATTTAGCACACTGAATATTTCGAGCCACATTGCGGAGTGACAAAAAGAAAACAAGATCTTGCAAATAATAATTGACTCGTAAAATAAGCAAATAATGGTTGCTATATTTTAGTCATGTGTGACCACTGATAGCAATTAAGTTTGTGATATCCGCCCAGCAATACAACCCAGATACACAGACCGTGGTGGCGGTATATTTTTACAAAGTTTTTAAAGGAAATTCTGTAAACATTAAAAAAGCGACCGTGATTTGGCAGATATTTCGCTCGATAACAGATATAAACAAACGAGATCATTAGGTGTTTCACTCCACAAAGGCGGCACTCAAGCATAACGGAAGTGTCGATCCTTTCGCCCAATAACGACAAAGCAAATTTGGCATGTGCCTTAGCGCGACCACTAAGCAGCTGAAATGAGGCAACTATAAAGTTGTCCACACAAACGTTTTCACAGTTGTTGTTTTTTTTATTAAATTCATGTGCAGAGGGGAGCAAAAGAGCGGGATTTTCGGCTGCTGGTGTCTGCTAGCTTGCGTGGTCTTGCTTGTCACCGCTGGCTTGTTTGCTGGCATGGTTTACGGTGAGTTCTCTATCCGAAGTGCGGCTGAAACAAGCTTAATTCATCAGCTTTCGCAAGTGGCTACAGCCCTAGCATTGCCCTGAAATACGAAGTGCTAACTTCCGAGCAATGTGCAGGGTGGAGATACTCACCTCATTCGCAGAGTGGTTGAATGTGCCGGCACGATGAGCAACGGTGCGAGGGGTGGTAAGTTGTCAGAGGTGTGGCAGAAAGCTGGGGATGCTTCGTCTCCGATCCTTAAACGGTCATGATAAACAAATGAGCACAATTAAAGAAGCGAGAGGTGTGCGTTAGAACTGATTTTAGCGAATTTATAAGGTATATTTATTGCTGAATTATTGTTTTTGTTGGTTAGTTTTACAGGTTTAACATCCCAACTAAACTGAGGCCATGAAGGACGCCAAAGTAGCAGGAGGATTATATATAATTTTGAGCGCCTGCCTTACTAACAAATTCCACTTTCTTATAAGGGAGCTTTGAAGCCAGAAAACCCTTTTTCCCACTTGACTATAGATGTATGGTGAATCCCAGAGACCTCTATAATGAAGATGCGCACTGTTCATGCATGGTCACCAAAATGGCAACAGCAGAGAATGATACCAAATTATCTAAATTACACGGTAATTTATGTCTAAAAACAGGATCAGTATATTTATTCGCGTTGATGATGAAAGAACTTCTTTTCATTTAAAATGTTTAAAGTAACAACAAAATTTGCACCATCCATGAAAGTTAACATAGTCTTAGATGGTCATTTCATTATAAATGTTGTGCAACAATCCGATATACAGTATCCATTGGTGAATATATCAAATTATACACGATAAGTGCAATGCTAGATCATAAAAGCGCGGACACGATCGCTATTACGGGCAGAATGCTTGTACTTCAATGTTTGCCAGAAACGAATTGAAAGCCATTAGCTCGGAATGCTGATATTTACAAATGTTAGGGCGCAAACTGAAAAAGACAAAAATCTCGTAATAGGCCGTGTTAGGATAATTTATAGTGAATCTAATAATTTGTCCGTGAGTAGCTAGTAGAATGCAAGTCGTAATAAGTGATTTATACTTTACCTTACAATTATTCTAGCATGGTGCCATTATGTGACGATCTATTCTAAAGATTAGTCTTTATATACACGCAAAATCCTCTGAAACAATTCTATAAATTGACATTGTTATACTTTCCTGTAAGAGCCTCAGAAATAGATTAGACTCACCGTCGAACCAAGCGATCTCTTGGTCGATTTATGTTTTCTAGCCTCCTTTTCTCCTTTTATAGCCTCCTTATCTCCAGCCTCCATATCTCTCGATTTGCGATTCTGTTCGCATTATGATCAACAGAGAATAACTATTCCATGTAGCTTATTTATCTTGAATACCTCCCGATCACTGCACATAGACGCACCACTATGGATGGACTCTAGCCGAGTTTCGGAGAGTATATGGGTTACAGCAGTGTAATCGCAGATGACGGTTTTCACAACCTTAACGATATGAAATTGTAGCCAAGTTTAGTGATGGCGAAATTCCTTATGAAGTTTCCTATATGGACTGCCAAACACATTTAAAAACTCCCCACAATGCATACAGATGAAGGGAAGCTGATGTTTGACAGCAAAGAAAGACTACAGCTTTGAGTTATCCAAATATTGAGTAATTCCAATACGTCTAAGATTGCTAAAGATTGCTGCTTTTTCTGACATGTCTTAGTCAGAATTCTGACTCTGCTTCTTTGATTTAAGTTTCTTTTTCACAACCGATATTTCGAGGTTTCACCATATGGTACCCATTTTTAATTCTGTCGAAAAGTGTAGACGTCTCGGAGGAATCTGTCTTGTTTTCTAAATGATGAAGTGTGTACACCAAATTAGTTTATTTTTTTTTTCTTTTCCTTCAATCCCTGTTTTAGGCTTCAGCGGAGATGAGAATGCCGAAACTGCTTTTGAAGAAAGGAGCGGAGCCGCACAAGACAATCCCGGAGCACAAGTGAGGATACATGCACATTTCTCAACCCAGGATGCCCTTGCAACAACAGCGCACCAGTAACATCCCTACTGAAAAAATTGTATGAGGCAATAACCTCACATTTTCTCACACAATCTCACTCAATTCACATAAGAAATCACATACAAGTAACATATAATTACATAACGTCTCATAGTTTCTTGTACAGTCTTTGTCAAAAATATACGGCCCAAGGGTTTCGCTTCTGAGCCCTGTAACACGGCACCAGGTAGCAATTCAGGAATATGAATGTAAGCAAGAGCAGAATGAAGATGAGCTTTGTCATCTATAAGATTTTGAACGCCAGTGTTGCGATACGAGCCCCGTTACGGGACCTAGAAGGAAAATCCCTGGGCCATATACTTTTGACAAAGACTGTACATTATCATAAATTATGTACGATCTTTTATAAGTATGATGCGCACCGTATGAGAGTCTGTGCGATTAAATGAGATTTTATGAGGTTATTTCCCCGTAGAGCTTTTGGTTTTTCAGTAGGGATATGCTCCACTGCAAACTTAGAATTAGGACGTAAGCTTACGGTACCTGTCTTCTTGTACCTTCGCGACAAGATCGAAGTACCAACGGCTTTACACGCGCATCGTGCACTATAAGACTGCATTCAATAGCTTTCTCTGAAGTATTCATTTTATTTTGTTTTAAGGTAAACCTAAAGAAAAGATTAACTGTTTCACGATGTTGTCACATAGCAGCATAACTGATCATCGCTGCTTCTTTCATAGGCCACGATCGATGGCAGAAGAGATGACCCTGATATGTTTCTCTTCAATCGTCTAATTACAGCGTATGTGTGTTTATGATTGGACCGATCGGAAGACCTATGCGAACGCTCAACATAGCAGACCTCCCTGAGAGATCTGAGAAAGCCAGCAATCATTTCCAAATCAGACGCAGGCGATCATGTACTGAAACAATTGTTTACAAGTATTATTTGCGCTCGCTTCTTTTCCACATATACAGCCAACGATGTTCCGTACCGCTGGCCCATATCGCACCACAAGAACAGAAGCTTCAGATGCCCGCAACAACGGAACAACGGCACATACATCAAGCGAGATGGGTACATAGATCAACCTCTACTAACAACTCGCTAACAGCTGTCATGATATATTTGTGCCTTACGGGTGGCAGCCGCCACACAAATTCGATGCCTTGAAAAACATCTGAAGCAGATGTGCCACACCATCACCCTATTTTTACTACGTTCTGCTGCTAATGACAGCATGTCAGTGTAATCTCCATTTCGTATGCTTGTTGCATTAGTTATTAACGAATTTTACAGCTGAGTGATTATTTCCCGTAAGTATTATGGTTACCGCCTAGTAAACTACTCAGAATTTTTACTATGGCGTGCCGTTTACGTCACATTCTCTACCGAAGTCCGTGAAATAAAGAAATCAAAACTCCTCCATGTTCCACTGATTGATCTGGGCGTAAAGTTTGTTAGCTCATGGTACCACGGCAGCATTGGTAACGTCCAAATATTTGTTCAAAAAAAGCGGTCATATACAAATTTCTATGCTCACCAATTCAAAAACTATAAATAAAATACAAAAATTACCACCGCCTAAATCTGGACTTGCTGAGCCTATATTGTTGGTAAGCAGTACCTATGCTTCGTGAGATCCACTGCAATAAGGGCCAACTGTAATTGTTATCGAAAGCTCAGCCTTGCCTAGCTACAAATTACGTCATGCCCACTATTGAGTAGAGCGCACACAACATATTTTTGTACCGAGTAATAATTGCAACCTTAAGTTTGCTATTTGAATTGAATTGCGCTAAATGAACTGGCTCCGCATTTTATTGAATCTTATTCTGGCAATTTTATTTCCTTTGTTTAATATACTTTGTGATATGAAATCGCCACCGTTCCTTTCATGCAGCTGCTAGGTTCTCCAAATGTGGGCAGGATTTTTCATATTTTTCTCCCAGTAATGGCCACTACCGAGCCCCTAGTAGCTGGTCTTGTGTGTCGTTAAACGTCGTTGGTAAGAGATAGCTAAGTTGACATTTTTTATATCCTCTGTGGCTGTGCAAAAATGGATAACAAGAATATTGTGTTTTGCTGACTTACCGTATAGCAGGCAGGACCCGCAGCCTCATTAACGAATGATTTTGCCCACTATATACGATAGACATACACAATCCTGCTGTAAAAAAATGTGCAAATTAATTATTAACGCCTCCCCTATTTCCGCGCTCAACTGCAGCATTGGAGAATATGCTTCTGGACTGTATGAATGTATGAGGATGCCTTGTATCCTTGCACCCAAACCCTAACACTTCGACCTGGTACTGTTTTTTCGTGGTTGCCAGCTGGTAGCGACAGGAAGAGACTGGAGTTGCAATAAAATAAATTCGCTATTGGGCTGACTTGCGCCCGCAAAAGATTTCAGCAGCTCGGCCGTTGCTGAGGTTTCCTGACTTTGAGGCAGTATTGATTGTAGGACTTATAATAGCAAGACGTTTACGCGATGAGAGGCATGAAGAGTGGCTGCCCAACAGTTTCCTGAACCACTGGGGCAATAAGACAGTACTGTGCTCGAGCGTCTTACCTTAGCGGTAATTGCAATGCTTCGTTACTATAATCAACATGCAAAAGAACATTCACGGAAGCGCCATCTTCGGTTGATATTGTAGAGGTCAGTGAGCACTGTAGGTAAACGTCATGCGGAACATCGCTATGAACACTGCCAAAGGAGAAAGTACGGAGTTTCTTGCAGTGCAAAGTATAGTACTGTGCCATTACCGGTTTAATTAATTGCTTTGAATGCCGGCGGATTACATCTTCGAGTGATTTCGATAGAAGCAGGTTCATAGCGTCTGCAAATATGCTCGTGAGCTTAACTGAGACTTATTGAACAACTTCTATGGTTTACATGTAGTCAGCGAATGCTCATAATAATTAGTGCCGTGTTTGCTATATGATAGGTGTGATAGTGAGCTGAGTAATAACTGTGTAATTTAGGCAAGGGCAATAAATTTCTCAACCTAATTTCTGTTCTGGCAGAAATACACATTGCAAATATTACCTGAAAATAAAAGTGTCAATTTATAATTATGCCCTTAATATTCCTAAGTTATTCAAAAAAGTAATCTGGTGGTAGTCATAACGTCTGCAGATAAAATTAGTTCTCGAGAGCAGACAGGCACTTCATACAATCCCAAGCGCAATAAAATCCAGTTTTTTATTCTCATTTCACAAAATTAACTGAGCAGTTTTACGCAAGGTGAAAAGCAATTATTCGCTAACTAACGAATTCCCTCTACAGATATTCAGCTGAAATTAGGTCGGGCAGAACAAAGGGCTGCTACGTGAAGAGAAATGTGTTAGTCCTTTTAGAGGTTACAAACAATAAAGGCAGGTTCAAATTATTGTTCCTTCGTTCATATTCTGAAGGAGCAGATATAACTCGCTGTTTACCATTATAAATATCGGTGCGCGCTATTTTCTACGTTCGCAGATACGGCTTCGGTGCCTACTCAGACGTGGACGGAGGGCTCCGCAAGTACAACTTCAACTACAACGACTACAACAACGACAACTACTACAACGATGACGACTACGACTACGACTACGACTACAACTGCTACAACGACTACGACTACGACGACGACTACGACGACGACTACGACTACGACGACGACTACGACTACGACGACGACAACGACTACGACTACGACTACGACGACTACTACAACGACGACGACGACTACAACGCCAAAGCCGCCACCCCCTCTGCTGTGCTCGGTAGCCTCCCCTGTGAAGCTGGCCCCTCCAGACGGTGCCTGCGACATCGTCATCTACACCCACGTTCGAGTCGCTGACGAAAAGATAACCGCCTTGGTGGACGACAAGAGCCTCGAGTTTTTCAGGGCAGAGTGCGGGCGTTACAGTTCCTCAACATGTGGCCTGTCGTTTGAAGCCCGGTGCGTGTCCAGAGCGAACTCGCTCTGCATTCCTTCCCAACGTCATTGCTTCGCAGTGCTCTCATGGAGAAATGATCAAAGCGTGAAATATGTTTCTTTATCACCCTCAAAGTTTCCTGCATTGGCACTGCTTAATCATGCAAAGCAAGCAGGGGCCATTCAAGGCTTGCTTGTAAGAATTCCCAAGAAAAATTGAATGTAATCTCGTATATACAATTACGATGTTCAATATTTTCAGGCTCTCTGAAAACTCGAAAACGTGAGTTTTCAAATACAAGGGGATTGACAAATGAGCAATATTTCATTGCCAATATGCGATTGCTTAATAGATTCCTGTCGCAGATCAGCCGGCGTCGGAGTTATTGGTGCAGTTTTAACGCAGAAAATAGCGCGAAAAAATAAATTAGTCACACAATCAAGCAATCGCAATCAGTTGGCAGATACTTTCTGTGGTAGGAAAGCAATGACGCAACCGATCAATGTGCAGTGTTGATGCTGACGTGACACTATTTCTCTTTGTACTTAACATCTATCTTCTAGTCAAGTGATAGGCTAGTTTTCTTCAGGGATTCGGAGAGACGAATTGCGTAGCTCCGGTGTTCCCATAACTATGTCGATGTCCCTTAAGAAGTGAGAAAGATACAATATCTTGCTTTCGACAAAAAAAAACTTAAGCATAAAATATAGCCCCGCCGTGTTGGCGCAGTGGTCAAGATGCTCGACTACTGTACCGAAGTAACCGGGGTTCGAACCCGACCGCGGCGGCTGCATTCTGATGGAGGCAAAATAGAGAGGCACTCGTGTGGTGTGTAATGTCAGAGCCCGAAAGATCCCCAAGTGGTCGAAATTACTCTGCCGTCTCCACTACAACTTCTTTTTTTCTTTCCGCTTTCACTCCAACATTCTTCTCTTCCCTTGGTGTCCACAAAATAATGTGTGGCAGATATTGCGCCTATTGCGCCTTTATATATTTTAAACCAGTTATTATTATTATTATTATTATTATTATTATTATTATTATTATTATTATTATTATTATTATTATTATTATTATTATTATTATTATTATTATTATTATTATTATTATTATTATTATTATTATTATTATTATTATTATTATTATTATTATTATTATTATTATTAAAGGTGACGCAAAACATTTCGGTGCTTTAATGGCTATCGCCTCTACTCCTAAGGCGAAGATTTAACATCCTCTGAATTTTTGAAATTCAAAACACTCCGTAGCGAATGTCCAGTGGCTAGCCCGTTTGACGTTAGTCTGGGGACCCACGTTTGTGTAATTCCATGCAATGGTTAACCGGTACAATTCAGCAACGTCATGTGTTGACTGACTTAGTTTAAAACAGAAAAAGCTGTAATTTTTATTCTAAGTTATCTCAATAGGATTCCTAAAGTTTAGAAAAACCCCGAATAAATAGAACGTTATTTCCTGGGCTGTAATGTTTGGTATAGAAATGAGAAAAATTCTTGTGCAGAAATTCAGAGATAGCCTTCTTAAAAACCCTAAAAGCCCAGCGTGAGTGCAACACACCATAAGCCATAATAAAACAAAGACGCGTAGTGCAAATCTTAGCACAAAACGTTTTAAAACTCTCAATCGAAAGAGGGAATATATCTTCTGCCGCACGTGTTCAAAGCTCAGTGCTAGCAAATATAACTACCGAATCCCTGACATTGACTACACTTTCCTGCCAACTCTTACAAATATTATTTCCCCACTAGGTGGTGAAGTTGGCCTCCGGAATTCTGCCGTTTGCTATTAGGAAATGTTCGCTGAGTTTTATCCCTGCCCCACAGGCTGTATTGCGATGTACATATAGCGGGTGGTGGTTGTATTTGTGCGATGTCATGGAGCGTTAATGAATTCCAGATGCCACAATTGTCTGCAAACCTCTAATTCGGCACCCATCATAAACAGTTGCTTTTTGGTGTTCAATCACATATCAGAAGAAAATGAAATTTGAAGCTTTCGCAGGCGTCTACTTGAGTTGCAAGGATGGCACGGACCTTGTCATATAACAAATGTTTCCAGCCTGGCTAAGTTTTGCTTCTATATTACAAGTACAGCATTCAGAAGGCTACTGCCAGATATTCTGAAATTTCTACTGAAACTGTACACACACGTGTAAATGGTTTGCGAATTTATCAATCTTACCAGTTTTCAGTCAGAAAAGCTGGCAGAGTATCGAAGGTGTCTGTCCTTGGAGCTCGCTTCAGACGAGGTAAACATCTGTACTAAACACAAACACCTGCAATAAGTAGTCGCTAACGTCATTTTTGTTTTGCTTACTGCAGGAAGATCGGTAGGAGTAACGGTCTCTACGATTTTCATATAGCTCGTTCAAGAGAGAAGTACTGAAAAGTTGCTAACCAGGAATGCAGGGGAGCTGCACTTAATTAACATGAATATATCAATGTATTCTTTATATCGCACAGTCATCAAATTTGTTTGAAAATTGTTTGAAGAAAGAAAACTTCACTGTTATTGAATTCGCATCCAGCCAAACATTCAATACATCGAAATGACACGTCCCTTTTCTGCTAGTGAGACTTCTCTTAACGAAAGTACGCACCGACAAGCGGATGCCGTTCAACGCTGCTGATCGGGATCTCAACTGCATTTTGAGATGAAAACGGAGTCAAGTGCATTTGAAGAAACGTTGCTTCGCGAACTCAGGCTTCCCCTCACAATTCACAGTTCTTCATAAAACGCTTCAGCTGCGCGCAGACATGACAGTTCCTAAAGGAAATGAACTTAAAGCTGTTAGCAGTCCACGAAAAACTAGCCCAATTGTAAGCCGCCATTTCAACTGCGAAGTTTGGAGCATTTACACATGCTTGCAATCGTTCACCAAATTCCTTTTATGCTCGCGCAGATTCCTTTCCAAGGACATGTTCACCGCCAAGAAGGTACGGGAAGACTTAATACTCGCAAAGAAAACAGAACATATCCACCACTACGCCATCATGAACATCCATGGCAAGAAACAAGAAGTGGAAACGTACGGGTCAAAAGTGTTGCCTGTGATGAAGGTGGGCCGCTTGCGCTTGGTCGGCGCAGTCCAGACTTGTTGGTTGCATAGTCTTACTGGTGGCATTGATTTTGTATCTGCTCATCGCTGATTAGCCACTTCCTAGCCAAGTAATTGTATTGAGCTTCATGAAAAGTTTAAAGCGGTTCACTGGAACCGTTTTGTACCGTTCGATTTTGGGTTAACAAATGAAAGTGCCCAATGGGCGTTCCGGAAAATAAACCAAATCGGCGACCAATACAAGCAGGGAGTTCAGGTAGCTAGAAAAGGTCGCTATTTCACAAACTTAAAAAGGCGTGCAACATTGAATGCACATCACTGCCGCTTCAGGGTGCGTACAAGAGAGCTTGAAGCTGTCCCATCGTCTTGGTGGGGGCTGGCATCGTATTATACTTATCCGCTGGATGTGTTGTACCTTTTTCCCGGACGTTATTTCCTGTCGGTACACTTTTCGCGAATTTTTCCGAATTCCTTTAATTGCGATCGAAAACCAAGGCTGTAGGAAGAGCACGAAAGCTGTCTGTTTATTTCGGGCTAATCTTGCTTAGACTGGAGTGCCATAAGTGCTTGTTCGCATTAAAGATACTTCAGCAAGTTATACGATTAATTTTTGGAGAAGCATCCGAAAAATATCTCAGCATTCTGGACATTTTTAGGCATACTTCGACATGTTTGACATTCTTCGGAAGTCGAACATCCGAAGAATGTCACTAAACCCTCACAGCGCCCGGTAATGCGGGGGGTGTCTCTAGGAAATACGGAGGAGCGATTTCTCAAGTTACTTACGAACCTGGGCAGATACTTTTAATCTCGGACGCTTAATTTGTGACTTGTTTTGCGGAATCCGTCACGGGAGATTTTTGCAGCACCAGATGCGGACAAGAAAGTAGTCTTTGGTAGTTGACAGAAAACTTAATTGTAATTTGGAGCGGCGCTGCTTTAATAGATATAATAAAGAAGGGGTGACAGTGTGCTAAAACTCTGAGCGGCGCAACAGGGAAAAAAGTGCTCGCAGATTTTTACAGTGACATGAGTGTTTTCTTAAATTGCGAATGAAATAATTTCCAGAAATCTCATACTCGTTCCTTCTGTCCCGACTCTCTTGTGTATAAAGCCAGTACTTTGTTACCACTGCTGCTTTGATTGGTTATCACTGCCACTTACGAGTAACTGAAAAGTGGTGTTTTTCGCAGACAATTCGATTTCTGCTTGGACACAAAAGACAGCTCCACAAGCTTATTTTAGGCATTGGCTACTACGAGTACCTCGACGGCGCCAAATCTATATCATCTTACGCCGAGAACCTTGTCACGTGAGTACATCGCAGCAAAACATTTCTAAAAAGTAAAGATGTCGCCAATAGTAAGTGTTAAATAGTTACGCGTGCTATCCATTGCAGAAATGTAAGCAAGTGGCTCAAGCATAAACTGTAATCGTGAAATTATTTATGGCTTTCAAATTGTTCAGGCAGCGTAGTTGGAGCCTACCACCTGAATTTAAGGGCGCCTGGAAATTTCCGTAGTTTTCACAAAAACAACGAAAATATGAGAGGTGCACAATGCTTCACCAATTGGTTACATATCTACTTTGACGCAATGTTCGCTGCAGCGCGATGACAGTTTGATTCTTCTCCGAGCGAATCGCCTGTTAACATTTGCAGAACCTTTAACAGAAGCCTTTTACAACACGTAGCTAGGCAATATCTCCTCGGCTGCTCTCTAGAACACAATTAGCAGCGCCGTGTCGCTTTCGTGGAAGCTGATCATCAGAATATCAATACATACAAGCCTCAAGACAATGTCCAACCCCAGCTGCATATTATGTCTGCTGAACTGCCTCGAACAGCTGTGGTGTAGGAATTCTAACATAAACTGGGTAGTTATTTTTAGAAGGCCCAAAATGGGGGGGGGGGGGGGGGGGGGGGGGGTGTAGGACAAATGTCTAAAAAGCTTTCGATTTATTTTAGGGCTGGTCTATATTGCGTACTACGGAGCACACCATGTAAGCGGCAGACTACTTCAACTGGTTCGCTGAATAACTAAATACGTTATTTACCCTTTCAGTTTTATCCTGTGCTGTTGTTCCATTTGCATAATTGAAGCTCGTCCTCCGAACACTAGAGAAGCGAATCAAAGTTTCTTTTAAACAATTGTAACTCTTTTCTCAAGGCCCACCAGTGTCACCTTAATAGGTGAGTTGACAGAGTAAGCAGCACCTGTGACGTACGTCGCCCCGCCCAGATATTCGGTCATTCAGCTGGTACTATGTGATGGCCAGACGTACAGGCGGCCGTTTGTTGTCAATTTCACTTCGACCGCGGCCTCGCTGAATGCCACGTCAGAAGCCAATGGGCCCAGTCATTGTGCTTGCAGTCCCGCCTCGAACGCGCATTGGCCAAGCGATTCAGGCTGAAAGCGCCGGCTGACACTTTGTTATAGTCTGAAGCCGCCTGTCGGGTTGACATTTGTAGGCCTTGCAACTCAATACAATTTTTGAACAAAATCTTTTTCACAGCCATTTTGAAGTGCGAGCTTCATTCATGTAAAATACAGCGTACCCTCAAATGTAATACTAAAATAGCTAATTAATTTATCTAATGGGAGCTTCTTGCCTGTTACCTGGCATCCATTGCGGCCCCAATACCGCCCCAAGGTAGAAATTGGTCACGTAACATTTTTTAAACATTTGAACCTTAAAAAAGAACCCTGTATGCTGATAACGCAGTTAGGTCACATTCCTAGTTGTAGCTAAAATTGCCTCTTTAATTCGTATATCGATTTGTTTCTCTGCTCTGTCTCCCATGGAAGCAGGGAGGAAGGGGGCACTTATGTTCGTGGAAGGTGCTAATTCCGCACAAGAGTTATTTCAAACAACCACGGAGTGCTCTCCAGCATGCGCTCGTACAGTGTAGCTCATACTGAGTGCAATAGTACTTCGGCTGCTCTAAAGAGTACTTGTGAGGAGAAAAAAATTACGAGGGACTTTACGGACTAAAGTAGTGAAAGGCGAAAGCCTTAGAAGTCTCATCTTGTCTAACGTCCCTGTCATCTGCAATCCCACACTTGAACGCGCGCCAAGGAACGCCACGCGACAGGAGCGATGGCGTGCCATCCAAACGCACACTTGTCAGGCGGAGCTTTCTCTACTCTTTCGTTCTGCTATTTCTTTGTGCCACAATGCGGTGTTCCTGAGCTCCTACTTGATGGTCACTTCACACTTTCTTCGCATCGGACAAGCTGTAGCCGGCACCGTTGAACGTAACCAGACTTGCTAAGGATATCAGCTAGAAAAACGATTGTTCTGAGATACGGTTTGAAAACTGTCCAGTTTTTTTAATTATTTGATGAAGTTCATTAGCAACTATCTATTGCTCACGCAGAAATACCTCATGGAGCAGATTACCCATACGTAATACAAGACGTTACATTATTGCTCTTCACATTTCTCATCTCCGGGCAAAGAAGTTGCAAACCAGTATAATTGTGCCTGAACCAACTATACTCCTCTAGCGTCCATTACGAGAAGACTAAGAGTTTAGCCGGCTCTCCCTAATTTCATATTGACGCAACGTAGGCAGATGATGCGAGAACGTCGGCAGCTGTACACCGCAATGTTGTCTTCTCAACAGTCTGTGACCAGGAACATACACAGCGCAATTATTCTCTCCCCATTGCCTCGAATGGCATTCGGTGTTTTCGAAACGGTAGCATGGTTGTTTTGTTCCCAGAAAAATTAATGTTGCCCCCTCACGACAAGTCATTGCGCTCTGCCAACAATGATCCGCCAATTTACTATGCAAGTAGGTTTTACACAACGAGTTCAGGATTTTGCACGAAAGAGTTTTCATGCCTTATTTTAACGCTGGGCGATTCTGGGTCGCAGAAACTAGTTCACTTGAAAACTAAACTTGTGTGTTCCTGCTCAAGGGAGCGGAAATTATTTCAGATTGCGAAACATTGGGTATTTGAGGGTGTTAAATTTGCTTACAGTAGCTTATTGAAATGAACGATATGATATTGAATTGCGTCTGCAATAATTATTTTTTGAATTTAGAGGCAAACTGTAGAAATCCCCGAAGACCTCTTTTTGTGAAACGCCACCGGCTTTTCTTTTCCTGGAAAACTGAAAATGTGCTGCTGAAATACGGATTATATTACATCCTTTCTGAGCTGAGCGACGTAGCACTGCACTCACACTCAGAAGGAAAGACAACGACCAAATCAGAGAAATTTAGATCATATATATATATATATATATATATATATATATATATATATATATATATATATATATATATATATATATATATATATATATATATATATATATATATACCAATGGAGTTCTATGTCATCAAGGCTTTAAAATACACACCTGGTGTATAGGAACTTGACATATAAGAAGTAAAAAGTGAGATGATTACGTTGTGGCGACAGATGACATATACGCTTGCATAATGCCAAGAACTGCTTAGAAACTTTAATATTATAGAATGACGTTAAGTCCAGGCTTGCAGAAAATAGCGTTAAGTCCTTAACGTTGCAGAAAATAGCCAAGTACAGGTACAATAACTTCATCTCAAATGTAACTGAATAATTTAGTGATTTATAACCCGAGAAGAATAGCTCAATAATTACAGCACCATAATGGATTACTATTGTTGTACTTTTTCTGTACACTTCATTGCAATGACACGATACCTGCTCAAACAACGATGAACTATAGTGCATTTTCCTTGAGTTTTATTTTGCATGTTGTTGATTTATAGCAGTACGTGCTTTGAACGGGGGCATCGCTGAATTTTCAAGGTTTCATAGTCAAAACATCAACCTCTATCAGGACAATCTCTCAAATAATCGCTAGAGGTTAACGCTGCATTATACTCTACACACACATTGGGCACCCGTATGTAGATGCGCACTGCTATGACGCCAGTTTCTTAGAATCGCCACACCTCTTTGTTGACGCTTTGAAAAGGCGCTGCAGGTAAGGCCGCTAAAAGGTTACAAAAATCATCTCGGAGGGTTATCTTGGGAACGTTAGATGCGGCTAACTCTAATAAATGTACCAGATTTTCAATGTTCGTTAGTTCAGTTATACAAAGGTGGGCCAGTAGTATGACATCCAGTAATATTAGCGACTTGTATTGTGGACAATATTTTTCATCACAAACGTTTATAACGTATTTAAATCCCATAATAACTAAACTCGCTCTTCGTAATTGCACAAGAAATATGCGCAGAGCCCATTAGCGCCCATGTATTTTTGTCAATTTATTACGAATAGTGATATTTTTACGGTCCTAATAAGGTTTTGATTTCGACTTTTTAAGCGCAGAACTATCTCTTAAATTACTAAAATATGAATACTTTTTTTTCTGGTTTCATGCTTTATTTCGCAATGTTTCCCAATGAATGCAGCTGTCCTCTGTCTTTATTCGGTATTCCTGAATGGCGATGAACAAAACACTCTGCAGCTCTTAACACAAGGATGTCAACTCTAAACCGACCTTGTGAGAATATATAGCAGAGGTCCCTATGACATGAGTTGAATACCTTATCCATCAAGCACCATAAATCCTATTACAGGCCACTAGACTATTCCAGGTGCATTAGTTTATTTCATACATAACAGTGACCGGTACACTTGTGTTTGAGATTCAACAAATGTATTATTTCAATATCACTGGCGATACTATCCGCTCCAAATAGTCTATTTGTAGCGAGGTTTCGTCATATATTTTTATTCAAAACTAGTTATTTGAACACCATAATTTGGTAACATTTCTAACCGGGAACAAAATTGTCGACATTAGCAAGGCGCGGCTGCATTTCTAACACACCTGTCAACAAGAAACGTTTCATTTCAAATATAGAACAGCTTTCCAATTTATAATAGTTAGCTTAGTGCTACTAATATGAAGAAACATTCATATATGGTGCCAGCTGCACGAAAAACGACACCGTGGGGAGGACAACATGGCAAGCAGTGTTGCATTCTGCCGTGCAACCGAAACATTTGAAGCAAGCATATCATTATGAACGCTTCGCCTCTGTAGAATTCTTTACAGACAAATTAATCGCTGCCACTAATTAACTAAACGAAAAACAATTTAACTATCTGAAACGCAAATGTCTGAAAAAAAAATTCAACTTTATAAAACTAGGCCAAAGCATAATTACACGTTATTAATTACAAGTAGCAGTTGCGTGTAGCTTTTGTTAAATCGTTAATAGGAGTGGTGAGCCTTGTAATAAACTACCTTCCGGCAACTTTTTTGACAACGAAGAAAGCCTTCGAACCACAGGATCACCAAACAGGTCTAGTGGACATTCCTTCTCATGTTGGACTGCTGCGCCTTTTAAAAGTTTGCGGACACATGTCATTTCCACGGCGATAAAATGTGTTATCATTTTATTCACTTAAAAGTGTTGTTACAATCATCGCCTAACAATTTCTGTACACTAGGTCAGCACTTCTTCCCTTAAACAATCGTAAATAACTGTGTCGCTTATTTTGAATGAACGTTTATATTATTAGTATTGCCTTTTGGTAAATTATGTTACTCTTTTTACAGGAGGGATGTAGACATTCTGTTAATAATCACCTGCTACTTGACGTTGCCAGAACAGGAAACGTGTACAACAGTGCCACCGAATGCGCTAAAGAGCCCAAGCACATTGCTGCTCTCCATGGTGAGCGTTAACAGCAAGTTAAACTACGTACCCGCGGCATATCGGGAAGCCTATGGGGACTGCGCCGGCAGCACTAATGTAGGACATATTGTATGTCTGCGTGGTACAGTTCCGACGTTCGCTTTAGTTGCTACGTAACTGGGGGCATAAGTGAGTCTGTGTCTATGTTATTTGCGCTAGTCTTTTTATTTATGATGACACACCAACTAGCCCCGCTTTCTGCTTTGGCTGAAATGAGAGCACAAGCGTAAGAAATTGAAACTTTGTTGCGATATTTAGAGGATATGTTTTCAAGCTCACATTCACCTAAGGTAAGCTATGCCGAATACTCTTGGCGAAAGTAGCCCGCATGCCCCGGGAAACTAAATATTATTCATCTAGAGGGTGTGCGTTGCTTTCTTCGGCAACACCGGCATGGAAACAAACTTGTCATTGACGACTATGCGGGGATCTAAATCGAAACGACACTGGTTTTGTATAAACGTGATTACGATGTCATCTTGGCTGACTGCTCAAGAATAAGGCAGGAATCTCGACAACCCTGCTTTAATGTCGATCAGTGTGTTCCACACGATGTGATCAAAAATTAGCTGGCACTGACTTAAAGAAAAGCTAGGAAAAGTGCGTCAATGTCAGGAGGTCGGTTTTGTATGGCCAAACACTTTTATGACGTAATGGTGCTATAACAGCGCTATATGGTTATAAAGAAAAACCAGGAACTAGGATTCTTGCCAAGAGAAAACAGAGCGAAGGAGGGCTCAGGGTTAGTCGCTGTCAGCTAGAAAATCACATTGTGACAAGGGGACTGCTCTTCGTCATTTGAAAAGTTCTTTCGTGAAAATGTAGGAAGTGAGGCCCTCCATCAATGCTTGCTTATCGTTTCTTGTCGCGTCATTGATTATGATGGTGCATTTGACCTGATGAGAGCAAGAAGATTGCAATTACGATGAAATCAAACCTTAATCAAAATACAAACAAAAGCCCACTTTGAGCGTTAGTCAACAGTTATCAGCATGCTTAAACAACATTCGGCAACACGTGACTTTTTTCTAGCTCCTCATACGACAGATGCAGCTGGACATAACAGGCATACCAACCCTTGCTAAAACTCTGCAGACAATGCAGCTTCCTCTTAAAAAGTGTTGGCGACGAAGGATCTGTTTTGAAGAGAGGAGTTCGTATTCCGTTTCCGGTGAGGTTGCGGGAAATGTTTTCCTCGCCGATCTTTTCGTGTGTCTTCCATCTTTAGGTGTTCCACAGAAAGCTCATTTCAGGTGAGGAAAGCAAATGTTTCTCCGCGTTGACTCGACGACTAATACCACAATACCATTTTTCTATTTCATTGTGACTCGCGTGAAGTGCGTTACAATCACTTTAACAGGGGCTCACAGCGCCTTCGCTATCGGCTTTAGTAACAGCAAGGGGTCAAGGGCAACTGGAAACATTGAGCCGTGTATATTGAGTCGGGTTACCGTTACTGATTTCCGCCTCGCTGATGACCCTGCTCTAGCACGAAATATAATTGACTTCAAGAATACCTCGGGGTAAGGGCCGTTGCCCGTTGGTCCCTTACATTAACATATACTCTTAATTCGCAGGAGAAAGCTTTGCCAATGGCCAAGTCCGAATTTGGGATTCCCGGACTCACCGTGGCATTCTCTTTACAAATGGGCGTGCTGGTTTTTAAGATGAAACCACAGCCGCAATATCCTAGAGAAGGCGCCATGTACAAGCCGTGCACAACCATGGCAGTCTCAGACTACACGGAGGCAAGTGTCTTTGCTACCCTGAAAGGATCAATAAGTGCTTTACTTCTTATAGGGCGAAAAGAGTTGGTAAAAAACAACAAAACATTACATAAATATATGCAGATATGCTGGCCGAACCGCCTTACTGCTGTTGTAAACAAGGCTGTAAAATTGGCATACCTAGAAGAATGATTGAAAGTTATCTCATTCTAATCACTAATTGCAGCACCAATCTATATTTCACCTTTTTGTGAAAACAAAAATTAATTCACACTGAATTTGCATTTGAGGCTGTTTTTATCGCGCTTACAGTACATACTCGATCATGTATGTACAGAACCGCTGCCGCCCCCCGCCCATGAATTCGTGGTACTGAAGATGACACCTTTGTGCATCTATCTGATGTCAGAACTTAAAAACATTACAAGGAGCATATTTCAGGGTGCCTTCCGGATTATCCTATGCTAAATGCGTGTACAATAGTTTAACAATATAAACAAAATAGACTGCGAATAGATTCCCTTCATGCTGTTGTGAGTTCTTCCAAAAGATGTTAATTTTACAAATCTCTCGCCAACACCTGAGGGGACATGATTCTGTACTTTACAGAATGAATGTCGATGCGTTGACATTGCGCGGATATGTACACGGTTTTACACGCAAAAGTTTAAAATTTCACTACTTCCATCAAGAATAGGTGGTGTCGTTTGCACGTACCGAATTCATACTTGCACATCAGTTGCAATCGTCGCATAAGGAAAATTGTTTACTCCACTTGAAGCAATATAGAGGCATGGGTAGGTGACAGAAGATTATGTCCCACTTTTTGCTCGAAGACGATTCAGAACGCCAGATCTTGGGCACTTAACTTTTTCATCCCCTATATTCATAATCGAAAAAAGGTATCTTCGAAGTTAATTTGAAAACTCTAACGCGTATATTTGTACTACCTCTCCGCTTGAAGCTCTGAGCGCCTCTTGAAGCTCAAATCCAAGGTATTTTGACCATTTATGCAAATATCGCCCTTACACATCGCAAATTACAAGTCTGTGGAGTTCATATTGTCACGACTCAAGTCACAGGGAGCCGTGAAGGTACACGTAGCCGAGGACCCGAGAATAAGGTCGGCTTGTAGCTCCGATCACAGAGTCCAGCGCCAGCGCGCCGCTCGTGCCAACAACCGCTTCGTCGTCGCCGGCACCAAGCACGGCTGTCGCGCGGCGCTAGGCACTTGGCAATATTTTTAGGAAAATGTAGTCAAATAAATATGCGTTCGCTGAAAAGGCAGCGCTTTTATCTAGTTTGCCTTTTAACTGAAACAATGCCAAGCTAAAGGCAGCAAGTTGTGTAGATTTGGAACTTTGTGCCCTGGGCTTCACTGCTAGCAGAAAAATTGCTTTATGGGCTGATCTCAATACCTGCTGTAATCCCATCAAATAAGTGGGTGTTATTGTGTGGAGGCACGGTAGACGCCAGAGGTAGTGCTAAAATAACAGGTTATCTTGAAAGAAGCGTTGATGTTACTTGGTTGGGTTTCGCTTATCCTATAATCGACACAGGCTATGAAGACATCGTAGTGAAGGGCGCCGAAAATATCGACCACCTGGGATTCTTTAACCTGCATGGTCATCGCACTGCGCATGAGCGCCTTGCTGTTCTCCTGCATCGAAAAGCGTTCTCAGCGACTGGGACTCCACCCCACAACCTTCGGCATAGTTTTCAAGAGCCCTAACTATTGCACCGCAACGGCGGGTTTTTGATGTTACTTTATACGTCCTGTAAAACCATGCAGCCCTGATGAAACAGATCGTATGCAAATACTATGACGCCGCACTGGAAAATAAAAAAAAAACTAAAGAAATAGGCATGACACAGGCAGTGTTTTTGCTAATCATGGCACGGGATTATACTTTCAATCATGAGAAAAAATATCCCCTTAGAACTAGAAATTAGCTTGCTTTAAGGAAGGCCGACTAAAAAACAAAAAACAAAACAAAACATAATATTATATAAATAAATACACGTGCCGCATAACCTTCTCTTACACACATCGTGGTGCACTCTCTGAACACTCATGGAAAAGATTGCGGCACGTGTATTCATTTATCTATTATTATTTTTTGTTTTGTTTTTTATTATAACTATGCTGAAATGTGCAAGTCATTTGTACGTGATCTGTGGCGTAAGGGTATGAGAAATTGAGGGTTTTCCAAAATAAACGTTGTTGAAAGTCAGCGCTCGTTGTGCCGTCCTCTAGTCTTGTGCTCCCGTCCACGTTCCGCGCTGTTACCTCAAGATGCATAACCAACCATAACCAACAAGCCCAAGCTGCTATTCTAGATATTGTTCGTGCTGCAGCGCAATGATATCCCAGTTGACAACTTGCAATATAAATATAGAATGCACGAAAAGAACGAACCAAGAATTGTTTTGAAGGGTAAAACCATACACAAATGCGGCGTTGTTATCATCCACGGTCATCATAGAGCGTTTGTTCTTGTGGATTCATTGTTGCTAGAGGTGGCTGTGCGACGATCTGTCGCTGGAGCGCCAGTTTCCGCCGGATTTCAGTGTGCCTGATGAAACAAGCACTATGATGGAAGGAGAAAAGGAATGGGAAATAGGAATTATTAGCAGTTGGAACGCACATTGAAATGAAAAGCCGCAGATTGGAATGAAAAGCCGTAGATTTTTGTTGCGAAAGAAAACACAGTACGTACGGTAAAGGAAAGAATGAATAAAGAGATATTACCGTGAAGCCTTGTAACCTTCATTTATTGCTGCTGATAGCACCTGGCGTTCAGCCTTATCACTCTAGGTGTGCTGCAAGGAACGATCTGGTGTTCGATGTTAATTTCTGATGTTTAATTACCGCCGAGGTTCGGCTTCATGATTTTCTTTGCCGCGCAAGATGCGCCGAGGTCTATCCCAAACAACTCTAGCCATTCGCGTCGGATTTACTATGCTTCGCTTTGTGCGTACTTAGCCACATTTTGCGCCAATATATAGGTATTTCTTCGCCGGCTTTAATTTGAGCCCAGGCTGTTATCGCGGCCACGACATTGCCTAGTTCTTTCGCGGGTGCAACTCAACCCATAACAAGGTTCACTGAGTGAAATTCCAGGGTCTTCGATTGTTGTTTACGACCTTGTGACTATCACGTGACAATATTACCCTAAGCGAAAGAGGGAATAACTAAAGAGGTGCAGACGTTGACCGTGAGAGCTTTCGATCTCCAATGCTCCGTGGGGAAGGTATGAGTTCCCAACACATGTGTAAAGACGGCATCACGATGGCAGCGCAGTCTTGAAAGAGACTTGATGATTTGTATGCCTGTACCTGCGTTTTTTGCAGACCTGTAAAGCCGATGTGGTACTGATCGACGACGAACAGATCGCAATCGCCATGACCGGCCCGGAGACGTCGGACAAGACCGAAAACACTTTTCTCGCATTCGACCAGATAGATTCCTTGAAGGCTAAGGTAAACTTCCTTTTCCATGCGCAATACGTTCTACTGGCCATAAATGAGAAAACGTTCTCGTACGTCATCACATTCGCGACAGCTGAGCTTTCAAGTATCTCACGCGTTGACCGCTCATCTCTTCCAAACTGAGATACTTGTCAGTGCTATTAGCAAATTTGAAGTTTTAAAACAGTTTAAACATACTAAATGAAACTGTGTGGCAATAAGGACTACTTTCTAAAATACAAAAGAAATGAGATAATCTCATCGCAATGAAGGCTTCGCTTTCCTAGTCATTATTCCCCTTATCTGGCGACTAATGTACTTAGGCTACTACACTAAAGAACTTCCCAATGACGGCCGCTCGCTTCCAAGGTTTTAGGTTTGTTCAATGGCGAATTAATTACAGTTATTTGCCTCTATTTCACTTGTCCACCTTTCCTATCAATTATTCCTTAACTAGCACCGATAACGTTAACATCGATGCAGATATCGGAGTTGTTAATGACCGGTGTGGCAAGCAGTTTTCGTATTGCGGGTTTCGTAATATTCGTGCACGTCTGCTGAATGTTTGGTTACGCGATAGTCTCGAGCCAAATTCGCCAAGCCAACACAGCCGGATTTTGTACGTCGTGGCTCAAACACTTCTGTGTGTCAACAATATTAGGCTGTAGGTTTTACGCTGTCGATGGCACTAGAAGGGTCCTTCAATGCTCTTTCTGTTAACGATACTTCGATCGAGGTTTAGTGTAGTGTTAGCACTCGCCGCTAGAGGCGCAGCTCTGTATATCCCATATCTCGAGCTGCATTTGCGTCTAAATGTTCTTAAAGGGCTGTAACGTCCCAATGCGACTCACGCTATGAGAGATGCTGTAGTAGAGGGCTCTGCAGATTTCGACCACTTGGGGTTATTTAACGTGCACTGACATCGCACAGCCCACGGGCACCTAGCTTTTCGCCTCCATCGAAAAGTAGCAGCCGCGGCCGGGATTCGATCCAGCATCTTTGAGCACAGCAGTTGAGCTCCCTAACCACTGCACCACCACGGCGGGGCACTAAATCTCTGGTGATTGTCTTACTGATTGACGTTCGAATGTGGGTCTACTAGACAACTTCAGGAAAGACGAAAAGTACTGTAATTACATACAAATGCCTCACCGCAGCAGTTGTCAGATGTGAGTTGTTAACTGCGGCGCATAAAACCGGCGGCAGAACGAAATTATACCATTCTGGAGTGCACTTTGAGCTCATTAGACAAAGTACACACCGTTTGCTTGTATCTTACCTACAGTCTGTTCCCTACGAACGCAAAGCTCAACAGCGCACAAGCGAAAACGCCACCGCAGTCTGTTCCCAATATAGACTTTCATTTAGCACTATCGTTTACCGCTACCGCTTACCGCTTCAGCGTGAGAGTCAGTACGCATGCGCTGATCACCCGATGACGACAGATGGAGCCACGTTCCCGTCAAATGCCGGCGGACTCGGCACGTAGGAACCAATCAGCGCGTGCTATGCTGGCGGTGCACGGTAGCGGTAGATGTCCGCGGTAAGCGGCCACGGTAAACTAAAATAGAACACTTTTAGTTTAGCGCTATCGCCTACCGCTACCGCGCGAGCATGAGTACGCATGCGCAGATCACCCCGATGTCGACAAATGGCGCCACATTCCTGTCAAATTTCGGTGGGCGCCGCACGTGGGGACCAATCAGCGCTTGCTGTGCTGGCGGTGCACGGTAGCGGTAGACGTCCGCGATAAGCGGCCGCGGTAGACTAAAAGTCTCTATTTCAGTGCCGACGCTAAAAGTCTCTAGAGACTTTTAGTTTACCGCGGCCGCTTACCATGGACGTCTACCGCTACCGTGCACCGCCAGCATAGCACGCACTGATTAGTCCCTGTGTGCCGAGTCCGCCGGCATTTGATGGGAACGTGGCGCCATCTGTCGTCATCGGGTGATCAGCGCATGCGTACTGACTCTCACGTGGTAGCAGTAAACGGTAGCGCTAAACTAAATGTATCTGATGCCTGGGACGTAATTGCTACGCTGGAGGCCCAATAACCGATCATCGTCGGCTGATATCGCTTAGCAGATCGTCATCAAACACATTTCCTGTGCTGCCTTTGCCCCTGCCGCATTTCGGTGATGGTCCGCGGCGTGCTGATATTAGCGCACGGCGTCATCGGTAGCAACGCGCCATCGATATCGCCGCAGACGGGCGCTGGTCGGCCTGCACACCGGCACAGTACCCTGCTGGTCGTACCAAGTAATAGAAGGTGCCATTTTTTCTTGGGCCAGCCCACAGCCGCAGCACGCATCTGCTGTCGCTCCCGTGGCGTTGATTTTCATCTCTGCGTCAGGCTTTTTTTTTTCATGCCTCTTGCTTTGCAAATAGTTCAAGAATTCATGAAACGAGTGCTTCAGATAATGAAGCCCTGTTCAGCACTAGCCGAGTGTGCGCGGAAATTTCTGAGAAATGCGCCAATGGCGATGACTGCATCTAGGAGCTTCGCTTGTTTACTAACTGTGTACAAACAGATATTGCTGTCTGCGTGGCGTTCATAGCTGAGCACCGTCGATACTATAACCCTTTACCCGCTCCGAAGATATTAGCTTCACTTGCTTTTTCCAGCACGATACATCTGCAGGTAGCGACGATGAATGCGAGTGTAATTCCGGGAAAAACACTGGCGCCGTGTGAGACATGTGCTTCCTGGACGGTGATTGCATCTGTTTCAAATACTGTCCTAGAATTGAATTTAAACCCTTTAGCGGAGTTTTCGCGGAGGAGTTTGTGCGTTGAGTGCCTAAAATAATTAAAAACCTTAAAATAATTAAAAACATAATTAAAAAATTGCGCGCAACTAAGGCGGACCTATAGCCGCCGCCCTCTTTCAGCAAATCGGAATATCGGGACATTCATACCGGTGTTTTCGCAAGGTTTGTATGCGTCCGCCAACTCACAGAATGCTCGACATCGTGTCACTGTGGGCGGAACTTCACTGGACCGCTATCTGCAGTCGCGAAAACTTGTTAATTCGCAGCCCGACAAATCACACTGGGCTCTCCTTGTGTACTCGTCGATGAAAGGATCCTGCGCCGGTTACTCAGGTCTGAAAGCATGTGTTCTTCACAAGTGCGCCCAATGCGGAAGTGAAGCCACCTGTTCCTTGCCTCACTAATGCCCCCTTCCTCTTCCTCGCCTTTTCCTTTATGCTCGAAAGTAACACGAAATAAATAATGTCGCACAGTGCAAAACCAAAATACGATTGCTGACCGTAAAATTGCCCTCAGTTTGAACTGCGGTTTTCCCGTTCACAATAATGAGTACCTTTTCCCGTGCACAAACCTTTGTATACTGGTTCTGTCAGAAGAACTACACCAAAATCTATGCGTGAGTCTCCAGTGACGCTTAGTGGCATGTTATCCTTACAAGGAGTATGGTTTTTTTCTTTCATGTGCGCTGTAAAGCGCGTGCCTCTGTAATACCTACGGCTTTGCTACACGACATTACGAAAAGGAAATTGTGTATTTTCTTCACAATGACATGGGGCAACGCTGAAACGATTACTTTATTGTGCACTCGTCAGTGTTTACACTCAGCCATGGTATGTGCTTAAACTGTCTTTTCTACATCTTTTCAGGCCAATTTCATCATGGAGGCTAAAGGAACTCTGAGTAATTTTACGTGGTTCCTGTTTAATGTTCACCTAACGGACGGTGCTGGGCTTTGTCTTGCCGGCGGAGCCTTCGCACGTGTTAAGGGATTCAGAGAGTTCTTCCGCGATACATGGTGGCGGTTGAACCGAAAATAACACGTTGCGGCCCCTTTGAGTGCGTGTTCCTTTGGTTTGGACTTCTCTTTACGGTATCTCAGCTGCGTCGCGGATACGCATTCAACGTTTTAAATATGCATTGTTCTACAATAAAGGCATGCAATGTAAATTTAATCACGAAATAAAATGAGAAGGCATTCTGTGCCCCTTCGGAGTCGTGGGCAGAAAGTGTCTACGGATGATTGACTACGAGAAGTGTATAGAAGATGAAGTTTTTAAGAATGACTGTATCTAACGCTAATTAGGCGATGATACTTCGAGCTTCATCGTAAACATCATGCGATGGCGGTGGCAAGCATCGCTTAAATTCTTCGCTCGAAACGAAATCCGGCTGTCGCTTCCCGCCTCGCTCGGATCTGCTGAAAAAACTCACTGTAGAGTCTGCACTGGACAAATGCGTAAGCGTGAGCGTTGTTGCGTTTTCCGCTAGATGTGTTGGCGGGATTCCGCGAGTAAAAGTTACTGGCCTTTCCTTTCCTGTAAATCACTTATATGGCTATAGTTCATTAACCTAAATCAACCATTTTGTCAATTTCGCGCCTTTCTTTGACGCTCTGTCGAATGGTATTTTTCTCCGATAAGCCAATTAGTTCCTCTGAAGCAAGTGACAGACACAGCGAATATTTGGTAAACCACTTAATTAGCTGAAAATATTTACCTAGGTAACCCACATCAGCTGCTTCATCACTTCCACAAATTTCCTTGACGTTCTATTCGATGGTACCATTCTCTTTCCATTATACATACTAATTTTTCTTTTACAGCTCAGACAAGGTCATGCCCATGAGGAACCCGCATACACATAACTATTGACTGTTTATTCATTCAAAGAAAAATTTCGCTCATCTTCATGGAATGTCAGTTCAGTTCAGTTCAGTCGTTCAGTCGTGTCCGATTCTTCGTGAACCTATGGACCATATCACGCCACGCTTTCCGATCTCTCGCTATCTTCCTAACATCACATAACTTCATATGCAGCGCCTCGAAGATGCCATATAACCATCGCGTTCGCCGCCTACCCCTTCTCCGGTGACCCTCAACCTTTCCCAACATCAACTCTTTCTACAGCGACTCATCTCTTCTCATCAAATGACCAAAGTAGCTGAGCTTTAACTTTAGGCTGCCCTCCAATGAGCAGTCAGGGTTTACGGTCGACAATATCGAGTGATTTGATCTTCTGGCCGTCTAAGGAACTCTCAACAGTCTTCGCCAGCACCACAATTCAAACGCGTCAATTCTTCGGCGGTCAGCCTTCTTCACAGTCCAACTCTCGCATCCATACATCACACCTGGAAAGACCATAGCACGAGTTATACGGATCTTGGCTGGCAGTGTAATGTCTGTACTCTCTACTAGGTGGTCAAGGCTAGCCATCACTCTTTTTTCCAGAAGCAGGCGTCTCCTAATTTCATGGCTACAGTCGCCTTCCGGGGTAATCTTGGAGCCCAAGAAGAGAAAATCTGTCACAGCTTCCACTTCAAGACGCCATGACCTTTGTCTTTTCAATTTTAAGCCCAAACTTCTCACTCTCTTTTTGTACGCGCATCAGAAGCCTCTTGTCGCTATTAAAGGATAGACTTTATCTAGTCTGTTCTGGTTTGTCATATTGCTTCTCCCAAGTGTCATGTGTCTCCTTCAACGAGAGCTTGGTCTTGATCACCACTGGTGCCGTTGCGCCTCTGCTGCAGAGATTTTGCACAAGCTCGGAGGTAGCATAAGGCTGAAATATAGAGAACAACCTCGTTATTGCAGACGGCGGACGGTTCAACATTTGAAGCAGGTTAAGGGAAAGCACCAAGGCTATACGCGAGTCGAGATGGTACAAGTGCCCAATTCTCAATGACTGTACACTTCACGTTTGTCTTCGATATTACTCAAGGACGCCTATCCTAAACTGCATAGTTTCTTATGTCAAGACCAAAGATTTTGGTGCGTTTACTAATCCGGAGCAGGCAGGTACTGCAGGGCTTTCCACCTCTCCCGTGATTCCATGATCTGCCATCGCCTCCGCAAGCTCCCCGACTTGGTCACCGCCGCTTTACATACACCGCTGCCGTAGGGAAAATATTTTATTGCCTGGCGTCCGCAGGAACGTGTGAAATGATAGACCCATAGCCGATCGAACGGTAGGTACATAACTAACCGAATTAGCTAAATTGCCTAAAGTACCAAAACACCGAGTAATCAGTAGCCAAAAGATACAAACCTGTAAATAACATAAAATTCGGTCGTAGGCCAATCCAGAAGTCAGAAATCCAGTGGAAAGACATATGCCAGGCAATGATAAATCTAATAGTTATACGAAAATAAGATATGATGAAAATATTAAAAATTCACATATTATAAACAAGTAACAAACATGAAAAAAATTACCGACGATTACTTTACTTCCAAATGCGAAATTTGAGCGCAGCAAATAAGCTGTTTCACCTTTTCGATAGATTGAGGCAAAGAAATCGAGCAACACGTATGCGCTATCACAGAATTTTTTTTTATTTTTCACACGTATTCAGATAATTTCGCAGTGGCTAACGGCAGCGGCAATTTCGGCTCATGCGGTGCACATATGCAGATCCGCCGCCGCCGGTCTGGCTCTCTGATTGCCACCGCACAGGGGTTGCATTGGAGGAGGAGCGAAGAAAGGAATTAAGTTCGAGCCGGCGCTTTGACAACCGGAGACTCGCAGGAAGAGGGGGGAGAGGGGCGGCGTGTACACCCAGCGGCAAACGATGGGGGCAGAAGCGCGCGCAGCAAGCGGACAACGCGATAAAGGGAAGAAGGAAGAGATAGCTGCGACTGACTGATGCTGCTGACGCCGATAGTGAGTCAACCCCAGCTGCGGAGTTGGTTTCAGGGACAACGCCGCCGATATGCCGACGCAAACAATTTGATACCCTCGCTTCCGCAGCGCCAAGAACCAGGTCTAGCCGTGGGAAGGTGGTCACGTATTCGTCGACATGTGAAATAACCGGCGCGTCAGCAACTGAAGAGCACCCTATCCGCCACACAGGAACAGGGGGGGACCCTCCCCTCCTCTTTCTGCATGGCGGCGACGGTGTTCTATGCAGTCACGTTATCTTGACTCTCTAGCGGCGTCAGCGGCATCCAGCGGTATCAGTCGGTCGCTGCTAGCGCTGGGGGGATGAAAGGGGGGCGGAGCTGGTTACGAGGCCGACGACGACGCCGACGCCGACGCGAAACCCAGGAACGGACGCCAAACAGCTGCGCTCTAAAAATAGATAAATGAATAAATAAGGCTTTTTTCTTACTGCACTTAAGCAGTCCCCGTAGAATATTTTGCCCTGTACAGGCCATATGATATAGACTTTGGTACATATCATATGGACATGCCCAGAAATAAAAATAAATGAGCAGACAAAAACGAAAGAATTTTGAGTCTCTAATGTCGAGCTCACACCCTGAGACTCGGCTAAGTGTAATTCGACTGCCCAAATACGCCGCTCAGGTCCAAGGGCACCAGGTCATGGTGTAGGCGGATAGGTTGACACCTGTTCTGTATCTGTTGGAGGATAAAGGTTTTCCACCACCAACCAACCTATACCGAATCATCCGTAAACAATTCAAGGAGACTGTGTGATGGGAGTGTATTCGAAACTACTTTTCATGTTGCTGTCACCTTCGCTTTCATGGGGGCTGCCCAGAAATACCGATTCATAGAGACGGATGAAATCGCTGGAATCCGCGAGTGGCCGAGCACGATGTGAAACGAGGTTAATAGGCCATTCTCTCGGACGGCGCCGCCTTCGCAAGCCAAAAACAGGAGCTGCATGTTTCCCCTATCAAAATATAGGTTGCTATTTCTCTAGCAAAGCAGCATCTTCAAGTGGGGCAACAATGGTATGTTCATTTCTTTGTAACGTGGTGGGGCGCTTTTGTAGTGTAAACGATAGAGTGTGTCGATGCTTTCGCCTCTCTGGCCATTGAGGCACTCTAGCACGTCAACTACACGGCGTGGTTTGGTTTATAATGGCGTCACCTGCCCTTTTTTTTTTTCTCATCGGTGGTCAAAATGTGCAGTGCGAGGCAGCTCTGTCCTCTGGCAGTTTCCGTCCGTGCCATCGTCCGGCGCCTTGTCCGCCGCCCGCGGATTAAGCGGAGCCAGTAACGTCGTATCGTCACTGCACCCGCCACCGCTTCGGTAGTGGACGACGGCTGTTGTTGCGGCGCGCGTCTCTCTCCCCCTCTTCCTTTTCTTTCTGCTCTATTTTCTCTTCTGTCTGTACTAGACAGCGGAGGTGACTCAGCTACAACGCCAGTAGCAGGCCCGTGCATTTTATTTCCTTCTTCCTACAGCCACAACAACAACGCTTCCTCGACACATACACATGTATATTTTTGTGCGTAGATGACATTGCAGCGCATCCAGGTTTAAATATGTAGAAAGAGAGAGAGAGGATATATTTATTGAAGATAATTAGCATGAGCTAGATTGTCAGTACCCCTAGTACGGTAATCCACTGGCGGCAGCTAACGAGCCACTAATTCAATGCAGCATAAATTACATTACCGCCTGTAAATTTTTTCGGAACTATTCTTATCAGTTGTTATGGCTGTAGGAAGAAGGAAACGAAAATGCACGGGCCTGCTACTGGCTCTGTAGCTGAGCCACCTCCGCTGCCTCATGCGGACAAAAGAGAAAATAGAGAAGGAAGAAAAATAAATGGGAAAGACGCGCGCCGCAAAAGCCGTCGTCTACCACCTTAGCGGTGGCGGGTGCAATGAAGGCCTACAACAGATAAAAATCGGTGGCAGGCTAGCCCCGCTGCCAGCGGCGGGTACCTACCTACCCCAGCCCCATCAGGGCCAGGACCAATCACCTTCACTCACTTCTCCCCAAGGCCTACCCTATACTTATCAGTACTTCTCAGCCTATTATTTATTCAGTGGAAATATTTTGTAAACCAGACAATAGCTCTTATTTTTGATCGAAGTAGTGCCCTTCTATGATAGATGAGGAAGAAGCGCCAGTACCCAACACGAGCTAGACAACGTGCGCCGCGTGCCTTTAACTGCCTGCGTACAAACGTGAGAACCCCGGTTTTTCGCGGCTCGACGATCCGTTGCTTCTGTGCTGTGCTACCTGGCCTCGGTTCTCTTCCCTGGTTCTCCATTCTAGCCTTGCAGTTTAAGGTCAACCTTCTCGCCATGGGTGAGTGGAATCATACTCAAGGTGGAGCATGCTGGTAGGACGTTCGGTGGTGCACGATACATCATGCCTGCTTTACACTTTTTCAGTGTGCCTTTCACAAGCACTGTAGTTTTTTTTTTTTGTGGTTTGTTTTAAAGCGCAGCTCTTTGGCGCCCGTTCCTGCATTTCGCGGCGTCGCCGTCGCCGTTGTCCCTCGTAACTAGGTTCTGCACTACGCATGGGCGCACTGGCGAGGAGGGCTAACCGAGTGGAGCAGGAAAGCATCTGCCGGCGTTGCATGCTTCCGGCATAAATGTGGATTCTGCCTAGAAGTCGGGTGAACTTTGATTCGTTCAACGGAACGCTGGTTGTGTTCGATGCAACGCTCCGTAGCCCGCACCGCCCACGAGGAAACGCATAGCCACCGCCGTTCGCAACTGCAAACATCCTGCCTATATAAATAGTTTATTTCTGCCAGTGCTTTCTAAGCCACGAAGGACTTTCACCGGTGGCCTCCACCGGTGAAAGTCCTTCGTCTGCTGCAGCGTGCACGGTTACTTCAGCTTGTGCCTCCGCCGCCTTTCCTGTTGTAGCCCAGGCCACATATGCGTTTAGATCAAGAACGTTTTGTGGAAAGTGTCTTCAAGAAGGAATATGTATGAAAAATAAAAAGTTGTCTGTAATGTCTTGTTAGAATTCATTGCCTCAGTCTATCAAAAAGTTTATGAGCTGCGCTAAAGTTGTTGTTATTGCGACTGAAGGAAGGAAAAGAAAATAGACGGGCCTGCTACTGGCTCTATAGCTGAGCCACCTCCGCTGCCTCGTGCGGACAGAAGAGAAAAGAATGAAAAATGAAAAGAAAAAAAAAAAGTCGAGGGGGAAAAAGCCGCGCGTCGCAATAGCCGTCGTCAACCACCGAAACGATAGCGAGTGCAATGACGGCCTACAACCGATAAACATCCGGGGGCGGGATAACACTCGCCGCAAACGGCGATGACCTATCATTTCCAGTTTCGTAGGATCATAATCAGCCACCCTCGAATATGAGCTCCGCTCAAATTTCGCATTAGGAAGTAGCGTAATCTTCGGTATTTTTTTTTCTGTTGCTTTTTTAATTTTTTATCCGGCGCCCTATTTTCTCCGCTTTTATTGTTTCAAACGAGTATTTCCTAAGCTTAACCTTATTACACTGTTTTGTGCTAGTCTGGCGTTGTACCTTCTACCCGTAATTTTTGCTTCAGATAAGACGCTGCTGAGCTTATTGCCTTGTTTTGCGCTTTTGTGACGTTGTGCCGTTTTGAACTGTTTTTCATAAAAACAGTCCGGCAATAGGGTTATGTTTTGCTTCGTTTCGTTGGTTTTGCTGATGTTGACGGGCTTACCTGGTCTGTCGTTGGGTTTGATGGCGTACACCCCGATTTTTTTTAATGTTGTCCCGTATGTCGGGAATGATATGAGGACATTGTGGGTTTGGTTTCGGTCTTGGTTTTTTGAGGCGGCCGAGTTTAAGACGATCTTCTTTGTTCGTGAATTATTCCATGATTTCTGATATCTTGTCCGGAACGTTTTCACGGACGATTAGACTGTAGCTGAGATCGGCTTGTATTGCTTCGAAAATTAAAGTTGCTTGTTGACGTTTGTTTTTTCTGTGATATGCTCGCCTGCGCGCCTACTACCTTTTTTTCAATTTATCTTCCTAGCGAAAGGAAACAAATTGTACTACCTGCTAAGTTAAAGATACGCCTACGTCCGGTTTGTATTGGTCGCAACCACGGAAAGTTGCCTGGGTTCCGTTAAGCCTTCTCATTCTGCTACTCGGAGAAATTGATCTTGCCACCCTTTCTCGAGTGGTATTGATATTTGGGTGACCAGGGCTCTTAAGTTGTGCGCGCTGCTGGTAACACCGTTGTTTCACTAAGACGGGAACCGGTTGCCAGAAATTTACGAAGATAGGCTGCCAATCGACCCCTTGACTCATCCCGTCCTAAAGGGAAAGTTAAATTTGGAACTGTTATTACCAAAAGAAGGGAGATGGGAGTGCAGTACCAAGGAGGCTCAAATTTGTTACAATTAAGTCTTAAAATCTCACGCCATCATTTTAGCAGTACATGTGAAACATTGGTAATAAAACACAACTCTGCTCAGGTTCAGCACTCTCTAAACAATGCTCCCTTTTCGTTTCACAGCCTACCAGTCCGCTGTTCCAGATCCCTCCATGATGCAGACGGGGCTTACAGGTACGTGAATGTATTGGCGAGCAAAATCACCGATGCGCTTACCTGCAGTCGTTGCCAGCAGATACACGTTTTTGACAAGCGCTTATCCCGTTTGCATGACATCTGCGTGGTCTTGAGTCTCGCCTTACTCGCTCCATTTTTCGTCCCTCTCATGCGGCCTATTTTCCCGTAAACAGCTTGAATGTCGCTCAGGACATGGAAAACACAGAATACCTACTGCCAGAGAGGACTTAAATAGCACTATTTGCATATTATAGGTTGTCGAGGTTTTTTGCGAAAAATAATGGTGGCGCTGGCTGTAGACAACCGTTTGGGTACATCTGCATCCTTTCGTGGGTTCTCCGCATGTCCTTACGCCCCTCCTAGCGCTTCTATGATAAATGAAAAAGCGTGTTGTACCTCTCTGCTGGTGTCCAGCTTAAGACTTCCATCTCTCCAATAGATTCCTTTCAGCCGTTGTTACTGCATGGCTGGAAAACGAAGCATTACGTGACAGCGAGCCGAATATCGCAGTCAACAGGTTCTGAGCTTTAGATAGTTTTACGTCCGTATGTTTGCCTGCATTGCAATTAAGCAGGGCAGCTACATCCCAATGCCTAGCTCTAAATATTGCGTTTATTTATAGCCCTGAATAGAGTGTGTACAAAACAATTCATCAAGTTTTATTCCGACAGATTGGGTGCTCATAGAGCTTTCAACCAGGAATTGTTCCTCGGAATGCGGCGTCATGTTGCGGAATATCGGATTGATCGGTACAGTAGTCATGTGACATTAATCATTTATCACAATGCATATGATATCAACCGGAAATTTTAAGCTCTCCATAGCGCTCTTAAGAAACGTGAATTTGCGCATGGAAAACGCATATAACACCACATATATTGAGAGACAAAAGTAGCCGGGTAGGCCATATAATTTCATCTATATATGGTTGAAGGTAATACGAAATGCCTAAACCAAGGTAAAGCAAAGTGGCCGATAGACAATATTCCCTCTCCCCTCGTCGCAAGAATTTTTGCCTTAGCTTCGTTAAAACCGAGGATATCGGCGATTAAAAATGGCGCTCCTCCTCTGTCCGCTCAACTCAACATTACGAGACACAAAAAAAAAATGAAAAAATATCGCAGGTTCTGCCCCGCCCATGAAAACGTCATCGGGTGACGTTGGGTTCGCAGACTTCCGACTATCGTGCCCGTTTTCCCGAGCGCGGATTTTCTCCCTCCCGCATCGCTCCTATATCAATCGGCCTGTCTTTCCCTTCTCGCTTGAGCTTGCACTTCTCGAAATTTCGTTAGAAAACAGCACGAACAAGTTGTTTGTGAGCATGCATGTAGGCGGGCAAGGTTGCTGTGGGCACAGCGATGCTCGCACTTGGATCCCTTTATATCCCTGCCCTACAGAGTGCAAATTAGCGTGCACTCCTGCCGAGTGCGACTTTCGAAAGCATCCTTTCTCTCATTCTGTCCGTCGATCACCAGAGCTCGTAGCTTTGGTACAGCGTACTGTGGTTTTACCAACAGCGGCCACGGTCTCCTCATCGAATTGACGCGATAGCCAGCAACGACTCTGCGTGGATGCTGGCAGAGAAGAGTGAGTTGCACGCGTGCAAACATGACGCTTCGTCATTTTTCGGCAGAGCGAGTGCTTTCACGATGGTCAGCGATCGAGAGGCATCTATTGTTCTGCTAACGAATGGAATGTTCAGCTAGGAGCAATATAAGAGGGAATGCGGGAGTGCGTGGACTCCGTATTTCGTAAAGCGGTGCAACCAACACAAACGAAGAAAGGGTGGCACCAGGGTTAGAAAATTGCCGGGTTGCCTCCTTCAGGGTGGTGAGATGGCAACAATTCAAGGGTTCAGCATGACTTCCATTGTTAGAGTAAAAAGACTCTCCTGTGGAAATCACATAGACACTTTAGAATATCACCGCGTTGCCTCCTTCAGGGTGGTCAGCTGACAAATTTTCAGGAGTTCAGAAGGGCGCCCATTGTTATAGCTAAATGACTCCCATTTCTAAGTCACATAGGGTTTGTTGTGAGCGGGACGACATTCGTAAAAGTGGCAGGTGATTCTTATTTCGGGCACCTTGCTATTTCTCTAGGAAGTCCCTTGAAGGAATGGTCATACTGTCCACACACACTGGGCTACCTTTAGGAGCTGTATCAGAGTTCCATGAGTGTCTGTCATGCAACGTGAGCATAAACATCATTTTAAAAAAAGTGTGTTCTGAAGGGGTGACAACTTTAATTAATGGTGTTACAATTGAATATTTCTCCAATGTCCAACAAATAAAAATATGGAAAGCACACGAAAGCAGCAATCCACAAGTTATCTTACTTTTTAACATGATTTGCATGAGCAGTAGATTACTCCATCTAATTAAGCTGAATAACACACCATGGGCTCTAAATCATAAAATCAACCAAGCAGCTACAATACCGTTTATTTTCCACGAACACAAAATTCATAAAAGTTCAGGTTTTGAAGGCTCACCTCTTTGCCAACTTTAAAAGTGGTATACAGTTTAGAAAAATCATTCAAATGTTTCTCAATTTTGAGGGCTTTTTTTTTTCTGCGGATGCTCTCCTGACCATGGTGTCAAATGTTTTATCTGCGAGCTCCTTAATGACCTCTATATGAAGGGCTGCTTTCTTGAGTTTTTTTTTTTTGCGAAATTCTGAATGTCAGTAAACAATTCATTTCAACTGTGCTTCCTACCTCCACCTGAAAGTAAAGGCACCATGACACAACGTATTACATACGTTTTATGCTCTGTTCAATATTAGAAACACCTAACAATTAAGCAATACTTCAATGAAAATCTGCATGTTGAAGCCAAGACGTCATTTGTCCGGAATGAAAAATTCAACAAGAGTTGCAGGATGCGAGTGTCTGCATGAATCTCAATTCTTCATGCAACAAGTCATCTGCACTGAACATGTTATTGACTAAAGCAGGTTGAAAATTATACAGCAAATTATAGTTACGGAGTAATGCAATAAGAGAAGCTGATGAATATTCCAAAAGTTTTGCACATTAAGATTACCCTCGGTAGATTGACTTTCCGTGCTATCATCAGTGTCTCTATTAACCCTTTTCCTTTTGTGCATCAATTTTTGGGCAGCCTGGGGCTCCTAATCCTGCTTCCTACTTAGGTATACCAGGACACCTACTCAAAGACCAACAGACTAGCACTCCCATTTTATATGCGAGATATTTTACGGTCGTTGGCAACAGAGGTTAGATTGTAACTTACATATCACTAATGCAACAACATATAACTCCACATGTGACAAAAGTGGTGGTAGAATTTAAGACAATTGTATGGTGTAGCTGACATAGGTCATATTCCATCTCATTACAACAGCACGCCTAAAGCCTAGATTTTACGTTCATTAGTCCTCACTGCTTGCTGCAATGTTTCATATTGCCAATGGTTTTATTTTTAATCTGATAAATTAGTGTTCGCCTAAGTAATGACAATGATTTTGACATTTGATGCAATAAGCAAAGTCTGTGAAATCTCAAAAAGAAAGTTAAAATGATTAGTAGGCATTTAAATTTTATCACAGGATAGACTAACATTCTCTGTGTAGCTATACACTGCACAATTGTCCAGTTCAAGCAATTTATTCCCATTTCTTTCTCTTCAAAACCGCATTTCAGCTCTTCTACTTGTAGAGGAGGAAATGAACTTGTGATGAACACGTAATGCAAAGAGAGACCCAACAATCTGGAGTAGATACACGGCGCAAAATGTTCAAGATGAAACACAGAAACACAGTCAAGGGGCTTGTTCGTGTGTTTCTGTATTTCGTTTTGTTCATTTTGGGACGTGTATCTACCCTTAGCATGCACCAACTAGGCCAACAGTCGATCCTTCTTAACTAACCATCTGGTTTGGTAACTGGGGTTTGAGAGAAGCTAATTATATAATCTGGTCAACATGCATTCACTACTTACTCTAGTTCTTGTTTCTCCTTGGGAGGATGTAGCCCATTAAAGGCTGAAAACGATACGGCTTTTAAATGTATTTTGCATCTCAAGAAGTCTTTAGCGTTCAGGAATAGCTTGAATAACAGGTGCAGGAAATATGTAAATGTCATGACCAACAATTAGGTTCATTCTGGCCGCGTTTCCTATTCCCAGGTGAGGCCGATTACTCCCAATACCCTGCATACCCTGGGTACTCGAACTACACGGACGAGACCCAAGCCTATTATTCTCAGTACGGTAAGTAAGCAGTTGTCATATGCAGGTTTCGCATGTTCGCTCCAGTTACTCTTTTTACAAGCGTTCGCCTGACCATTTTCAGGCACCGGATACACCACTGGACTAACTACAAAAGGCAAGTATAACAGTGGCTGTATGGTCAGCCACCCTTACTGGTAACTACAGCCTTCCGTAACTATTATCAAGTTTTGCCCAGCTAGAAAGAACGCGAAGAAGCCAAGCACAAAAAGCACGAGAAAAAAGTGGTAGCGTAAATAACCAGCAAAATAATGCCGTTATACTGTTAAATATACGACAACGTTGTCTTATTCACATTTTTTAATGTTGCGGATGCCTGCCCCAGTTCTGCCGCTAGTCGATGTCGTACGTTTCTAATGTTGAATTGCAATGGCAGATCCGGAGCAGGTTTTTGTGCTCAGGCCAGAGCAATTCTATTCCAATGTCAGAACGGGAGCGCGAGTTGTCTGTTCCAATGGCAGATCGGGATCTCGCGTCGATCCCGGATCGCTCCGTGGAGCAACGATATTTGCTCTGCCGAAATCGGCAGGTTTGTCCGGAAGCCAGCGTGACGTTGTAACCGCTTCCGTTTCAAGTCATGACCGTCGCCGTATCTGTCACACTTTCTCCGACAAGTCTGCGTTTAGATGGTACGCCATCGCTCCTGCCGGGAGGCGTTCCTTGGCGCGCGTTTAAGTGCAGGATTGGAGATGGCAGGAATGCTAGACAAGATGAGACCACGCTTTGGCCTTTCACTACTTTAGTCGCTAAAGACTCTCGTAATTTTTTCTCACTTCGAGCAATAATAGAGGACGGAATAGAGAGACTCACTGTTGGGCTGACATCCAGCGAAAAACGGCCAGCGCAGTCCATTTCCAGCAGTGTATCCAGCGCCGATGAAACGTGCCGCACAACGTGGGACGCACGTGGCGAAGACAGGAAGATAAACATGCATGGGATGCTGAGATAATCCGGTTGATGATGATGATGATGATGATGATGATCCGGTTTCGTCTAGCGCTGCCTCAAGAGCTTTTCTTGCACTATGTGCTCCCGCGAGAGCGAACGCGTTCCAATGGCAATTATGAAGGAAGGTATCTCAGCGGGAACGAGGCGCTCCGCTGGTGCTCCGGCCGAGCGCTCGCGATCTGCCATTGGAATTCAACATAAGAAGTGGCGATCCTAACAAAAAAGGCATTGATTATTTACAGAAACTTTCACAGCTGTGGAATCTCTTGTGTTTTGGCTGTTTGTAAACATTCATCTCGAGCAAATGATCTCGTTAAATCGGCTTCTTAATTAAGCCATGGTCGAAAATTTCTTTTTGATGCGAACTGGAGAGGTGATGTTTTGAGAAAAAGTGATAGATTCCTGCCAGTGCCAGCCAGGTTCATCCTGCGCTGCATGCAGATACTATTTGACAGAGCACTCTAATCTGTCAAGGCATGGACATGTCGCCGCAGTGATTCGTCAGGAGGCGGACTGTGCAGGCTTCGTCTCCAAGGGTGCTCAGTCAGGTGGCGTCAGCAACAGTTCGGCAGGTTGTGTGCATGCGCTCTCAGGAATCTCTTACTCACAATACTAGTGTGCTACAAAGTAAGGCTACGGCGCTCTTGCTTCGTGTAATCTCAGCATACTTAAATAAATAAGCACTGCAAAGCATCCACGTAATACAAAATAATTCCGCGCTTCTCTCCCGTTGTTTAAACGAACACTTTTTTTTTTTCATTTTCTGGCAGAAGAAACAACTTCAAGTGTGTAAGTACCAGAGCTGTGATTTATCATGGTGTACCTAGTTACGAAAAGTGCACTTACGGATACAAACAGCAACATGTGTTTTTCTGAGAAAATTTTCTCGTATGCTGAAGGCTGTAACAAAGTAAATGTAACTTTACAGCCATTAGAAACTTGGCCTCAAATCTAAAGTATTATCAATAAGGTCAATATTACTCATTCTTTCAATAAGGCGTCTCTCACAATAGAAGTCATACGAGACGTTTCACCTTAAGAACGACGTATGTCATTACTAGGATAAGCAGCCATATACCAAACGACACATTTTTTTAATTGTCAAAGATTACATTTGTTGAAAGGTTCGATTAGAATATCATGAGCGTGTTCCTTCCTGGCGGTAAATGGAACCAGCATGCAAATATTGTATGAACTTCAGTCTCGGCGTCCTGGTCAAAGTTCCCGAGTACAGGGGAGGTCTGTAAGCTTTGTTTAAGGCGGTCGAATGCACGCTGCTGTTCATCCGACCACTGGAAGGCGACGTTCTCCTTCGTGAGATGAGTAAGTGGTGCAGCGACATGAGAAAAATTGGGAACAAAGCGCCTATAGTAAGCACAGAGGCTCAGAAACCTCCGTACAGCGTTCTTGTCCGATGGTGTAGGAAAGGAGGTGACGGCGGCTGTTTTATCGGGATCTGGACAAACACCCGCGCTGCTGACGACGTGGCCAAGAAATTTCAATTCATCGTAGGCAAACATGCACTTTGTTGGCTTCAGAGTGAGGCCTGCGCTTCTTATAGCTTGTAGTACTGCTCTCAGGCGAAGATGATGATCGGAGAACGTGCTTGAGAAGATTACAACATCGTCAAGGTAGACCAGACAAGTTTGCCACTTCAGTCCGGCCAAGACGGTGTCCATAACGCGCTGAAAGGTTGCTGGGGCGGTACAGAGGCCGAACGGTATCACTTTAAACTCATATTGTAACCCGCGCTAACCGTGCCAGTTCTGGAGGGAGAAGAAGACGAAGTTCTGCGGAGTGCGCGTGGTTCTGGGACGCCGCTGCTTTTGCCTGGTCAAGCGCCTGCTCTCTACCTCCTGTGCCTCAACCCCGTCCTTTGACCCTGTCCTTCTGGACTGCCGTCCAGGTAGCGATAGAACCCGTGACATTCTGGTGGAGGTGCGGGGTAAATGCATCACAGCCCCTCAAGACCCGCTACTCTGAGCTCGCCCCCAAGTCTCAGCCGCCGCCCCTTCGACGAGGATGCCGAGATACGTGCCAGCCGGCGACTTCAAGGGCTTGCCCCTGAATTTGGTCTGTTGCCGACCTCAGGCTCTTCACTACTTACAATGGCCCGGAATACCACGACCCAATGTCAACAGACGGACTCGTTTCTTTCACCGTCCGTGGTGTACCTACCGATGGCTCTTAGAGCGGCTGCCACGTTCCATGGCGATGCCTCCGAAGATGTGGAGGATTGGCTGGAGCAGTACGAACGTGTGGCCCGCCACAATGGCTGGAATGCCGAAAACTGTCTTCAGAATTTGTATTTCTGCCTGGACAGTACGGCTCGGCACTGGTTCGAAAACCACGAGGCCTCCCTTACATCCTGGGACACCTGTAAGGAAGAGCTGAGACGGACGTTCGCCAATCAGTATCGGCGACAGCGACCAGAAGACCTTCTACAAACGAGAGTACAACGACCCGACGAAACTGTAACGAGTTTTGTTCAAGACGTCCTACGACTTAGCTCCCGTGCCGACCCCCGTGCCACCGAGGAAGAAAAGGTGCGTGCACTTATGCGGGGCGTCAAGAGTGACATTTTCGGCGGGCTTATTCGTGATCCGCCGACTACAGTGGCACAATTTGTAAATGAGGCGACGAACATCGAGCGAGCCTTGGTTACGCGAGCGAACCATTATTGCCGCCTTGCTGGAGGTCCCAGCATTTCCAACCTTTCAGCTGCTCGCTTTCCTGTTGGTTCCCTCGACACCGCAAACCGAGATCATCCGCGAAGTTGTACGCGAGGAAATACGGCAGCTGCTTCCATCTGCTGATGGTACGGCATCCTGCGCCCTCACGGATGCTGTCCGCGAAGAAGTATAACGTACCCTTTATCCACAGTGCTCCGTTGCTTCTTCACCTACTCAGCCCATTGAGACGTACGCGTCCGTTGTTAGTCGCCCGCCGCCGCAGCAGCCACCCCCGCAGCCTGCTCGCCGTCAGTACTTGCCTGCACAACCCCGTATACCTGTGTACGATCTTCGTCCGCAGCAGCAATGGATGAGCAAGGCTGACGCGTGGAGGACAACCGACCAACGCCCACTATGCTTCCACTGCGGAGAAGCAGGCCACGTCTACCGTCGCTGCCCTTACCCCGAGCTTGGTCTTCGCGGTTTCCAGCGGAATGCTCCCCGCCCGGAGTTCGGCGAGCAACCCCGCGATATCGCGGATTATCTGCGCCGTTCACCACCACCCGACCGGTCTTCACGTCGCGACCTTCGCTCGACACCGTCCCGCCGGTACGATTCTCCCCTTCGCAGCAATCGACAGCAAAGCCTGTCCCCTCATCGGGAAAACTAAGCCCGGCAACGTCTGGAGGTGACGTTGCCGAACCCGTTCCTGTTAAAGAGCCTCCACGTTTTTCGCCCCGCTCCCCCACGCGAACCGACGATCAACCCGACGACCTTCCCGACCAACTTCGCGCCGAACTTCCCGCTGAGCTTTCCGACGAGCTTTCTGACGAACTTCACGACGAACTCCCCGACGGAGCTTCCGACGACCGTCGCGCCACAGTGTACAATAACCTCGATGTAGTGATCGACGGATAAGACGTGACGGCACTCGTTGACACCGGTGCAGACTATTCTGTTATGAGTGGGGAGCTATGCCGCCGACTTCGCAAGGTAACGACGCAGTGGGATGGCCCCGATATCAGAACCGCTGGAGGCCACCTCGTGAGACCAATCGGCAGATGCACTGCTCGCATTGAGATTAACGGTCTCAGGTGCCCGGTTACCTTTGTTGTACTATCGAAATGTTCCAGAGACATTATTCTCGGCATGGATTTTTTGAGTGATTGCAGCGCTGTAATCGACTTTACCGACCGCCGGCTCACGCTTCGTCAACCTCGATATACCTCGGCGCAAACAAAGCCCCAAGTTTGCACGGCACGCGTCTTGGCGGAGCACGTAACCGTACCGCCCCAGTCTAGCGTATTTCTCCCTGTCACGTCCGACCACGTTGCTTCTGGCGAAGTTCTGCTGGAAGGAAGTGCTCAACTGCTTCTTGAACGGGGTCTTGGTGTTGCTCGAGGTATCGCGCAGCTGGATACTGGCTGCGTACACGTCCTAGTCACCAACTTTTGTGGCACTCCACAGCGCCTTACGAAAGGCACGGCTCTCGGTACCATGGAGAGTATTACCGCCCCTATTCAAGTTGTTGCCCTGTCCGAAGGTGCTTGCTCCTCCTCTTCGCAGCAGAACGATGCACCTTTGGGTGTAAGCATTGCACCTAATATCTCTGTGAGCGAGAGGGCCGAATTGATAGCGCTGCTTGCAGAATTCCAAGACTGCTTCTCTACGTCATCCGGTGTTCGCCAGACGACCATTGCCAAACACAGAATAATTACCGATGACACTGCTCACCCTGTTCGTCAATCGCCTTACCGAGTTTCTTTCAAAGAACGTGAAGTTATTCAGAAGCAAGTGCAAGAAATGCTGGCCGACGATATAATCCAACCCTCACACAGCCCATGGGCAGCTCCAGTGGTACTAGTAAAGAAAAAGGATGGCACTCTTCGATTCTGTGTTGACTATCGCCGCCTCAACAACGTCACCAAGAAGGATGTTTATCCCCTTCCTCGCATTGATGACGCACTTGATCATCTACGACATGCCCGTTACTTTTCATCCATAGATCTGAAAAGTGGTTACTGGCAAATCGAAGTTGATGAGCGCGACCGAGAGAAGACTGCTTTTATCACCCCGGATGGTCTATATTGTAACTATATTGTAGTCTCCTGTGCCTCAACCCCGTCCTTTGACCCTGTCCTTCTGGACTGCCGTCCGGGTAGCGATAGAACCCGTGACAATATATCAGTGCTACGTTGATAAGTAAATAAAGTGATAAAATCAAAAACTTATTCAAGTGATTATTTCAAGCAAACGTGCAATATTTTATTGCGAAATTGAGCACCTATACATTGAATTTGAGTTTCTTTTTAAATTTCATATTGGCCCTGTTGCTATAAATATTGAAAGTAAATAATAAATCTGAAAGCTGTTTTAGTTCGCTTTAACACTCTTCGCAATTACATTATGGCGTAGCTGTGCGCATAAACATTGCCAATTGGACAGTATATCCTAAATGATCATACACAAGACTGGTAAAATCTTTAGTTATTGAGCGAGAAAAAAATGAAGCTGATGACATTTATACATATGCAACCAGACTTAGATTATTTTAGGTTATGAAAAATTTCGAACCACATTGCGGACTACAAAATAAAATAAGAACGAGACTCAAGCTTGCTGTTGACGGCCTTATAGATTCTTCAGTGTACTTATGATTGACTCCTACAATAAAAATAGAAAAGCTGCTTACTATATTTATAGGTATGTGTGATCATTAATGGACAAAACGTGTGTTATGTCCGCCGACTAATACAACCTAACTGCACAGACCGTGATGACGTATCTCATGAAAACATTTTGCATGGCATTCTGTAAACGTTAAAAAACCACGTGTGATTTGGTAGACATTACGCTGCGTAAGACCTAGAAACAAGCTAAATCTTCGTGTGTTCCACTCCCCGAATGAGGAACTCACTCATTACAGAAATTTCGATTCTCTCACCTGATAGCTACTGAGATCCTTCGCATGCACCTTAGCGCGAGCACTATGCGACTCAAAAGAAGCAACTGTAAAGCGGATCCTACAAGCCTCTCACTGCTCGTTATTGCAACTGTAAAGTGGAATCTACACTCCTCATACTGTTCGTTATTTTCGCCATTAAATGTACGTGCAGACAGGAGCAAAAGAGAGGGAGTCTCATCGGTTGCTGTCTGCTCGCTTGCACGGTCTGCCTGGTCGCCGCAGGCGTGGCTGTTGTGGCATTTTATGGTGAGTTCTCTGTTCCAAGCGTGGCTGAACCAAGTTTAATTCATCCGCTTTAGCAAATGGCTATAATCGTCGTACTGACTCGGGACGTGGAGTGGTAACTACCGAGCAATGTGCCGGGTAGAGATACACATCTCATGCGCGTCGAATGACGCGACCATCGAATCAAGCGATCTCTGGGCCCAGTTATGTTTCTCTAGCCTCCTTATCTGCAGTTAAATATCAACGATTTTGTGTATACAATGAGTAACAGAGGTTAACTATTCCATGCAGATTATTTGTCTTGAAAACTTCTCGGTCACTGCAGATACTGTGCCACTGTAGATAGACTCTGGCCGAGTTTTGAAGCGTAAATTGGTTACAGCAGTTAATCGCAGAAGCCGGATTTCATAGCCTCAATGATATCACATTGTAGCCCATTTTAGTGTTGTCAAAACTCCTAACGGAGGTTTCTGCATGGACTGCGGAACACATTAGAACGTACCCCCCCAATGCATGACGATGAAGAAAACCTGATGTTTGGCAGCTAAGAAAGGCTACAGCTTTTAGTTATCCAATTATTGAGTTAATCCAGTACGACTAAGCATTGAAGGTTGCTGCTCTCTCTGACATATCTCAGTCGGAATTCTGACGCTGCTTATTCAATGTTAGTTTTCTTTTCCACAAACGATATTAAGAGGTTTCACCACATGGCACCCACTTTACATTGTGTCGAAAAGCGTAGACGAGCCTGTCTTGTTTTCTAAATGATATAGTGTGTGGACCGAATAAGTTGCGTTTTTTTCTAATCTAAGTTTTCTTTTCTTTTATCTCTGTTCTAGGCTTCGACCAGGACGAAAAAGCTATCACAGCTTTTGAGCAAACAGCTGAAGTCGCAGAAGGCAATCCCGGGATACAACCAGTGAGAATACATTCGCATTCATCCACTCACAATGCCCTTGCAACAATAGCACACCAGTAAAATATGCTCTCCTGTGAACTTAGAAATAGGAAGCAAGCGAACGGTATTTGTTCTTGTACCTTCGCAACAAGATCGCAGTACAAACCGCTTGAAACGTGCATTTTCACTATAAGACTATATCAAGAGTTTTCTCTTAAATATTTATTATGTTATGTTTCAATGGGAAGCTAAAGAAAAAAAATGAACTGTTTGACGATGTTGCCGCATAGCAGAATAATGGATCATTCCTGATTCTTTTATAGGTCAAAATCGGTGGCAGATGAAATGATTCTTAATATGCTTCTCTTCTATCGTCTAATTAGAACGCATGCGTATTTATTACTGAGCCGATCGGAAAACCTATGCGAACGCTGAACATAGAAAACATCCCCGAGAGATGGGAAAAGCCAGCAATCGCTTCCAAATCAGACGCAGGCGATTATGCATTCAAACGATAGTTTACAAGTATTATTCGCGCTCGTTTGTACTCCAAATCTACAGCCAGAGACCATTCATACCGCTGGCCCAGACCGCACCTCAAGAAAAACTCCAGAAGCCGACGACTCACGAAAGACGGCACCTACACCAAGTGAGATGCGCTCATCGATTAACATCTACTACCAATTCGCTGAACGGCAACCACGAAATATTCTTGGCTTACGAATGAGAGCCTTCTCACAAATTCGATACCTTGAAAAACATGTGAAGGTGAAGTGCTACACCATTACTCTATTTTTACTACGTCCTGCTGATAATGACAGCATGTCAATGAAGTCTCCATTTCCTATGCTTCTTACATTAGTTAACAACACGTCTCACAAGAAAGTAAATATTTCACGTAAATATTCTGGTTACTACCTAATAAACTACTCTGAATTATTACCACTACATGTGGTTTCATGTCGCATTCTTCAAAGGAGTCCATGAATTAAAGATAGCAAATTTCTATACATTCTGCTCATTGATATTGGCGTAAATCTTGTTAGCTGATGGTACACAGCAGCATTGGTAACACTGAAGACAAAATATTTCTTCCAAAAAAGGGGTCATCCACAATTTTCCCTGCTCACTATGAACGATATAGTCCAAAAGTTACCACCACCCAAACCTGGACGTAGGAGCGTAAGCATCCTTTATTGCTGAGCAAATATTGTTGATAAGCAGTACCGACGCGTCATCAAATTCATTGCGACAGGTGCCAACTTTATTGTTATTGAAAGCTGAGCCTTGCCTAGCTACAAATTACGTCATGTCCGCCACTGAGCAGGATGCACCCACTATATTCCAGTAGTGAGTAATGATTACGTCATTAAGATTACTACTTGAATCGCATAATGCTGAAACGAACAGCTGGAATATTTTATTGAATTTCATTCTGGCAATAATTGTTTTCTGAATTTCATTCCCGCAATAATTGTTTCCTTCGTTTTTCATACCTTGAAAAACGAAATCGCCACCGTTCTTTGCATGAAATGACAGATTCTTGAAACTTATGCAGAATTTTTCATGTTTTAGCACATATTAATGTCCCCTAACCAGGGACAGGTAGCTTGCCAGATGTGTCGTTAAACAATGTTGATAAGGAATTGTTAAGTTGACGTTCTTTCAATATTTTCCGCGGACGCACAAAACTCCGAGCAAGAATATTGTTATTTGCTGATTTACCACATAGCAGGCCGGACCCGCAGCGCACCATTAACGAATGGTTTTGCCCACCATATACGGTTACCATACACAACCCTGCCATTGATCTTATTTAGCCTGTCGGGGAAATAATAATAGTGCAAAACAGTTGCTCAAGCCGTCATAATTTCCGCGCTCAACATCAGTACAGGAGAACATGCTTCTAGACTACATGAATACACGGGATTTCTCTTTATCCAAGCCCTCAACTCTAACATTTCTGTTACTATTGTTCCTTGGTTGTCACCTGGAAGTGACAGGACGAGACTGGGGTTGCACTGAAGTAAACTGGCCGTCGGGTTGACTTGCAGCCGCAAAATATTTAGGCAGCTCTGCCGTTGCTGAGATTGTAAGGCTTTACGGCAGTATCAATTGTAGGACCGAAAATAGGTAGTCATTTACGTGATGAGACCCATGCAGAGTGGCTGCCAAACTGTTTCTTGATCCAGTGGGGCAATAACACAGCACTGTGTTCGGGCTTCTTACCTTAGTTGTAATTCCTCGTGCAATGCTTCGTTATTATATACATGCATTACATCGTCATAAGGAACATTCATGGAAGAAGCTCCAAATGCTGTTGAATTTGTATCGGTCAGTAAACACTGTAAATAAACGTCATGCTGAATAATGCTATGAATATTACCGTACAGTAAAGTACGAAATTCGTTGCAGTGCTAATTCATAGTGCTGTGCTAGTACCGGTTTAATTAATTGCATTAATTGCTTCGAATGTCGGCTTATTACATCGTCGAGTGATTTCTAGAAGCAGGTTCATAGCGTCTGCAAACAGTGCATCATAGCTAACTGCGAAGTATTGAATAACTTCGGGGGAAAAGTTTACATAAAATTATCAAATGGCTCATAAAAATGACGGCCGTATAAGCTATATGAGAGGCATGATTAGTTTAGTAATAATGCAGTAATTTAAGCAAGGGTAAGAAATTCCCCAGCCTAGTTACTGTTCTCTTTGGATGGCAGAACTACACATTGAAATCTATCCTATAATAAAAGTGTCAATAATATATACTTATTCCTTCGAAGTACTGAAGTTGCTCAAAAAATATATCTAGTGGTAGTCATAACATCTGGGGATCAGATTATTTTCTTGGCGCAGTCAGCCGCTTTATACACTCCAAAGCACAATAAACTCCAATTTTTCATTCTCATTTCGAAAAATTAACTGAGCAGTTTTACTCAATGTGAAAAGTATTTATTTGCTCATAACCGAATCGCCTCTGTGAAAAGTAATTATTTGCTCATAACCGAATCGCTTCTAGAACCGATTCAGCTTAAATTAGGTCGGTCAGAACGAAAGGCTATTGCGTAAAGAGAAAACTGTTGGTCTCTTTAGAATGTGTAAGCAATAAAACCAGAGTCAATTATTATTGTTCCTGCGTTCATATCACTCGCTGTTGACTATTATAAATGTCGGTGCGTCTTCTATCCTCTGCCGTAGCTACTGGTGCGATGTCTTCTCAGAAGTCGACGAAGGACTCAAGAAGCACAGTTACAACTACAACTAGTACAACAACTACTACAACGACAACTACTACAAGTACAACTACTACAACGACAACTACTACAACAACGACTACAACAACGACTACGACGAAAAAGCCTACGACGACGAAAAAGAAGCGGGCGGCTCGTCCACCACCCCTGCTGTGCTCGGTCGGCTTCCCGGTGACGCTGACTCCTCTGTACCCTCCAGACGGGGCCTGCGACATCGTCATCTACACTCACGTTCAAGTTGCTAACGGCAAGATAGCCGCCTTGGTGGCCAATAAAAGCCTCGAGCTTTACAGGGCAGCGTGCAAGCTTTACCGGTCTTCAACATGCGGCCTGTCGTTCGACGTCAGGTGCGTGTTCAGACAGAACTCTCTGTGCATTCCTGCCCAATAGTATTGCTATGCAGTGCACTAATGAAAAAATCATCAAAGCATGAAATGTGTCTTTGCCATGCTCAAAGTTTCATGTATCGGCACTGCTTAGTATTTCAAATAAGCAGTGGCACTGAAGGTTTCTCTGTAAAAAATGTAATGAAGCTAAATGCAACATGGGGTATATAATTACGATGCCTAATATTTGCTGTCTTTCTAAGGGGGAATTTCAGAAGAGAAATGTTTCATTCTTGTTTTAACGCAGGAATTAGCACGAAGAAAATAAATTAGTCTTGCAGAACCACGCAATCGTAGTCTGTCAGCACGCACGACATGTCGTATGAAACCTGCGACGCAATCGTTCTACTTGCAGCGTTTAGGCTGATGGCAATACTATTTCTCTTTATATTTATCATTTATGTTCAACCAAGTGATGAATATTTTTCGAAAGGAATTCAGAGCAACGAAACAGGTAGTTCCTATGGTATACCAATAAATCTGTTGGTTTCATTTGAGAAAGGAGAACGATCCCTGCCATCCTTTCGACAAGATATAACTTAAGCATGAAACATAGCTCCGCCTCTGTGGCGCAGTGGTATAGATTTCCGACTTACTGTACCGGTGTAAGCGTGGTTCGAAACAGACCGCCGCCGGCTGCGTTTTGATGGAGACAAACTGGGGAGGCTCCCGTGTGGTGCGTGTTGTCAGTACGCGTAAGATCTCCAAGTGGTCGAAATGAAAGCGCAGTCCTCCCCTACGCCTCCTTTTTCTCTTCCCACTTTCACTCCAACCTTCCTCCCTGCCTTTAGGCGTGGGACAGAGTGTGACAGATATTGCCCCTTTATTTACTGTAAACCAATTTAATATTATATTTATTAAACACCGAATATATTAAAGACAACGCAAAGAAATTGCTTATTTAATTGCATTTTGTAACGTGTACATTTCCGCAACGTCATGTGTCGTCTGAATCAGTTTTAAACTTAGAAAAATGCGATTCTACTCTAAAGTATCTCAATATTCTGCCACATGTTTAGAAAAACCACAAAATAATATTCAATTATTTTCTAGGCAGTAACTATTGATACAAAAATGAGGATACAAATTATCGTGCAGTAATTCAGACATATTTGTCTGTAAAAAACCCTGAAAGCAAAGCGTGAGTGCCACACACCGTAATCCATAAGGGACCAAAGACGCCTATGTAAATCTAAGCACAAATAAATTTAAAAAGTTTCAATCGAAAGGGGGAACACAACTTCTGTCGTACGCGTTCAAAGTACAGTGCTAGCTAATTGAACTACCGAATCATTGCCACTGACTACACTTGTTTTCTTGTAAATTCTTATTAATATTTCTTTCCCATTAGGTGGCGAAGTGGGCCTCCATAATCATACCGTTTTCTATTACGAAAGGTTATCTGGGTTGCATTCCTGCCACACAGGCTGTATTACAATGGGCGCGTAGCGAAAGGTGGTTCTGGTTTGTGCAATTCCATTGAACATTAATGAATTTCAGGGGCTACAATTGTCTGCAAGACCCCATTTCGACGCCCATCTTAAGCATTTGCTTTTGGAACCTCAATCTCGTGTATCAGAAGAATATCACACGTTTGAAGCGTTCGAAGACATCTACTTTAAATGTAATGATGGAACGGACCTTGCCATAAGATTTCAAGCCTGGCTAAGTTTGTGCTTCGATATTACTACATCAGCATCTAGAAGGCTGCCGCCAGATAATCTGAAATTTCTACTAAACATATACACAAACGCATAAATTGTTTAGAAAATATAAATCTTACTAGTTTTCAGTCAGAAAAGCTAGCAGAATATCAAAGGTTTCTGTCCTTGGAACTTTCTTCAGACGCAGTAAAACGTCAATAGGAAACGAGAAGCAGCTGCGGTAAGCAGTTGCCATTGTCATTTTTGCTTTTTTTTACAGCAAGCACGTCGGTTGGAGAAACGACCTATACGATTTGCATATAGCTCGTGCAAGAGAGAAATACTCAAAATTTACTAGTCAGGGATACAAGGGAGCCTGCACTTATTTTAACATGAATATATCAAAGTATTATATCACGCAGTCATAAGATTTCTTTGAAAATCCGTAGAAAGCTTAACAGTTGTCGAGCTCGCATTCAGCCGATTATTAGATACATAGAAATTACTCGCCGCTCTTATGCTAGTGATACTTCTTCTAACGAAAGGTCGCACAGGAAAGCGGAGACCGTTCAATGCTGCTGATAGGCCTAATAAACTGCATTTAGAGGCGAAGTAAAGGCCCTTTAACGCATAAGTTTTAGCCGCACGCGAACAAGCAAACTCCTGAAGGAGGTGAACTTAAAGCAGTTAGAAGTCCGCCAGAAATTAACCGAAATTGTACCCGCCATTTCAACTTCGAAGGTGGGAGCATTCACACATGCTTGCAATCGCTGACTAAATTCATTTTATGATTGCGCAGATTTCTCTACAATGACATGTTCGCCGCTAAGAACGTACGGGATGACTTGAAAGTCGCAATGAGCTCAGAACATATTAACCACTACGCTATCATGAACATCCATGGCAAGAAAGAAGACGTCGAAACGTACGGGAAAACAGCGTTGTCAATGATGAAGGTACGCATCTTGCGCTTGGTAGGCGCAGTACAGACTTGCTGGTTGCATAGTCTTATTATTCGTAGCATTCCTTTTGTTTCTTCTCATCGTGGATAGCTTAGCCTATTTCTAAGCAAGTAATCGTCGTAGTGAGACCATGCAAAGTGTTTAGCGATTTTTTGGAAAGGGCTTGTACCTTTACGAGTGTAGGTTAACAAGTCCACACTGGGCGCTCTAGAGAATGAATAAAATTTGCGACCCAGACAAGCACGAAATGCAGGTGGCTAGACAAAGTCGCTATTTCACGAAATGAAGAAAGCGTGCCGCATTTAGTGCACGTCGCTGCTGCTTCAGGGTGCATACAAGAGGGGTTGAGTGGTTGCGGCCCTCCCTTCGTCTGGGGGGGGGGGGGGGGGGGGAGGGAGTGGGAATGCTGGTATCATTGTACACTTATCCGCTGGGTTGAGTGGACCTTTTCCCAGAACTTATTTCTTGTCGCTACACTCTCCGAGATTGTTTCCAAATCCCCGTAATTGCGATTGAGTGCAAAAGCTGTAAGAACCGCACGAACGCGCTCTGATTATTTTGGGCTAATCTTGTTTGGCCTGGAGTACTTTAAGTCGTTGTTCGCATTAAAGATACTTCACCAAGCAACATGGTTCCTTTTGAAACAAAAGCTTCATTGGCCGCGACGGGGCTGCGACTTGTAGGTTACCGCTGCTTAATTGCTGTGGGGGCTAGCCTGCCACCAAATATGTGTCTGTTGTAGGCCGTCATTTCACCCGGCACTGCTTCGGTGGTTGTTGTGGCTGTAGGATGAAGGAAAAGAAAATGCACGGGTCTTCTACTGGTTCTGTAGCTGAGCCACCTCCGCTGCCGAGGGAGAGAAAGACACGCACCGCAACAGCCGTCGTCCACCAACCAAGCGGTGGAGGGTGCAATGACGGCCTACAACAGATAAAAATCTGGTGGTAGGCTAGCCCCCGCCGCAAGCGGCTTTGACCTACCAGTGCCAGCCCCGTAGGGCCAGGACAGCCGCGCTTCATCACCTCCCCCTCCCCGCTTCGGTGGTGGACGACGGCTCTTGTGACGCGAGTCTCCCGCCGGGAGGTGCAGTGGTAAGACGCCCGACTACTGCGGCGGAGTACCCGGGTTCGAACCCGACCTCGGCGGCTGCGTTTCGATGGAGGCGAAAGAAAGAGGCGTCCGTGTGCTGTGCGATGTCAGCGCACGTTAAAGATCCCCAGGGGGTCGAAATTACTCCGTAGCCCTCCGCTACGGCTCCTCTTTCTCTCTTTCCACTTTCACTCCCACCTTCTTTCCTTCCTTCCCTTACGGCGCGGTTGACGTGTCCACAGAAAACAATTGTGAGACAGTTACCGCGCCTTTACCTTCCTATAAGTCAACCACTGTGAGACGCGAGTCTTTCTCTCCCTCTTTTTTCTTTCTTCTCGACTTTCTTCTGTCCGCACAAGGCAACGGAGGTGGGCGCCCCGCCGGGGTGGTGCAGTGGTAAGACGCCCGACTACTGCGCCGGAGTACCCGGGTTCGAACGCGACCTCGGCGGCTACGTTTCGATGGAGGCGAAACGAAGAGGCGTCGTGTGCTGTGCGATGTCAGTGCACGTTAAAGATCCCCAGGTGGTCGAAATCACTCCGGAGTCCTCCACTACGGCTCCTCTTTCTCTCTTTCCCCTTTCACTTCCATCTTCCTCCCTTCCCTTATGGCGCAGTTGCGGTGTCCACAGAAATCAAGTGAGACAGTTACCGTGCCTTTCCCTTCCTATAAATAAATCAACGGAGGTGGGCCAGCTACAGAGCCTGTAGCAGGACCATGCATTTTCTTTTCCTTCTTCCTACAGTCGCAACAACAGTTTTGCTGTCTAACCAATTTCCACCGTGGTTGCACCCTCTTCCCACTTTCACTCACACTTTCCTCCCTTCCCTTAAGGCGCGATCCAGGTGTCCACAAAACAATTATGACAGATACTGCGCCATTTCTTCCATCTGAATAATAATAATAATTGGTTCACAGGGACGAAAAGGGGAAGTATCAGTCATACTTGCTCTTTGTATACCTGACCGCCTCGAAGGGAAGAGAGGAAGGTGGGAGTGAAAGTGGAAAGAAAGGTAGTGGTGGGCTATGGAGTAATTTCGACCACCTGGGGATCTTTAACGTGCGCTGACATCCAGGTAAAAACAAATTGGAGGCTTATCAAGGTTAAGCCCAGTGGATGCAAAGCATGTTAAGCAGCTGCCTCAGTGTGGATGGGGCTAAGTAACGGAGACGTGGTTTTAGGTTAATCGTCGTAGGCATCTTGACCGCATACACGCCCGGCGTAAAGACGCTGGCGCGGTTGCGGGCACAGAGACTGACGCGACGGCGGGCGCGCGCCGCTTCATCCCTGGCGTGACGTCACATATCACGTGATGCAGAGATGGTGGCGCCGCCGCCGCGTCGCGCGCGACGGCGCCGCAAACCGAAGCGTGGAGGCCTCCGTCGGGCGACGTCCGAAGGCTCGATACGAGGCCCATCTGCAGCCGGTGTGACGTCATCACGTGACGTCACATCATGTGATCTCACTTCAATGTCAATGGTGGCCACCGTCGGAAGGCGACCGACGGCGCGATATGAGGCCCCATCTGCAGCCGGTGTGACGTCATCAGGTGACGTCATGTCACGTGACCCCACTTCAGGGTCAATGGTGGCCACCGCCGGGCGTCGCGCGAAGGCCCGAAACCTACGTTAATATGCTTCACATAAAACGAAGAGGGAGCCCTGGGTTGTGTGATGTCACCTTGAACAACCTTAAATATCAGACATATACTGCGCCTTTCCTTTCTTGTAAACCAATGTAGAATAGACAAAAAAAAAAATAAAATCATGATTAGGTGTCCACACATACTGCGCCTCTCGTTTCTTATAAAGCAGTGTTCAATATACAATATATAAGGTGTAGACTCCGTAGAGTCCACTCAAAAGCATAAGACTCGTTCCTTTCCCCAAAACTTAATTAAAACAAAAATTATAAATGAACGCAGATGTAAAGCGGGGTTTAAATAGGCTATCGCTCCAACACAGCTTTCGCTCTATCATTTTTATTTGGAGAAGCATCGAAAAATGTCTGAGCATTCTGTACATTCTTCGACATTAGTTTACATGTTTGACATTCTTCGGATATCGAGCATCCGAAGAATATCACTATAACCTCATCGATTTCGCTGATACTAGAAGCTTCAGTAGAAAATAAAGAGGAGGGATTTCACAAGGTTCTTACGAACCTGGGCAGATGCTTTCAGTCTCGGACGTTGTTTATTGTGATTTGTTTTGCGGAATCCGTCAGGGGATATTTTTGCAGCCCCAGATGCGGACAAGAGAGTAGTCCTTGGTAATTGACAGAGAACTGAATTGGTAGTGTGGAGCGGTGCTGCTTTTAAAAATATAATAAAGAAGTGGCGACAGTGAGCTAAGACTCTGAACGGCGCAACAAAACAAAAAAGTTCTCGGACATTTTTACAGTGATATGAGTGTTTTAAACTACGAATGAAACAATTTCCAGAAATCTGTTACTCGTTGCTTCTCTCCCGAACCTCACGTGTATAGAACCGGCTCTTTGTTACCACTGCTGCATAACTGGTTATCACTACATTTTAAAAGTGGCTAAAGAGAAGCGTTTTATTTTGCAGAAGATTCGATATCTCCTGGGAGACGACAGAGAGCACCACAAACTTATTATAGGCGTTGGATACTATGAATACCCCGACGGCGGAACCTCTATATCATATTTCGCCGAGAACATCGCCACGTAAGTACATCGCCGCAATTAATTGTGGCTTTTACATGGTTCAGGCTGCGTATTGGAAGCTTCCCATGTGAATTCAAGGCCTCCTGGAAACTTCCGTAGTTTGCATAAAACACAATGAAAATATGAGAGACACTCCACCCTTCGCAATCCGGTTACGTATCATGCATGTTCACCCATGTTCGCTGCGGTGAAAATGCAGTATGAGTCTTACCCGAGCGAAGCGCCCGTCAAAGTTTACAGAACCTTCAGCAGAAACCTTGCACAGGTGCAGACATAAGTAAACGGAGCACGCTTTTTCGTTCAAATTAAATTCAAAACTTCTGCACCGGAGTTAGGAAAACAATATTTCTCCACGAGAAAGGGCGCTGCGGTCTACTAACAGCTCGCATATAAAAGGTATATTGAGAAGTTTTATTCAAATTTTGCTGAAATCCCGCTATGTGGGCGTGCTATAAGCGAGGCAAATTGCAAAAACTTGTCTACATGAGTAGACGAGTATGCCGGTTACCAGAGCCACCTCCGCTGCCTCGTGCACAGAAGAGAAAATGGACAAGAAAGAAAAGGAAGACGGAGAGAAAGACGCGCGCCGAAACAACAGCCGTCGTCCACCGCCGAAGTGGTGGCGGGTGCAATGCCGGCCTACAACATATAAAAATTTGGTGGTAGGCCACCATTACTGCCAGTTTCAACCACGCAAAGCGTGAAGCATGTTAGAAGGAAATAGCGTACTCTGTTTACTTTTATTCACACTTGTACGTAACGCAGCTAGCTAATATTTTAACTCCAGCTCTCTACAACACATTAGTAGTTGTAGAAAGCGGTTTTTTATGCATATAAACGAAAAACGAAAGTAAAAGTATGTTTTCCAGCGCCAGTATCTGCTATCTCATCATCTGAACCACTTGAACTGGGGCGGTGGACGTAAAGGAATAGTAAATAAGAGGGAGAGGAAATTAGAGAGGTAAGCGACAGGAAGAATGGACAGGGTAGTTATAAAAAAGGTACGTACACTATGCTACAGTAGAGCAGTAGGATACTTGATGCCCGCCCGTCAAAAAAACAAAACACGCACAGGCTATATTTTTATTTTTCTACGCCACAGGCGTGCGAGGCAGTTCAACAAATGTAATATGCAGCTGGGTTTACAAACTGTCTTGAGGCTTTAATATATCGATTATGGTGACCAGCTGCCATGAAAGCAAAACGGCGCAATGTGGAACACTCAGTACAGCACGCGGGCCTCCATACAAGCGATGGTAATGACACTGTCAGTGACAGTAGTGTCAGTGTCAGCCAATGCGAGCAGTCTTTGTGCTTGCAGTCCGACCTCAAAGCGTACAATCGCTGAGCGGCCCACGCAGGATGCGCAAGCTGGTTTAGTGTTACGGTGTGAAGCCGCTGGTCACGTTTGCATATGTGGGTTTTGCAACCTGCAATACAATTTTTTACCAAAATATTTTAGCTGCTCTTTATTGTACGAGCATCCCATCATGTAAAATACAACATACCATTAAAGGTATGTTGTATTTGGGTTGTATGCGGGTTGGGTGCAGCAGGAGCGAGCGCTTCCAGTTCACGGCGCACGATGCGGGTCACATCGTCAGTGTTGGAAGGCTGCCTTAGGGTCGGCAGATCCTCGCACGTGGAGCTAGGGGCAGTGTTGGGGAGCCGATTGAAGCGATGTGCAATGCAATGTGCAATTGAAGGCATCGTCGGCTATGCCTTTGAGGATGTGCCCCACCTTATCAGGTTTTGTCATGTCTTTGTCGACTTTTCTGCAGAGGGCCAGAACGTCTTGTATATACGTAATATAAGGCTCGGTAGATGTCTGGGCACGTGTGGCGAGGTCCCTCTTGGCGGCGAGTTGACGGCCAACCGGTTTTCCGAACAGGTCACGGAGTTTTTGTTTGCAAACATCCCAAGAGGGTATATCTGCTTCGTGTGTTTCGAACCACACGCGTGCCGTGCCAGTAAGGTAGAAGATGACATTGGCCAGCATCAGCGTGGCGTCCCACCTGTTGTGCTGGCTAACACGCTCATAAAGCGAAAGCCAGTCCTCGACGTCGACCTCATCTGTACCGCAGAATGTGCCAGGGTCACGGGGGTGGGCTACGACGACAGTTGGAGTTGCGGTGGTTGATGGAGCCGCGTCGGTTGTCATCGTGACGGTTCCGAGGTGACGGCCGCTGCGGAGATCCAGTGTCAGATTGTGTCGAACCCGCGACCTCCACCAAGATGTTACGGGGATGTACTTAATCTGACGGCACTGCGATGGGCTGAACTCGACGCTAAGACTTCGGTAGCCGTGCCGAATCTACTCTCTCAGCGTCGTTCTCTTTTTCAACGCTTCGTCGTGTCCGCGTTCCTCGATCGTCGTCTTTGTCAGTGAGCACACTTTGGTCCCGCGTTTCCCGGTAACAATATTTAAGGCAGCTAATTACCTTATTTAGTGAATAGGAAAGTAATGGAAGCCTGCTGCCTGTTACCTGCTACCTGTGTCCACCGCAGCTCAAATACAATCCCAAGAAATTGGTCAGGTAGTTTTTTTTTTTTTTTTTGAGCATTTGAGATTTGAAATTTGAGATTTGTTATTACATTTGAAATTTGTTATTGCACATGCGGGGTGCATGTGTAATAACGCAGTTACGTTACATTCCTAGATGTAGATAAAATAACATCTCTCATTATGTTTTCGAATTTGTTGGTCGGTCTCCCATGGAAGCAGGGCAGAATAGGACACTTGCGTTCGTGGAAGGTGTTAATTTCGCTCTAGGAATTATTTCAAATAAAGAACAAGCTGCAAAGGCCGAGCTTTCTCAACTCTTCCGCTGCACTATTTTTTGCGCCGACAGTGTAGTGTTCCTGGGCTCTGTTACGACCAAGCATCCGCAATTGCGCGCTCTATTGTTCGCCTGTGGGCATGGATAAGTTTTGTGAATATGTGGTGATGGTCCAATGGCTCTAAGTGAGCCTGTTTCCAGGAATCCTGTTTTGTAAGCATGTTTTGCTTTGTGGACAACCTGCAAATGCCAAATTGACCGTGTCAAGAGAACGTCTGGAAAAACACAAAGAAACGTCCCCCTGAGGGAAATAGCAGGAAGTGCTTTCTTTCTTTTGTTCACCCTTCCAGTCGAGAAGGGCTATCGTCCAGTGAGGAATGTCTACTTTTCAAAGGAGACGACAGAGTGACATGTCCGCTGACGTGCAGGACAAGAAAGGAGCATGACTCATACGGCCATTAAGTGATTTCCCGGGAATGCAGGAAAGATTTGCAATTGTCGAAAAGGGACCATGTTGGGAGCCCTATGCGGCGCCACGTGCACTCGGGTTTCTGAGAAGTAAAACCCCTTGTCAGAACCAGCCTGTGGTTTCTTTGCTGAAGAATAGAAATGTACCTCCTCTCCTCGCCGTTCCCAAGCTTTTCCCGCCAACAAGTGATCACGCCCAACGAATGAATGCCGGACCAGTCAGTGCTTCAGACCATCAGTGCAGTGATGTGTTCGATTGGATGCCGATACCTGAGGGGCGTGCCCTGGATTTGGTTGGTCAGCATCTTCAGAGAGGGGCTGGACATAGGGGGTTTTTAAGGACGCTGCAGAGCACGAAATGTCGCTCTGAGCCCTGGGTAAACGGCTCATCCAGTCGCTTCTCGCTATGAACCCTTAACGCTTGCCATTTTGCTGATGTACCCTTCTTTTTCGTGTAAATATTGTAAATACGTTTTCTCAAAGTGCCAGTAAACCTGCTTGTACATATTTTACCAACTTCGAAGATTCAGTCCTTCTTCAACCCGGAGTCTCTGCACGCTACCAAGTGAAAGCCGGGTCGCCATAGCCCCAGCGTCACGACAACTGGTGATCAGCGTTGGGATCTGAATCTACAAGCACAACGACTGGTGCCCAGCGTTGGGATCTGAATCTACAAGCCACAACATCTGGTGATTGGAGGTGGATCTGAAGCTACAAGCCACAACACCTTGTGATCGGAGGTGGCATCTCAAGCAACAAGCAGGAGCAACAATCGGCCAAGAGGGCAGCTCGGAACATCGATCGCATGTGTGGGTGAGTGCTTGGCTTTTCTTCTGATGTGGACCAGGTTCTAGAACAGGGTTAGATTTTAGAACTGGTAAAGAGAGTGTGGAAACGCCTTTAGGTTGGTAGTTTGCACAGTTGTTTTGGAAGTAGCCGACACTCGGAGCGATCATGGACCTACAAAAGCTGCAGAAACCGGACCTGTTGCTATTGTGTGAGGAATTGGGAATTGATACAAGTGGTTTGGCACGAAAACCTTTGATTATAAAGGCAATCACAGATTTGGGAGCCGATGATGAGGAGCTCAGTGAAGCATGGAACCTCATCGCCCAAAAAAAGGAGGAACAGCTCAGACAGCAGAAAGAGCGGGAAAAAGAGGAAAAGAGGCGTGAGCGTGAACTTGAGAGGGAAAAAGAGGAAAGGGAGCGCGAACGTCAGAGGGAAAAAGAGGAAAGGGAGCGCGAACGTCAGAGGGAAAAAGAGGAAAGGGAGCGCGAACGTCAGAGGGAAAAAGAGGAAAGGGAGCGTGAACTTGAGAGGGAAAAAGAGGAAAGGGAGCACGAACGTGAGAAGCTTGAGAGAGAAGCAAAAAAGCGGGAGCTAGAAATTGAGCTCCGGAAATTAGAAGTAGAGTTGAGCAAGAGGTCGGGCGATTGTCCCCAGCTAGCGGTACCTCGTCTCAACAAGGAGGCAGATTTCAAGATGTCAAAGTACATGCAGCCATATGTGATATCAGGGGATATCGGTCTGTATCTGGGTAACTTTGAGCGAACTTGCGAAGAACTGTCCTTCCAGCGAGACACGTGGTCTCAGAGATTATTGACGGTTCTGCCCTGCGAGGCAGCGGAGGTTGTCGCGCGGCTAAACAAGGAGGACGCGGACAACTATGAGAAGGTCAAAGCTTGCCTTCTGATTTTCGGAGACAGAAATGTGCAGGCCTTAACACGTTCAAAGGCGCGAGAACTAGCTACACTGCTCATTTCAGAAAAATCAACAGCGGAGGAAACGGCAGTTAAAACAGTGGTAAATGCGGAAAATAGCGGGCCAGAAAACTTTGAGAGCGAGGCATCTCAGATAAGTCAACATGAAAGTGAGCTTGATAAGACACGGAATGAGGACGTTCTTGAAAGTAACCTCTTGCCGCCAGTGTCTAGTAATCTCACGAGACTTTTAAGTGGAACCCGAGAGGACTTAGCTATGGAGCAAGCCAATGATCCCAAGAATAAGCTCGAAGTACAGTGGGAAGGACCTGCTAAAGTCGTTGCAGAGCTTTCTGACACTAACTACGCAGTGAAAATCCCCGATAGGCGTAAAGCAGTGCGCATTTATCATTGCAATCTTATGAAGCCTTATGTGCAGAAGGAAGCCGTGGTAAATCTAACGTTAAACCTTCCCGAGGAGATGGGGGATAACTTGATTTGCCTCAGCGAAAAAGGAAGCAACGCTCAGGAGCTTCTCAAAAAGACGGAGCAGAGAGGAGAACTAAAGAAATCCCAGCTGTCCGATCTGGGCGAGATAATAACAGAGTTTGAGGCCTGCTTCGTGGACAGGCCAGGCAGAACTGATTTGACTGAGCACGATATTGAGCTGACTTCAGACGTGCCAGTGCGATCAAGGTGCTACCGATTTTCTCCAAGGCAAAGAGAAATTCTGGATAGGGAAGTAACTCGCATGCTGGAATTGGGAGTAATAAAACCCTCGGAAAGCGATTATGCTTCGCCTATGATCTTAGTAGAAGCTCCAGGTAAAGACCCTAGGCCTGTGGTAGACTACCGAAAGCTAAATTCTCTCACCAGGGATCAAGTGTATCCTATTCCGAATATTGAGGAGAGAGTAGAACAGGTCAGTAGAGCGGCATATGTGACTACGCTGGACCTTACTCGAGGATACTGGCAAGTACCGCTCACTGAACGCGCCAGCAGATACGCGGCTTTCGTCACTCCGACGGGCAGCTACCAGCCAACAATGATGAGTTTTGGGCTCAAAAATGCTCCATTTTGTTTTTCCCGACTCATGGATAGGGTTTTAAAGGGGTGTGAAACATTCGCAGTGCCTTACTTAGATGACATTGCGGTTTTTTCCGACTCATGGGCGGACCATATGGTACATCTAAGAGCTGTACTGAGCCTTTTGCGTCAAGCTGGACTAACCGTAAAGGCCGAGAAATGTTGCCTGGCAAGGGCGACCGTGGACTACTTGGGTCACAATGTAGGTCAAGGTTTCAGGAAACCCAGCGAGATTAAGATTTCTGCGGTAGCAGACTACCCGCGGCCGAGCACGAAGACAGAAATTCGAGCATTCCTAGGTCTGACTGGATACTACAATCACTACATCCCTAACTATTCAGCTTTGGCCAGCCCTCTGACCGACGCTCTCCGCAAGACAGAACCGACAAATGTAGTCTGGGACGAACAAAAGGAAGCCTCCTTCGTAAACCTGAAGGCTGTGCTGATTAGCCGTCCGGTATTGCGAGCTCCAGACTATGACCGAGAATTCACGGTCCAGTGTGATGCCAGTGATCGAGGGTTAGGTGCTGTTCTCTGCCAGAGAGATGACGACGGTAATGAGCACCCCGTGCTCTACTTGAGCAGAAAACTGAGTTCTAGAGAGAGGGCTTATTGCGCGTCAGAGAAAGAGTGCGCTTGCATTGTATGGGCCATTCAAAAATTGCAGTGCTATCTTGGAGGGGCCAAATTCACCGTAGAGACGGACCATTGTCCCCTAGCTTGGCTGCAAACTGCGACATCGAAGAACAGTCGCCTTCTTAGGTGGAGCTTGATTTTACAGCAGTACAATTTTGAAATAAGATACAAAAAGGGGAAGTTAAATGGGAATGCGGACGCGCTTAGCCGCTCTTTCTAAGCGGTCCGAGATGTTCCTCACCATGTATCCAAATTGATAATCAGGTTTTTTTTTTTTCGTGCGCTTGTATATGTGTGACTATGTAAAGCAGCACGTTTGGTTTTCTAGGAATACGTGGGTCCTGAACGTCTTGAGAGTGGGCTTTTCTCGAACAACAATGGCAGTTTTCTTTTGACCTGGTCTCTTCAGACGGGAGCCGAGTGCTTGTTTAGACATGTGGTTGAGTTTCAGACAGCTCGAGCAATTTGGCCTACAACAATCAAGACAACGCGACAAGCAACAGCGAGCTTCAAGCGTTCACGTGCAGGCCATTAAGTCGTCTCTTCATGCAGCAGCTGCGGCTGCTGCCCTCCGAGTCTCTTCTGGCGGGGGAGGAGGCTGTTACGACCAAGCATCCGCAATTGCGCGCTCTATTGTTCGCCTGTGGGCATGGATAAGTTTTGTGAATATGTGGTGATGGTCCAATGGCTCTAAGTGAGCCTGTTTCCAGGAATCCTGTTTTGTAAGCATGTTTTGCTTTGTGGACAACCTGCAAATGCCAAATTGACCGTGTCAAGAGAACGTCTGGAAAAACACAAAGAAACGTCCCCCTGAGGGAAATAGCAGGAAGTGCTTTCTTTCTTTTGTTCACCCTTCCAGTCGAGAAGGGCTATCGTCCAGTGAGGAATGTCTACTTTTCAAAGGAGACGACAGAGTGACATGTCCGCTGACGTGCAGGACAAGAAAGGAGCATGACTCATACGGCCATTAAGTGATTTCCCGGGAATGCAGGAAAGATTTGCAATTGTCGAAAAGGGACCATGTTGGGAGCCCTATGCGGCGCCACGTGCACTCGGGTTTCTGAGAAGTAAAACCCCTTGTCAGAACCAGCCTGTGGTTTCTTTGCTGAAGAATAGAAATGTACCTCCTCTCCTCGCCGTTCCCAAGCTTTTCCCGCCAACAAGTGATCACGCCCAACGAATGAATGCCGGACCAGTCAGTGCTTCAGACCATCAGTGCAGTGATGTGTTCGATTGGATGCCGATACCTGAGGGGCGTGCCCTGGATTTGGTTGGTCAGCATCTTCAGAGAGGGGCTGGACATAGGGGGTTTTTAAGGACGCTGCAGAGCACGAAATGTCGCTCTGAGCCCTGGGTAAACGGCTCATCCAGTCGCTTCTCGCTATGAACCCTTAACGCTTGCCATTTTGCTGATGTACCCTTCTTTTTCGTGTAAATATTGTAAATACGTTTTCTCAAAGTGCCAGTAAACCTGCTTGTACATATTTTACCAACTTCGAAGATTCAGTCCTTCTTCAACCCGGAGTCTCTGCACGCTACCAAGTGAAAGCCGGGTCGCCATAGCCCCAGCGTCACGACAGCTCATACTTCATGATCGCTTCACAGTTTCTTCGCAGGTGTAACCGACTCCATCTGTGCAAATTCGCTATAACAAGACTTGCTGATAATATCCGCTAGAGAAACTATTATGCAGGGCCATCTAACGGTGAAACTTGCCTGGGTTCTTAAAGTAATGTTTTGAAAAAGTTCAATACCACCATACATTGCTCAAGCAGAAATTAACCCACATCCCATAAGTAATATTAGACATTGCATTGTGGATTTTTACCTTTCTCACCCCCAGGCAAGAAAGACAAAACACGGTATATATAGTCGTGCCACTCATATACTATATTAATTGACTTTAAATGTGTCGATATCGCTACACACCCCTATTGCGTCTATTACGATAAGACTAGCAGCTTAGCCGGCATTTCCTTTACTTCACAAGGACACACCGTAGGCAGATGGAATAAGAACGCCGGCGGCTGTACATCGCAATGTTGTCATTGCAATTACCTGAAACCAGGTACATAATCGGTCAAAATTTCCGGAGTCCTCTACTGCGGTGTCTCTCATAACCTGAGTCGCTTTGGGACATTAAACCCTCCCAAACCAAACCAAATATTCTATCCCGATTGTCTCGAATAATATTCGGAGTTTACGAAATCGTAACGTGATTATGTTTTTTTTTTCTGATAAAATTAAATGCTATGCCCTCACGACCAGTAATTGTGCTCTGCCAACACCGTGATTATACTTTGCTAATATATTGTGCAGGTAGGTTTTACCCTAAGTGTTTAGTATTTTGCATGAAATAGTTTTCACGCTTGCTTTTAAAACTGAGTGATTGTGAGACGCAGAAGCTAGGGCACTAGAATATTGAACCGTTACGTTGCTGCTCACAGCAGCGGAACTTTCTCCTGTGGCAAAGCATTGGGGTACTTGTGTGGCGTTAAACTGGCTGGCAAGAACTTTTTGAAATAAACTTTATTATTTATACCTATGGCTGTAATAACAGATAACAAAAATCACTAATGCAGCCTCATCAAAAAATCCTATACACTGAACCACAACATGGTTTCGTTCCAGAGAAGGCATTAGCGCTAACAGAACATGCACAGTGTTCAAACTCATTGCAGCAGCACTTTAGATGTAAATATCAGAAGCCATAACTGTCATAACGCTATCCTACTTCACCATGCACCATACGAGTCCCACATCAACTGGAAGCTGTACCAGTGACATAACGCGAATTGCGAATAAAATTGAATGAATCGCTAGGAAACGTTGTCACAGCTTGTTTTGTATAATATGATGGAATTACGCAAGATTTGTATACTTACTTTCTCGAAGTTTAGTTACAATGAATGATTATGTAAATATCGAAAGTAGTACGGCTCCTAGCGATCCACTTGTGATTTAAGATAAATAAACTGACCGCTACGAATTCGGCTGAGTGAACAAGAGCATGTATGTGTCCTTACATTCAGGTCTGTAATATAGAATGTTGAAGCGGACGCATTGAAACTAATGTCAAGTGTATGCTTCAGCAGTTTGTTACCGTGCCTCCGACAAATAGAGGAACACTTTAATATTCACCGGGGAAGGAACATTAGTATAATAAATTCCTGACATTCTGACACCAGTAAGATATTCAGTTCCGGCTGCAATAATAAATTGTTAAATTTGGAGGTAAAATATAGCAATCCCCGTAGACCTGCTTCTGTTAAACGTTGCCACCCTGCCGTCCTTTTTCCGGAAAATGAAAAATATATTGTTTTAAATAAGATTATATGGCATGCTCTTTTCTGAGGTTATGTAACAATGCACTGAGAAGGGAAAAAAAGCTTTCAGTAATTTTCATGTAACGCCTTAATAAGACTGAAGTCAAGATAATTTAAGTCATGTCTATAAATATATATATATATATATATATATATATATATATATATATATATATATATATATATATATATATATATATATATATATATTATAGGTGGAGTGGATTTTCATGCCCACGATGCTTTCAATATACACCTGGTGTATATGAACTTGGCGTGTAAAAAGGACAAATTTACACGATATGGTTGTGGCTAGAGGCGACGTATGCTTGCATAAGGCCAAGAACTGTTAAGAAACTTATAAGTTATAGAAGGACGTTAAATCCAGGATTGTGAGTGTTGCAAAAAAAAATTGCGAAATACAGCTGCAATTGCTTGATCTTAAATGTAACCAATTAATGTCATCATTTATAGCCCCAGAAAAATTAAGTCAATAATTACACAAGCGTAATTGATTACTTATGCTGTACATTTGTTTGAAATTTATTGACATGACACGATACCTGCTCAAAAAATCTGCGAACTATAGTACAGTTTGGTTTAGTTTTATTTTGCGTGTTTTTTTTTATTTTTAGCAGTAGGCATTTTGAAGGCTGGCGTCGCTGAATTTTCAAGGTTTCAATGTGAAAACCTCAGTCGATATCCTATTCCTAACACTCTCAGACAAGCGCTGGAGTCTAAGGCGGTATTATACTCTACGCACACCTTCGGCACCCGGATCCAGATGCCCACTGCTCTGATGCCAGTTACTTAGTGTTTCATGAACTGTCGCGCTTCGTTGTTGGCGCTGTGAACAAGCGCTGCAGGTAATGCTTTGAAAAGTTGAAAAAATCATCTGTTTTCTTGGAAATGTCAGATGCAGCTAACTCTGATAAATATACCAGATTTTCGATGTACGTTACTTCGGCTATACAAAGGTGCGCCAGTAGTATGACGTCCAGTAATATTAATGACTCGTATTGTGGACAATATTTCTAGGCACAAATTTTACACGATATTTCACTCCCGTTAATAGGTAAACTCGCTGTTTGTACAATGCACAAGGAAGAATATGCGCAGAGCCCGCTGGTACCCATGCATTTCGGTCGAGTTAATACGAATAATGATAACAATATTTGTACTGTCCTGAGAACATTTTCTTTTAGAATTTTTTAGCAGAGGAGTTTCTTTATCACTGAAATGAGAATATTTTTTTCTTATTCCATGCTTTATTTTGCATAGTTGCTCAATGAATAGTGTTCTCCTCATTCTAATGGCTGTGAACAAAACACCTGCAGCTCTTAACACAAGGATATCAGCTCTAAGTCGACCGAGTCCGACTATATAGCAGAGGCCCCTATGACATGAGCATCTACAGTTGAAGAGAAATAAATTATCCATCAAGCACCATGATACCTATTAGAGGCCACTACACTATTACAGGTGCATTAGTTTATTTCAACCATAACAGTAACTAGTACCATTTTTTTGTGCAATCAAAAAGTTTTGTTTTTTCAGTATCAGTTGTCGCTACTATCCGAAATAGCAAGGTATATTTGTAGCGAGTTATCTAAAGTTATTTTTTTACAACTAGTTATTTCGGACACCTTAGTTGGTGAATAGTTCTAAACGGGAATGAAAGCATCCATATTAGTCAGGCGCGGCTCTATCTCTAAAACAGCTGCCAACAAGAAAGTTTTAAATTCTGGTATTGAACAGTTTTATAATCAATTATCTTTGCACTACTTATGTTTACAACTATTCATATATTGCGTCTGCTGCACCACGCAGGACACCAGGAAAGCACAACATGCCAATCGGTGTTGCATACGGCTGTGCAGCCGAACAGTTTTATGCAAGCACATCATAAGAAAGCTTCACCTCTGTGAACGTTTTTGTAGACATTCAAGTCGTTACCAATAATCAATTAAAGGAAAAAAACAATTGAACTATCTGAAACAGAGTTCTTTCAAAAAATATTCACTTTTGCAAAATTACACAACAATATAGTTACACGCAACCGATTTCAAGTAGCAGTTGCGCACAGCTCCAGTTAAATCATTATTAGGCGTGGCGACCATGTACCAGGCAACGTTCCGGTAACCTCTTAGACAAGGAAGACTAGTTTGGAACGAGACTATAACCAACTAGGTCTCATGCGCATTCCTTCTCATATTGGACTGCTGCGCCTTCTAAAAAATTGCTGACAGGTGTTATTTCCATATCGACTAAATGTGTTATCATTTCATTCACTTACAAATGTTTTTAAAATCCTGACCTCAGACTTTCTCCACGCTACGTCAACACTTGTTTCTTTAACCAGTCGTCAAAGACTGTTTACCTTACTCTGAATGAACGTTCATATTATTAGTGCCGCATCTTGGTAAAATATATTCCCCTTTTTGCAGGACGGACGTAGACATTCTGGTAATAATCACCTGCTACTTGACGTTGCCAGAACAGGGAAAGTGTACAACAGTGCCACCGGATGCGCTAAGGAGCCCGAGCACATTGCTGCTCTCCATGGTAAGCTTTAACAGCAAGTTCAACTACGTACCCACGGCGTATCTGAAAGCTAGAGGGGACATCGCCTATAGAACCACTATAGGAGATCTTGAATGTCCTCGTGATACTGCTCCGACGTTCGCTTTAGTTGCTAAGTAACTGGGGCATAGGTGAGTCGAATGAGAGCACAAGAGTAAGAAATTGGAACTTTCTTACGTTATTTAAAGGATAATGTTTCCAAGCTCGCATGCACCTAAGCAAAGGTATGCCCAATACTCTTGGCGAGAGAAGCCCGCATGCCAACCCAAATATTGTCATGTAGAGGATGTGCGTTGCTTTCTTCGATAACACTGGCATGGAAACAAAGTAGACTTTAGCGACAATTCGGAGATCGGAACTTAAACGGCACTGTCCCTCTATAAAATTCATTACGTCGTCATCTTAGCCGAATGCTATAGAATAAGACAGGAATCTGGGCAACCATGTTTTACTGTCGCGTATTGTGTTCCACACGATCGGCTCAGAAAATAACTGGCACTGAATTAAATAAAAACTGGGAAACGTCTGTTCATGTCAAGAGGTGGGTTTTGCATGGCCAACCACTTTCATGACTTAATGGTGCTATAACAGCGCTTACGATCATAAAGAAAAACGAGGAACTAGAATTCTTTCCAAAAGAAAATAAAGCGAAGGAGGGCTCAGGGCGAGTCCTTCGACATCTTTTGTGAAAATATGGGCTAGATGTACTGAGTCCCTCCATCAATGCTTGCTTATTGTTTTTTGTCACGTCATTGATTACAATGGTGCATTTGGCGTGACGGGGGCGAGATTTCAATTACGATGAAATCAAATCTTAATCAATATACAAAAAAGCCTACTTCGAGTGTTATTAAAAAGTTAACAGCATGCTTAAACAACGATCGGAAACACGTGACGTTTTTCTAGCTCCTCATATGACATATGCAGCTGGACATAACAGGCATACCAGCCCTTGGTAAAACTCTTCAGACAGCGAAGTTTCTCCTTTAAAAGTGTTGACCACGAGGGCCGTCTTTCGAAGAGTTTAGTTCATGTTCCGTTTCTGGTAAGGCAGGGATAAATATTTTCATCGCCGAGCTTTTCGTGTGTTTTTCAGATTGAAATGTTTCACGTGTTCCTCCGCCGTGACTCGACGACTAATATCACAATACCATTTTTCTATTTCATTGCGACTCATGTGAAGTCCGTAGCAATCGCTTCACCAGATTGTTAGAGCGCCTTCACTATGGGATTTAGTTACAGCAAGAGGTCGAGGGCCAGTGGAAACATTAGCCCGTGTATCTTGCGTCTGGCGACCGTTGCCGAGTTCCGCGTCGCTGATGTCTCTGCTGTAGCACGAAGTATATTTCACTTCAAGAATATGTGTCGGTCAGGGCAGTTATCATAACATTTACTCTTAATTCGCAGGAGACAGCTTTGCCAATGGCGAAGTCGGGCTTCGGGGTCCCCGGACTCACCGTGGCATTCTCTTTGCAAATGGGCGTGCTGGTTTTCAAGATGGACAGGAACACGCAATATACTAAAGAAAACGCCATGTACCAGTCATGCACGACAATGGCAGTCTCAGACTACACACAGGCAAGTGTCTTCGCGACCCTTAAGACCTATAAATGATCTACTTCTTATAGGGCGAAAAGAGTTGGTAAAAAAACAACAAAAAATGACATAAAGCAGGCAGATAAATGTGATATATGCAGATATGCTGGCCGCACCGCCTTACCACTGTTGTTATAGATAAGGCTGTATAAACGAGCATACCTTGAAGAATGATTGGAGGGTAGGGTATTTCATTCTCAGCACTAATTGTAGCAGCAATATACATTCGGCGTTTTAGTGGAACGTTTATTCATTTATTTATTTATACTGCAGGCCAAAAGCTAGCCGAAGCAGGAGGGGCAATGCAATACAAAGCATGACAATGCAGAATACAACAGAAAGTCGTGAAAAGGATGCAGGCTGTAGCAGTGTCACTTAACAAAATTAAATGTATCACTAGCACAACAACTAGCAAAGCAAAAGTAAAAAACCGCAAATATGAATCTAGAAACAGATGGGCAAATTACTTGCCAGACAACCGAAAGTTTAAAAACATTAGTGTAAAGGAATTTGAAATACATACAATAAAGTATACTACGAATATTTGGACTAGCTTATAGGAGAAAAGTATTTTCCAAATCATCTGCGATGTTCTTTGACTGCGATACCTCTACGGGGTTGGAATTCCATTATTTTATAGTACGAGGAAAAAAGTATTCATCTGGTATACATGACTACAGAGCTTCTGCCCTCCCCCCCCCCCCCCCCTCATCATGATTTGTGGTATTGCAGATGACATCTTTGTGTCTCTATCTGATGTCGGAATTTGAAAGCAGCACAAGGAGCGGATTTCAGGGTGCCTTCCTGAGTATCCTATCCAAATACATGCATAATATATAATCTAACAGATTTATGCTGCCGTGAGGAGTTTTCCAAAAGAGGCTAAATTCACAAAGCTCTCGCAAACACCTGACAAGGGGACACGATTCTATAGTTTTAAGAATTATTGTCGAGTTGTTGACATTGCTTGGACATACACATCGTGTTAAGAGCAAAATTGTAAAATTAACACTAATGTCATCAAACGTTGGTGGTGTCATTTGTTGGCACCACACCCATACTTGCACAGTCAGTTGCTATCGTAACATAAGAAAAATTGTTTACTCCACATGAAGCAATATAGAAGCATTGGCCAGTGAGAAGATGACGTCCCATATTTTGCTGAGAAGCTATTTAGAACGCCAGCTTTTGGGAACTTTGCTTCGCTATTCTCTATATTCATAATCGACAAAAGATTTCTTCGAGGTTAGGTTTAATAACTCTAACGCGTATCATAGCAAGAGAAGCTCAAAACCAAGATAATTTTGACCACGTATGCAAACATTTCCCCTTAAACATGGCAAATTACACGTCTGTGGGGTTCATTCTTTTGGCGAAATGTAGTCGAAATAAATACGCGTTCTTTTAATGGTGGGGCTTTTATTAAGGTTGGCTTTCCACCGAAACAACGCTATGCCAGAAGTGACAAGTTGTGTAGATGTGGAAACATGTGCCCTGGCCTTCACTGCTGCCGCATAATTGCTCGATGAGCTGATTTCAGTACTCAACTATAATGCCATCGGCAAAGTGGACGTCATTGTGCGGAGGCACGGGGGACGCAAGTCGAAGTGCTATAACACGATGTAGAGGTATTATTATAACACACGTTATCTTGAAAGAAGTGTTCATGTTACTTGTTTGGTTTTTGCTTACAGGGTTTATTGTCTTAAATCAATTCAGCCTATGAGCGACGCCAGTTGACGACTGCAGCACTGTCTAGATATAGAATGCACGAAAACAATGAACCAGCCATAGTTGTCATTGGGAAAACCATATACAAATGCGGCGTCGTCATAAAGCACGATCACATTAGAACATTTGTTCTTGTGGATTCGTTGTTGCTGGGCTGGCGGTGCAATGATCTGTCAGTGGAGCGCCCGTTTCCGCCTGAGTTCGGGTACCTGACGAAATATGAAGAAAAATGCCGACAACGAGCCGCCGCCTGTTGCGGGGAGCACTGACTGAGTCGCCCTCGGCGTTTCGTGGACGAACGCGCGAAGCCAGAGATGCTTACTCTTTGCGTCTAACTACAGGGCTAAAGCGTATATAACTGTGGCGAAGGCCCTTACACTGCATTGCTTGAGTGCGAATGTAGGTCATTGGCAATATATATTTACTGGTCGTTCAAACCTTGGAGCTGTTGGGTTGCATTGGTCATTTGGTGACACTAATTTGGCATCAACGTTGCTGTCAGTGGAGACTTACTCAGGAGCGTCCAATCTTCGGCTACACAAACTCCCGACGATTTGATTAGGCTGCGGGAATGACGTCCTACCTTAGGAGCATGTGGGATTGCCACGCAAGGCAATCGCGTTTACGGTTAGGCACTTGATTCCGGCGGTACACCTATTCCGATTACGCAGAGCAGACAGTTGAAGTAGCGGTTTGTGAATACCGAAGCAAGTGTTGTCGGGTCGACTAGGTATAAAAAGCAACGAATAAAGTATGCTGGTGCGATGGTTGGCTGGCCTGTGTCGCTCGTTAATAACTACAAGTTATTAACGATGCGCCACTATTGGTGCGCTTACTCCCAGGCACCCTCAGAGTGAGTGGGGGTAGCCGTTCCAGTCACAAAGAAGATGCCCTCGACTTTCGTAGCAAACGCAGCCGGAGGTTAACTACCTGTAGTTACAGAAGGGGGTCGCTGTTTGGTGCCCAGCTTTCGATGGTTCAAGCCAGAGTAAGGGTCGGAATCAGTATTAACAAACAAAAGAAACTATACACAGCAAGAGATGACACAGAATACACACTAATAAGAATGCAAAGACAAGAGATTAACTGAAAGGCCATACAAAACACGTAAATAAAGAGGCTTTCAATAAACACGGGTGCTTTAAAATACTGAATAATACACGAGAGTCAGAAGAAATAAAGAACAAATTGTTCACCGGGCACTGTCGCAGACCGGTGTTTGAAGATTCCCGATGTGGCCGCCCTGTTGACTTGCGGAGCAGCGGGTTAACCATGGCAGCCAAGCAGTAGCATTGCAACACTCGCTGCAATACTGCCTCTAACACAGTCCGACTGGCACTCCAAGTGATGCGGCTATGCGACCTGTGTCTTACAACGCGCCAAAGCAGGTGCGCACATAGCCAACTTTCGCTAGGCAAGCATACTCTTCCTCCCGCCGAGACGCGCGTCGTTAATGGTCCGCTTCGGCCAAAATTGTGGAGAAATCCGGTTGCTTCTCCGGACGGATGAGTCACCGTCGCCGCCAAGTGTTGAGGAGGGGGTGACTCCGATGCGCTGTAGGCTACGCGCTCTCCTTACGAGAAAAAGGAGACACTTCTCCAAAATTCTGCAACCCTGTACGCAATGCCACGCGCGCGCTTCCTAAAATGTGCGTATATTTGTGACAGCCTGTAATGTTCTTCTAGTGAGCTCACCGCGAAGAGCTCAAGCTGGCCGGTGTCAGCGTGCAAGCTGAGCAGCGTCAGTGGCAGTGCGCCACTTTTAAGAGTTTAAAACTGTGCATGTAGTCGACACCTAAATTACAGCGGTAAGCATTCACAACTACGACGAAAATGTATTCGACAGAAGAAATAAGTTATGCGGCCACCACGTGCACCGCTATAAATTCGCCCCAAGTGAGATCAGCGCTGTTCTTTTATTCGGCGAACGTACCTCTTACGAAAATCTGGCGGCAAAGTAAACGGCAGAAGGCGGTGTTTGCAGCCATCCACCGACAACTGTGTCACGAAAGGTGCGCTTGTGTTGGCGTTTGGGTGTATAGTTCAATGCGGAAATGAGTTGACTTAATCTCGGCGAATATTTTACGCGCGATGCGCTTTCGGGAGCGCAAACGCCTCCTCACCGGGAAAGAGTTTAAAAAGAGGGGGGGGGGGGGGGGGGGCTAATGATGGCGATATTATGGAAGGAGACAGGTGCGAAAGAGGAATTAATAGTGGAATGCATATTGGAATGAAGCGCTGTCGAATATCGTTGAGAAAGGAAACACACTACGGTAAAGGGCAGAATGCATAAGGAGATAATGCCGCGAATCCTTGTAATCTTCATTTATTTCTGCTGGTAGCAACTGGCGTGCAGCCTTCAGCTCAGTATCGCCGAGGCTCGGCTTTATATTCTTTGTCGCGCAAGACGCGCCGAGATGTATCTCAAACAATTCTAGCCGTCCGCGTCTGCTTTACTCGGTTCCGCGTTGTACTAGTAACATATTTTGCGCCTTTATCTAGGTGCTTCTGCGCCTACTTTATTAGAGTCCAGGCGAGTTTGACGAGCATTCGTACTTCAAAAATAAACCGGCACACTTTCTGTCATCGCCGCCGCAAAGTTGTTGATTCTTTCGCGGTGCATGTCAACCCAATAACGAGTTTCTCTAAGTGAAGTCCCAGCGTCTTCGATTGTTGCTTGCGGTTTTGTGACTACCACGCGACAATATTACTCTGAGAGTAAGAGGGAATTAATAGAGAGGGGCAGACGCGTGCCAAGAGAGCTCTCAAGCTGCAGTACTGCATGGGGAAGGCATCACTCCCCCATGCAGTACTGCATGGGGAAGGCATCACTCCCCAACACATGGTTCAAGATGGCATCATGGTGGCAGCGCAATCTTGAACGAGACTTGTATGATTTGTATGCTTGTATCTGTATTTTTTGCAGAGCTGTGTAAACGACCTGCTAATCTTGGACACCGAACGGATCGTAGTCACCATGACCGATGCGGAGACGTTGGAAAGGACCGGAAACAAATTTTTTCTCGCATTCGACATGATAGATAACATGAAGGATAAGGTAAACTATTCCTTTTTCACGCGCAACACGTTCTACTGGCCATACATTAGGAAACGTTCTCGGACGACATCACATTCGCGACAGCTGAGCTCTCAAGTTGACCACTTATTTCTTCCAAACTAAGATACTTGTCAGTGCTATTAACAAATTTGAACTTTTGAAATTTGAAAAATTTAAAACCCACTAAATGAAACTATGTGCGGCGATAAGGGCTGCTTTCTAAAATACAAAATAAAAAATATATTTTATAAATATTATAATAAATGATAAATGATATAAGTGACATGATCATCGCAATAAAGACATTACTGTCCTACTCATTATTTTCCTTATCTAGCGACTACAGTACATAGGCTACTGAACTAAAGAAGTTCCCAAATACGGCCGCTCTCTTACATGATTTTAGGTTTGTCCAATGCCGAATTGATTATAATTAAGCGTTTTGCCTCCATTTCACTTGACCTCCTTTCCTGTCAATTATTCCTTAACTAGCACCTATAACGTCAATCTCGATGCAGATATCGGAGTTGTTAATGAAGGTGTGACGAGCAGGTTTCGTATTGCGGAAATCGTAATATTCGTGCACGTCTGCTGAATGCTTGGTTACGCAATGGTCTTGAGCCAAATTCGCCAAGCCAACACAGCTGGATTTTGTGCGTCATGGCTCAAACACTTGCGTGTGTCAACAATATAAGGATGTAGCTTTAACGCTGTCGATGGTACAAGAACGGTCTTTCCATGCTTTTTCGATTCACGATACCTCGGTAGAAGTTTCATGTAAGATCGCCGCTGGGCGCTAGAGGCGAAGCTGTGCACTGGCGGGTATCGATCTCCGCCAGAGCTGCATTTCCGTCTAAAAGTTCTAAATCTCTATTTTTTGGTTTGGTTTAGTTTTAGGGGCTTAATGTTCCAAAGCAACTCAGGCTATGAGAGACGCCGTAGTAGAGGGTTTCGGAAATTCCGACCACCTGAGGTTTTTTGACGTGCACTGACATCGCCAGCTCACGGGGGCCTAGCTTTTCGCCTCCATCGGAAAGCAGCCGCCGCGGCCCGGATTCGATCGCGCATCCTTGGGAACAGTAGTCGAGCGCCATAATTACTGCACCACCACAGCGGGGCCCTAAATATCTGGCGATTGCCGTATTGAGTGACGTTAGGTTGTGCTCTCTACTAGACAGTTTCAAGGGAGACGAGAACCACGTTAACTATACGCAAATCCCTCAAGGCAGCACCCGTCAGACGTGAGAGTAACTGCGGCGCATAAAACCCGCTGCAAAACGATATTGGTGCCATTGTAGAGCACAACGCCGTTTTCCTGTCTCCTACCTACAGTCTGTTCCCCCCGAACGCAATACTTAACCACGCGCAAGCAAAAATGTCACCACAGTCTTTTCTCGACTCCTAGAGCGTGACTGCTACGCTAAATGCACAATAACCGCCCTGTCAGAAGTTTGATTCTGTTATTTAGTTATTCAAGGAGAAATCAATTCATTATTAAATATAACTGCCTTTTTTATTGGAATCTGTGAAATTAACATGTTTTAATTATAATATTCTTCCAGAAATACTTTTCAGCGCACCCCGACCTACATGTACCGCTTCTTTTTTGTAGCGCTAATGTCATCTCGAGCTAAACGGTTTTGTGTCTAGATTTTAAACTTATTTGGGGTATGCAGAAAACGTGCTGTTCTCTGATGTTCATATTAGACAAAAAAAAAACGCGGTCATATCCTGGCAAAGAAAGATTACTTGTCCCTCCCGAACTTCCTCCTCCTTTAGTGTACGCCTTATTGTTGTTCCAGTTGCATCTTCTAACTGAAGCCCACTGCATGTACTGTCTATTAGGTACCACGGCAGCCACCATCCGCGTATTACTTCGATATCTGGCTGTTAGTAGACTTTGTTTATACAGTCATGCTTCGCCAATATGGCGTTCAAGTAGGGGGATTTCAATCTAAACACAAAACGTTACAGAGCACAATTATTCATTCAACCCGCAACAAAAAGCATTAAAAGACATTTGTGATAGGTCAGGAGGCAGAACATTCAGGGCACGCGCTGAAAGAATACCGCAAAAACGTCAGCCTTATAAGGACTAATTGCCGTCTTCCTAGCGCGTACGCCCGTTGCCTAGGACATATTTTCAAGCCTAAATATCCTGCTTTTCATGTTTGTATCTCATTTCGAACAAGGCTTCCGTGCGGGAGCCGGAACGCTAAGTATATTCGTTTTCTTGGTCGTGATTTTTTTTTTTTTCATCTCCTTCAGAAATTGTGCATTGCCATCAACATGACATGGGACTAGGCTCAGGATTCTGCTTTTAATCAGCCCTCGTCAGTTCTTACACTCAGCCACGGGTGGGTATGTGCTTAAACTGACTTTTCTACATCTTTTCAGGCCAGTTTCGTCATGGAGACAAAAGGAAGACGGGAAAACTTTACGTGGTTTTTGTTTAACGTTCACCTAACGGACGCCGCACAGTTTTGTCTTGCCGGCGGGGCCTTCGCACGCGTGCACAGCTTCAGAGAGTTCTTCCGCGATACATGGTTGCGCTTGAACTAAGAATAATCACGTTCTGGCCCCTTCGAGTGCGTGTTCCTTTGGCTGGCCGTCTCTCTACGGTATCTAAGCGGCATCGTAGATAAGCATTCTCCGGTTCAAATGTGCATTGTTCGGCGGGAATGGAATGTAAATTTAAGCAGGAAATAAAATGAGAAGACATTCTTTGGCTCATCGGTAGCGTGGAAAGAATGTGTCCACGGATCAATGACCACGAGTAGTGTATACAGGAGATGAGGTCGATAACAACGAGAGAGTAACTAACGGTAAGTAGGTAATTACAGGTTGAGCTTCGTGCTAAATTTCATGCGATGGCGGCGGCAAGCGACCTCGAACTGTTCACTCAAAAAGAAGCCTTGGTGTCACTTCCCGCCTCACTCGGATCAGCTGAAAAAACTTCCCGAGATCACCGCAGAATCTGCTCTGGAGGAATGCGTAAGCCTGAGTGTTGTGTTGTCCGCGAGATGTTTCAGCCGGATTCCTCGAGTGGCAGATACTGTGCCTTTCCTTTCCTGTAAACCTATTAATTGGTTTTAATTAACTGCCTAACTAACCCAAACCAAGCATTTTGTCATTTGCACATCTTTCTTTGGCGCTGTATCCGATTGTACCATTTTTGCTCTCATAAAACAATTATTTCCCCTCATTGAGTGAGTGATACAGGGCATTTACTTTCCTGTAAATCCCTTCATTAGCTCTAATAAGTCACCTAAGTTACCCGCATCAAACATTTTGTCACTTGCATATCTTTCGTTGATGCTCTATTCGATTGTTTCATTTTTTTTTATATAGCAACTAGTTTCCATGCTTATGCATTAAAGGAAAATTTCGCTTGTCGCCCTGGAATGTACTCGCTATTATGAACCGACGTTGGCTAGCCGTTACTGGTTTGTCATATAACTTCTTCTAAGTGCGCTGTGTTATCTCGTTATCTCGTTATCTCGACCACCACTGGTGCTGTTGCACCTTTGCTGTAGAGATTTTGCATCAGTTGTGAGGTAGCCGTGAAACTGAAATATACAGAACAGTCTATTTGTCGCGGACAGCGTAGGTTCAACATTTCAAGCTTGCTACGAACAAGCGCCAAGGTGATATGCAGGTCGATATGATACAGGTGTCCGATTACTAGTTTCTCGTAACTGAAGCTATATCTTCGATACTACTCAAGGGTGCCTATCCTCAATTACATAGTTTTCTGTGTCACAAGATCAAGGAAGACTTTGGCGTGTTTATTAAGCCGGATCACGCTGGTTGGTTGGTTGGTTCATAGGAAGGGAAAGGCGCAGTATCTGTCACACTTGCTCTGTGGACACCTGAACCGCGCCGTAAGGGAAGGGATGAGGGTGGGAGTGAAAGTGGATAGAGAGAAAGGGGGGCCGTAGTGGAGGGCTACGGAGTAATTTCGACCACCTGGGGATCTTTAACGTGCGCTGACATCGCACAGCACACGACGCCTCTTCGTTTCGCCTCCATCGAAACGCAGCCGCCGTGGCCGGGATTCGATCCCGGGAACTCCGGCACAGTAGTCGGGCGTCTTACCACTGCACCACCCCGGCGGGGCATCCGGATCACGCTGGCAATGCAGGATTTTGCACGATCTGTCTTCTCCAGCGCAACCTCGCCGGCTTGTTCACCGCCGCTTTACATAACACCTCTGCCGTAAGAAAAATATTTTAGGGCATGGCGTCCGCTGGATAGTGTGAAATGATATACCCATAGCCAGTCGAGCAGCAGGCACATAAAAAACTAACATTATCTAAATTGCCCCAAGTACTTACCATTGAGGAATCAATCGCCAAAAGGTATAATCTAAGACTAATCCAGAGTGGTCGTAGGCCAAGCCAGAAGTCCGGGATCCAGTGCAATACCCACATGCCAATTCAATGATGAATCTAGTAGTCATACCGAAATAAGTTATGACGAAAATAATAGTGAAAATTCAGAAATTGTACAAAAGCGAAAAAATAACGAACGGAAAAATTAAAAAAGGCTTTTGCCTTATTGCATCCAAGTAGTAGTACTAAAATATTTAGCCCGGTACAGGGCCGCCCGCAAACAATTCAAGGAGTGCAGATTACGGGTTACTAGTAGATCGTCCTCCACCTCGTCCTCGCACGGCGCAGCCGTTTCGAAATATTGGGGGGTGGGGGGGGGGGTGCTATTTTTCTAGCAGAGCGACCTCTTCTAAGTGGGGCTTTCATTTATTTTTAGTGGAATGGGGGCGCTTTTTAGAGTCAATAATAGGGTGCGGCAATGCACTCGCCTCCCTGGTCACCGAGCCACCCAAGTCAACAATACGGCGAGGTTGGCTTAGGAATACCGTCGTCTGTCATTTTCTTATTCGGTGGTGGAACTACGCGGTGAGGTGCGGCTCTGGTCGCCGGCGGTTTCCGACCGCGCCATAGTCCGGCGTCTCGTCCGCCGCCCGCGGATCAGGCGGAGCCAGTGCTGTCGGATGAACTCGTGTGATTCGGCTTTACGCGAGGAACCGAATGGCGATCGCCATCGCCATGATGCCTCGTCGCGTTGCTCTTTTTCGCTCACATAGAGCTCATTTTAAACATTAGAACATTATGACAATAAGACAATGACAATGACAAGTGGTAGAGGAATGTGTGCACTTGGGACAAGTAGTGACCGCAGATCCGGACCACGAAAGGGAAATACTAAGAGAATAAGATTGGGATAGACCGCATTTGGAAGGTACTCAATCATTATGGCTAGCGGCTTATCGGCATCGCTCAAGACGAAAGTGTATAACTGTTGCTTCTTACCGGTACTCACCTAACGGGCTGAAACATAGAAGTTAACGAAAAGGTTAACGAAATATTTTAGGTGTAGAGTTAAGAGATAGGAAGTGTGCCGAGTGGTCAGAGAAATAAATCAAGTTACGGACATTCTAGTTGAAATAAAGAAAACGAAATGGGTGTGAGCAGGGCATGTTGCACGAAGAGAGGACAACCGATGGTCTGGGAGATTAACCAATTGGATTCCTTGGGAAGGTAAGTGCAGCAGAGGGCAGCAGACAATTAGGTAGGTGGATGAGGTTATAAAATTCGCAGGGGTCAAAAAGATGCAGCCAGCACAGGGCAGGGATAATTACAGGAAAATCGGAGTGGCTTTCGCCTTTTAGTGGATATAGTCGGGCTGACGATGATGACGATCACAATGTTACACGCACAAAGTGCAATATAATGAATACTCATGATAATGATAATGAGAACAGATAAAACTGATAATCTAACTTAATGGGACTTTAGGTCAAGATCAGTGGTGATCATATGACATCTTCAGATTTAATGTACAGTTAAGATTGCTGTAAAGATAGTAGTAGCTAAAGCGGTAGTTAATAATAAGAGATAAAACTGGTAACGCAACTCAGTAGATTATACGGTCAACCTTAACGGTAATTATAGGACGTCATCAGAGAGAAAGTTATCTATAAGATTGTTAATGAAAGTGACAGCATATCTTAGCGATTCCTAATGATCATCATTAGCAGCAGCAGGACCGTACCAGCGGCAAGGCGAGGGTCTGTCTCATATTCCTCCATTCCTCCAATTAAGTGGGTCCTGTGTTAAATGCACCCACGTAACTTCACTCAAACTTCTTAAGCTGATCTGCACATCACAGTTTATGCTGCCTGCTCCTACGCTTTCCTTCGCTGGGAATTCAATATGTTACTTAAAAAAAAACATAGATTATCCTCTCCCCGCATTACATGTCCTGCCCAAGGCCATTTTTTCATCTCGATTAAGTCTAGAATGTCCTTAATTTCCCACTCTGCGCGCTTCTTATCTCTTGTTGTTACACCTACCATTTACCGTTACATAGTTCTGTGCGTTTCCCTCAATTTCAACTCTGAGTAAGCCTCCACGTGTCAGCTGTGGTAAAATGCAACTGTTATTGACTTTCCTCTTCAGTGGTACCATTACGTGCTACTCATAATATGCGAGTACCTGCCAGATACGCTCCATCCATATCTTATTCTCCTAGTTATTTCCCTTTCATGATCCGGATCTGATGTTACCACCTGTCTACGTTGACATATCCGCCAAATGCGTCCAATGCTTGGGCACCCATTATAAACTACAGTTCCTTTACGAAGCTCTTGACTTTGTCTTAATCTTATGCCTCTCACTTTACGTCTACTTTTAAGCTTTTCCTGTGCGGGCCATTAATCAATCAATAGGTGTGTTTGTGCAGCGTCACAGAGTCCGCTCGCCATACATACTCACTTAATCGGTGTCACTGTCTACTTTAGTGACTCTTGGGACATCAAGGAGAGGAAGCTAGATTAACCTAGTGCGCTGGTGCGCCTGACAACAAGAGATAAGGAAAGAGAGGAGGCGATAACTTAGCGGTTAAGGTTATTCACTGGTAGAGAGCTTCCTCTGCACAGATAGGTGTACACTTTCTTGAGTAGAAAATAACACATCATTGCTTCACAGCGTACAGAGAAAGAGAGAGAGAGAGAGGCAACATTTATTAAAGCTAAATTGGCATGGGCTAGATGGTCGGTGCCCCTAGTTAAGCGTTCCGCTGGAGGCAGCTGACTAGCGGTGCAGCATAAATTTCATTATTATTTTGTGAATTTTTTTAGGAAATATTCTTATCACTACTTCTCAAAGCCAACCATTTGTTTTGAAGAAATATTTTGTGACCCAGACAATCGCTGTTCGTTCTTTTTCATCGAGAAGTGCCCTGTTATGCTAGATGAGGAAGAAGCGTCATTACACCGCTCGAGCTAGAAACGCGCGCCGCGGGTCTTCAACTGCCTGCGTACTGCCTGCGTGAGAAGAACCCAGAGTTTTTTCGCAGCTCGACGAACCGTTGCTTCTGTGCTGCTCTTCCGCTCTTCCTGCCCTTGGTTCTCTTCCCTGGTTCTCCATTCTAGACTTGCCGTTTCCAGGTCAACCTTCTAGCCATGGGTGAGTGGAGATGTACTCAAGGTGGAGCATGCTGGTAGGACGTCACAGGCAACAATAGGCTAGTGCGCGATACATCTGACCTATATATACTCTTTCAGTGTGCCTTTGACTAGCGCTGTAGTTTTTGTTGCGAGTTGTTTTAGAGCGTAGCTCTTTGGAGCGCGTTCCTGCGTTTCGCGGCGTTGTCGTCGCCGTTGTCCCTCGTAGCTAGGTTCTGCACTGCGCATGTGCGCGCCGCCGCGGATGGCTGACTGAGTGCGGCAGGAAAGCGTCTGCCGGCATCGCATACTTCCGGTATAATTGAGGATTCTGCCTAGAAGGAAGGTGAACTTTGATGCGTTCAACGGAACGCTGGTTATGTTCGATGCAACGCTCGGTATTCCGCACCGCCCAAGCCGAAACGCATAGCCACCGCCGTTCGCCGCTTCGAATAACCTGCCTATATGTATAGTTTATTTCTGTCAGTTCTTTTTAAGCCATGAGCGAGGCAACCGGTGGAAGTCCTTCGTCTGCCGCTGCGTGCACAGTTACTTCGCCTAGTGCCACCGCTGACTTTCCTGTTCTAGCGCAGGCCAAATATGAGTTTCGGTCAAGAAATTTTTGTTGAATGTTTTTTTGGAAAAAGGAATGTGTGTGAAAAATAAAAAGTCTGTAATGCTTTGTTCAAATTTTTTGCCTCGTTCTATTGAAAAGCTGATGAGCTGCGCTGAAATTTCGCATTATAAAGTAACGTAATCGTCGGCATTTCTTTTAGTTGCTTTTCTGTTGTTCTTATCGACGCCTTATTTTTTCCCGCTTTTATTATTTCAAACTAGGATTTCCTAAGCCTAAGCTTATTACACTGTTTTGTGCTAGTCCGGCGTTATACCTTCTCGCCGTATTTTTTGCTTCATACAAGAGCTCGCTGAGCTGATTGGATTGTTTTACGCTTTTGTGACGCCGTGCCGTTTTGAACTGTTTTTCAATGAAACAGCCCGGCAATATTGTTATGTTTTGCTTGATTTGCTTGCTTTTTATCTTTATCGGCTTACCGGGTGTGTAAGTGGGCTTTATGGCATACACCCCCTTTTTTGATGTCCCGCTTGACGGGAATATGAGGACTTTAAAGGTTTGATTTCGGTTTTAACTTTTTGGGGCGGCTCAGATTAAAGCGATTTTCTTATCCGTGAATTATTAGATGATGTCTGATATCTTGTCCGGAACTTGTTCACGTTATGACTGTAGCTGAGACGCCTTGCATTTTTTTTCGATCGGTAAAGCTGCTAGTCTGCGTGTTTGCCTGTCGTGACTTTTTTTCTTCCTTTGCTCGGAAGCGCGGCTACTTTCTTGTTTCAGTTTCTCTTCCTGGAAGGAGAAGCAAATTGTAATATCTGCCAATCTTAAGATATGTCTTCGCACCGTATTTATCGCTGAGCGTTTGATTGGTCGCGACCGCAGAAGGTCGCCCGGGCTCCGTCAGGCCTTCTCATTCCTTTAATCGGAAAAATTGATCTTCCCACCACCTGTCGAGTGGTATCGATATTCGGGAGACTAGTGCTCTTAAAATGGACGCGCTTGCGGTACCAAAGTTAATTTGTTTCACAGGACGTAAGCAGGCTGCAGAAATTTGCAACGGCAGGTTGCCGCTCAAACCCGTTGACTCATCGCGTCGGAAAGTAAAATTTGGGACTCCGATTACCAAAACAAGAGAGACGGGGGTGCAGTACCAAAGAGTCTTAAAATTATTAGAACTAAGCCTCGCTATCTCGCGTCATCATTTCAGCTGTCAAATCAAAACATTGTTAGTGAAACACAACTTTGCTCAAGTTAAACACTCTCTGAGCAACGCTCCTTTTTGTTCCACAGCCGACCAGTCCGCTTTTCCAGAGCCGTCCATGATGCAGGCGGGAGAGACAGGTACGTAAATGTACCGGAGAGCAAAGTCATGGATTCGCTTAGCTGCAGTTGTTGCCAGCGGATGCACGCTTTTGACAAACGCTTAGCGCATTTGCATTACATCTACGTGATGCCAAGTAGCCAGAATGTACTTGTCCTATTAATGCAGTAATCGGAGCTGTTTCACGCATCCATTACCGGGGGTGACTAGTACTATGTGATTGTTCAAAATGTAGAGTTAGTCTAATGCAGCTGAGAATAATTGCTCATTAGCATTAGCCTTGTTTACCATTTTTCTCATGATCTTTTCACAAGAGAATACGTTTGCTACAGAGCCTCGAATCAGACTCCCACAGGCCAATGACAGTAACCTCTACAAAATCTGTACTTACTGCCCGTTACGTCAATACGTGCAGAACACTTATGTTTTTAACATCAACGGCTCATATAATTATGCAGACACAGGCAGGTTGGGCAGCGCAAGTTTCAGTTTGTGTTTTGTTTCCTCCTTTGCAGGCCAGATGTCCAGAATGCGTAAGTAATCATGGTTCAACGACAGCCGTTTTAGAGGGCGCTTAGACTAGCTCTAGATGTTCATAACCAACTCGTCTAACTGGCGAATGTGTACGTTCGTAAAGCTAAACTTGACGGCGGACGAAGAAGAATGATGCATAAATGCTTCCATTATAAAAACGAATGTTATCTATACATACCAACTTGTTATAAGCGCAATGCTCGGCTTCCGCGCTTGCTTGCGTACGGTATGTTGGAGAAAAAAACTTCCATACTGCATTAATTGCTTTGTTTTTTTTTTGCGGGGGCTGCTCTAGTGATCCTTAAAAAGTAACTTTTCATGACTTCGTCTTCACTAAGCTATGCTCTCAGAGGGCTCTCTGCTACAAGGAGTTTAATGATCTATGTTATGGCTCCAAAAGCACGGAGAATCGATTAAGCTTTGTTTGCCTTCTGAACACTGAATCACCAGTCACCTCTCGCCTGTCGCAAAAATAGTACGTCAAACTTTGTGATAACAGCATGAAAACATTATCTACGAGCACATTCAGTGTTTGGTCTCACAAGCAATCTGAATATCTTGTACATTTCTTTAGCATCCGACGAACAGCAGCAATCGTAAGTACATGAAGCCTCCCTCCCATTTCAATACCTATAGTATTTCTTTTTTGAAGCGAAAGCCTCTCTTGGATCATGAAACGAAGTCCCATGCGCGAGAGTTGTGCGCAAGATATTTGCATGTGATCTGTTAATGGGATCAGTGCATCGAGCCTGTGCACTGATACGTAACTTATCAATCCTCCTGATGGCGTCCTTAGGAAAATAGAAACCCTCTATACACCCGAAATCAAACCTCCATTCGTCAGATCCCCAACCCAGCGCTTCAACCAACTGCATCGCGCCAGGGATCGTGAAACGTACCTCATAATTCTCCTTATATGTCTACCGTGAGGATGACTACTGCGATGAGGAAGACGCTGCAATTAGTGATAAAGAAAATAGTCATGATAATGCCGGTGCATTTACTTGATAATGAGAATGAGAGAAACGTGATGCACCATGTGCAGCTCATGCTTTCGCATTTCTGCAGTGCAGATTACACCGTGCTCAGTGGTTAGGGCACTCGGCTCCTGAACACAAAGACGCTTGTTCAATCCTGGAAACTACGACCGCTTTTTGATGTGGCGAACTTGAAGGTGCCCGTATATAGATTTAAGGCGAAAGCCTTACTAGGCGCGTAGACTTCGGAGGTGTCCGCACGAATTTAAAAACGTCTCTCTCCACAAGGAATCGGACCACTATTCCTCCTATCCTCAGCCGAGCGCCGAAATTACTGCGCCACGCCATATTCCTGAAAAACCGATCGTGATACTCCTTGTCTAGCCTGAGGATAATAGTTGCAATTACTACGGCGATGCAGTCAGACAGTGATAATGATGATAGTAGCTGCGACAACGACAGTGCGTCTAATTCACAATGATGACAGTAGCAGCGAGGATGATATGCGCATAAGAAGGAAAAAGAAGAATCTTGGTAGTTTTGGCGAAGACGACGACGACGTTCGAGCAGTGTCGGCTGGTGCCTGCAGGAAAGGCCTGTTATGTGAAAGCCTTGTCTCCTGTCTCCGCTCTCTGAAACCTCAAGCTGAACTACCCCCGTATCGTCTTGGTAGAGGTGTGCACCTATGCACCTGTTAAATGATTTGACAAAGTCTGGCATTAGAGGGTTATAACGTTTCTTTATGTATAACTCCAGTTTTGACATACTAGCGGAAGTCAAAAAATGGAAACAGGCATGGGCTGGGCATGTTGTGAGAAGAGAGTGTAACCGATGGTCGCTAAGGGTAACAAATTGGATTCCAATGTAAAAAAACGTAGCAGGGGGCGGCAGATAGGTGGATCGGATGATGCTAAGAACTTCCCAGGACTCAACTGGATGCAGCTAGCACCAGACCGGGCTAATTGGAGGCATATGAGAGAAGCCTTCGTCCTGCAGTGAGCATTGTCCGGCTGATGATCCTGATAAAATAGGCCTGCGACATTCTTTGGAGCTATTGGGTCAATGCTGAGTAACAAATGTGGCTGGTGAGGAGTCCTTTTCAAATATTTACGCCACTCTGTCGATGACAGGTACGCATTTCTCATTTTAGTGAATTTTGTAGAGGCGCAATACGAACGAGAGCACTTAATACAAGTACAACTGCATGTATTTAAGGTCCTGCCCATGCGATTATGCGCTGTTGAACAATGTTCTGTCGGGTATATTTTTTCAAACGAAATTCTGCATTTGACTCGGTATGGTGAGGTATTAAGCGCAGGGTAAATTAGACTGTAAGCCTCCACATGGTACTCAATAGTTTCTGCTCTGGCAAGGAAAAGTTATTAAATTGCTTCTTAATTTGAACCCACGATTTTTATCCACAATAAAAAATGCATAGTTTTGCAACCTTGCTACATTTCACCTTCTTTTTCAGCCAGCCATATAGGTCGTACGTGGTAGCAAGGCACTTATTTGCAAAAGCAGAACTTCCACAATATTATATGTCAAACTCTGCCTTGAAATCATTTCTTGCAGCCGCATCGCAGATTTATTGACGAATGCGCGAGGCCATCCCGCGTCAACTTCGTTTCTGAAGCGTTGGAACACATTACTTGTTTTGACGTATATTCTTGCGGTGTAAAAATTATATTTGTGCTATGTTACTACATTGATTCCCACATTTTTGTCTCATGCACAACATCGGCAATAAACCATCCCTCAGTATTTCTCATGGGCAGTACATGAGGGATGTTGCACACTAAGCTAACTTTCATGCTTCTAGCACCATGATAGCCGAAGTATAATGCATGACCACGTGGAAAGGTTTGTAAACGCTACGGTCAGTGATCCCCAGTGGTCAAAGTCAAGCAGACAGTGAGCGGAATAGGCAGTGGTGTCAGTACGAACTGCCCAGTTATGAAAGCTAGATGTTTGCTGTGTAATAATCAGTGCATGATTAATATCCGATGGCAATTCGCAGATCAGTGCACAATGATGCTATGTATGCTTCTTTAACCTTTCTGAATAGTTGACTGGGGTGGGCAAAATGTAATGTTTGAAACGCAGTTCTTTTCATACGTGTCAGATCTGTTCTGTGAGGATAAAACTTTGCAATCTCAATACATAGACTATCCTTTCAGCGAAAATGACTCTCTGATCCTCTTTTACACTCGCTTTCTGCAGAGATGACAGAACTCATTTCATATACCTGTGCTGCTTTATACTTCTTTCCGGACTTGTCGCCCTAGTCGTCTTCCTGGTTGGCTTCACCGGTGACTGTGAGTTTTTGCCAGTCAATAATATTTTTTGTGCCATAAATAAGTGCAGTATCGCCTTAGGTGCATGGAGCCATATAGATTCTCCTTGGTCTCACTCTGGAATGTGCCGGAGATTCTATAAAACCGCAAGCTACCCTTGTTTGACCACATAAGACCTCGCATTCCAATCACAGGAGAGGCAATGCCTCATTGCGGAATGTTTTAATGATAATCGGGAAATTCAATATGAGCATTTTTTTTGTCACAGAAGTAGATATTTTGAAGCGTTGATGCTATTGAAAAATAATATATTCAGCGGAAAGTCACTAGGGCGGAAAGAAGTGACTCTCATAGACACAACGCTACACGGGAAAATGCGTAAGCAACCGTTCTGTGTTCCTCCTATACAAAGATGAGACGTTACATCGCTCAGGTATGCTGGGGTGTTCGATGTGGCATGCCTTCGTGGCGCTGCTGATAATGCGGGTGGTAGAAATCTTATGCGGTAAATGCACGTGACATTAGACAGCCGTCTGAAGACACAAATACATTTCTAAGGACATTCATGCCAGGGGTGGAAGTAGTTGTTGCCCATGCAGCGAGCTGCCATCAGTAGCAGGCGACAAATATCTTTGATCAACTAAAGCATTCCTGACTGTTATTTTGTGCGTTTATCTTACGTATTTCATGCTTTCGGGATGCGTGACATGGGCCAAGTGTTGCATTATTCTAAACATAAAAAACAGCATGCTCACAAAGTTAGTATATGTGACGATAGGAAACATTTACGTGAGTATAGAACGCACAAAACGTTAAATTCGACGGAACGTGGATGGATTACACTATGGTTATTGATATATGGTGTAGTATTCTACCACACTGTTGTTCTTGCAGACATAGACGTGAATACTTCCACACTAAGTTACGCGATGATTGTCGCGGAGGCCTGCCGGTGGAGCTGATTGATATGCGGGCACGTTACGCTTAAAATGATTTTCACGATCGTTCCCGTCATTTAAGGATGCTGCCTAAGAATTATTCGTCAGCGCCTGCTAATGTTTAAGGCAGGACACAGGTTTAGCACAATTCTCTTCGCGGCGACATTTTTTGAACTCCAACGTGGCATGTATTTCGTAAGAAGAGTGGTGAGCCCTCTTAGTGTCAACAGCACGGATGTTTGAGTAGAATGCCTGCTTTCCTGCACAGATATTTTGCCGAATAGCGCTTTGAGCTGGAAGTAGCACAGCCATGGCAGCAGGCCTCTAACTTGTCTTGCACTGTTTCCAGCCGAATTACGCCACAATATCATCGCGAATTTCGCAGACGTAGAGAGAACACCTGGCTTATTATTCATAATGGGTGACATTATGTTTGGAGCTTGCAAGTGGCACTTGGGCACAATGACGAAGGTATGGGTGGAGCCGCGCTGCAGTGCAAGTGTTTAAAACAAAACAGTGAATATAAAAAGGCTCAGCGGGATGCTCCACTAGAAGCATTCGAAACTGATTTATCGCATTTTTTAGGGGAATAATAAAAATCTTTATTGTGACCTATATTTTAACGTTTTCGGGCATCCCTGTGCAGGTCTCGATAACGTACTGACTGAACATATTGAAGATGCATTTGCAACCAGGATTCTAAACATTCTTCTTCAAGTTAGATGCGGACACATTACCAGTTCAAACTTTCTTAGATGGAAAAGACTTTGTCATGGAGTTTAAACTGTCTTGTTTGCTGGGTAAATAAACTCTGAGAGGAGTTTTCTTTTGGGGAGTATTGCAACAAACCAACATCAGCAGTCGCCGCTTAAATAGTATGGCTTCAGGTACCTGAAGCCATAAGGATGATGTCCCTTTTGACCAAATTATGCAGACGAGTTTCCATAATACATGGAGCACCAGAATGGCCGGTTACAGTACTGATCCAGGCGCAGGCGATGCGCGGATGTACTTCAGGGATTCAGGGAGAGTGTGCATAGATTGTCAGAGATTTCAGAAACAAGAAAAATGGTTCCCGAGGGGTTATACAGGCTGAAATACTTGAAAAGCTAAGACATTTTATCTTTTACAACACTTACCCTCTCAGATTTGTAAGCTCGATTTAGGATGTGTTTGGCACCACTCACTTTCTCCCTGCAATGAATTGCTTGTTTCAAATTTGTTCCACTCCAGCAAATTTTTTTTCCTGAGCATAGGAGGTCTTTTACAGAGTCTAACGTTTGGCCGTGGTAAGCGGCGCGTTGGCACTAAAATTTCGCTTTATATTTTCGCATCGTAAGTTTTACAAACTGCCTGCCCAGCATCTGCACTTTTATGCAAGAATCAATATCTTTATCTTTGCCGAGATATGGTGTCTGTCGTTTCTTTAAATAGCACATGCGCTACATTTTTGTCTACAAAACTACCACTGGCCCTCTATTTGGTGCATTTGTCTTCAACCTAATATAGACCCGCGCTTGCAGTACTTGGTGGCGCTTGATATTACTGATTTTTCTAATAGGTTTTCCGAATTTTCAGAATTCGGAAAAACTACAATAGTGCCATCTCTACTTTTTTTAACGGCGCATGCCGAAGGAATTCTTTTTTTATGATTTCAATACACCTCATTCAAAAGCCGCTCCTTTATCTCGAATTTCCTTCTGTCGCTTGGCAGGACTTCATTTATCCAAGGGCTACTCTAGCTCTTGGAAACATATATTCAGTATTGTCCCAATAATAGTAAACGCGAATCAGAATATATAGTTTTCCTTGCTCAGCGTAATTGGCTGTTTCGATAAACTGTATTTTCCAACAGCTGTTTTACTACTGTATATGTTTAATAGGCCGGAGAGGCCATAGGCATATTAAAATACTGGATATAGAGAAGCTTTCTTCGTACATTCTGCGTAATCGAAGTTTGAGGTTACCGCGGTAGGACTGCTTCACGCGCTCTCAGCGGATATTTCTGGTGCCCTCTCATCAACAGAGAAAACGAATTGTAAATAAAAGCGTCTCTTTCAGTCGATTCTGAGGAGGAAGCCACTGTCATCGAAAGTGGTGGTGGCGGCGGCTCTTCTGGCCCATCTGGACCATCCGGGCGTGCTGGACCCTCTGGACCTTCCAGATCGTCTAGACCCTCTCCATCCACGCCAAATAGGGTGAGCAAAATATTAAGGGGTGGTTGAACTTTACTAGGCGCGGCTACTAATGCTAACCTGTCCAGATGTCTTGAACTCCTCAGACAATTTTGTAATAAAGTGGCTTGTTGGGTGAGTAGGTTGGACTTTAGTTTAAAACAGCTCTCTTTTAAAATAATCAATTTTTAGCGCATACAATAACTCCTCTTGCTAAATCCTAAATGTACTGAAAATATTTAGCTAGGTAAGAAAAGACGTTGCCCCGCCGGGGTAGTGCAGTGGTAAGACGACCGACTACAGTCCGGAATACCCGGGCTCGAACCCGACCTCGGCGGCTGAGTTTCGGTGGAGGCGAAACGAAGAGGCGTCCGTGTGCTGTGCGATGTCAGCGCACGTTAAAGATCCCCAGGTGGTCGAAATTACGCCGTAGCCCTCCCCCACGGCTCCTCTTTCTCTCTTTCCACTTTCACTCCCACCTTCCTTCCTTCCCTTACAGCGCGGTTGCGGTGTCCACAAAAAACAAGTGAGACAGTTACCGCGCCTTTCCCTTTCTATAAATAAAATCAGTTTAAAATCAGTTATTCAGACCCCCAGGTGGTCGAAATTACCGGAGTCCTCCACTACGGCGTCTTTCATAGCCTGAGTTGCTTTGGGACGTTAAACCCCACACACCAAACCAAACCAAACCTTTAACTCCCACCTTCCTCCCTTCCCCTACGGCGCGGTTCAGGTGTCCACAAACACGTGTGACAGATACTGCACCTTTCCCTTCCTGTGAACCAATTATTATTATTATTAAGAAAAGACGTTGCAAAGAAAAGTATGCAAAGAAAAACATTGCTAAACTAGTGGCAAATTATGTTTGCGGATTATTAAGACGTACGAAACGCAGTGTGAAATGCTAGCAGCTCTTCAAGATCTGAAGTTTGCAAGGTTTGACGCAGCGGTTAGCGAAGCACAACATGTTGCCTCTACCTCTGCTCGAACCACTGGCGGCAAGTTTTTTTCATAGCGGTTGATCGAAAAAGATGCCGTGCCACCATAAGAAAATCGAAGAATTCGAAAATAACCTATACGCTACAAAATCGGGCACAAACCCGTTTCTGATGCACTAACATCATGTTCGCAAATATGTGGTCCCTCTTACACCCTAGGCAGGTATGAATAGCGTCTGCGCTGCCGTGTGCTGCGGTTCACGTTTCATGTATCAAGCCTTTTGAAAACTGACTGCTATGTAATGAAAAATGGTAGGTCTAGCGTTAAGAGATAGGAAGCGCGCAGAGTTGGTCAGAGAAATAACAAGTTACTGACATTCTAGTGAAAATCAAGAAGAAGGAATGGGCATGGGCAGGGCATGTAGGGCGAAGAGAGGATAGCCGATGATCTCTAAGAGTAGCCAATTGGATTCCAAGGGAAGATAAACGAAACAGGGGGCAGCCGAAAATTAGGTGGGTGGATTAAGGCAAGAATTTCACAGGGGTCAATTGGATACAGCTAGCACAGTACCGGGTTAATTGGAGGAAAATAAGACTGGCCTTCGCCGGCAGTGGGTATAGTGTGGCTGATTATGATGATTTGCATATTTATGAAATTTATCATTTCATTTTGCCTTATACTGCATTCTGCGTTCATACGCGATTTAGTATTTCTACGTCTGCATTGTATGCGCAGAGATGGGAATCAGTGACGGTTTTTGAACAATTGTCCAAGAACTGCAATGTTTTTTGATGCCACTAACATGAATGTGAACTAGGCCACGCATTAAAAGACGAGTTCAGCTCAACTCCCTGTCATAGGTAGAGTATTGACATTGCGAGTGCTCTCCCCATCATTTCACGTCGGCACGTAAACCATATTTCATCAAATCAGGCACTCAAACCATCTACCCCATCCCACCTCAGCGCGAGATCAGAAAGCAGACAGGGTATGGCTGTTGCATAAGGAATCCTATTTATGGTGTTTTTTCTGTGGTGAAACTCTTTGCTGATTGTCCCCGTTTTAATCATGTCCTTCTTACTTACTTGCCGTTCTATATGCAGGCTCAACAATCGTCCTCTAGCCCAACTCCGAGTGAGTATTGCTATGAAATGCAACGTTGCGCAATGTGAGGTCGCATGTGTTGGAGGAAATGACTTGTAGTGAAGCCATTAGTGGCGCTTCTAATTTAACTGGATTAATCAGGGTGGAACCGATGCAGTGGACCAGAAGCATTTGCTCTCTGGTGATATGTTAGCCTCACAGGTCCGATCAATTCTGCGGCGGCCGTGTGTGCGTAATCGCAAAATACGAATATGTCATTTTCTGTGTAATGTCTTTGCACTGAAGCACAGGTGCTTCAATCTAACCCATAGCCTATAACTGCGGAGAATCTCATAGCTCACGCATAGGTTCATTACACATAAGCACAATTTTAGTAATATATATATTTTTTTTAAATTGAAAGAAATTATTCATTGCTGAAGACGACGCTGACGTGTAACTGAAGTGCTGAATGCTTTTCCACTATACCGGACTTCGAGCGTGCTGATGTTTTTGACGCCATTAGGTCAGGTAGTTCGGAAGCATTTGTATCGGTTTAAGCTAAACTGAGCACTTCCTAGGCTCTGAATTATTTGACCGTGAATTAGCTTTTTTTTTTTTTGGAGTAATTGTGTTGTTACAATACTGTGGAAGGCAAGGCTCCAACAGCGCATGCGAATTCTGATCTTTGGTTTCATTGAAATTTTAACTGACGAAGATCCCCTACGAAAACAATTCACTCCCCCCCCCCCTCCCCGCACGCGCACACACAAACTAGAAAATGTATGCAGCCGCAGTTTGTTGGAGGGATGGAAAGAAGAGGCCAGAATTGGTTCCAGGGCTTTTGTTGCCTTTACGAGGCATTATGAAACATCATCAGGAAACCTCTTGTAAGCTGCTCCTCTCCCCAGATGATTTCCTATAACTCACTTCTATTATTCTGCATTACTGAGCATTTTCGCTACAGTCGGGAGGACACTGACTCAATATATGCGTGAAAAATTGCATGTAGGCCGAAAAAATTAAAATGATATAAAATGAAAATAAAAATAGAACCTTCGCTTTTTAGAAAGGACGCAGGAGCGTGTGTCGGAGACAGCTAAAACATAGCGAATGCTGTAGATTCCTTGATCTGTTTTACAAGAAACGCATTACCCCTCATATAGTTCAGCACAATACAGAAAACCAGTAAGCACCATGGCACACGAATTTGTTGCGCTTTGCCTAAGGAGAACATGCACCATAGCTATTTAAAAACAAAAAGTTTACAGAGAGTCACAGATTCTTAGTAAGCTCTAATGCATGTCACCGGAGCATCGTCCCTCGAAGAATATTGTAAACGCGATTCACAAAAATAAATCGTTAGTATAATAGAGGTGCCCTGGAATATTGGCCCTAGTATTTTTATCCAACACTACTGATTGAAAAGTGATGAAATTCCCGAATTCTAAATCAGTCGATCAGCATTACTGACGCAATACCGTTAGGAGATGTTATGCCGACAATCAGGTTTAGGCATCCGCGTCGCAAGCCAGAAACCGCGGTCCTAGCGCTGGCAGTTTGTAGCTGGCATCGGAATGCCGAGCCCTGATTCTTCGATGGTTTGTTCGACGTAACGACACCATATGTTATCGCAGGGTTGGGAGCAGGTGAGAAGTTAGGGTTGCTCATTTGAATTGGGAAGGTGGAATCAGAATCAGCCTTCCTGTGTTCTTGGATGTTGATGCAGGTATGCTACTCCGAGGCCACGCAGACACGTCGTACGGCTTAGTTAAATGGGCTTTAAATTGGTAATTACAGGGTCGGTCGATGTATTGCTGTTTCGCACTTCTGTGAATAATATGCAGGTCTGTGATTCTGCACGTAAAGCATTAGTGCCTAGCGAGCGGCGCAATTACAAAAAAAAAAAAAACGCGTTAAAGATCGGAATCGAGAGGCTCCTCCCAACGAGAGCGACAGCCCATTTGTAATGCTCGTGTGACGTCACAGAGGATACGCGGCGGGGCGTCGTTTTGCAATGCGGGCTGCAATATGAAATCATACGTCCTTCTTTCTCTCTTGTGGGTGACTCACATTGGTCGTTCATCATACAGATGTGCCCATGCGACGCAGAAAGTTACTTTACACTAACACAAAAAACTATTTACTTATTACTAACGATTAAACGAAGACAAGCCTTCTTGTCAAAACGCTCATTCAACTTGCGTGCTGAGCCCCCCCCCCCCCCCCCCCCCCTCACTTGTTCAATGCTTTTCCACACTGTGCCTCCATTTTCTCTCTCTCGTTCTGCCTTATTACTCATACAGAACTCGTACACATGCGCCATTCTCCCAACAGCCACAACGACTACACCTCCTCCATTGCTGTGCTCGGTGGACCAGACGGCCATGGATAAAGTCATGTACCCTGTCGATGGCCTGTGCGACATCCTCATCTACACGCACATCATGATTCTCAACAGCTTGGTTGTCAGCATAAATAACGCGAGTTACAGGATGTTCAGCACCATCTGTGGCACATACGCGAAAACCTCTTGCGGGTACTCCTTCGATGCACCGTAAGTGCTTTGACACATTTCAACTTCTCAAGCATCTCCATCAATTAGGTTAGCTTAGTTTAAAGTGTAATACCGTATTTTGTACTTTTAAGCCGGCTTATAGAACATAAAGACGGCATCTGCATTTTTCAGGTTAGGGGCGTAGTTTTTTGCCGTATTCGTTGTAAAGTTGCGCTTCCACACCTGCCTTATCCCGTAGGTCACTTTGCGGAGGTTGACATATGGTTTAGCCAGCTATAAGTGATAAAAGAATTAACGAATGTTACTTGTTGTTGAAATCGTGTTTTTTATCAAGTGTCCTAGCTTTAACTTTGCTTGTCTGCAATATAATGCGTTGTTTTTACTGCTTATGTGTCCCAAATTTGTTTACAGGCACCATCGCCTCACTGTCTCGTGTTTTAGAGAACCTGATTCAAGCAGAGTATAGTTATTGTTCACTGGAGACGCCATCCCCTTCATGGATGACTGCCTTGTCGTGGCGGAGGGGCTTGCGAAACTCGATGAAGTCGTGAGCTCTGCTGTGTAGGGCCACCCAAGATAGACAGGTCACGGCAGAGAGTTCTGACAAAATGTGATTTACTGGAGAAGGTAATGGCAACCCACTCCAGTATTTCCTGCCAAGAAAACCCTATGGCCAGTCACAATACCATTAATGATATGGCGCCGGAAGATGAGCCCCCCAGGTTGGAAGGCGTCCCACATGTTACTGGGGATGAACAAAGGGCGATTCCTAGTAGCTCCAGGACGAATGAAGCGGCTGGGCTAAAGCCAAAAGGACGCTCAGTTGTGGATGTGTCGGGAATCGACCGGAAAGTCCGATGTTGCAAGGAGATATATCACATAGCAACATAGAATGTAAGATCTATGACGCATGGGTAAACTGGATGTCGTCAAGCGAGAAATGGACAGATTGAACATTGATATCTTGGGTATCAGCGAGCTCAAGTGGACCGGAATGGGAGAATTTAACTCCGGCGACCATTATGTCTTTTTTTGTGGGCACGAATCCAAGAGAAGGAATGGGGTTGCTCTCATAGTAAAAAGAAGAATGGGCAAAGCAGTGCTAGGGTACAACCACAAAAACGACCGAATGATTTCACTTCAGATCCAAGGTCAGCCTTTCAACATAACAGTTATCCAAGTCTATGCACCGACCACTGCTGCTGAAGAAGCTGACGTTGAGAGATTTTATGCGGACCTACAATGCCTTTTAGACCGCACCCCATCATCAGACGTCGTTTTTCTCATAGGAGACTGGAATGCTAAGGTCGGGAGTGAAGAAATATCCGGAATTATAGGCAAGTTCGGTCTTGGCGAGCCAAATGAAGCTGGGCAGAGGCTTGTAGAGTTTTGTCAAGAAAACAACCTGACCATAGCGAATACTCATTTTCAACAGCCCAAGAGGCGCCTGTACACATGGACTTCACCGGACGGTCTGTACAGGAATCAGATCGATTATATTCTTTGCCGGCAGAGATGGAGAAGCGCTATACAAGCAGTAAAAACAAGGCCTGGGGCCGATTGTGGCACCGATCATCAGCTTCTTGTTGCCAAAATTAAGCTTCGATTGAGGAAAACGCAGAAAACTAGAAGGACTTTCAGGTATGATCTGGATCAAATTCCATTAGAATATGCTGTTGAAGTGAGGAATCGATTTCAAGAATTAGATCTGGAAGACAGAGAGCCCGAAGAGATGTGGACTGATGTTCGTGATATAATACAAGAAGTTGCTACTAAGGTAGTTCCAAAGCAAAAGAAATGCAAGAAAGCAAACTGGTTATCTGAAGAGGCTTTGCAAATAGCTGAGGAAAGGAGGATGGCAAAAGTTATGGGGGAAAGAGAAAGATACAAGGTTCTCAATGCGGATTTTAAGAAAATAGCAAGGAGAGATAAGAATGCCTTCCTGAACATACAGTGCCAAGCAGTTGAGGACAACAGCCAATTAAGGAACACTGGAGATCTGTATAAGGCAATCAAAGATATCAAAGGAAGCTTCTGTGCTAAGCTGGGTGTGATAAAGGACAAACAAGGCAAGGACCTCACTGAAGCCTCAGAGATAAAGAAGAGGTGGCAGGAATACACAGAAGAACTGTACAAGAAGGACCCGAATGTGCAAACCCAACATAAGACGGTTGTGATTACTGATCTCGAGCCGAGCATCCTGAAGAGTGAAGTTGAATGGGCCTTAGCCAGCCTTGCTAAGAACAAAGCTAGCGGAATTGATGGCATTCCAGCTGAGTTGCTTCAAAACCTCAACCATGACGCTGTTAACATTCTGCATACATTATGTCAGAAGATTTGGACAACCCTGCAGTGGCCACAGGATTGGAGGAGGTCAGTTTATATCCCCATTCCAAAGAAAGCCAGTGCCAAAGATTGTTCCAACTACCGCACGATCGCGCTTATTTCGCATGCTAGCAAGGTGATGTTGAAAATCCTCCAAGGTAGGCTGCAGCAGTATGTGGATCGAGAGCTTCCGGACGTGCAAGCTGGGTTTCGCAAGGGCAGAGGAACTAGACACCAAATTTCTAACCTTCGCTGGATCATGGGAAAAGCAAGAGAGTTCCAGAAACCCATCTACTTCTGCTTTATTGATTATGCGAAAGCGTTTGACTGCGTAGATCACAGCAGATTGTGGCAAGCTCTCCAAGAGATGGGAGTTCCAATTCACCTCATCTGTCTCCTCAGGAACCTGTATGAAGGGCAAGAGGCCACAGTCAGAACTGGGCATGGTCTTACTGATTGGTTTCCGATCGAGAAATGAGTGAGGCAAGGCTGCATACTGTCGCCCTGCCTATTTAACCTATATGCAGAGTGCATCATGAGGAAGGCCGGTCTGGACGAGTCTAGAGCTGGAGTGGAGATTGCTGGAAAACGTATCAACAACCTTAGATATGCGGATGATACCACTTTAATGGCAGAAAGTGAAGTGGAACTCAAGAGACTTCTGATCCGCGTACAAGAAGAGAGTGAGAAGTTTAGGCTTAAACTGAACATTAAAAAGACAAAGATCATGGCGTCTTGCCCTATCAAGTCCTGGAGCATCAATGGACAAGAAGTGGAAGCTGTGACAGATTTTCTGTTCTTGGGCTCCAAGATTACCTCGGAAGGACACTGCAGCCATGAAATTAGGAGACGCCTGCTTCTGGGAAAGAGAGCAATGGTGAGCCTTGACCGCCTAGTAAAGAGCAGAGACATTAGTCTACCAACCAAGATCCGTACAACTCGTGCTATGGTCTTTCCAGTTGTGATGTATGGATGCGAGAGTTGGACTGTCAAAAAGGCTGACCGCCGAAGAATTGACGCGTTTGAATTGTGGTGCTGGCGAAGACTCTTGAGAGTTCCTTGGACTGCCAGAAGATCAAATCAGTCGATATTGTCGACCATAAACCCTGACTGCTCATTGGAGGGTCAAATTTTAAAGTTAAAGCTCAGCTACTTTGGTCGTCTGATGAGAAGAGAGGAGTCGCTGGAGAAAGATTTGATGTTGGGAAAGGTTGAGGGTCGCCGGAGAAGGGGTAGGCAGCGAACGCGTTGGTTAGATGGCATTCTCGAGGCACTGCAGATGAAGTTATGTGGTGTTAGGAAGATAGTGAGAGACCGGAAAGCGTGGCGTGACATGGTCCATAGGGTCACGAAGAGTCGGACACGACTGAACGACTAAACTGAAACTGGAGACGCCATAGTTTGCGTTCTGTCTCCCATGGGTAATTTATGGCAGATTTTTCAAATTGTATGCTCAAAGGCTGTGACGCACATACCGATGAAAGCGTTGGCATTACTGATACAAGCTTCTTCGTGACCGAGTACGATAATTAAAGTATGCAGAGTTGTAAGATAATAATGACAGGTTATTGAACGTCATCGTATGTCTTCATATGGGTACAGAATAGAAAGAACTCCGGAAATTTCGAGGGTTTAAACAGGGAAAACCGTAATTTATTGCTGTTCTTATGTTAATATTTAACCGCTGTGCCTTAATTCTATTCCTCCCAGTATCCGTCAGACATGATGTGTTTGCGAAAAAAATGTAGCATTGCATTCTTTTCTCACTTAGGCTAATTGTCGCCATCCGATTCACTCCTGATGCACATTTTCGATTGCCCTGTGTTAGGCTTATAATCTCTTTCTGATCTCCACTAAAACTCTAACCAGCATCTTTCGGTCTATTCCTACTTCTACCTTTCGTTTCAAACTTCAGCTGTCTATTCACTTATCATGTCCTTTTGGTTGTTCTAAACATCATACCTTCTCGAATCTTCGGTTGAAAATGTAGAGGCAGAAAGGCATTGTACAGGGTGTTGCACAATTAGACCCGCGCTGTAGAATGCTTCTCCCAGCTAAACCGCGGAATCCTTGCAGTTCAGATTTCGCACAGAAATCGCATTTTGTCGCTAGTATTTTTTAATACTAAATTTGTTTGTGGTACTTGCCTGATTCGATCAGAAGAAGTAAAATATTCCCATCGCCTGCGGCGGCGGCGACGCCAGACGAACCGCTGCCCCAGTGATGGGACTGGTGGCGCCACCTCATGCTGCTAACAACAACTCTGTAGCAGGAAAAGAGGGGGCGAGCGTTTCTGGCAGAAGGTTTGAGTTGTTGTAAGCAGCATGAGGTGGCGCCACCAGTCCCATCACTGGGGCAGCGGTTCGTCTGGTGTCGCCGCCGCCGCAGGCGATGGGAATATTTTACTTCTTCTGATCGAATCAGGCAAGTACCACAAACAAATTTAGTATTAAAAAATACTAGCGACAAAATGCAATTTCTGTGCGAAATCTGAACTGCAAGGATTCCGCGGTTTAGCTGGGAGAAGCATTCTACAGCGCGGGTCTAATTGTGCAACACCCTGTATATTTCAAGTTCGACGTTATGCCATCTCTCCCTTATGTTGGGTTATAGCGGGTACCGGCTGTGTTGTCAAAGTTTTTCCGCTGCCATTTCGTCCCCATGTGTCCCTAAATATGCAAAGTGCTGGCATTGAACCTTTCAAACTCGAATTGAAGCGAGTACCTTATGAAGCCTTGCAGCATGGTGCCCTCGTTGTCTGGTAGGTATGTATGTACTTTACGACGATAATTTAAGTATGTGTTTTTTTAGGAATTCCAACCTCTAAAAACAACCACATCCCAACCACATCAAGAACCTGATCTAGTGCCGTCAAAACTTACCTCTAAAGTATTCAAAAAGACTGACTGACTCGTATGACTTAGGACACCTCGGTCCACGGACAGGCCTGTACCTTTTCGCTGAATCGACCAGCAAGGAGTTTAGCCTGGTCGTGATGAAAATGGCCGAGGATGAGCTTGAAATGAAGGAATCGATTATTATTTAGCCTAAATCGCTTGATGTAGGTTAACCATTAAATGATAGCTCAGGTGTACGTGGCGTAGATTACGTCGGATAACAATGAAAGAGAAGTTTATTCTATTGTAAACTGATACTGGAAGATCGTAATGCTTCCCTCCCTCCATCCCCCCCCCCCCCCCCCCGAATGAAAAATAAAATATGACCCTTTCAGTCTCAAGTTGTGATGACAACTGTTGTGTTTGCGCGTCGTCAATGTATAAAAGACGTACACACTACTGTTAAACTGTTAGCTTCGTTTATTCACTAGATAAGAGGGTGTGACCAGCGTCGGCCGAGGCGTAGGCCGAACTGCCGGGCGAAGAACGGAGGGAACGGAGGCCGGAGATGGGGATGGGGCTTGTTTCTCATAACTAGAGGAGAGTGAGGGAGCCCGCCGTGGGGGGCGTCCCGCTGAGCGCAGGCAGGCGGCGAGTCCTCCCGGCGAAGCGCGGAGAGGGGTGCGGGCCTGTTCATTAGCGCGCACTGCTCCATTCACAACAAAACGGACGAGCACAGCACTTGGAACACAACAACAACATGACACAGAACTTTTTTAAGGACTTCGTTAGCTAACTTGACAGGCGATGCTTTTTTTTCTTTTACGAATCCCCTTACAATTGTCACGATGTTATTAGAGGTGTCTTATTTGTTCTTGCAGTGCCTTGTTATAAATATGAACGAAGGAGATGATAAAGAAGAATACCATTTTATCGTTAGCTAACTTGACAGGCGATGCTTTTTTTTCTTTTACGAATCCCCTTACAATTGTCACGATGTTATTAGAGGTGTCTTATTTGTTCTTGCAGTGCCTTGTTATAAATATGAACGAAGGAGATGATAAAGAAGAATACCATTTTATAATAAGTTCGTTATTGCTTTATAGTGAGAGTTAGTATTATTATTATAACACTTTTCCTTCTTGAAAATTGAATAAAAGTAACATACATACAAAGCCAATTCTTCAAATTTCTTGCTTAATTCTATGGTGAAGGTTGTTCAACCTTGTACCGCCAACGATACATGTATAATATTACAATGTAAGCTGAGAAATGTTCGCCAGACATACACCCGCTCTCGTACCTGCCGTAGACGCTGTACGCCCTGCATAACCTATGTCTAACGTGTGACGTAACTAAACATTGTGGGTGGGAGCTGTGCTAGAAACCTCTTATCCCACATATGACGTAACGATTGCCAGAACCGAGGCCCTCATTATTATTTTGAGCAGGCAAGGAGGTAAACGAGGGCTTCCTTACCACACAAATATTACGGGAGTCGACAACCATCGGAACCAGGGAGAATATAAAGGATCAGGTTTCAGATAAAATTTAGAGTGTTGCTCAATGGGAGATTTATAAGTGACATCATATTAAGGCTGAAAGGAAATACATAATACATTCTTCAGCAATTTCCGTATGTGTAAATTCAAGCACGGCGGTTAGCTTTTATGTGAATCTTGGTAAAAGTATTAACCAAATTGAATGAAATATGGTGTCCATTTTTTATATTTTATATGTCTATTAGTGGAACAGTTTTGTTATCTCGATCTTCACGATAACGGTTTCCATGAACTACAAAACTTGGCTCAGTTCGTATAATCTTGTAAAGGACCCCAACTCAACCCTCAACGCATAACATAGTCAGAAAGCAGCATTCCAGAGCCGCATGCGATTATTCTTACCAAGAATGTCCAGTTGCTACTCCAAACTATTCCCCACTTTGAGTAGTGCTGCCGAAATGGCAACATACAAGCTTTGCGATGTCGTGTTTTGTGAAAATTACGCTAACTGCTTCATGTAGAAACACCTCTTATAGTATCAAAAGAGAAACAGACGGTAAGATGAAAAGTAGATTAGAAGAGAACAGTTGTAGGAAGCTTGATGAGACATTTTCTGCAGAAAAATGACGAAAAACTGAAGCAGAGTTATATAATATTAGGATGCGGTAAATTTTAATCTTGTACCAGTTGTAACACTGCACGAAAATTCTGCCTGTAAATTCGCTGTAGTGTATTAATATATGGTCAGCGGAAAGTACCACCTTGCCTTGCCTTGCCTTGCCTTGCCTTTCACTGCCCTCTGAGTTTTGATTATTTTATTCAGTGAAATGAAATGTGGTATTTCCACGTCTCGCAAAAACTATTGCAGTGTACAAATAACGCACAAAAATTGTACTTTATTGTTTCTTCTGTCTAAAAACCGCCAGATGACTCAAAATCAGTACAAGAGCACGGTAACAAAGATAAGCGTGTCCGGATCGAAGTTCCCTTAGCAGAACGCGGCAGAAAGAGAAAAACGTGGTTACGGTGATATCAAAGCCACCAAACCATATATAGAATTAGACGCAATTCTTGAGAGATAGAATCCTCAACTTGTTGGCGAGCACAATAATGCAACCATATAAAATGGCAGAGTGTTAAAAAAAAAAAGATTTGTTATCGCACACTGTGTATTCCAATTCTAAAAATATTTTAGGTGTAGTGATTGTTGACGCGTGTCGGGTGTATTTTCTCATATTTTTCTAGCACCGTAAGTGCGCATTGTTCTTTTAATTCTGCGCATTTGAGGGTGTTTAGACTGGCAGGTAAGCCGATAAGTTTGGTGCTGGTTTAGCGCTGCGTTTTTTCATATCTTCTATGGGTTCTGTACTGCGCTGTGTGTGTAGTACATTTCTGCGCAGTGTCCTAAACTAAATTTATTTTACACTGCGTGGTTTCCACAATGAACCTTAGGGGGTCCCTTATCCTTCATCATTGACATGATTGCCAATTGCGCAAAAAGCACTGAGCGGATCACTTCATCATCATCATCAGCAGCAGCAGCCTGATTATACCCACTGCAGGGCGAAGGCCTCTCCCATATTTCTCCACTTAACCCGGTTCTGTGCTAGCTGCATCCACTTGACCCCTGCGAACTTCTTAATCTCATCCGCCCACCTAACTTTCTGCCGCCCCCTGCTACGCTTTCCTTCCCTTGGAATCCAGTTTGTTACCCTCAGCGACCATCGGTTATCCTCTCTTCGCACTACATGTCCTGCCCATGTCCATTTCTTCTTCTTAATTTCTACTAGAATGTCGGTAACTTCAGTTATTTCTCTGACCCACTCTGCACGCTTTCTATCTCTTAATGTTACCCCTACCGTTTTTCGCTCCATAGCCCTCTGGGTTGTCCTTATGCAGTGTTATATTAAATTGCAGAAAACCATAAAACCTGTTCTTGCCTAATTGTTTGATAGTAAGGGGCCATTCTTTCGACCCAGAACTCATTGCCCTAATTTGTAAATGGCGTTACGACCCCAGAAGTACTCATATAGAAGTATTTTGGCTTTGAAGAGCCGCCTCTTTTCGTGGATGTTAGAGTGTTATACAGAGAGCAGGGCATCGATAGAGAATCATTTCATCACTTGCGTACTATTCGCACACACTGCATCTATTTGGCTTTCGGTCACTGGCTTCTCCTGCTGCTTAGCAGCGGACAGCTTCGAAGTGCTAGTTCCATGCACTGACTGGAGTGTGCTCCTTTTCCTTCCCAGATACGTCAGCATGAGTCTTACGGGCGATGCGGCTCAAGCTGTGGTACGAAGGCGGCCTCGGCATTTGAAACATTTAGCCATAATGAACATCTACGGAAGGGACGCTACCCTGGCGGACCTGTATCTCAAGTATACAAATGAGCTTAAAGTAGGTGAATTCTCTACAGTCTGATTTTCTCGATGCTTGTGTTCCGACGCTGGCCGGTACCTTACGCGGCAAGTGTGTCAACAGTGGTGTCACGCATCAGTATGGCAGTGTATACTTGCCAGTTACCCGTCTCTTGGCAACGTAAAGCCAATGGCATAAGTTGGACACTTCCGTTTTTGAAACATTTATTTTTTTATGAGAATTATTCATACTCCGACGCTCTTTACGAATAGCTTAACAAGGTTAAGCTAAACCTGCCAATTATAGATGTTTGCTGTGGGTTACAATCATTTATGTAGGGTTAAATTTGGCTGATCAGCAAAATGCATCGCGCACCGCTGCAGCCACCATGTACGATTACATCAATGTTCACCATAGACAGAATAAGCTACGCGGCTTGCGATTATTACAACGAGGCAATGTTCATAATTAAAGGAAAACAGACAGGCTGCTTGTCAACGCTGACGAAAATAAACTTTATGAGCGACAAGGGATGTAATTCTTCATTTAAAACAAATGATATTACGTTTAATTCTTGCCTTAAACAGTCGTTTGTGTGTCCATATCCCTTTCATTGCAGTGCTCCACAAGCTGAGACTCAAAGAGCTGAGCTGGCGCAAAGTACACTCTGAAACAGTGCCCATGAGCAATAACTAATTCGAACACATGCTTTCAAGTTACCAATATCAGCACACATTGCGTGCCTGTGAGCACGATAGCCCAGCTCTCGGTTAGTTGGAGGGAGGTAAGCAGGGTGTGTAAGAGGGAGTAAAGGTACCTAATATTCGAGGCTTCGCGCTAGGAGTACACTAACAGCGGAATGTGGACATATTCATGCAGCTCGATGAACTAGCCACTAAAGAGAAGGGAGAACAAATTTAATACCATAGAAATGTTTAAAATTACCGCCTTTTTATCCCCCCCCCTCCATTGCATGAAAAAAAAAAATCAGATAAGATTTCTGGTGACAATAAGTGTAGGCGAACTGTGCCTTTTAGAAGTAACAGGCATAAAGCGTAGTAGAAGATTCTAGTCTAAGTTTTTTATTTCATCTACAATCGGCTAACTTTGTAAAGAGCAGCTTAATGTGCACGCGCGCTATGAAACCCACACCGACCTGACATATTCGCAATGTTGTAAAGCAAGTGAATTAAATTGCAAAAGCTAAACACACATTTGTTACGACAATAAATCCAATCTAGGTGATTATTTGCTACAATTTCTGAACCAATCTTATTTTAGGTACATATCTTATTTTTCTACATTTGCTTAAAGGATGACTTGTTTTCATTGTCCCTCACGAGTTCCCCTTTGAACCCTTGGTAACTATAGGTTGGATTCGATATGCCTATGAATATTACTGTCGCTATGATACACTTATAACAGTCTCTCTCTAAGAGAGTTGTCCCTCCGCAGCTGAAACGGGCTCAGCCTGGGAAGACTTCAAGCAAACGGCCATCATCAGGCAGCCCAGTTTATCATGTTTTGTCATAGTGAATGACGTCGGCTGTCTCTTAAGGAAAGTTGAAGAATAATCCATAGTAAAATGCTAATTTTGTGGGGTTTGTTTTGAAGCTACGCCTTTACAGGCCTGTTCAGCCTACAGGACCAATTATGCGCAAAATTCCAGATATCGTCACTTTATATAATACGTATGGTCAAAGCAGAAACACACTCGCACGCAAACACGCGCATACACACACGCACGCACAACCGACTACGCACTGGGAGAGAGAGCTAACTGAGGCGCAAATCTCCTGTAGCCAAATGGTTATTTTTTGTTATGGTTATTCGGAGCTTTAGTCTGGCTTAAATGCAACTACGATTTGAGTGCATTTACACCCTACGCACTTCGAGAAAACGTGGCCTCTTTCCAACTTCAGTACACGTGATATAAAGTTGAATTTCAGCGCGCTATCAGAGGGGAAAACTATGTTCATTTCAAGGTTATTGTCCTAGACGTTTAATTAGGCAAAAGTTTGCAAAACTAGCCAAAACTAGTTATCCTCCTAATATTGAGAACAAAAGAGTGTGCGCATGAGGAAAAATAAAGGTAGCGTACAAACATTACCATATTAGACTAAGCGTTGGCTGCCAAATCGGTGCACCTTTGTGTGAGGAATGACTCAGTTTCTGTCATAATGCGACAGTGTTAACCATTCACTGAAAATGCTTGTGATGTGGTACAACCCTGCAACAAAGAGATGCCGTCTTTCTGCCTTGCTCCTTTGCGCTAGAGTAGACGACAGCTATAAGCAGCTGCTAGCGGACTACGAATTTGTATAACGCCTTGTCCTCACCTGTGGGTTCGAGTATAAAGCCTATTGAATTTTGCCTTTTCTTTTTTTCAGACTTTGAATGGACTGAGAGGACGAGACAAAAGCGTCAAACTAATCGTAGGCGTTGGAGCCTACTACTACAGAGGGAATGCGTGGGATCACTTCAAGGATTTTTTGCAGGGAATATCGGGGTGAGTTTAGTGGGACCTAACAAAAAAGCTAAAAACGTTTCTTTGATTGAAGTATTCATTAACTCTCAGGTTTGTGCTGCTGAAGGCTGTCTTGTTCTCGCTTTTCATTAGAAGGAGATCTGAAAGTGGCAAATTACCATGATCAAATTACAGAAATCACTCGTGTTGTAAGTTGAAGCAGCCATATAGGGTGGCTGCTCGAAAAAAAAGTCAGAAGCGAGCAAGGATTACATAATTCAAGATTAATTGATTATCCGCTCAGTGTAGGAACGAAATGCAGACTACGGTGTTACTCACGACGTGCCGGGCACTTATATGGCCGGACGAAGATGTCTCTCTTGATTTATTTTTGCCCCTGCCCGATACCGCCCGCAGCTGCACTTCTTCCCACTAATTCTCTAAACTCGTTTTGCTGCCGCACCCTGCTACCTTTGAATTGTCTTAAAACCCACTCCTATACGTTTTTCTGCAAGGGGAAATTGGCGTTTCAATGAAAGTCCTGCGCCATGTTCGCTTCATCTGGCTTTTCACTAAGTAGTCAGTCCGACACCAAAAGAGAGTTTTCAGCGCCAGACTGCTCTCATCTGAGCTGCAATTTGTCAAAAACACTTGCTGTTCCTCCTGTGAAATGGAAGCAAAATGGCAAAAAGTACGACTTGTTTTACCCAAGATTAAATACCATTCAAGTTCGCAGTGGATATACGTATACATATGACAAGACTGCGAACTAAATAATCCACCAATGCACAGGGCATTTTAGTATGGAGCTGACCAAAGCAAAGTTGCAATGTATGGACGTAGATATACAATTGGAAAGCAGACGAAAATCACACCACATGCTGCCGTTGGGATCTGAGCCTAGGGCCCCTCAGAAATAGGATACACAAAACATAAATGCCTCAGAAAATAGAAGGTCGCAAAACTTTCTCCTCAGCTCAAGTGGTTGAGTGGTCTCGAAATGCAAGTTCCTAGGTTCGGGTCCACCCAATAATACGTGGTTGACTCATCTTTTACTTTGTAATTAGTTATATCCGTGGAGCATTATTACTTTCAACTGCTCAGCACCAGATAACAACCCTATGCTTTCCTCGGTGTCAGTTGCTGTTGGCGCCCTTCGTACATACCTAATAGCGAGTGCTTTATTTTCCTTACATCTATTTGCTGACTAACCTAGTGCCGGCAATGAATCTAGCTGCAAGGATGTAATAAGTAACTCATACTGTTATCCAAGATCACGTTAGGAGAAAAGACTAGGTGTCTTAACGACGACGCATACCCAGCGGCGATGGTGATGACCGCCGGTTCGTCTTGTCTGGGAGCGGCGGTATATGGCGCTGGCACTTCTAGTATCAGCGGAAACGAGGGCAGCGTCGGCGCGGGCTACTGCAGTTGAAGGGGAGGTAGTGATCGCTGCACTTGTTTTCCCGCCATGTGGATTTTTGGGGGTTTTTTCCGAACCCTTCATTTGCAAAGACACAATTACGCGACAATCATATGCCTACCCTCTACATCATGAACATACAAGACCGGAGTTAATATCAGCGATGCAAAGAACATCGTACCACTATTCGTACCTATTCGTACCTATTCGTACCATGTCGGCACAAAGTGAAACAACGCGGATGTTTTTGCTCGTTCGAGTATCAGTGCTGCTGGTTTGTTCGCCGCTCCACGTTGAGATCGACGACAGAATGCAGGTCCGTACAGTGTTCATGGGCAAGTCTGTTGTCATTGAAGAGCTCCAACGTGTAAATATTTTGATAACAGTTTAATACATAAAATTCCTTTAACAGCATGTGCAAGATAGACTTTCCGCTAGCGGTCCAAGCACTGCTGAATACCCTTAGCAGAACCAAAGAGTGCCTTCATAGACATTAGCCAAGTTGCGACAGAAGAAAGTGAATTCATCCTAGGTGTGGATGCCTCAATTGACCAGAAACGCCTCAGCCTGTCAAACACGCTGAGGACACACCAAAAATGGGTACTATTAAAAAATATAGGGGGCACTTTGGGTCACTATACTGCGATGAGACGAAAGCCTCTATTGCGCGGTGGTCCAAAGCCCTTAACTACGGCACCCCCTCTCTGTTTTCACTCCCACCTTCGTGATGACGCAATAGCGTAGGCTACCAGCCAACATATAAAGCCCCGCTTTAACCGAGTCCTATGAATGTGCCTGCGTGGCCTAAGAATAACGTGAATACAAGGGTCTTGGCATGCTGGTTCTTATAGCACCCTCCCATATGGAGAGGAGAGGCCCGAGTTGGCAGCTTCTGCCAAACCTAGTCCCTGCGTCCAGTTAGTGCCTGTCCATCTCGGCTACCAGCTTCCAGCCTTCCGGCTTTCGGATCAACAACATATTCGCGTTCACGGCAAAACTGTGATAGACTTGCTGCTCTACGGCGGGCGAATTTCACATTGAAAAAATCTAGAAATCGCCTTGTTTTCAATCATACAAATCTTTTTTTCTCATAATAGGAAGCCCGTGAAACATTGCAAAAATCTCAGAAGAGCTCGAGACCAAGCTTTGCAAGCTTGTATATTCAAGTATGCAGCAACTACGATCATGAAATGATTAGCTGCAGCGAGGCTTGTTAAGTAGAAAAATCGCAGATATACTGAAGACTGGCTCCTGAGGTGCCTCTTGTTTCGCATACACATTCCTACGAGAGAGAGCATTGTCCTTCTCTTCCGTGCGACAACAGTTCGAAAATACCGCAGCGTAATTGAAGTGAAATGTGGCGTTGATAGCAGGTATATTCTGCATTTAGAAGAAATATATCTTCCAAAGAAGATATATATATATATATATATATATATATATTGTATGTATTATAATGTTTTTGTTGGTATTGACAAGATTTAGTGTCATGATGGATGATCTTTAGGATAAAGAATAATAAATGCAAAGCGGAGGGAAAAACAACGCGCCGATGGTATATATATATATATATATATATACATCGTTTCTGCGCACTGTTCATTTCGCAGTGACAGCCCCTTCATCGACATTATTCTGTTGCTCGTCGCCAAAACGACAATTCCGGACCAGGATGACTGCATCGCCTTACCCATCAGTGCCTGGACAAGTACTCGAAATTTCCAACCTACGTTCGTGAGTATTGGTTAATGTTTACCCTCCATATATTAATTCATGGACTTTTTATGACCAATTAACTCTTGCTCCATCTCAAGTAATTTTTCTAACGGGATTTTTACGAACTGTTGAATTTGTACCTTGAGGAATACATCAATAACTTCCCTTTTTGTTCAATACTAGGGATATATATGATGCTTAGACTGCGGAACATTTCAGTGTTCGTTTAAACATAACCGAATAGAGATACGCATCTCAATTTACCCAACGTTTATAATAGCCGCATCTTGGGAAGCGAACTTAAGTGAACGAGAGGTGATATGAAAATTTGGCGAGAATTCTCATTGATAACCAAGTCATGTCAGGAATAATTATTCGAAGCGCATCTTAACGAAACAAGTGTAATGGGAACATCTCCGCCTTCTGCATTCAGGAAGCGTGTAGGCGGCATACAATGTTCGTCACCCTTGTGTCAAGTGGTGAATCAGTGCGCCACAATCCATGAAAACGTGAATCAGCCAGTAGTCGATAATTTTCGGATATAGTGCCACCTTTAACTGCGTTTTTAGATCTCTGCGGATGTATTTACAACTAAAACTTGCTTCGACATCCTAGAGGCTGCTGCGAAGTGTCGCTTTGTTGTCAGGTGATGAGAGTCTCGGTCAGTTTGCTTTAAGGTGACACACTTTGTAAATTCTGTCAGCCACAGAAAGCTGAAGGAAAACGTAGACTGCATGCAAGTTGTTCCTAATAGCAGGATGATTGGAAATTAAAAAAAAAAACGAACAGAATGTTGCTTACAGCACTGAACTCAGGTAGAAGCACTCATATACGATCAAGACATAAACGGCATTCCTTGAAACTCCCTTCTTCGCAGCATATTGCCAGGAGATGCTCGGACCGGAAGACGTTGAAGTGAATCAACTCCGCCCTCGCATGACGTATTTTAAACTGTGATCGGGGATTATCACCTGTACCGGGTCTATTAAGCTAGCCCCGGTCCCAAGCCCAGTGACAATATGATGCATGACTCTTGTGACCCTGGTAGGGTTCCAGGTATCAAAAGGAAAAATAACATAGCTACCGGTTACTTGTGTTATCGAGATATGCGTAAATTACACCACAAAAGCCTCACATTTCTGCATACTATCAGATACGCAACCAACGCTCGTTTCCTTTACAGCAGTGTTAAACCGGATTTCTAATACATGGTAGGAGGTACGGTACTCCGATTCTAAATGAGCGTATTTCACCCTATAAGTGGTGTAGAGTGGGGACGTATCAGTGTTCATTATATGAGCTTGTGTGAGTCATCTCAACTTTGAGACTGCTCGATTTGAACCACAGGAACGAGCCCTGGACGTGGCCAGCAGCGGTATTACAAATGGCACTATAACTGTCGCCTTCCCCTTTCAAATGGGCGTGGTCACCTACATCATGCGTGATCACCCTAGAAGCCAAGCGGACGCCATGTACAAACCTTGCACCGGACAGCTGCTCGGTGAAATGTCACAGGTACTGATTTTAACCCTTTGCATCTTTATTCTGTTCTGTGTGGAAGGTATTGATTATGGAACTGAACTAAGCGTCCATATAGGGTCGGCGAAATGCAGCTGTTGAACCCCAGCCTACGTTTCATTTGCAGATTTACGAGGGCTTTTATTAGCATCGTTATTCATACCGCGTTAATTGCAGTACGAAGACAACTCCTATATTATTGTGACAACATTCGATTGCCCATTTCAAGGAAAACCGGGATTCGTGCTGCGTCTACCCAAAAACATTTGATCTGTCAATGGAGATCACATGATCTCCCCCTCTTGAAATAAGTGCTATTGCATCCACTCTAAAGAAACTTCAGAATTTCTCAGTGCTTTCTCAATTTAGGCCAGTCCTCCTAAAGCTGCGGTCACCTAATTGCCGCAAGCAATTCATTCTCATATTTCCGTCTGACTTGACGACAGCCCCTGCTGGGCTTGCGTTCCCTTTCAATTCATTCCTGTTTCTTTTTCGCCTCTAAACACTAGCTTGTCCTTTCCCTTCCAATGAATGGATGAATCCGGTGTCCTTAACTTAAACAAGATTCTGTTTATAGGTCAGCAGAGGGACATACAGCTGTTAGATGATTCTCTCCAAAGGTAGTGGTAAGTTTCCATTCAGGATTTAAAACTAACTTCTAAATGATTGTGCTATATACCAGGGGAAATATATATCCTCGCCCATTTAAGACATGCGTTGGTTAACAAACACTTAGTTATCACGACCGAGATCATTTTATAGTGAAACTTTTTATTAGGTTAAGCGCCTTACTGTTCATATGAAGCGGACTGTCATAAACGTAGCACTCGGTTCGTGGCAAAGAGATAAAGCACTATAAACTCCGCCCTACAAGAGAAATATATTGAAAGCACAGATTTTGCGCCCGTATACTGCCGACCGCAGCTGCCGGCTGCTTTAAGAAAAAGTCTGCTTTAAAGGTCAAGAGGACTTGAACTTGCATTTCCATAGCGTCCGGCGTAACCCTGAAAACAATATGGTTCTAACAATATGGTTCACACAACGCTTTGACAGCATTCAGAGTCACGGTATTTCACTATGGGACAGTGACCTGCTCTAATTTCTTCCTTCCTAAGACATGCCATGATTGGAAAAGTCCTTCCCAGACAGTTACTTGCATCATTAACTCTTCGAGTTTCACGCCCAAACTAGTCGCCCTATTACAATATGCCTAACGGGAAATTTTTGATCTCGTACACAGACTATACTTCACTGATCTATTTCAGATGTTTCTGTTTGGTTGGTTTGTTGACCCCTGCATACCTATATTCTTTCTGTATTGAGTGTCGTGTTGAGCTATTTTCCACAGCAATTCTTCTACACCACGATTCTTATTTTAATGCGTTTGTTTTGTTCACGACCCCCAGACCCTCTGCAGTCTGAAATGAGGCAAAACTTTATGAAATTTAGATCTTCAATGTTTCAACATATTTCCACATGCGTCCTTTTCCGATGAGACAACTCCGACACAGTCTCAGGAACTGGAAAAAGTGGACGTCCTCACAATAATCATTCTATTTTACAGTCCTGTCAAGTCCCCCCTGAGGACGTTACTCCGGAGAAGGCACTGGCAAGCATCGCAGTCGTCCAAGGCAGGACACTGTTGATTACGTTCGACTCGATACAAACGATGATGGACAAGGTATGAAACCTATGTGAATTCGTAGATAACACGATGGACACATCAAAAAATTGTCTAAAAATATTCCATAGTCTTGCTAGCTGTCAATAACTATCGTCAGATATTAAAATACTTTTCATAAGACCTATAGTAAAATGTGCAAATGCTACCTGGTTTTCCTCTACTGATAAACTAATATATTACAGGGACTCCAAAGAAAAGCTGTGAGATTTATTATACCAATAGACCAACTGACCCCCCCAACACCGAAGGAACAGAGCAGGAAAACTCACCTTGCAAAACCTCACCAGTCTTGCACGACAAAAACTAAATCATTGATTTATAACGTGATAAATATACATACTTCAAGGTATATCTCAAATCAGAAACAAGAGTGGCGCGACATAAACATGCGAAATCTCTAGAACAACATCGTTTGAACAGGGAATGTTTTTTAGAAATTGCTTTCCGATAAAAAGTTTGAGAATGCAATATCGTACCACCATCCGTTACCAACTCATCTTTTGAAACCTTGTTGTAATCATATAAATCAGACCTATTTTTTTTAGACTGTGAAATATAATACCATTTGTAATCACTCAGTGCTCTACCTGTTAATACTCCTTGTTACTACTGAAGAGAAATTTACTTTAAGTTATTAGTCGGAACGAATAGTACCCATTAACGACAAAGTACACAAGTCATGATGCTCCGAGAGATTTCTCGTGACATAATTAGGCGGCTTATATTCCCCATATACGGAAGATGATGGTAGTGCGCTTCTGCACGAAGGCTATACATCACATTAAACTAAAGAATGTCGTATGTTCTAGGATCCAGGAAGTTATCAAACATGGTTTCAAATTGTCGACCATGTACCATAATTTGTCCTTTTTCCGCTCCTTGTAATAGAGTAGCTTATGCTGTTCTAAGTGCTGCTGCCTTATACTTCCAAGTCTAACAGGAATCAGGCCTATGATAGATTTTCACATATAAAGAGCGCAGATAAGCGGCAACCGCCATAGTCGCACTTTTAAACTTGCGCCAAGGCATCTATGAAGTGTTAGCACGCATCTTTAGACCTCGATTAGAGACACCTATCAAAGCATTTAGATTTTTTTTTTGTGCCCTGATTACTCATTGCACAACGCTTCCACTAGGTTGATTTCGCAAGTGCCAAAATATCCCTGCTGTGCAAAATCCCGTATTCAAAGCAACAAACCATGCACCATGAATCAGTCGAGGAGGTACCGCGTCTCCTTATTTCTCCCGCGTCGGCTGGAGGAGCAAGCAGACTCGACCCCGCCAAAGCATAGCAAGCAGCGTCGTGCAAACCAAGGTCTTGTTCTAGTGGATCTAGTCTAAATTTAATACGTCCATCATAAAAAAGGTTGATGCGGTGTTATTGCTCCGACTTAATAAACATATGATTTAAGAATTACGTTTATTTGATGCAGCCTCCGACCGTGATAATGACTAAAACTATTGCTTCAAATCATTGATTACTTGATGCACATGTGATGCTTGATTTATTGATTAATTTATTGTTTATTGACCTTAAGTATTGCGATTATCTTCAACCAGGCCACAGATGTCATGGGCTCCTCCTTGCTGCCAGCCAACTTTACTTGGTTCCTCATGAATGTGCATCTCACGGACTTCAGCGGCCAGTGCCTCTCCACGCCCTTCGAACGTGTGACGAATTTCAAAAACTTCTTCCATCAGCAAATGGCGATGCGGAGTGGATGACAGCGCCATGTTACGGCTGCTACCTCAGTAATGGAATACTTGGCAGTGCTCGGACTCTTGGGGTCAGCGTGCAGTAAAGTGAAAATTAATGCATTTTCTGACACCACTCTTTTGTCAAATGCGCCATGAGATATGATTGCCCACGAGAAGCAGATGGCCTTAAATTGTCTCTTCTCTAAACTGCATACGTCACTGATTAGCCACGGCAGTTTCTGAGAGGCCGTATTTGGTGTATATGACCCGGCATTTGACAAAAGGCCAAGCTATAAGCTCCTATACCTTCGGAAACGCCCTAACCGCTCGGTGACGCCTCGAAAGGCGAAGTGACACTGGGTGATTGCAGCACCTTTATTATCCAGGCTATTATTATCAAAGGATGGCATTTAAAAAGGCTTTCAGTAAAAAATTATGTAGTTAGCTTACGTTTTAGGTGATTGCTGTACAGTTGTCCGTAAGTCAGGTCAAAAGTTTTCATTGATTTAATTCAATTCAAGCAGCCAAGGGCCCGTTAAGCTGCCCGGAAGCCCACAGCATACTCACCGCATGATTGAGTACATCAAATCTTTTTTCATCTTGCAGATATCACTCAAAGGCAAGCTTCTCTGGATGGCATTTCTAATTGCGAGGAACATGCTGTATACCCAAAGACACGCTTACAAACACACTGAAGGTAATGGTAATTAAAACGAACGACACAGACATTTTGTGCAGTTATGCTCTAATTTCTGAAACTATATTACTACTTTTGTGCGGTGATATCTCTGTGAGAAACAGTGTAACTAACTGTCTCCTATCACCGAAATGGTTGATATCATTAGCACGCTGACGTCTAATCAAGCGAAAATACTAGATGTAATACAGTCTTCTGATATTAGAGACATTATAACCATGCAACGTAATGCTGAGACAAAGCTCGTGAACATTATTGAACCTCGTCAGGCACTTGAAGTAATGTTTTGCAAAATAAGCGCGCTTTTGAAAAGCTTTTCATCTGTTATAAACAATGTAGGACATTTATCCCACCAGCGAAGTTGTATTCATCCTCATCTTGACAACTTAAAAGGTGCAGCCAGACGAAATAACTTTTTTCACGGCACCCACGATGAATGTGAATGATGGCACGAGAGGCCAAAAACGGTTCTTGCGTGTTTTTTGCCCTCTCACGTCCTGCTTTGTAGAACGTATGGACCCGTTAGATTGGTTGTAGTAATCCCGATCGCCATCAGCTCGCGCGCCAACCCGAAGAGGTAGACGAAGTGGAGCCGGAGCCTTATTGGCACTGCACTGTTGTTTCGAACGCTGCCCCCGTCGCTTTGGTTTGCGGACGTTGCCTACGGTCTTGGTGCTCCAATAAACACCTTACACTTGGTGGAGGTGTCTCGGTCGTCGCCCCAGTCCTCCTCGCAAATTTCACCCTGGAACGATGGAACGAAGTGTAAGGTGTTTATTGGAGCACCAATACCGTAGGCAACGTCCGCAAACCAAAGCGATGGGGGTAGCGTTCGAAACAGTGCAGTGCCAACAAGGCTCCGGCTCCACTTCGTCTACCTCTTCGGGTTGGCGCGCGAGCTGATGGCGATCGGGATTACTACATGGTGCTCTTTATCCATCTATTTTGGTTCCTGTGATTGTTCATATCCATTATTATATGTCTGTCAGCGAAGATTTTCGGCCAGCTGTTAAATATGTGAGACAAAGTTGTTAGTGCTTAGGATGGCTTAAACCTGCTGATACTAGCGAAAGCTATGCTAGGTATAGTTATGCGTGACTTGATGATTTTATTTAGGGGAAGCTCAAGCTTTGCATAATGATTAGCCGTGGTAGCCGCCGTAGCAACGCCTTTGCAGCGTGTGATTAGTTTTTCAGAATCTTGCTTCTTTTCGCCATTGTCTTCCATACTACATAAACATGAACTAAATGCAGAATCGTTCTTAAGGCTATTATCATTATCAGGGTCACTAACTGCGTCGTCATTCCCATCACTACTATTATTATTACGGTATCCAAAGAGAATTACAAGAAAAGCAACTGGCGCTAGGCCTGCATATCACGATTGGTAAGATAATCGACGCTCACTTATATTCACAATATAAACATCTTACGACCACCTTCACTGGTAGATGCATTTTTGAAGAGCCTAGCACGACATGGCCAAAAATATCATTTCTGTGAGCCATCCGAGTTCGCATTTTGGACTGCCCTGTTCAACGGAATGTGCACAGTGACTTTAATATGAAAGAGAGGCAACGAAGATAAAATTACACAAACGATACAATATAGTCTCAAGCTCAACATAAATGGACGAAACGGCTCTCACCCTCTACACACCTATGACAGCGGTACTAACACACCTATGACAGCGGTAGTAAGAGACAGCGGGCCCCGCAGGGGTGGTGCAGTGGTAAGACGCCCGACTACTGTGCCGAAGTAACCGGGTTCGAACCCGACCTCGGCGGCTGCGTTTCGATGGAGGCGAAACGAAGAGGCGTCCGTGTGCTGTACGATGTCAGCGCACGTTAATGATCCCCAGGTGGTCGAAATTACTCCGCAGCCCTCCACAACGGCTCCTCTTTCTCTCTTTCCACTTTCACTCCCACCTTCCTCTCTTCATTTAAAGAGCTGTCGCGGTGTCCACAGAAAACAAGTGAGTCAGTTACCGTGCCTTTCCCTTCCTACAAATAAATCAGTTTTTTTTAGACGAGAGCGGCACGCCCCTCAGTTTATGTACACCAGACACGATCCACACCAAGTAGTTCGGGCAGAGATGTATCGCGCAAGCCGTCTCTAACACCTCCACCGCCACCATTATAAGCGAAAGCACTCCCGTGGCTGGATCTCTGCTCCTGCGCAGTGCTTACCGCTGATAATCGCGTATTCATATTTTCTTAGCCTCATATGGGCACCAGCTCACTTCCTCCTACCCGGCAACACTTTGTTTCATAATAACGCCCACAAATTAGCCTACCGGGCAAAGGCAGGAAAGAATGCCGATAATTCCCACAAAGATATGGTCACCAGCTACCATGAAACAAGATAAACGTACTGACTTTCTCCAACGCCCAGCAGAAGGTCTGGCGTTCTCTTCAGACCAAGAGATACCCCATCCCAATCTGCACGCCCCACTACCCCGATCGCTTCACCAATGCAGCTACCATTTGCAAAAAACCTTAAATCTCCTCTACATTCTATGACCATGTCTACAGCCATAAACAACATGATTTCATGAGAGATTCAGCATAGCGCGATCCGCGATCCGCCACCATCCCCCTCCACCACGCGCCACGCGCCACGAGCGCCTACAGGCTGATCGGACCAGGTGCGGCAGGTCTCTATGCCGGCTTCCAACTTATGGCGGCATCTAGCGCAGCCAAGATGCCGCCATAAGCTGGAAGCCACCCTCCCAGCATCTTGGAAACAACCAATTATAACCCTACTTCCAAAGCCAGGCAAAACAACCGCGCTTCAAACCCTCTGCCCAGTTTCTTTAACATCATATCTCGAAAAGACCATGGAACGGATGGTGCTCAATCGGCTCGAGGCTTATCTTGAATCGACAGATTTCTTTCTGGCTTCCTAAAGGGTGTGTCTACTCAGGACCTCTTTTTTCCTCCTCATGCACGAATTTGACCCTCCGCTCTCTTCCCAGATCCAAGCCATAGTGGCCCGTGATGTGCGTAAGGCTTTTGATAACCTTGCCCACGATACTCTATCAAACATCCTTGCCTCGAGGTATCGATATATCCTCCACCAGAAAAGAAACAAAACAAAAGGCAGGAAGTAATCCGGCGTCGGCTCTAGACGCGTGCCTTCTTCAGCCCTTCTACATTAGCGCACATGTACCCAACACAATACAATCCAATTTGTAAACACTGCGACGATACGATCACATATTATGGAGCTGTAAAAAAGCGCCGCCACCAACGGACCTACTACCAATCCCTTCTTTTGAGCGGTAGGAGGCTATACTGGCCAGCTCAGACCCGTTAACGGAAGTTCGGGCTACTGAGTGGGCTGAAAAGGTCGCCGAGAGCAACGGACTTGAAGCCATCTAAGTGTAGCGCCCACAAATCGCTCATTGCTGACAATAAATGTTTTCCAATCCAAATCGAGTGCGCTAAAATGCACTGGGCGGCGCGTAAGCAGTTAGAAATTCGCGACAGCGAAACCGGAACAGAAAGCATCCGAAAGTGTGGGCCAGTTGTTATCACCCACCGCTAGGCGCGCCAGAGTCGATTGGGCCACTGTGGTTGCGTATTGGTTGGTTGGTTGGTTGGTTGGTTCACAGGAAGGGAAAGGCGCAGTATCTGTCACACTTGCTCTGTGGAAACCTGAACCGCGCCGTAAGGGAAGGGATGAGGGTGGGAGTGAAAGTGGAAAGAGAGAAAGGGGAGCCGTAGTGGAGGGCTACGGAGTAATTTCGACCACCTGGGGATCTGCGCTGACATCGCACAGCACACGGACGCCTATTGCCGTTGCCAGTAAACTGCAGCAACGGAAGTGCCGGGTGCGTCACTCAGAAATAAATAACCTTATGTTTTGTTCGAGCATGAAGCACAGTACGGAAACTAATATGCAATATTAATAAAATATTTTTATGGATTAGAATTACTTGCTGTAAAGAGCGTAATACATCAGTGGCGTCCGTCGCGCCATCTTTGCGACGTTTAATAAGTCAACTTGAAAAATCGCCGCTGCGTAAATCCGTAAAAAAAGACTTTAAAGCTTGTTAAAAGGCGATTGTTGCTAAGAGCTGTCTTAACGCAACCTAAAGGGAACATACACTCACTGAAGATAAGAATTTATTACGGTGAAGGTAACTGAATAGTGTAACCGTTGTCATACCGTGACATCCTGGCTGCGTTCGCGGCAGGTTTTGCTGCTATGAAAAACAAAAAACATGGTATTACGCAACCTAAAGGGAAACATAACCAAGGAAATATCGCCGTAATTTATTTGAATGTTGCGGAGTTTTAAAAAATAAGAAATTGTACCTACAGGAATCGAACACATGTCTTACGATTAAAGCAATTGTAATCCAGCAAACTAATTCATTGCGTATGCATTTTAGTTTATGCACTGCAAGCTTTATTGACTTCCTTTTTGTTGTGATTTATTTTTAGTGACGCCACCCGGCACTGCCGTTGCTGCAGTTTTCACGGAATGGCAATACGCAGCTTCTGTCTATAGGAGTGCACTCCCATATTCATTCTTTCTGTATGGTTAACCTAAGTTAAACCATCATATAACTTCATGCGCTCGAGCAGGCAATCCAACCATAGCTACAAAATGTCGTTAAAACTACCCCCGCGGATTTATGCCACGAGTAAAGACGCTGCAAAAAAGACCAACAAGATACAAAATTTCTCTCAAGCCATTTACTTTTCCCTGTTCATACTAGGCCACGAATGCACTCTCTCAATTTATTTGTCGTGCTGATTTTATTTGTTTGCGTGAAGATGAAAAAATAAATAAATACCGACACTTGCCCTATATTTAATGCCCCAAATTGGGGTGCTTAAGGTAATAAAGGGAAGTGAAATCTCAACTTAAAAACCCCATAAAGTAAACGAAATTAGGTTGGTTTGGTTGGTTTGTGGGGTTTAACATCCCAAAGCAACTCAGGCTATGAGAGACGCCGTAGTGGAGGAATCCGGAACTTTCGACCACCTGGGGTTCTTCAACGTGCACTGACATCGCACAGCACACGGGCACCTTGCTTTTTGCTTCCATCGAAAAGCGGCCGCCGAGGCAGGGATTCCATCCCGCGTCCTTGGGGACAGTAGTCGAGTGCCGTAACCACTGCGCCACCCCGGCAGGTCTAAACTAAATTAAACTGAACTAAACTTCGCTGCCGAAAAGAATAGTTTGCGATATCGTTGTCTCATCTTGATTTAAAGTCAAGCCACGCATCGCTGTAGTGCTTGCAGTTGTGTTCTGTTAGTGTTAAGCCTCACAGCCTTTGTACGGTGACCTATGCGATATTTCGTAGCGAAGTCAGAACCCGGTGGAAGCACAGGAGGGGTGGCATAATGCGCTTGTGTTGTAAAGGAAGGTGAATATCATCATCGACCTCGAGAGTGGTCGCTTAACGAAAATGGAGCTTGCGACGAAGCCCACCGTTCCCTAGAACAGTCTACCATGTATGGCAGACGCGATTAAAAGTAACCTGCTGCAAGAGCTAAAAGAAATATATATAAAGTCATCTTTCGCATATCACGATCTTCTGCGGAGACTGCCAACTGCCCTCCCGCCTGTGGCGTCGGGACCGCGGCACGGAAGCTGATCGCGCAGTGCTGAACCTATTCTCTCTGCGAACGAAAATGCTGATAAACGGAAAGTATTTTCCTGGTCCCTTAAATAAATAAATTGGTTCACAGGAAGGGAAAGGCGCAGTAACTGTCACACTTGCTCTGTGGACACCCACACCGCGCCGTAAGGGAAGGGAGGGAGGTGGGAATGAAAGTGGAAAGATAGAAAGAGGAGCCGTAGTGGAGGGCTACGGAGTAATTTCGACCACCCGGGGCTCTTTAACGCGCGCTGACATCGCACAGCACACGGACGCCTCTTCGTTTCGCCTCCATCGAAACGCAGCCGCCGAGGTCGGATTCGAACCCGGGTACTCCGACACAGTAGTCGGGCGTCTTACCACTGTACCACCCCGGCGAGGCTGAGTTGCTTTGGGACGTAACCCCACAAACCACAACCACCACCGCAGATGGCAGGAATGCTAGACAAGATGACGCTTCTCAAGCTTTCGCCTTTCAATGCCTAAGTCGCTAAAGTCCTTCGTAATTTTTATTTACCGTGGTGAACTAGGTGCATATACGTAAGCTACATCAAAATATGATGCTTTTCTCTGTGAGTTTGTGAATTCTCGGTTACTGTACATGTTGTCCTGCAGTTCAGTGTTGGCGCTCGCATTATTCATGAATTATCTTCGTAGTGTGTACCATGTGTGGTCACGTGTTTCACTTGAGCTCTGAAGCGTGCCTTTCATAATTGGTTCACGGAAATGGAAAGGCGCACAATATGTCATACTTGTTTCTGTGGACACCTGAATCATCTTTGCAGTGTGCCATATCTGGTAACCTCTTCCAGTTCAACTGTGAGGCGTGCCTTTCGAGCTGTGAAGCGTGCTTTCCATAATTGGTTGATGTCCGCGCACGTTAAAGGTCCCCAGGTAGTCGAAATTACTCCGTAGCCCTCCACTATGGCTCCTCTTTCCACTTTCACTCCCACCTTTCCCCCTTTCCTTACGGCGCGCTTGAGGTGTTAACAGCAAACAAGTGATGCACTCACCGCGCCTTTCCCATCCTATAAATCAATCAATCAATCATAATTGGTTCACAGGAATGGAAAGGCGCAGTATTTGCTTTTCATTGCAGTTATGTAGTAATGAGGGCAAATCAACTTTATGAAAACAAACTTGCGATTTAAATATACAGTAAATTCAGAAAAAACTGTGACAATTTCGCACAGACATATATGAGTCTAAGTCAAAATTTGACCTCAGGAAAAAAGAAAAAACACCACCTAAGCTGAGAACAAATTGCGGTGGGCAAAGGTTGCAATCCCAAATACCCATGCTTTTGAACAAAAGTAAGGATCTCGTTACCGTTATTGAATGGCATGCATCACTTGGTGTATTTAAACGTACACTGATCGAGATGTGGAACTAAGTGTTTTAATTAGAACTGTCGTCGGTGTCAAAAACTGCTTAGCATTTGGAGTGCCTGCTACTGTTGTTGTTGTTGTTTTTCATTTTTGATTTGTTTAGCTTTTTGAGTGCTTATTACTGTTGCGTTTTTTCAATTATTAATTTGCATCTTTGAGTGGAGAAAATTTCATCTGTACCACGCTGTTTCCCCTGTGTGCAAATTGTACGCGGCTCTGAACCTAGTAAGGTGCAATTACGCACCTTTTGTTCGGAGTCCTTTAGTTTCTGTATAAGGAGACTAAAAATAAACTTCAAACTTCTTCAAACTTGATTTGTCACATTCGTTTCTGTGGACACCTGAATCGCGCCGTAAGGGAAGGAAGGAAAGTGGGGGTGAAAGTACACTTGAGCTCTGAAGAGTGCATTTCGTAATTGGTTCGCATGAATGGAAAGGCGCATATCTGTCACCTTGTTTCTGTGGACACCTGATCGCGCCGTAAGGGAAGGGAGGAAGGTGCGAGCGAAAGTGGAGCTGGTTACGAGGGACAACGCCGACGCCGCGAAACCCAGGAACGAGCGCCAAAGAGCTGCGCTCTAAAAAGCTCAAACGTTTTGTCCAACTGGCCCCGCCATGGTGGTGCAATGGTAAGACACAGGACTACTGTGCCGGAGTACGCAGTCGGGCGTCTTACCACTGCACCACCCCGGCGGGGCCTAGGTATAGCCTCTGATTTAAACTGATTTATTTATAGGAAGGGAAAGGCGCGGTAACTGTCTCACTTGATTTCTGTGGACACCGCAACCGCGCCGTAAGGGAAGGGAGGAAGTAGGAGTGAAAGTGGAAAGAGAGAAAGAGGAGCCGTAGTTGAGGGCAACGGAGTAATTTCGACCACCTGGGGATCTTTAACGGGCGCTGACATCGCACAGCACACGACGCCTCTTCGTTTCGCCTCCATCGAAACGCAGCCGCCGAGGTCGGGTTCGAACCCGGGAACTCCGGCACAGTAGTCGGGCGTCTTACCACTGCACCACCCCGGCGGGGCTGGTATAGCCTCGTGCGGACAGAAGAGATAAAGTAGAGAAGAAAGAAAAGAAGAGGGAGAGAAAGAGCGCGCCGCATGGTGGTGGTGAAAAACTATTTGGTGGAACCTCGAAATACTTGTTACAAGGGCTGGGCCGGCTCCTGATCACGGGTGGTGGCCGGCAAACCGTGCCTGACGGCGACCGCTTCAGCCCGGTCGGCCAGTCTAGTTTTGTTATGTGAAAGTTCATACACACTGCAGAAATCTGTTGATGGTATACTCTTGGCACTCAAGTAAGGTTATCATACCAAGCATTTCAGTGCTGTCTAAAATTGTGCAAAGAGCAGTGTCCACAAATCTCACAACAGTGCTAATCTCGTGCGTGCTCACAGCAAATCACTCTTTGAAGAAAGGGTTTATGGTGGTCTGACAGAAGGCTAGTTTTTATTTTCACAAACAATCTAGAGAAGCTATGTGAAATGTTGAAACTAGAAGATGCACCCACAATCAACTTGAAAATAAGCACAAAAATTTTCACAGAATGCATAAAGAAGTTATGGAATGCTCTCTCTAATGCTTCATGATACACAACACAAACGGGATGTTGATAAAAAGAAATGCTGCGCCACCATAACAAAGCTATGAAGGGAGGCTCTAGGGGGAAATTACCTGATAATATGGTCGCCAGCATGTAGAATGCAAGGTTTAACGAAAACAATATTCTGAGGAGATAAAGGAGCGTGTACTGAGCAAATCATTAGAAGCTTATTATGTTCACCACTCTGTACCGAGCTGCATAAACTTTGCGTAAAGAGAGAATACATTTCTTGATGGTTCACAATAGCCAGGAAAGCGGAGAATCTTCGTTAAAGGTTGCGTGTCTTTATATTCGATACTCCTATCAGCACTGCCACATTGTTTATATTCCTGCTGCAACAATAAATTTCGTTAAGTTGCTAGTTCGACCTAGTGTCTATCGTTCTAATGTCCTTTGTTTAGCGCTGTTAAGTTTATGGCCGAACCGCTGACCTCATGTACATAAGCGAGAATTAAAAACACGAGATATTTTCAGCTACACACAAAACACCGCCTGGTGCCACCATCACCTGCCGTCACATTTTGAACTTGCACCGGCTTATCTCCATGCTGTAAGCCAAAAACTATGCGTAAACCACTATTAAAACCCCCCACAATATACACGTGTGTAGGAGTGCCTAAACCCACCGAAACCCAAACACTCACCTCAGACCTTTCTTCTCCGCCTTCACGGCTGTCCTAGTCCTATTCGGACCCCTACGATAAGAACTCGCAGATCAATAGAACATACCGGATTGCGTCACCCATCAGTATCGTGGGATGAAAATTCTACCGATTAAGCACGGCATAAATAAACTTTACATTTTGTTCTGAAAATAATCTATTTTACCAGGAATATTCCTTCGACAGCGTCAAGCAGTAGGCAGAGCTTGATGATAGGGGCGTCCTAGCACCGCAGCAGCATAGGAACTGTAACAGATGTCTCATGAAGCAGTTATCCTCGTGATTCATTATGCTACTTTTTGCACGACGCCCAGAAGCTGCACAACGCGCAGATGAAGAAGAAAAGGAGTGTCAAATGTCATGGTATCTGCTTTCGCCTTAGCACCGCTGACATTCATATCTCATTATCGTATGTAGCGTTTATTTCTAGTTCAGTTCTTCATTTTCTGCTCCGGTTGTCAGCAGCGACCTCCCTTCCATGGGTGAGCAAGAACAGCCTTTGTCATCGCACTGTTATCTAGCTAAACAGATTCCATGTTTCTCGATCGTGCGCAAGTCTTTGTTTCTTTGCTATATGCTTCCTTAAGAAGGAATCACAAGCTGTAGCAGAATCAATGGTTTAGAATAAGCCTATATTAGTTTTTACATTCGCTCGTACGCATAAAAATTTCTTCATGTACATGATTACTTTGCTGATACAGCTCAGCACCTCAAGCTGCATTCAACTTGGAATCCAGAAAAAAAAAAAAAAAAAATACCAAAGGCTCTGGAAATATACTTCGCATTGTGACGCCATTTTATCTTCCTGAATTCAAGTCTTAAGTCCCTGCTTGTAATCTGTTTCACGTTTTCTACCATCAAGACTGCTAATAGCGTGTTAAAGGAATTTTAGGTGTGAGTTCTTTTCAGCGCAGTCCTATGTAAACAAATGTAGAAGAGCAATAATGGTTGACGAGGAAATGGATGCAGTATGAATGCAATATATACTACAAGGTGTGCGTCATTGACAACACAGTTTGCTAAAAATACGGGATTACGGTGACCTCGGCACCAGATATCTATACACAGATACGTGGATCTCTTCTATTATATAGAGACTGCAAGGCCTGTATAATTGACAACGCACTCTATTACAAATGCATGGAAGACTCCTATGTCTGTAACACACGTCGATGTTACAAGCATATACGTTGGAGTTTTAGGGTATTTTTACCAGTCTGTATTTTCTCTGCATTTTTCTCCACTCATATAGCTAGCCAGAAACAGGCTTCTAAGGGGAATTCTAAAACGAACTCTCACAACCAACTGCCACCTCAACCAAATTGGCTAGATGCATAAGTGAACTTGATTTTCTGAGTTGTTCATTTTATTAGCTCGATAGCCTTTCGAATCCGTAGTAGATGAAGATTCGTAACCTGCTTCTTCTCGAGAAGCAGCTGGGCTTTGCGAAGCGGAAGCGGCAAAAAGGTTTAACATTTAGCACGAATATGACTAACAGTACACTGTAGACTTTGCACTGGAGCACACCAATTGAAAGATATGACCGACACTAATACGACGATTTACCTAACAATCCTTTTTAAAAATCGAAAATATTACGAAGCCCAAATTGAATATCCTTTAAACATTCCCTCCACAGCTGACGAAGTTTCTGCCATAGACGTATCAGTGTTTCAATCGGAATTGTCAGGAGGTAAGTACACACAAGATTGCTCTCAACCTGAACGGCTGCAGCTTCGCTAAAGGATTACCGTTTCTATTCCTACTCGAGAGACACCCCCACAGCGCTACTATACATTGGTGAAGAATTTCGGTTAAGTGAAAGCTCACTGTTACCGAGACACTTACGCTTTCTTTAATTGCTGCAATAAGTATCGGCAGGTTGTGCTCGCGCTGTTATGTCGCCGTTCCTGCATTTTGCACCAATGGATACTGCGAAGTCGCGTCCTATCTCGGGAAATTGTAAAGCAATGAATAAGGTAACAATGCTGAGCACCAAAATATGAGCGCTGTACAGCGTGGCTGCATATTCTGTGTTGGATAAACATTACAAGGGAGTTTAGCGACTAAAGTAGCGAAAGGCGAAAGCCTGAGTGTGAACGAAAGGGCCTGAGTGCCGCATTCTGCTACGCAACTGGCACTAAGCAGTGTTTAACTAATTAATTAGATAGTAAGTAGATAATTAGGTAATATTTGGCCATTTATTAGTTATTGATGAATTATTATTTAATCATTCATTAGTAATTGATCACTGATTGCCATATGGCAATATAAGGCACGCATTCGCGCATAATGTGGTAGTGTTCTATAATTGGTGAAGACCTCTATGACGTCATTCCGCCTCGGCCAATCAGAGCCGCTGCAAAAGCGGAACACATTTTGTCCACGACAGCAAGAGCCATTAAAAGCTTTCGCCTTAAAATTTTGCCCGGCTATGGGGCTGTGCTCTTATCACAAGCGAGTGTATATATTTGGCGGTGACGGTAAACATTACGCTCACTACAAACGCTCGAAAATGGCAGGTAATATACGAGAGAATAAAATATAAGAAACAGACTCTTAACAAAGAATTGGACGCCAAGTAAGTAAGTGAATGTTGTGCAGTTCGGCTGATAGGAAAGGTTTTTGAATAGTCTGTAGCTTCTCCGCCCATAAAATGTTCGCTAGAGCACCAGGCTATAGATACTTGTGGCTACACAGCGGTGGATACGACACAGTTTCCAGTAAGTCTTACCTGAGAAATGATATTAAACTCCACTTGCGGGTCAGTGGTTATGCTTTAAACGTGTACAGCCTAAAGCTTGCGAAAGCGGGAGAAATGCGATTGGTTTTAACACCCAAGAAAATTTTTATTGTCAAAAATTGGTAGGTTCAGTTTTGCGGCGTGCATATCAAAATGCCGCAAGGGCTGGTAAAACTAGGAGAATTTCTTATATTTCCGCTTATTAAACATCTTCTTGAATCCCGACTCACAAAGTGTGCAAGATTTAGAGTCAAATGGGACAAAGGTGCAGACTCCGTTGCTGATACACGCTGATGATAATCGAGTCAGGAGCTGTGCTGGCTAAGAATTTTCTTGGTTTGATGTGAAAAGTACCGGCAACAGCTCCGGCTGTAAAATGTTGATGTACGTCGGTCTAAGGTGCAACAGGCATTAGTGTATCTAGATACTCATTAGAAGCATGCTCGGAACATTTTAAGAATATGCGTTCTCACAGCGCTCCAAAAATCGCGAACTAGATCATTGTCCTTCATACGGGGTTAGGTGAGATACTCCAAAAATCGCGAACTAGATCATTGTCCTTCATACGGGGTTAGGTGAGATACTAATTGCATAGTGTTCACCATTCTTTAATGTCTCCCAAGGTACCCTAAATGTTAATGTTCATTATTATAAAAAGTAATAATATGCAATTTTTCATATGTCATGTAGGAGAACATGCGTTCTTTGAGGTGCAGAGCGACTTCAGAAACCTTCTATCAAATTTTTATGTTCGTATTCTATTTCTATTTGTAATTTTTTGTATTGTTACGACCAAGCATCCGCATTTGCGCGCTCTATTGTTCGCCTGTGGGCATGGATAAGTGCTGTGAATATGTGGTGATGGTCCAATGGCTCTAAGTGAGCCTGTTTCCAGGAATCCTGTTTTGTAAGCCTGTTTTGCTTTGTGGACACCCTGCAAATGCCAAATTGACCCTGTCAAGAGAACGTCTGGAAAAACACAAAGAAACGTCCCCCTGCGGGAAAATGCAGGAAGTGCTTTCTTTCTTTTGTTCACCCTTCCAGTCGATAAGCCCTATCGTCCAGTGAGGAATGCCTACTTTCCAAAGGAGACGACAGAGTGACATGTCCGCTGACGTGCAGGACAAGAAAGGAGCATGACGCATACAGCCATTAAGTGATTTCCCAGGAATGCAGGAAAGATTTGCAATTGTCGAAAACGGACAATGCTGGGAGCGGATGCGGCGCCACGTGCACTCGGGTTTCTGAGAAGTAAAACCACTTGTCAGAACCAGCCTGTGGTTTCTTTGCTGAAGAATAGAAATGTACCTCCTCTCCTCGCCGTTCCCAAGCTTTTCCCGCCAACAAGTGATCACGCCCAACGAATGAATGCCGGACCAGTCAGTGCTTCAGACCATCAGTGCAGTGATGTGTTCGATTGGATGCCGATACCTGAGGGGCGTGCCCTGGATTTGGTTGGTCAGCATCTTCAGAGAGGGGCTGGACGTAGGGGGTTTTAAGGACGCTGCAGAGCACGAAATGTCGCTCTGGGCCCTGGGTAAACGGCTCATCCAGTCGCTTCTCGCTATGAACTCTTAACGCTTGCCATTTTGCTGATGTACCCTTCTTTTTCGTGTAAATAATCTTGTAAATAAGTTTCTCAAAGTGCCATTAAACCTGCTTGTACATATTTCACCAACTTCGAAGATTCAATCCTACTTCAACCCCGAGTCTCTGCACGCTACCAAGTGAAGGCCGGGTCGACTTAGTCCCAGCGTCACGACAACTGGTGGCAGCGGTGGGATCTGAATCTACAAGCCACAACATCTGATGACTGGAGGTGGGATCTGGATCTACAAGCTACAACATCTGGTGATTCGAGGTGGATCAGAATCTACAAGCCACAACATCTGGTGATCGGAGGTGGCATCTCAAGCAACAAGCAGGAGCAACAATCGGCCAACAAGAGAGCAGCTCTGAACATCGATCGCATGTGTGGGTGAGTGCTTGGCTTTTCTTCTGATGTGGACCAGGTTCTAGAACAGGGTTAGATTTTAGAACTGGTAAAAAGTGTTGAAACGCCTTTAGGTTTGGTAGTTTGCACTGTTGTTTTGGAACTAGCCGACACTCGGAGCGATCATGGACCTACAAAAGCTGCAGAAACCGGAACTGTTGCAATTGTGTGAGGAATTGGGAATTGATACAAGTGGTTTGGCACGAAAACCTTTGATTATAAAGGCAATCACAGATTTGGGAGCCGATGATGAGGAGCTCAGTGAAGCATGGAACCTCATCGCCCAAAAAAAGGAGGAGCAGCTCAGACAGCAGAAAGAGCGGGAAAAAGAGGAAAAGAGGCGTGAGCGTGAACTTGAGAGGGAAAAAGAGGAAAGGGAGCGCGAACGTCAGAGGGAAAAAGAGGAAAGGGAGCGTGAACTTGAGAGGGAAAAAGAGGAAAGGGAGCACGAACGTGAGAAGCTTGAGAGAGAAGCAAAAAAGCGGGAGCTAGAAATTGAGCTCCGGAAATTAGAAGTAGAGTTGAGCAAGAGGTCGGGCAATTGTCCCCAGCTAGCGGTACCTCTTCTCAACAAGGAGGCAGATTTCAAGATGTCAAAGTACATGCAGCCATATGTGATATCAGGGGATATCGGTCTGTATCTGGGTAACTTTGAGCGAACTTGCGAAGAACTGTCCTTCCAGCGAGACACGTGGTCTCAGAGATTATTGACGGTTCTGCCCTGCGAGGCAGCGGAGGTTGTCGCGCGGCTAAACAAGGAGGACGCGGACAACTACGAGAAGGTCAAAGCTTGCCTTCTGATTTTCGGAGACAGAGATGTGCAGGCCTTAACACGTTCAAAGGCGCGAGAATTAGCTACACTGCTCATTTCAGAAAAATCAACAGCGGAGGAAACGGCAGTTAAAACAGTGGTAAATGCGGAAAATAGCGGGCCAGAAAACTTTGAGAGCGAGGCATCTCAGATAAGTCAACATGAAAGTGAGCTTGATAAGACACGGAATGAGGACGTTCTTGAAAGTAACCTCTTGCCGCCAGTGTCTAGTAATCTCACGAGACTTTTAAGTGGAACCCGAGAGGACTTAGCTATGGAGCAAGCCAATGATCCCAAGAATAAGCTCGAAGTACAGTGGGAAGGACCTGCTAAAGTCGTTGCAGAGCTTTCTGACACTAACTACGCAGTGAAAATCCCCGATAGGCGTAAAGCAGTGCGCATTTATCATTGCAATCTTATGAAGCCTTATGTGCAGAAGGAAGCCGTGGTAAATCTAACGTTAAACCTTCCCGAGGAGATGGGGGATAACTTGATTTGCCTCAGCGGAAAAGGAAGCAACGCTCAGGAGCTTCACAAAAAGACGGAGCAGAGAGGAGAACTAAAGAAATCCCAGCTGTCCGATCTGGGCGAGCTAATAACAGAGTTTGAGGCCTGTTTCGTGGACAGGCCAGGCAGGACTGATTTGACTGAGCACGATATTGAGCTGACTTCAGACGTGCCAGTGCGATCAAGGTACTACCGATTTTCTCCAAGGCAAAGAGAAATTCTGGATAGGGAAGTAACTCGCATGCTGGAATTAGGAGTAATAAAACCCTCGGAAAGCGATTATGCTTCGCCTATGATCTTAGTAGAAGCTCCAGGTAAAGACCCTAGGCCTGTGGTAGACTACCGAAAGCTAAATTCTCTCACCAGGGATCAAGTGTATCCTATTCCGAATATTGAGGAGAGAGTAGAACAGGTCAGTAGAGCGGCATATGTGACTACGCTGGACCTTACTCGAGGATACTGGCAAGTACCGCTCACTGAACGCGCCAGCAGATACGCGGCTTTCGTCACTCCGACGGGCAGCTACCAGCCAACAATGATGAGTTTCGGGCTCAAAAATGCTCCATTTTGTTTTTCCCGACTCATGGATAGGGTTTTAAATGGGTGTGAAACATTCGCGGTGCCTTATTTAGATGACATTGCGGTTTTTTCCGACTCATGGGCGGACCATATGGTACATCTAAGAGCTGTACTGAGCCTTTTGCGTCAAGCTGGACTAACCGTAAAGGCCGAGAAATGTTGCCTGGCAAGGGCGACCGTGGACTACTTGGGTCACAATGTAGGTCAAGGTTTCAGGAAACCCAGCGAGATTAAGATTTCTGCGGTAGCAGACTACCCGCGGCCGAGCACGAAGACGGAAATTCGAGCATTCCTGGGTCTGACGGGATACTACAATCACTACATCCCTAACTATTCAGCTTTGGCTAGCCCTCTGACCGACGCTCTCCGCAAGACAGAACCGACAAATGTAGTCTGGGACGAACAAAAGGAAGCCTCCTTCGTAAACCTGAAGGCTGTGCTGATTAGCCGTCCGGTATTGCGAGCTCCAGACTATGGCCGAGAATTCACGGTCCAGTGTGATGCCAGTGATCGAGGGTTAGGTGCTGTTCTCTGCCAGAGAGATTACGACGGTAATGAGCACCCCGTGCTCTACTTGAGCAGAAAACTGAGTACTAGAGAGAGGGCTTATTGCGCGTCAGAGAAAGAATGCGCTTGCATTGTATGGGCCATTCAAAAATTGCAGTGCTATCTTGGAGGGGCCAAATTCACCGTAGAGACGGACCATTGTCCCCTGGCTTGGCTGCAAACTGCGACATCGAAGAACAGTCGCCTTCTTAGGTGGAGCTTGATTTTACAGCAGTACAATTTTGAAATAAGATACAAAAAGGGGAAGTTAAATGGGAATGCGGACGCGCTTAGCCGCTCTTTCTAAGCGGTCCGAGATGTTCCTCACCATGTATCGAAATTGATAATCAGGTTTTTTTTTTTTTTTTTCGTGCGCTTGTATATGTGTGACTATGTAAAGCAGCACGTTTGGTTTTCTAGGAATACGTGGGTCCTGAACGTCTTGAGAGTGGGCTTTTCTCGAACAACAATGGCAGTTTTCTTTTAGCCTGGTCTCTTCAGACGGGAGCCGAGTGCTTGCTTCGACATGTGGTTGAGTTTCAGAGACAGCTCAAGCAAATTGGCCTACAACAATCAAGACAACGCGACAAGCAACAGCGAGCTTCAAGCGTTCACGTGCAGGCCATTAAGTCGTCTCTTCATGCAGCAGCTGGGACTGCTGCCCTCCGAGACTCTTCTGGCGGGGGAGGAGGCTGTTACGACCAAGCATCCGCATTTGCGCGCTCTATTGTTCGCCTGTGGGCATGGATAAGTGCTGTGAATATGTGGTGATGGTCCAATGGCTCTAAGTGAGCCTGTTTCCAGGAATCCTGTTTTGTAAGCCTGTTTTGCTTTGTGGACACCCTGCAAATGCCAAATTGACCCTGTCAAGAGAACGTCTGGAAAAACACAAAGAAACGTCCCCCTGCGGGAAAATGCAGGAAGTGCTTTCTTTCTTTTGTTCACCCTTCCAGTCGATAAGCCCTATCGTCCAGTGAGGAATGCCTACTTTCCAAAGGAGACGACAGAGTGACATGTCCGCTGACGTGCAGGACAAGAAAGGAGCATGACGCATACAGCCATTAAGTGATTTCCCAGGAATGCAGGAAAGATTTGCAATTGTCGAAAACGGACAATGCTGGGAGCGGATGCGGCGCCACGTGCACTCGGGTTTCTGAGAAGTAAAACCACTTGTCAGAACCAGCCTGTGGTTTCTTTGCTGAAGAATAGAAATGTACCTCCTCTCCTCGCCGTTCCCAAGCTTTTCCCGCCAACAAGTGATCACGCCCAACGAATGAATGCCGGACCAGTCAGTGCTTCAGACCATCAGTGCAGTGATGTGTTCGATTGGATGCCGATACCTGAGGGGCGTGCCCTGGATTTGGTTGGTCAGCATCTTCAGAGAGGGGCTGGACGTAGGGGGTTTTAAGGACGCTGCAGAGCACGAAATGTCGCTCTGGGCCCTGGGTAAACGGCTCATCCAGTCGCTTCTCGCTATGAACTCTTAACGCTTGCCATTTTGCTGATGTACCCTTCTTTTTCGTGTAAATAATCTTGTAAATAAGTTTCTCAAAGTGCCATTAAACCTGCTTGTACATATTTCACCAACTTCGAAGATTCAATCCTACTTCAACCCCGAGTCTCTGCACGCTACCAAGTGAAGGCCGGGTCGACTTAGTCCCAGCGTCACGACAGTATTCTATTTTCGATGCGCATTCTTACATCTTGGTTAAAGTGAGGCTTCATATCTATGTCGGATTGTCATTCACATAATGTCGTAGGTTATCTCCGTATCCTAAGTAATATGTGTGACCAGAAACCAGACCCTAAGTAAAAACAGAAGTGTCCGCACGCCTAATTCGCATATGGCTTACTCGCACATAACCGAACATTATTTTTTCCCTTTGTCTACGTTGCAGCTCAACAACAGCTTAGACTAAACTGGCTACTGTTATTAAGAAACTGAATGAGCTTTAATGAGCGTGTTGAATAGATGGCAGTGGCCTTCATATCATTTGTCGTAGATTACGCCGCACGCTTTCCAAGTACCGATAGAATGCACTGGCTTATTTACAAGGCTATGCTGCGTCAAATACCCCCGTTGAGACGCTTCGAAGCGCGCATGCTTAGTACGCTCAAGCATGTGTGGTAACGTAACAATTGGGTAGCTCAAAAAGGCAACACGTGCTTCTTTTTCGTAGTTTGTGGGCTTTCATTAAATGCTGAAAGAACGAGCCACGTAGGTATATGCTTGTGGGAAAAAGGGGTTAGTTGCTTCTGTACCTCATTTACTACAAACGAAACTATCTTGATTTTTGAAAGAAGTGTTGAATTTTTTTAATGATTTGTCTTGGATAAAAACTGAATAAGCGGAATCACAGCAAATGAGATAAGAAAATAACGTGCTGTTCCCTCCAGCTTTGATGCGCTCATTTTTAAAATCGTTGTGTTAAGTCAAGCGCAATTGATAATCCTTGAAGGCTCGCCTGCAGGGGAGGCCACACACTGTTTTAGAATACAGGTGACAGGACTCTACCACAATATGCGAGAACTCTTCGACGACTGCATTATGCACTTTTCATCCTCTGCTTTTCACAACACTTCATGTAGTGCTTTAATATTTTTTAATTTTTTTTATCAATATAAGGCGCTGGTGGGGCCATCAAAAGAGGCCGTGACCATGATTCGGAAAATTACACGTCTTCTTAATGCTGTTCCGCCAATCACTGTTCCTAGGAACCGCGAACTTTCAGTTAATTTTCCCTAACATTTTTTAGCAGCCGAAGAAGAGCACGAGTAAGTACATGCGTGCCTCCTTCTCTTTCTTGTTGCTTTAAATTTCTTAAGCTGCAGATGCAGGTGAGACTCATCTGATCGAACCACTGGTTATTTTCTTCCACAGCGTTGCTAAAGCTAAGAGAGCAGAATAGTTGACAAACCAAGTGAACAAATATACAGTTCACTGTTAGAAGGAGTCGGGCGAGTGACTTCACAAAATGTTCTTAATTCACTCGTTGGTAGGTGCGCGCTAGGCACTTGAACACAATCTGCTGCACAGTTTTAACTCCATCGCAGTTCTTGAAGTGCTGAACATTCAAATGTTCTAAACAGAACTCTGAGCAGTTTGAAAGTTCCTGTGGTTTTCAGATGTAAGGGGTTGGGTGCGGTAGATTAAATAGAGAAAGCAGTGATACGTCGTCAAGCTTCAGACGTTTGCTTGCAACGTTGCGATCTGTCTAACACTGATGGTGCATAAACAAAAGCTTTCAATGACATTTAAAACTATAATGAAGTCGCGAAGAGCGTGGATATAGAAAGGCCTTTAGAAGACAAAGATGTTTATATAGCGAATCCAGATGTACTGACTGACCTGCGTCGAACGCCCAGTTCGTACTCACAGCATGAATGGCTGTCTTCAGTGCAGTGTGAAGAATGAAGGCGAGGAAAACTGTGTATTGACGGCCAGTACAAAAGACAAGCGAAGAGGCTCTAACTTCCAATGATGCAAAAAGAGAACCAATTTAAGCATTTATTCTTGTTTTCTTCTGTGCGGCAAGTGGTTTGTCCAAACTAATGCTCGGAGTGGGATTCCGGGGCACTTTACGCTGGTGCAACTATGTGGTCATCGCAAAATCAGCATATTATTAGGGTCCAGCTTTTCAGTAGCGGGAAACGTGCCTCCAACAAAACGAACATAAGCGAACTCCGGCTCATCAGTAGCTATTTGTCGTGCTTGTTTCGAGCAGTCTGAATGCATTTCATTTCGCTGTTGCCTCAGGCACGTGGCAGTTGCCAAATAATAATACTTGGCACTAACTGGTTATTGAGCTCTGTGACGTCACCCAACCCCATGGCATGGCAGAGGTCGTAGGAGGTGGCACCTCCAGAAGCTTGTTTGATATCAGAGGATGAGACGGGATCGAAACCTAAGCAATACAGACACATACATATACTTTGATTAAAGCGGGGTTTCATATGCATATACACGTCGGGTACTATTTTACATATTGTAGCAGTTTATTACTATGTTAAATAATCAAGACCCGAATTAGGAGGGTACCTATTAAGCGAATTGGATAGCGTATATACTCAAATAAGGGTCCGCAAGGATGGAGCAAGCGGCCGCCATTAGCGCTCTCGCCCCCATAAAGATACAGCTTAATTGTCCTCCTAGTATTGGTTGCACAGCTGCAAAGGTGCGCATAGACTTGAGGCATAAATAGAAAAGCTGAGCTCGACGCTGTACACCTTATGTTATTGGCGCTGATATTGTTTAATTCCAAAAATAACTGTGATGATAATTTATCACATCATTTTGCTACTGGATCTGCTTCACTCATTGCATTGCTTGGTGCTCTAAAGATTATCAATGATATGAAGCCTCCAAATAGGACGCACTGAACTTTTCTATCGCTTAGCGGAAGTCAACCCAAATCGAAGTTTTCAACCAGTCAAATTCCAAGGTAGTCATATATAGGTAGTCATGCGAGTTGCAGCATCTGCTAAGTCCAACGGCCTCTGGAACATAGCAGCGAACTGACAAAGGGCAAGCGGGTAGTGCTGCCAGCTAAATACTGAACAGTACAAATCCTCAACATTACAGCATTGGCTATCAGCTAATTGATAATAAAGCAGATATGTATGCGCAATCTTTCCTGCATATTAAGGCACTTTATTCTCAATCTGCTGGGTTTTTTATTTTCAAGATTTAAACAATCCTCAGGATGACGAGCGCAACGCAAGAGCTGGAATGCGGTCCTTTTTGTTTTGCAGGAAAGATGTGGAGAAAAGTTAAAATTGTGAGATAATTCAAGAATATTTCCTAGCTATCTATAAGTCAGAACACTTGTCTGAATGGCACGGGGCCGCCCTTTAGATGTTTTCCACTTCTGTGGGCTTACTAATCAAAATATCAATTACATTTCTTCAAGTAAACTCGCACTGGCAAAAGTGCGCAACAACTTCGGTATCTTCACACTATGATTCAGATCAATCGCAGCATGGCGCAAAAATCTCACGAATTAAAAGAATTTCTTCTCTACTTTTAATTAAGGGCTCAAATCGTTCTTTTGTTTTTCAATCATTCAAGGTCACCACCAATAAAACACTTCATAAGCAGTTCGAAGCTTTCAAAATTTAATTTTTGCCACTTGTTCACTTCCCTGTAATAGTATTTGTATAATCTATACATGTGTTCTATTCTTGTATTAATTTTATAATCGGGGTTGCTCTCTTTTCTTTTTTTGTAATATTTGCTATTACACTACTCATTTTCATTGTGTTTAAGATTACTTCTATGTGGGTTGTTGTTTATTTCAGGGTAGTTTTTCTTGCTTCCTCACAAGTTATATTTGTTGTAACATACTATATTTTAATTTTCTACTGTTATCACTTGGTCGTATCCTAAGCAGAGGCCGCTGTATGGTGTTCTCACGATTCGGCCTTGTTTTGTATACATTCATTATGCATGTCACATATCATGTGTACTATAAATGAACTTGAGCTTGAGACATTTCGTTCCAGATATTAATCGCCCGATCCTTGCAGAGACAACAAGAAGATCTTCTTTCTCGTCTGCTTTGTCCTCTTCATCCTCGGATTTCTGGCCCTAATCTTGATCCTTCTTGGCTTCATTGACGATAGTGAGTTGATACCTTGTCCCTTATATTTCTATAATCCAGCTAAGCGAGAACGCAGACCTTGCATTACGCATGTGCACGTGTTGAGAAAGCTACGCTGAATGTTAAGGACTGTTGTTTTCCACCGCTCTTCCTGAAATTTAATCGCTAATGCAAGACCAATGCTTTAAAAACAATTCGCGCATGATTACCTTGGCCCTTTTTTTGGAACACGGCAGTCGCTTCTTGCTTTTTGTGTGTTCGCTTAATCACCGTTAAACGCATAGTTTTTAGTGGTAAGAGACAAAAGTTCTGGAAAAACCTTTCTAATCTCCTGCTGCTGCCACCAACGCCGGCATAACTTCCGGTGCACAACCTTAACCACATCCTGATATCACTGTTCAAAATAGTCGCACGATACGTAATAAAAGGCTGTAAATGGCATATAAAAAGCGCTAACATTTTACACTAACATAAGGAGAAAAGCAGCGATATAAAGAGCAGCGAAGCAGGACGCTCAATGTGCACGTGTAAATTTAATTTTCTCTGCAAAACACATTCACATAAACATGCCCAACCTAGTACTCTTATAGATATGGCAGCAACAAGCCATGGCCCACAAGAGTTATTAGGCGCGCGGCTAACTAGTCCAATCACTAAACCAGACGAACGTTCAATGTTTCTAATAAGAAACAATAAACTCTCTTGTATTAAAATAAACTTATATCTACCATATTCCTAAACACGCCAAAAAGCGTAAAGCTATTGCTCTGAAAATACCGTGTCATTCCTAATTAGTTCCAATATATATGGAGAGCCATTTTGAAACAGATTTCTTTCCAAAATGAAGAAAAGTACCAAAAAGGAAGAATAGGTACCATTCAGGAATGCGGCAGGATTTTTATTAGATACCTAAGCTTTATCCGTCTATAGCCGGTGGTTTTATGCGGAATTTCGCGGTCGATAGGAAGACTTGCTTGAACAGTTTCTTGCTCAGGAAATCATGCTTTTCACACTGAACAGTGAAAATATGCGTGTTGTTTAGTTGATGTTCGCTGCTGGGAATCCAAGAAGAGGACTAATTTATGTGCAGAAAACTTCCACTAAGATCAGCCTTGAGCATCTCGTGCCTGATTTGTAGACCAACACGATGGCTTCTATTACAAGGCCAGACAAACGTGGGAAACACTTCTCGAAGTACTTCTCTGTGTAATATGTCTTGTTGAGAGGCCGCGGCTTGATTTCATTTCGAAGTATTTGGCGACGAGACCAGCAACGATGTCAAGCCAAATAACAGAAGCAACCCTACAAGACCTCCGTAATTCAGTTCCGGATCAGCTACTACGAACTGTTGCTCACCCACAACTATGCTCTGAAAATATATTCTCGGGTAGGTTCAATATTTTGCTTGTATGCTTTGGGCAATTTTGTGGATGACATTTCCGAATCCACCGGATGACGTAGACAGTGGACATTTTGGTTCAGTATTTCTGCTTTTCAGATAAAACAGCGCTCCATTTGTGGGCTTGAAGGTGCATTTAGCGTACATCATAAAACGTTTCTTTTTTTTTTTGTTTTTTTTTGGGGCGTTACGCATTTACCGTACCCCAGAAATAACTCAAAAAGCAGTGATGCGTTTTCTACTTCCACACTGTAGGTACTACAGTGTTTAAACGCTTATTTTGCACAAGGCTGACGTCCAACGCTCTAGCAATGCGTGTCATGCAGACCTCGCGAAAATTTAATAGAGCTCCACCATGCCACTCATCTATGACTGGCATGCCTTCCCTTGCCTGAAATGGCTTGACTTAACTCAGCGCTACCAAACAAACTGTAAGGAAAATCATGCTTCGTTGGCTGTTTTTTTTTTTATTATTATTGAAGTATGTTTATGGCTGTGTTTGAAAGCATCAGGTGTACATGTGCAACTCCACCTTCGAGACGGGTAAAACACAAGCACATTTCAAATGTTTTAATGTTGTGATTTCCGTAGCCGTGCCTATATGAATAATGTTTTTGTTTTTTGTTTTGTTTTACGGAACCCTACAAACGATCGTCGACTTGCGCGGTGCACTGGAGACACAATTGTCAGATTTATATACAGCATTGTTTAGGATGCTGCCACGCTAACGTGCTCAGGTTTTGTCCCTGGAAGGCCACCTTAACTGGCCGCCAGAACGTTTCATACTTTTTAGTGTCTCAAAATGCTTTTCTTATCGCCCTTAGAAGCTCTTGACTACAAAAGGGGCTGCAGGGGCTCTGTTAACCTAACCTCAGCAAACCTAATCTAATAAATACCTCTAGCTATTATCATAATCTGGCCACCTTTGAAAACAGTCATTCTTTTCTATTTCGCCATGCTGGCGACGTGGTTCATGTGATCTAAACATGACGCCTCAGACGAGGCACTCGGTATAAGAACTGAAGTTTCATCGTCCTCGTGCGGTACATTCGAAACCAATTTTTCTATTCGAAGCTTGCTCTTTAGGAGCTATTTTCAGGTTTGGCTGCTGAAAGCGAATGTGTGCTGGGGCTCGCTAGAAAAGAGTTTTTTTAAACAGTTTAGAGTCTGGCTTTCCAATCACGACTTTCCACTCCGCCGGCTTATGTCTCCAAACTTCATGCCAATATCTTGATCCCGGCCCCTAATCCTAAGACGTTGTGACATCCTACAGAATAATCCGAGCAGGTTACATCTTCCTTTGTGTTTCGTCTATTTTGCATATTCTTACCTCTGTGGGTGTATTTATATCTGTAGGTTGGTTTTGGTTTTCCGGGGTTTAACGTCCCAAAGCGCCTCAGGCTATGAGAGACGCCGTAGTGGAAGACTCCGGTGATTCAGACCTTATACTTTTGAGTCTATGGGTGCATATAAAATGGTAGCTGTATTCTGTCTTAGCACCTACTCCAAATTACTCTCTGAACGTTTCTCCATATCATTCGGCAGAACCATTCAAACTGTCCAAATTGCGATCAGACGCGAGAGGCCCTTAATTTATCTGCTTTCCTTTCTCTTCTCTCAGCACCTTAGACAACGGAAGATAAAGGTTTTGCGAGAGGAACCATCAGAAACTTTTAAAGCTGACACCCGTGGGAGAGAAATGACATGTATGGAAAAAACAAACCATTTTATAATATCTGTGTTTGTGGTAGCAATCAGAGGTCAGTGTCATCTATTATAATACTGTAACTGAACATGGACGGAAATGGTTGGCAATCTGTTGCACTCAAGTGTATTTACAACGTTCCAGCCCAGCTGCATATCAAGGTCGTTGTCTTTTCCTTGCTAAGCGCTGGTGCGGGGTTTCCACTTACTAGTTAAACCACTTGTTGCATTGCCTGCAAGAACGAACGAAAGAGGGCTTTGTTCTGTTCGTATCACTTATTTTAAAGCAGTAAATAGCGCTAATGATTTATTTTACCTGCTGAGTCACAAACACACAAGGTTGAGCTTTGCAGAGTTTTAGAATCATTATTTTATTTTACCTAACAACAAAACGCGGGTAGGTAAAACAACAGCAGCAACTTTAAAAGTTATAGCAAAGAGCCGTAGTTATGGTAACAAACAAAAATTACAGCGCTGAAGTAAATCTTCGCGAAGTTGAACGCTGCACTTATAGTGGAAGAAAAAAATTGAGCTGCATTATTGATCAAGGTTCTTCAAAATACTGCAGGCGTATAGGTTGCATTTCTTTCAATACGAAAATTCGATACTCATACAGACAAAGCTTTTCAGGTGAAAGCGTGAGCGAGGAGGAAACCAAATCAGCCGCTGGCAGTGAAAGCAACAGCGATGGGAGCCCCGCTCGACCACCTTCACGTCCTTTGAAGATCCCGAGCACAGTGAGTACTGCTGCACACGGCACACTTTCTCTACTTCTTTCCACTTAGAGCCGAACTAGAAAGGCAGGAGACAAGGGGTCACTGACCTTGTCATACTGTCTTCATAAACAAAACAATTATTCATCTCCATCCAACACATGACCAGTTCATGCAACAGGAACCACACCTCATACGTAGCGCTGTGTAGCGCCAATCACACATGCAGTTCGGGCTCTTAAGAGCCTATCGTAATCGTTTGTAATTCATTTTCCTCGCTATGGCACATATGATGTAGGCACCTTATTATCACATAGTACAGATCAAAACGTACTGTAAGAGGCTATCTATGTGTCATTTGTTAGCTGAAACAAGACAGTATTGTTGACGAAAACATAGCAGTTCTTGAGCTTTATTTCGAAGCAGCTACGATTCTGCAGATTTTTCTCTTTTAACTGAAAGCACCTTAATTTCTGTTCCGTACTTTTGCAGACTCCCCCGCCGTTTACTCCTGGCCCAGTGAAAGTCGGCCCAGGAACTTCGACTCCTCCGCCGATTCGTCGTAGTCGAACAACAAGTAACCCAAGTGTTACGAAACCGCCGTCCCACGTCACAATGGCACCGGTGACGGTTCCGACTACATGTGAGTCGCTCTTTGAAATTCGGCTGATCGTCTGATCAGTCGATTTCACCGTACAAAAATTCAAAACGAGTTTGAGACCAGTCACGTTTTTGAGCCAATAGTAATGTTCTTGGAGAAACGCAAAATAAGGAACATTCATTCAATGCTCAACCGGAGAGACGCATTCAAGCGACGTGTGATGTGTTTGCGGAGGCTCAGGCACTGGACGCTGTATGGCACATCAGTGCTGACTTTGCGCGATGGTGTTGCATCGTTTACAACTTGAATGCGCGTTTCTGAATGTTCCCAAGCTTAGTGATGGTGTGGCTTTCACCTTGATCAAAACGTTCCTGTTGAAACGGGCCATAGGAAACTTGAGAACAACCGGTAGTTGAACCTTCAAAGGTTTGAAACACAATTTCGCCGATTACCTGTACTTCATATTAGTTTCAAAACCGCACCGTAAGTAAAAGCGTATAGTCGAGTGGTCCAACACTCCAAATTAGCTAGCGTCACGTGGCATGGCAAAAGCTGCCTTGTTTCAGGCGTTTTGGAAGCGACCTGACGTCAAATAATGGTTTTGTGCGTCAAGTATCCTTCTTTCTTCTGATGATTCCGTATTGATTTGATGATGCGGGTATGAACTGTGGAATGCAGGTGTCCCCTGAATGTCATCAATTTTTAGACAGTGACACTTTCACGAACATCACTAATTGTAGAGTGCGACTAAGGACACACGACAAGACAAATTTCAGTATTCAGATAGACTGCACTGTGCTTTGCCTGTTTGCTATTCATTTCTACGTGTCCCCGGTCATGTGTTACGTTATAGGCCGAGTTAGGTATGTAATATTATATGCGCTTGAAATGAGAGAAAGCGGTGAATTGGCAATATTTATCTTGGAAACGTAGAGAGAGAGAAAGAAAACTTTATTTCAAGAAGAAAAAGAAAAAACAGGCGGCGGGGGTCTTCTAAATATGGAGCCAGATATAACTAAACGTCGTTTTAGGTGATGAAAAACTTTACGTTAAAATAGTTTTAGATTCAAAGTGATGTTCTAAACTATCCTTGCGTGAAGGTTTTTGATTCCTTGATCGTGAAACCTTTAAATACCCGTGCAGTTCTGCTAATAACGCTAGCAGCGCCAAATATTGTAAAGAACGGGGTCTCTAACGCTCACCCGTTAAATATAGATGTTATATGTCGCGCCCATTAAATAATGCAAGTAACCAAAGCAGATCATATAAAGCTAAGATCAATGCACACATTGCCCGTGCGCCTCACTGTATCTCACAAGACGCTGTAACAGTGAGAAGAACGGTGTCCTGTATCCCGCGAAGAGAGGCCGCGCAGCAATCAGCACACACTAACACGAGGCTGACTAACAGCATAGCCGCCTATTTGCGGGCTCCTTAAGTGCGGTGTCCTATTGGCGGCTTTAGCACTCTCACATTATAAGCCTTCTGGCTCAGAAACATACTTTTTTCACCAAGAGGTATAAGAATACATAACAAAAAAATCATGTCTATGAAGAGTTCAAAGCGTTGTTGTTAGCACTGAATACCACCAAAAAAAGGGTCCCTGCCACGTAAAAAAATCCAGAACTCTACAGTGCCTTCGCAGGGGCTAGGAAAGACCACATGTGAAGCTTTCGTAAAAATCAGACGCATATTATTTAAAAATTAGTTTAGCGCTATATATCGACCTGAAATAAAATTTCACCGGAATTGCGGTCAGCAGAACATGCATGTAATAACTTATGTTTGCGCCTGTATTACGGCATTTTCACGACTTTCGTCTTGGTTTTCAAGTGATCATGGCATTTTTATTGACATTTGTAAATCTATGTAAACACAAGAGCGAAGAAAACAAACTCAATAGGTAGAACACTTTTCATGCATTCATCATTTTCCTACACAGCCACTACAACAACGACCACAACAACAACGACGACAACTACAACTACTCCGCCTCCTCCGTTGTTGTGCTCTGTGGACGGGACGGCCACGCTGAAACAAGTGTACCCTGCCGATGGACTCTGCGATATCCTCATCTACACGCACGTCCGGGTCGACAAAGCGAATAAGCTCGTCTCTGTAAACCAGAACAGCTACAGGACTTTCACCACCGTTTGCAACGGTTACGCAAACACCTCTTGTGGGCTATCGTTCGATGCGCGGTAAGTGTTGTGAAAGATTTAGGACAGCTGACATGTTTTCTGAAACTTGTTAAGTCTTTTGCATTAGCTCCGTATAACAATAATTAATAATAAAGCCTCTCTCCCCTCGGATCTTGTGACGAGAGTCGAAATTGCCTACACGAAGCGGTGAGAAAAATGAAGCCGCTAATTTCGCTGATGTCTCCAACAATGATTACATGTACAGTTCTATTCTATGCGTTTCCCGTTGTACGGACCAAAAGACAGGAAGTCCAGTCAGCATTGATTTAGCGAAACATTCCCATTACGACTTATTACCTAAAAGGCGTCACCAAGGCGCTGGAATGCACTCCACATGGAGGCACATCTGCAACGCCAGAATATCCGTTTCAAGAATAAGCCTCTTTTTCCACGCACCAAAGACCACTTTGCCAAACAAAAGCGCATGGATTTGTGTTACATATTTCTGTGCCATGGTTAAACAGCAACTTAGTTTGGGGAAACAAACCACCTAAGTTTGAGGATCAGGCAACATAACAATCGTGTGCTGTTAATGCGGACAGAGGGCAGCCCCTCGCATGGCAATGCAAGTGCGCGAACCATTACGTCGCGTTTGAAAAAGTGGCCGTAATGGCAATATAATATATTCCGCTTGTAGGGCGCCGCGCTGAGCTTCGGCACGTCAATCTCGCAAAGGCGATCGTGACTGGGTTACCGAGAATTCTCCCCTTCATACGTCAGATTGGTTTTCATTACATGACAATACAGGAGCGAACGTCGCTACTTTCTGCAGTTCACCTTTTTCTCAGTCTTCCTTGAAGAAAGCTGCATTTGGCCCTCCTTCAGGCTACCAAAAATACTCTCGAGGTTTAAGAAAGGTTTTAGTGTTCTTGCAGTACGCGAAAGAAATGAAGGGGTGAAATTTGCCTACAAAAATGGCCAGAGTAGTGCTGGGAGTCGGATGAGCAGTAAATCGTGAAGACGTTGAAAGTAAGGGTTCCAAACATCCGTGTATGTGTATTCAAAGGACAGTTTGATTTGCTTGATCAGACCACTTGCCCTACGTGGATGTAGAGTCGTGAGCAAAAGTGGTGTACTCCACGCGCTGCGAGAAGACTGCCCGCCAGATTTTTCTGACAAAGAAGCAGTTATTTCTGATATATGCATAAGGTACCCTCTTTGATATACTTGCCATCTTGTCCGAGCAATTTTGTCTGTCACATATTTTTATACAAACTAAAATGCAATCGTTGCGGTTCGCGTGGAGTATACCACTGCTGAGGCCACCAATTCGAAATGACAGGCAAGGTATGCATACTAAAAGAGGATGTCTTTTTCAGCAACTTTAGGTCTTCTTTGTTTGGGGTGCGGAGGGGGGTTCGCCTTGCCCAAGAAAGTTTATCATCATTTGGTCATTTTTAAAATGCTATTTAAGAGATTTTTAATTCTCATACTGATCCATTGAATAGATTTACAGGCCTATGATCCTTCTGAAACTTGTGGACAAGCATACAGACGCGGTCCTATTATTAGCGCCAATAAAGCGCGCCATGTTCATTATCATCTTTAACAACACTTGCCAATACTAGCTATGCTAGGTTCATCGGTACGCGTACGTGCCATTCGTATTTATGTTATTCCCTTCTCTCCCTCGCACAAATACCTCTCCAACCCACCGTTAATATGCGGATGCTCTTGGAGAGCTAGAGCTTATCCCACATACTTTCGCGAACTCTATTGGTTCCCAGATACGGAAACAAGACCACATTTGAAAATAAGGAGACGCAGAAAAATCTACGGGCCCTGCCACCGTCGATGAAGCACTTTGCCGTTATGAACATCTATGGACATACTGATCGACTGGAGCTTCTATCTAAGACGCAGCCTGATGTTCTTAATGTAAGTCAATAATCCAACCTCTACTCTTCCTGGAGCCCTTCTTTCAGAAAATGGGCCACGCATCGTGCGGCCCCAGTGTTGCATGTTGCGCCCCCTACCATCGCGGCTCCGCACGTCTGTCTCAGCGCACTCGAGCACAAATGTGACCTTTTTTGTGCTATTCTTAACTTCAAAATAAATCGTGACTAATTGAGACTGCTACCTCAGAGACGCAATTTGTTTTAGGGGTTGCCATAAAGCACGGACACTAGCTTCTCCGCATATTATATTTAGGTAGTGGGGAGTAACCTGAATCCAGCGTACGGAGTTTGAGCTCGGAAAAGATCAATTTGTTCATAGCTCCCTAGAATATTCTAAAATGGGGGCTATTCTCCTTCGCAAATCTAGACTTATCAGCTGTCACTAGCAAGATAATATCCCATTAACCTGCACTCATACCTGGATCTTAAGCGTCAGGCATACCGTTCACAGGCACAGCCGAATAACATCTGTGGAGTTCTCCCTTTGAGGCGATCTGGGAGAGAGCACCTCGTTAACTGGGCGGCTCGCGATCTAACATAGGGCGTAGTAAATAGATCAACCATCACACAAACCGTCAAGCTATTCAAGCCGGTTATGGTGTGCTTCAAAATCACCTTCAGAGGTTTCAAAACGTCTGCGACTCTGGGTGATACACCGCATTTTTGAGGTAATTGCCACGGAGAAGAAGGACGTCAAGCGGAAAGTACTGCTTTGTAGCGAAGACTACAGGGTTAACAGAAGCGCATTTCGCGGTGCCCAGCCGGATGGACAATTTTCGCATGCTCCGTTACCATGATATCGGTTGCATCCAGCCGCAGGAAAACGATGAAGAGCGGACGGCGAGCGCACGTTCTGTGAACGGCAGTAAACAATACGTTTAGCTAAGTGTGTAATGTGTGTGAGAGACTGTGGCATTGGACGAACTTGTCGCCGATGAGTGCGACCCCCAACACAACTTTGCAACAAACTTTCCCCGAATGGCTTTCCGAAACGGACAACGTACGAGTTCTGTGTTGCGTGCAATACTTCTCTAGCTAAGCAGCGGGTCCCCATCTACAGGTTTAGCCACGGGTATTGATACCCGCCATTGCTGACAGGCTTACCAGTGCTTAACGGTGTCGCTGAACGACTTATTCTCAACGCTTTCGCATTGTATATCCTGGCCTAGCTGAGGTATGCCACAGCAATTGATCTCATTCAAAACTACGGTCTTCTTCGCGTACAGATCAGTATGCTCAAAATCACGCCTTTTTTTTTTTCTTCTCAGGTTCTGAATGATATAAGAGCAGGCGACCGGACCAGAAAATTAATTATGGGCGTTGGCATGTTCTACTACAATGATTCCAATCCTTGGAAGCTCATCCAAGACACAATCACGGGAATGCTGCTGTAAGTGTTTGGACGTAAGATCTTGTAGCTGAGACCAGAAACAAAATATTTCCACTTAGTTGCTGGTACCCACTTTTGCGTGGCTTGTTCCACCAGCTGTGCATTGTATTGCATGTTGCACCACCTATTGTAAGGGCTCTCTAATCGGAGCGGAGGTGCTGGGGCCAGATATATTCTAACTGAAAACCTTACCGCTCACTTCTAAATGAGAACCAGTTTACGCAGTTTCGATGGAGGCGAAAAGCAAGGCGCCCGTGTGCTGTGCGATGTCAGCGCACGTTAAAGAACCCCACGTGGTCGAGATTTCCGGAGTCCTCCACTACGGCGTCTCTTATAGCCTGAGTTGCTTTGGGACGTTAAACCACACAGACCAAACCAACCAGATTCTACAAAGCACAACTTCGAACATTGGCCGAGCTGACAACAGCGTAGGTTTGGTGCCATTTAGCGTCACAATGTTTACTGCTGCCTCCACAACCGGATGAAAAAATCTTTCAGTAGGTTCCGCCAGATACTGCCGATCAAAATCTACGACTGCTTTCTCCTCGCAAAATTCGGGAATCTCATCGGCTATATGTTTGCCTGTCAAGCGCTGCCATTGTCTATGCTGCCCTTTTTGTTTTGTATACAAGTGCCTGTATGCCTTCTACACATGCCAAAACAGGGACAGGAAACGCATCGAGATACTAGAGCAGTGGCTGTTCGTTCATGTCCTAGTATTTTTTATAAGAAAAATACTGAATAAGGATTTAGATTTGGATCATAAGATATATATTATTGAATAGCGCTTGTTTCAAGAACTGCTCTGCTGTCATCCTCCCTGCTAATGTTACCTCTGTCATTATATTTTCCCACAGCCTGTTAAGCAATTAGGAACTACACTTTGAGGGGAGATATAATATTGGGGAGACAGGACACAGTCTGTACCGGTCTGTGTCTTTTCATTGTGTCGCCCCAACTAATACATATTTAATTTAGATTCCAAGCTTCAACCCCATTGATCAACGTTACCAAACAAGAAGTTATATTTTTTTCTCTTAAGGACAATCGTAAGCCGCGCGCGCCAGCCCTAGAATGCCTACAATATTTTTTTACTTTCCAGTTTTATGTTTTGCATACGCGCTTACTTTTTTCTCTAAGAAATTTTGAAAGGAAGTCTTTCAATTTTTGATTTCATTAAAGGTTGCTTCGTTGCTCTTTCGATGTATTTAGGTGATTGTTTCGCCAGTAAACTAGATTGAAACAGTTTCCACTTCAGAACTTTGCGTTATCCTTTTGAAACTCGTGACTTCAATTTCGATAATGTAACCACAAGTGACTATCCGATAGAACATTTAGGTGTGAACAGCTGAGGAAACTGGGCTCATGGATATGAGTCCAAAGGCAGAGCAGATTTGGCTCTAGAGCAGAGAATCTGGGATCTGACCCCACAGGCGGAGCAAACTGTCTCTGGAAAGGAGCAAACTGGAGCCCAAAGCCGCAGCAAACTCGGCACTGGGGCGGAACAATATGGGCTCTGCGATCTGAGTCCAAACCAGCCGCAAATTCGGCACTGGAGCAGAGAAAGATATGCTCTAGGATCCGAGCGCAAATGAGGAGTAAACTCGGTTATGAAGCGAGGAAAGCGGGGCCATGGGATTTGAGCCCAACTTTCCTATCGTAATGAAGGACAACCAGTGCAAGCACAGGAGCAGGAGAACCGTAGGACGAGCGCTGTCTCACAAAGGAAAGTTTAATCATTGAAAGGAACAAAATGTATGGAAAATGTTTCCAACTTATCAGCAAAGGTTCAAACCAAAAGCACGTGTTGCTACGCGGGATAAATGCGTACAATCTAAATCTAACGAGAAGGCTTTCGAATGCACAACCTTTTTTTTTCATGTGGTAGGCTTTCATATAATCTCATGGGTTAATCGTGTCGTATGCTTGTACAGAATATAATAGCGCAAGGGAGAAAAACAAGCATCACAGTCACTGACATTCTCAACTAGATAAGTAGATTTGTTAGCGTCCAACTTATTTGCATCCTCTTTCAAACGTTTATTGCACCGCCCCGTCTGCCTGATGTACACTTGTCGGCATGAAATTGGGATTTTATAAACTGCCTCATCCGCTCATAGAGCATCGTTTGTTTCATGCTTAACGCAACACGGTGTTTTATATTTTTTTCATCGCTTATTTTTTTTTTCTAACATAGCTCAAACTCTTTTAGGCTTCGTGGGAATAGAAAAAACAACCCTTATGTCATATCTTTCTGCCAAATTTTAACACTGTGTGACAGGCGGTGTACTTAAAGGCGAATGGCAAACTTCTCTCTTTCCTTTCCTTTTCCCGGAGTAGTCAGATAAGATGAAGCATTTAGCTTTCCGGCTATCTTATTACAGAATAACACAACACAATCCTGGTATCCGGATGTTTTGGGTCTCTTAATGCTTTTATTGATGCTGTTGATACGGTTAAAAAATTTTGATACCTTAGACGAAATCATTACAATACGAGGTGTCAAGGTGATCGACATAATGTGCAGGTGTAATTGTCGTTTCTGCTTACAGGCAGAGACGTTGGAAGAAAAATCTGGGCAGTAGCCCAGCAATGTATTGGCATCAACACCTATGCACTCTGCACTGCCTCCACTTATTTTTTAGCAATGCGGGAAGAATAAACATACAGGTCGTTTTGTGCGTTGTAGCTCTAAAGAATTTGTCCCTAGCAGAATTATGCTCTAAATTTCCCATATTGTTACGTGCCTTTTGCAAATTCGAGCCATTCGATGAGCTGTGTGAAATTTGGGGTATCTCGTGTTTTATTTAAGATACTTAGTTCTTGCTTATTCAGTTTTACCTGGAGCTACGGCATTCATATGAAAAAGCGCAGCAACGTGTTTAGAAATAAATTGGTTACATATATCTTGTTGAGCTCGATGTGCAGGTAGGAACATGCATTAACGCGGTATGTTCTTGAAAGATAAAAGCGAAAGATGATTCGCCGAAGAGAAAAAAAAAGCGGATATACACCATTAGCTTCGACGAATCTGTACCAATACCAGCGCCGCACCCCAACTCTACGTATGCACAAAAGTTGACATAGGCGTTCGGGCCGCATCCGTTTTCAGTTTAATGTGACCGACACTCTGTGAACGCTTCGCAGCCTGGTGTATTGCAGCCCCATATAAAACTCTGATGCACATTTAGACGTTACCTTCTGGGAGCCGCACTGCCAGCCACGAAAGTTGTGCACGTCTTTTTATTGTCTCATTGCATTTTCTGCTGCACCTGTAACTGCATAATACTGCTGCCTTTTCCATCCAGCCTAGCGTTACAAAAGACTGTAGACATTGCAAAAATAATGCTCTGCTCATACCACAGATCATTAGCCACTTACGATGTAAGCGTTGAGTTCAAAACACTGTGTCGATGTAATACAAGCCGACAATCACGCAGGGTTACCGATGCTGACATCATTGTGTTCCACACTGCGTTTGTGGACTTGCCCAACCAGCAGGAATGCATCGCCGTTCCCACCAGCGCTTGGAGAAGTTCCAGTCCGATACCGCCAACATTTGTAAGTATGCGTTCGGCAATGCGAAGGAATACCCGTCGCTATCGATACCGAGCTTCCTCAAATAGCTTATACTCAGACGGAGTAAAAACACACATGTTCAGTTTATGTAAACTTGAGCTTTTTTCCATGCAGTAAATCCAGGAGGAGGAGAGGGAAAAAATGGATCGGTCGGCTGGCGTCAGCCCACCACGTTGGGAGAGGAGAGTGTGAAAAATGAGGGCACTGAATTGCAACGGGGCGGGACCTAATTCAGTTTACTAAATTAGCACAGAGTTCGGGACAATCCGTTGATGCGGAAAAATGTATGATACGGTGTAGTTCTCAGTCGTGGACGTGTCAGAGATCCCCGCTGGACCAGTGGGAGTGGTGGGGAGCCCTTGAGACCTGGTCACAAGACCTGGTCACAAGCTGTAAAGACTAAAGGAAGAGATACGACCATCTATGCGACGCGTTCCAACAAATATGCAATAGTAGGATTCATTGTACATTTGGTATATCTTCTTTTTTTTTAATGGGGCCCTTCTTTTTTCTACTTGAAACTTGAATTTGCTGACCAATTTTTATACCACTAATGCAGATACTCCTTGTTGTTTAACATTCAGAAAGGCGAAGGGGGGGGGGGGGGGCACTAAATGAAGAGGCAGTTCAAGTCTTGCCGTATGATGGCTAGACTCCTAACGTAGTAAAATAAATGCGGCCTGCAGCATTGAATTCGGGACGTAACAATGCTATCCGGTGATAATAGAAGCAGCAGTCACTCATTCGTTTTTCTTGTCATTTTTGGTGGCGAAATTCCTCAGAAATACCTATATAGCTACGGCAGAAGGCTATTGAGCACAAAATGGTAGGTGCAAAATTGAGAGGCAGCGTACACGGTGCGACGGCGAACAAAAGCGAATTATTACATTCTAATCGAAATCAAGGAAAAATGGCGAATGATAGGGCATTTAAAGCGAACGATACATACATGATGGTCTCTAAAGGATGAGAGCCTGAATTCCTGAGCAAGGTAATAGTTGTAAGGGGTGGCAGAAAATTGGGATGCAGCTGGCACAGAATCCGGCTAAATACGGGAGGAATCCTTGCTCTGTACACAGTGTAATCTGCTGGATAATGGTGATGAACTTCCACGCTCATTTCAAGAGTGAAACAGAGTAAATTCTGAGGGAGCTCAAGTGAAGTCACGCGCGACCTTTGACATGTGAAGACACCGGTAACTTAGGGCGAAATTTGAAACCTAGAGCACAATTATATCAAAATTACATCGATATTGAAACAGCTACGTCCCATTAGGAGATTTAGCTGTAATCTACATGAATGCTGAGAAATGTCACGCGGCCGCGGCAGCGGGAAAGCGAAGAGAGGTCAAAAAAGCTGACTGCACTCCACGACAGCGAGCACACCAGAAAGGCAGACAATCGTAGCGAGCGGTTGCTAGCTCAGGACAGCAGCAGCAGGCAAAGACAGAGATAAGATGCAAGAATTACGAATAGCAATATCCGAAAGGCTTGGAAATGTACATACATGCTGGACGCTTAATAGTGTTGCTTAGTTTCGCGCACTGCATATTAAGCATTACCGATCCATATTTCCATCAGGGTCATAAATACATTTGTACATGACTCGTGGAGGTGTTGTCGCTGAATGGAATAACATATCTGAGGGGTCACTAGGAGCCGTCAATAAGAGGCCGCGGTGGCACGCAAAGAGCCGCTAGAGCGCCACCAGAACAGTCTGCTGACCCATGTTTCGGATCACGTATATGCGAAGCAGATGCAGCGCACTAGACAGAATGCTAGATCGAGCTGCTCACTCAACTACATTGACGATGCACACGTCAACTGCTTGGTAGATGAATGAGCCCAAACTCAGTGCTTGTTTGTTTGTTTCTGTGTGCTTGAGCGTTTGTTTGTAGTTTTGGAATCGTTCGTCCTTAAAGGTGCATGCTCATTCCAAACTGCAGGAGAAGGCGCTGCCCGTGGCACAGGCAGCGGTTGCAAGCCCCGACATTTTAGCAGCCTTCACCTTTCAAATGGGCGTGGTCACCTACAACATGCGGTACCAGATCGCCAATGTGATGGAGGCACTCTACAAGCCTTGCATGGGTGCCCTGCTAGCGGACATGTCGGAGGTATGGAGTTTTCTTCTTTGCTGATCATGTGTCCACGCAATGACTTCTTTGAGAGCGCCAAGGTATTCGCAGCGATCACTCTATAGTAAGAAGGGAGGGGGGGGGGGGGGGGGCAAAGTGGTTGGTGTTTTACTAGAGAACCATTTCTACCCGAATTCTTGGATTACGCCGAGCAGACTCGGAAGGTTTTTTTTTTTTTTTTTTTTCTCGTCAACTCTCGAAAAATAAAAAACTTCGCCCAAAAACTTCGCCGAACCCCCGACGAGAAACATCAATCAGATTTCCTTGGTGCCGCATTAGACAGGTGGCGCATTACGGTCGCCAGTTTCTTCTCTTACTAATAGGCCAGTCTTTTGCTATTCGAATGTAGTCATCTTCGCCGTGTTCATCTCTTGTGACACATTTCTACTACGGACCGTCCTAAAACCTATATAACCCTAATTAATAAACGTATAAAGAGCCTTATAAATAGTTACCTAAACTTGTCAAGACTTGACCATTGTAAGCTAATCGGGGAAATTGTACTATGTGAATATCAGTGTTTAGTTGTACTAAACCGCACCTATAGATTTCGACGCTACAGCGTTAATGGAACTGATTCCAAAACTCTGATGTCGTCATCGGCAAAGTGAGAGAGAAATCACTAGCATGCTTCTGGAGCGTGGTAGTTAGCAAGGGTGTCGACATGTCCTGGGACTGACTGGTCAGCAGGATGGGTGACCTTTCAGGAGATAAGAGGTGGTCGAGTCGGCATGACCTGCCAAATATAGTAGCTTCTTCTAGATGGCAGGACTAGGTGAGTGTCGCCAAGGCCATGTCACCCCTAGGCCATGCAGGCACCCTCGTGCGACTTGGCTAAAAGCGGGCTGTACATCTTTTAATGGTTCTATTTCACATAATGATATGTAAGGCATTTGAGGTAAAAGTCACTCGATTATTGGTAACGCGTCAAAGCGCATGCAGCCGATAAAAGCTACTGCAATGGAGCCCAAAGGCAAGTCACTGACGCGGCAGTGTCATAAATTTTAACTTTGAATCTTTGATGCCCCAAATGTTTTTATCGCAAAGGTGGTTAAACCTCGCAGACGCTACATTTGAATAGAATCAATTGCTTTTTTACGCGTCCTAATACATACTTGTGAACTTATACAATGTGTAAAAATGTGCGCTCAGAACTATTCCACTGCTAGCCTCATCTCTGCCACGAGGCACCCAAGGGTTCCTAAAGCTTTGAACCTCATTTCACCTACCATCTCAGCAGAGCTTCCCAAGCGGGCGCCTCCAGGCCATTCGGTGATCTCATGTCATCTGGGAACGTCAAATCATCCGTCCACATTCCCGTGCCCCCTGCAACTACCACCTGCGAGTCACGATTCTTCGCTGCTCATGATACAACGCCAATGCTCACAATACCAAGAACACTCCCTTTACTGGAGTACGGGGCCTTCAACAACGTCACTTTACTAAACCATGTATGCATACAATGCATACCATACGACATTATCACATACTTTTTCATGCCGGGCCATGCCGCACTATGCCACATTATGCCACACTATATAATATTAATATGACATAGGACAATAACAGCCTAGTAAGGAAGCGTGGTAGTGGTCCAGGTGGGCACTTTTGTCTTTTTTTATTCGTCACACTGTCAGTATACTGTGAGAATAATTTTCTCGTTAGTGCATTATTTTGTGATATGTCTCTGATATAAGTACATCTTAAACGTTAATTTGCAGGCTTTGTCCTATTTTTGTGAATGCCCTTTATGTACTGGCACTCATATAAGTTACCTATATTGCGTCTCTAAATTTTTTTATATCTGTGTATATTTTGTTGATTTTAGAGTTTGTGACTCTGCGTAAATGCGAGCGAAGAAAGCTGGACAAAAACAGAACCCCCTGCTCTCTCCGTAGCAGTTTAGTTTCTGGCTGACCTCAACATATAATATTAGGACATCTATAAAACTGAAAAACGTTCCAGCACATTGTCCAAAGGGCATACCTATGTGCATGATCCCTGTTTATGTGACACTCATAAATTCGGCATCACCGCTATTCACAACAGTAGCAGAATACAGCCTTCTCCCATAGCAACCCACCTAGCAACCCTGTCGTTTGTCAGCTGGGGCCCCGTTTCGTAGCAAACTTCTTCATTTTACCGACTCACCTGACTTTTGCCACCTCGGGTTTGTGGACTGTAGAGTGATATCCATTATATTGTCTTTGCAATACCCACTTCGGCCATGTTAAATTCTCCTTTATTTCCACTAGAGCGTTTATAGGGCGCTTTTTTTTTTTTATCTAAATAAGCCTGCGCTCTTCCTGTCTTCCTGTATTATACATATAATCATGCATCTTACTTTAAATTCCAAAGAGAACTCGGAATGAAAGACAAATGAAAACCGCAGGTCGAAAATTCTGATACTCTCTAATCATAAATTTAAGGGCAGCTGAAATATTATAAGCACTAGGTATTGCATTCGAAACATGACACACTGCGCCGAACACAAGCGGCCCTTGGCCTCAGCATCAGCGGCACATCTGGATCTCTGTATCAGCTGGAGCTTCTTGTTGCACCCGCCATCGCAGAGGAACCATGAGAGTTTGCGTCACTCTCACCGCGTATCTCTCTGTTTCTTCTTTGCGCTCTAGCATACCACTATAGTACTATAGTACCCTCTTCCTCCTCTTTTTTCTTATGCCCTTCCCACACTCTTCTCCATTCTTCTGTTCCGTAGATTTCCCTTTTGCAGTCTCATTGCTGCCGCGCTACTTTCATCCTGCTCTGTACATCACTATCTTTCATCTTCCGCTGTGCTCCTGGTTCGTTTTGCCGAGTACGTTGTCGCTCAATCAACATTCGGCGCATAATAGCTGCGCTTTAAGCGTAACGCATACACGTATTTTATACTGACGTGAATTCTTTCGCAATATTCTTTTTTTTACGTATAGATGTCTACTACAGTGCCAGGTCTTTTCTGAATTTAAAATGGCATATTTTGGTTTTCAATTTTTCACACTTCGTAAGACTTAGTGTCATTGAGAGGTGCCTCTGTTCTACTCTTCTTCTGTAAACACAGCTTCTAATGATAATAAAAGCCAACTGAAGGACAATCTCAGTACTACACAAGCAACTCGCAATGCCACCTACAAGAAGTCAAAGTGATCAGGAAAGAGAACGACAGCAATTTTTGACCTACCCAAGCATGTATCAGTTTACTAACCTTGAAGCTCTTATTCTGTCAACAATCCTCGGTCGACCAAGCTAAGCGTTGCCATATTGAATATTTTATTTTTCAGTCATGCGAGGTTACACCGATGACTATCCAGCCGGAAAAAACTATGGCTGGCATCGCTGACATTGACAAGAAGACATACTTTTTTTCCTTCGACTCGCAAAAGACAATGATTGACAAGGTATTTGTTCATTATTTGTTATAATACCTTTAGGGTATCAATATACATTACGCAGGGTAGGGGCAGGTACAAATATGAAATATTGCCGCGAACCATTGAAAGCTTTATTTGCTGTTTTCAACAGCCGCCCGCACGCTAACAGCTCGCGTCCGTTTCCACAATGCTCCATGTTGTTCAGGTCATCATTTGCGTGTTTAGATGCTTCTTTGTCAGACGTTAAACTAAGCTTTGACGAATGCAACGGGCATTCATAGTTACATAGCTGACAAGCGCGATTACTGCTTTTGACACCACCGTGTTGCTTTATTCTTTGCTGGTGCGAGTCCCCCCTATAAATAGTTTCTTTCAGTGAAACGCTAGTCTCTTCCTTCCTCTCTCACGGCATTGTCAATACCACGTGACAATATAAAAAAAAACGTTCTTGGAACACTTGTGTATAATTTTCTGAAACCCTAGTTGATTATGGAAGTAAGCGCACGAAAAAAAAAAGAAAATATCAAAGTACAAAAATATAGAACATCTAGACGGCGGCATAAATGCAAAAAAATGTAACAAAAATAGTAACAAAGGCTAGAGTGCATAGCGAAGTTAAACAACCGTAAATGAAATTGAAGCATCAGTCAAAAAGAAGGTTTGTAACGCAACACAATACTCTTCCGTAGTAAGTAATACAGGGGTAAGAATATGCAACAGTGTTTGAGTGGGAAATAATTAGTTGTAGACTTGGGTTATCGTGAAATAGACTAATCAATTTGATTGCACCCAAAGGGAGTGCAATGTTGTGTTATGTTACTATACGTTAGGAAAAGGTGATTTGGTTTGGTTTGTGGGGTTTAATATCCCAAAGCGACTCAGGCTATGAGAGACATCGTAGTAGAGCGGTCCGGAAATTTCGACTACCTGGAGTTCTTTAACGTTCCCCGGCATCGCACAGGACAAGGACGCCTTGTTTTTCGCCTCCATCGAAAAACGGCAGCCACGGCCGGGATTCTATCCCGCAGTCTTGGGCGCAGCAGTCGACCGCCCTAACCACTGTACCGCCGAGGCGGGTTGTTATGAAAAGGGGTAGACGAGGTAGACTCCTTCGAGTCGATAAGAGTGGGAGATACAAGTACACGTACATGAAGATAACGGTGACTGTTGTTTGAGAGTTTATTAAGATGAACCTGGCTGAGCGATTTTGCATAGCCTAAGGGGCCCTTATGATTACGTGACTGGGATCGCAAACAAATGGTGGGTATCCGAGTTGTGGACAAACGTAGTTTGCGTAGTATATAAATTTTAAGGACGGTGATGTAAGAGGGACATTAGTGCTGTTTCAGAGATCACGACAGGTTGTAATTTCTAAAATAGATCACTGTTATTGAGAGCACCGACTAGCGCAATGATGCCACGGGGTTCGTGAGATATCAGTAAGCGTGTTCTCGGAACTTCGGACGTTGGCACGTAGCACCTCATTAATTTTCATTGATACTGCTTAAATGCGTGCATCATATACTGCACCATTTTTTTGTTAAATGTAACGTCATTGTGATTAATAACTATTTTGGAGTTGTGTTAATTGTATGAAACGCAGGTAGAGGTTATTACTGGCTTCACTTTGAACATTAACGATGTGGTCAGTTCCAAAATTGATTTACTTTGCATGCTAAGGCGCTATCATCTAATAACAACATATATTTGTAAACGGTAGCCTCATATTTTCTTCTTGCCGCGACGTCACCAAATTGAATCAAGTGCCTAAAATTGATTTCAAGTCTAATTTTTAACCCCTTCCTTGTTGTCGAATATATAGAGTTAGGAAGAAAGCCAGTTAAAGAAAAATTGGATGATGTTGTCTTTTACCTTTCAGTTAACAAATCGCTCAAAAGTCTCACTTTCACTAGTATTAAATTTCGGTATTGTAATTAGACTTTAAAAATAGCAATTTCACTTATTGCGTTTTTCAAGCAAATGTATAGCTAAATTTGCTTTCCTTTAGTGAGTAATTGTAATTTGGGGGTAGACTAGTTTACTGATCAATTCCACCAATAATCGACAACATTGTTACATTTGTGGCAGCCACGAAATGGTATAGTATAGCTTTATGCAAATATCGTTCGAAACAACCTTACTCTTCTGCGTTTAATTAAATACAATTTTTTATGTTCGGCCCCAGCTCGAATGGAGTACTAATAAGGACCGCCGTAGAAAGCCAATGGACCAAGTTTTTGAGAAGAGAAGAAAAACCCTGTACATTCCAAAGGAGGATTTCCTAATCTGTTTATTATTACAAAGCTATGCCAAGATAAGGAAATTTTTCGCAGAACATATATTTGTGCAGAATGTTTCGATAAGGAATGGCACAAATTGACTGCGTGGCATTTCTTGTTTTGTCTTTTCAGGCCACAGACGTAATGAATTCTCCTTTTGCGCGGGACCAATTCACTTGGTTTCTTCTTAATGTGCACCTCACCGACTTCAGTGGACGGTGCCTTACTAATTCCTACGAACGTGTGACAAACTTCAAGACATTCTACCACCAGCACAGAGCAATGCGGAGTGGATGACAGCGTCATGAAGAGACTAAAGTATTTAGGAAGGATGATCTATGAAGTGTCGAAAATATTTGCGTGGTAACAATGCGCTAAATTAAAACATAGCTCAATAATAACCATTGCAATAAGGGCGACCTCATTCGGCTTGCTCCATCGAAATCATGAATGGAGAGCGCACCAATGCTCAAAGAACCACACCATTAAGAAGAAACACAGAGCGCTTCTTACCTCACAGACTTTCTACTGATGCCTTTCCTAAGCTGTAGGTGCTAATAGATTCTATGCACCATGTATCACGTTGCAGCGGGTGGCACTTTCTTTCACGACTGCAGCTATCAAACGTATTCTCCCTCGTCGACAGCAAAGGATTCAATGAATCAATTCGCAAACAAAAATAAATCGCATTCTCTCAATGATATTCATGTGGCATATAAACGAGAACATAACATCGTCTTTCAAACATGCGTCATTTATTGAAATTGTTCTTTCTTTGTGCAACGCGTCTCACGGGTGCTAAGGTAGAAAAACAGTCTCGTGCCCTATCACATTCGCATCAGCTTTAGCTTTTACCAGTGCCTGCTTTCGTGATCAGCCGTCACTCGTACAGGAAAATATGTATAGGTAATTTTGCGAAATTAAAATTTCAGGAATAGTTAAAACACACACAGCGAAACACATGCCCCAAAATAGATTCGTTCAGCAATCAACTAACAAGATTCACATCGCGGCATTCAATTGTTTCCTATTCATCAGTCCTTCTCTGGCGACAGTAGACATGGTTTGTGCACTGTACTCACGAAGCAGTATCAAATGATGGCTGTTGTCTTGCAAGCTTTTCGGCCTACCCGAAGCCAAATTAATAGTCACCCTAAACGGTGCCTGATCTCCTATTCGAGCCGAATAAATCCATAGATGTGACCTTTTTGAGTATTCATGTTTTCGGTATGCCCATGGTTGCCAGCAGGCACATTGAAAACCGCTGAGTTCAGAGTTTCTACAGTATATAGTTGAAGGTTCCAGCAGCAGCATTGTTTACAGTGTCAACATTAACGAGGATCAGGCCGCACTTCACTGTGAGCTCTAGTGCACCACACGGAAAACCACAAGGAAAATGGCTCTCTTGCATAGTAAACTTGCAAGGTCCTCCGACAATACAAGCCTACCTGCAGGTGTTACTATGGCTGCATTTTAGGCCCCAGCTATATAAACCGCGCGCAGTTTATAGCTACTACTTCCGTATGCCAGGCACAGTGCAAATCTTAACCTTCACTCCTGGCTATCAAAGTGCATCTGAAAGCAACGTTGCTCATCGATGTTACCTCTGCAGATCATACGACCACATAACATCTCCCCGTTGACTCACAAAGCAAAAAGTAACACAGACTTATAGCCGGAATACTAACGTTAGCGTGCTAGTGAAAACACGACTACAGTGCAGACATCCGATCTGTTCGCGGCTCTCCAGTGGGTGACGACGAGTGGATGCAGCTTCTTAAGCCCGCCCCGAGAGCCCTTCTAGCTAAGCAGACGTCAAGCGATTCGGTGTCCAGGGAACACCACCTACCGCCGACAGCCAACAATGTAGTGCAGTTTGTGTTAGCTACCACAAAGTGTTACCCAGCAAAAGACGTTAAATCGCACGTCTTTTTACCGGAGGTCACCAAGCTCCAGAAATCATGAACTGCTTTCTCGATTGCTTCAATGGCTTCATAGCTATCAATGGCACAGCCGCACTGACTTCCTCCCGCCCACAAATTTCATTTCTTGCCTCTCCGTAGTTTACCAAATGCCAACAGACAATTCTGCAACATCTTTGCTCCAGTATATGACCAGCCAATTTCCAACCTGACGCCGGTGATTCTGCAGCGCTTGGACCAGAACCCTAATATGGTATGTACTGATCATCCTGGTTGCTAAAGTGGGACTGCAGGAGCATTTCTACGAAGCTGCGAGAGCTCAAGACCCGACTTCGAATTAACAAGATTCTGGTGTAGGCCATGTTACTGGAGAAAGCAAACGCCATAGGATCAACCCCGAGCTTCAGGGATTACACGCGTCTCCTTTCATGACCGGCCGTCGTGTGCACACTACTGCTCCCCCGAGAAAGGCGTCAGTATATGTTGATAAGCCTTCTCCTCATGTAGGCCATACTCTAGAAACCTGGCGCACATCATATCAAGAAGTAGTTTAGCAGCTGTGAAATTTCGGAAAAACGTTATGGTTGCTCCGTTTTAGTTTAGACCAGCCGGTGGCACCCCGTCCCGTATTAAGCTCGGATGGTTATTAAATGTCCGTCAGCACAACCAACCCCACGTGTCCGATTTTACCCTCAAGCGACTTCAAGACACCTAAACCAGATTATGACATCCCACTTTGAGCCCTCGTGGCAGGTATGGGCGGGGTACCTTCCCTGTTGCCCTGCTTGTTCTGCTCAAATATACTGAAACACCAACACTCTCTTTAGGTTACCAAGGCAGCGCAACATATGCTACAGACATTACATGGTGGCGGGTGCGGATACCTTTACGTGGCATATGGAGGCAAACTGCTGGGGAAGTGATCACCAATCTATCATGGTCTCCGTCTCTCACGTCTGCATCATTTACACCGAAAAATATTCTGTGATCCACTGAACAAGACTCCCTGATCACCTCTTCTCTGGTGATCAGGGAGTTGTGTATACGCACCGATAACCTCTATACCAACGACCCGGGGGGTCAAAGCCGAGGCGTTCAGGTTCGGGTCGTAGGCGGTCACAAATTGCGCGTAGAAACGTGCCAAGCTCATGTTGTCATTTTGGAACCTTTCTCGCCGCTCCTTTACCCCATTTTTGTCCCCCTTGTTGATCTCCATCTGCGATAACGTTCTCTTTGGAGGTTTTGCACCTTCTTACAGCGGTAGAAGCGCGGCTTTGTGCGATGATGTACAGGGTCATTCACTTCTAGCTATAACACGGGCACAGCTTTAGAAGCAACAGTGCGTCTGGCGTGGACTCATATCGAAGCAAAGCAACACATACATAGACGTTCCCTGCGGGGGTGCTTCGCATGACCTGGCCCTTAGCTTTATTGCGTGGCCGTGCAAGACGCAATGAAACTTTTAAAGCAGTGATCATGTTATAGCTAGAAGTGGACGAGGCTGTACATAGAGAAAGATCGTAGAGTTGAAATGCTTAGAGAGAAATGTGCCTCGCTCCCGAGTTACTGCAATTAATCCCCAGTTTAAACAGATAGACTAAACCTGCGCCAAGAAGACGGAGCAAAAGGCACACGCAAGCATAGACCATGCGTGTGCTTCAAATGTGCCAAATAGTCGGCCAGAACATCTTTACTACCGAGTTTGTTCGCTACCAAAACTGTTGCGCGGAATTTCACCTGCGGTAATATAAAATTGCAGAAAATGTCACCTGCACGCGAACACTCTCAATGCATTTTTATTATACTGAAAATGTTCAAAAATTTCATATTATGTACTTAAACTGAAACCTGCTTGACTCTTGTTTATCTAGGTTCTGCAGCCGATGTAATGTCTAGAAGTTTCTCCCAAGCACATTTGCACTTAATGTCACTAAAGCGAATTGCAGCATCCTGCGGACGCAGTTATTAATGTGAAGAGATTATAAGCAGGGTCTTCAACATAACAAACCCGACGCCGTGGCGTACAGCTATATGCCGACGGCTTAGCCACGTGACCCCGCGAGGCATTTCAAACAACCCACAGCGCTCACGTTAAACGTTACGTTGGAAACGTTATTGAAGGGGATAACATGACATCTAGGGCGGAAGAAGACCCGCCCTGGAGTGGCGAAAACGTTGCGTATGGCTCAGCGATTATCAGGAACGCGAAGTTACGGGCGTTGGTGACAGCTTTTTCGTTCTCAGTCAGCAGAACGATATTGCAGCAGGAGGCCGCATTCGAAGTACAAAGCGCTACTGAGTCATATAATCCAACCTAGAGGTAATTGCTTAAAGAACCTAAACTCGAGCCACGAAACAAGAGTAGTTATACTTCTCTATCACTGGCCACGAACGAGAGCCTGTCACGGACGCCTGTGCTAAACATCAATTAAAACACTAAGCATGCAGTATCACGTAGCTTCAAGACGTTAAAAAGGAACTTCCTGCTGAATGCTGGGGCCTCGCATCCGTAACTGTGAGTATTAGGTTGAAATTTTATACAACCACGTCGTAAATGATAGGCATGTGGTAAACGATTGCAAAAAAATAGCATAGCCCTTGACACTGTGTTTAAAATATGTAGAGAAATATTCGCTCCAAATTCAGTGAAGAAAACACTATTCCATAAGTAAAATTATATCACAGCCTAACATAATAAATCTCAGTATTATTTGGCCGCCTGGCTTCATAACCTATATGCAACAACGAATTCTACGTATGCTTCGATGCTGCTTGGAATATCCAGGACGCACAATTTTACATTGCACGCTGGGCTGTTTTCAAAAAAACGTCTCGATTTGTGAACGTTAGGCTTGTCTTTAATGAATTAGATCTTGTAATAATTGGTGCTTTCATAGAAGGCAATAATTAATTATGGCCAAGGATTACTATATCAAATGAGACGTATTCTGCTGCATTCTTTCCGTACAAACGCAATAATCTCATGGCTTCTCAAGGACAAAATAACAGTAAAATCATTCGTTTTTCAGTACATCAGTTCAGTTCAGTTCAGTCGTTCAGTCGTGTCCGACTCTTCGTGACCCTATGGACCATATCAAACCACGCTTTCCGGTCTCTCACTATCTTCCTAACATCTCATAACTTCATCTGCAGCGCCTCGAGGATGCGATCTAACCATCGCGTTCGCTGCCTACCCCTTCTCCGGTAACCCTCAACCTTTCACATCAAATATTCTCCAGCGACTCCTCTCTTCTCATCAGATGACCGAAGTAGCTGAGCTTTAACTTTAAAATTTGACCCTCCAATGAGCAGTCAGGGTTTATTGTCATACTAGCTGCCATATTAATAAGATAACATTTTATTAGCGCCCCGACATAAAGCATCTGCAGAGAAAACGTATAGAAACGCGGAAGCATTGTTGCTGCCGAGGCATTACAACCTGCAATATTGGATTTTGCTAGAGTGGTTCTGCAGCTTTCTTCAAGCAAGCGCTCAAAACAAAAATTCGTCGCTTGTGGGTTTAGAGCCCAAAGTTAAGTCAGAGTTCTACTCCGTTGGCCTCTATGTTGTCTCATCGCACCATTTAAATAGCCAGCTTTCTGACATGCTAAGGTGCCATTCTTTCGTGCTCTGTTCAGGACAGAGTCGACTTTTCGTCTTCACCTCCTTTGACAGACAATAGTAAGCTCAATTAATCATGCGTAACCGTGACAGAAGCATAAAGCACCGTTACATACTTGGTTATATTCGTGGCTGAACGGGCGAAGCAAAACTATATGAAGAAAAACAGTTAAAGTGCTTAAATAATGTTTCTGCAAGTATATCTGCGCCTTTAGAAGCCTTACCGGCTACTTAAGGCTTATTGCCAACTGGATTACACGGGAAACTGAAGGTGGCTACGTTAGTATCCTGTCGCAAAATATCACCGTGATAAGGCATAACCTAAATCTGTAAGAGGTGCACCATAATTTCATTCAGTTAATGCCGCTCAAGAGAGAGAAACCCAGTCTGTTTATAACAAAGTATATTCCACCCTTCCCGACATAGAAAATATTTCACTTACACCGCGCACTGCGAGTAATCCCAGCAAATTCGGAGACAAATAGCGAAAAAAGTACTGCGGGACCTCAAATCCCAACACATGGAATGTGCCTATAATAACAACAGCCCCAAAAGGAATAACCTCATAACAGTCAACAGGGACTCTGTCTCATGACGGAGACATTTTCCCACTCGCGCAGGAAACAGCGTCGCGTGAGACATGTGGTTCTGTCCTTAGATTTACTAAAACATATATGCCACCTGGATTACCTTGAAGAGCACTTAGGAAGTAATCACATGTTCGTCAGCCTCTCAATCACTTATTGGGAAGTGTCGCCGCTATCTTCGAACAGCTCGGCTCTGCAACTGGGGCTAGTTCTAGAAGACGCAGCCACAGCAAGGAGAGAGCAACAAAAGAGGGACAAGAGACAAAACACATGCGTCTTGTCCCTCCTCTTTTATTGTGCTAAACAAATACCAGATTGGACCAAACAAGTAACAGGCCACTCTGAGAACACCCATATCATCCAAGAAACAGTATAAAAGCCGGGGAATCGCCATTTCATTCACCTATCAGAGGTGCAAGGAAGCCTCACGAAAATATGTAAGCCGAAGTACAGCAAAGTAGCCCTGACACGCAGGCACAGGAATGCGCCACACATTTATCGCGGAGCAACTGGGAAGATTTCTGTGACTTCATTATAACATCCGATACATTCAGAATATGAAACAGCATGCGGAATACAGAGAAATGTAAACAAGTCACTAAAAGGAAACTGTTCAGGGTAGCCTCTGCGTTTGATAGCACTAGCGATAATATGGTGGAATCCCTCAAGAAGCGGTATATCGGAGTACGTCCACCCCTTTTCCATGAGAGGCACCCAAACCTGGTCTTGGGAGCGTCAATAACCATTGCGGAGCTGTATGCAGAAGTGCACTCAGCCATGTGAAATAGCCCTTTAGGAGCTAATCGAATCGCAATCATCCGGACCTTGAGCAGCAAACACCTTGAAGCACTCTTCATATTCATTGTAAGGAGGCTTGGGAGGAAGACTAAATCGCACCATAATGGCGGCACTCGGAGATATACCTATACGCAAACCAGAAAACTGCAAGCAATAGATGTTCTGCCACAACCTCGCTCACAATGTGTTTGGGCATGCTGCACGAGAAAGTCACCGAAATCCGTCCTCCACATATTCATTATGTGGAGGACGATTCGCAGTGGGCTGACGGAGCAAGATGTTTCTTTTCGTCCGATAACAAGCGCTGTCTGCACCTCCTTCTAGCCTTGGGCATTAAGATGGCGTTTGACATGTTGGATGTAGAAATTCTACAAGAGCTAAGTAAACCTTCACTGCGAAGAACGACTCTAGAATTAAGTAGAAAACACACAAGGCAGCTACGATTGGTATGGCGGACACGCACACCGATCCCGTACAAAAATCCAACAGACACACATCACAAGGATCTATAATTTCACCTCTACAGTTCAATATTGCAATGAAGCGGCTTGGCCTGATCAGTTTTCTTACTTGGGTGATCACCTCAACAGCACCTGCCGACAACAGAACGTCGTCGAATGGAACTAGTGTCACCGCACTACTAAGAATGTAACTAGCCAGATTCGAATTAATGTTCTTTAAGCTTGACAGAAGGACATCAAGATGCACCGACTCACAAACACCAGCAAACAGGCGTTCTGGCTCCATAACGTTATGGGGTACACGCCTTTAATGACGAGATAATGTAGGTTACCTGCACATATATAAAATATTTAACCCATGCAGACTGGTCGCCTTTTCGGTTGTCAATTCCATATGTTAGTATACAAATACCTTCTGGAGGAAATTCATGATTGTGTGCTAGAGAAAGCTCATCACAAAGCTGCTGATAACCAACCATGCACAAAACATTTCTGGTGTGGACACGCGCCCGAAAAGCTCATCACAAAGCTGCAGATAGCCAACCATTAAAAAAAAAAGGTTTACATAAGACATTGAACAGTATCCCGCTCTCAAAACCGATTTTGTATTCGCGTGTGCGGCCTGCTGCTTTTAAATAAACCGACACACGGATGCAAACACGACAACACACTTTATTTCAAACAAACAACAAAAATCCGCCAAGTACCCTCGACTGTCGCTGCACAAAAAGAAAAAGAAAAAAGGTGCGCCAAGTCTGCCCTGCTGCCGAAGACCTGGAAAAAGCAGGTGCAACCAAAAAAATTAGTGAAACGAGAATTCGTGAATGGAGAGAAACGAAAGCTCATGAGTTATTCCGCTGATCGCATTGTGACATCGAGATGCATAGGGGGCACTTGAGTTACTTCAGCGAATTACCGGCCTTGTATTCAGAGTTTGCGTAGTTATCGAAGTATCGCTATCTCACGTGACCTCTAGTCTGATTGGCCGAAACGGGGTGTTGTCACTATGGAACTGGAAGAGGGGACAACACCATGTTCCGGCGTTTCCACCAATCAGATCACTCGAGGTCAGCGAGATAGCACTTTCGATAACGACGCAAACTCTAATATGGGCACCGGTGTGTATTCACATGTGGTTTTGTTTTGCCCAGAGAAGTTTCACAGTTTGAGGCTTGAATTTCCAGAGAATTAATTTCAGCTTATCCTATATAACTGTTATGTCTACGGTCCACCCGCCACGGCATCTTAACTCATGGGATAACCGTGCTTGCTTTACTTCCCGCCGTAGCTTAGTGTTCCCGGTGCACAATGGCTGTTTCCACCAATTGCGTGACGTTACGAGGTCGCGTGACATGGCAGAATCGTTAGGCGCTGTCAATTGAGCTTTGAGATGAAAAGGTGCTCCTGGGAGTGTTTACACTTTTTTTATTTAGTTTTTTTATTCAAATAAAGTTTTTTCCTGCTCCTCCTACCCCGACCCTGGGATCCTGTGATTGACAAAACATATTAGACCGACCTGGTAAAGCGGGGATTTATGTATGCCTCACATAATGTGCTATCCTGTGTGTCAAGGGCTATGTGTGGGATAGTAAGAGGCAGGAATGAAAAATTAGGCGAGTATCAAAGAGCATGTACATGAACTAGGAATAGCAGAGTGTGCCGGTAAGCGGTTGTCCAACGCTGTCGCGCACAGCGTTTAAAGATCCGTCGCGCCATACCCCGAAAGGTGAGCTCGAATGCCTTCCCAATAGTTTGACTCATCGCTTGGTTTCCTATTGGGCTAGTCGGTAGCTTTCATTGTGATTAATAATTGCACTATATTATTGCACCGTACAGGAACCGACACCGTGTTGCGCGCCACCGTTCTGTGCCATTCATTGGTCGCTGCCCGGTTGTTTCTTTTAAAGCGCAATAATGAATGACGATCTAGGAATAATTGCCTTGCTACTATAATAGCACAGTTCATTCGGCTCCCATTTAGAATCGAGATTCTAAATGGGAGATGATTAAACTGCAATTCTGTACCAAGAACATAGCCTTATTTTCAGGAGTTTCGGGAACATCACCGAAAACCATTTTTGCCATCCCGCCGGGGTGGTGCAGTGGTAAGACGCCCGACCACTGTTCTGAATTCCCGGGTTCGAACCCGACCACGGCAGCTGCGTTCCGATGCAGGCGAAACGAAGTGGCGTCCGTGTGCTGTGCGATGTCAGCGCACGTTAAGGATCCCCAGGTGGTCGAAATTACTCCGCAGCCCTCCATTACGGCTCCCCTTTCTCTTTCCACTTTCACTCCCACCTTCATCCCTTCCCTTACGGTGCGGTTCAGGTGTCCACACCGAGTTCCTATTCCAAATTGGGTCCAGGACTCGCGGCATCAGAACGGGGGAATTTCGTGAATTTTCGTGTCCACATAGCAAGTGTAACAGATACTGCGCCTTTTCCTTCCTGTGAAGCAGTTGCATTATATTGCATTATAATTCATGGAAAAAGATATAATCACCCTTGTACGCAATCGGTCAGTTTGCACCGTTCTTTCTGTGCCTTTGTTCAACCACCCTCATGCCGAGGCGCTGTCTCTTACGCCCTCTAATGATTGCTTCTTGTTCAGCTGATCTGCAATGCAAACCCATTGCATTCGACAGTAGACTGCCGAGTATCTGCACCCAGGATGGAATCCTGGCCTCGACGGACGCTAGGCAGAACCCCCTTCCAACATCTTCCCCTTATAGTCAGTAGTTACCCCAGAGCCCTGCACTATGACGCCTGATGTCCCATACGTTACAAAACAATGCCACACCAAAGTTTATAAGGTAGTGTCAAGAAATGTTAAGTGAACAGTGAATTTCGCTCACCTGGCAGCGGTCCTTCTCAGACGAAGTACATGGCGGTCTGGAGGGAGTCGAGTACCTTTACAGCTTCTATGTACTGGCTCGTGGACACCGAGTCCCCGCTGCCACCGGACGACTCGCTACTGGAGCTGGATATGTCCACCTTGCTCATCACGTGGTTCTTGGCGCGGTACGCAGCCAGGTGAGCGTAGTACACAGGCGCCGGGATGCTCACGCTGCGAGCGCAGCGGGCATAGGTGTGGCAGAGGTAATAGCTCAACTTCTCCAGGTCGTCCGCCGTGAAGTGTGAATCGTCCCAGACGACATAGTAGTGTGAAGGCTTGCTCGTGCCCTGCGCCCCAACAAAAGCCATGGTCAGGCGATAGTAAAAGCAGATCAATCCACGTCATATGTCTGTCAGGTGATGTCGCATCACAACGCCCAAGACATACAATAGAGCAAACTCGTAACGTAGCTGACTCTGAAGTTAATTTCGGACAGTTGAGGCCTTTTTTAAACACATCGCACTCTGCGGGTAGTTTCAGTGGCTGTTGCGCCACAAAGCACACACGCACAAAAAAAAAACGCATGACATGTGACCTATGATATCAGCGAGATGCAGTGGTGCTGCTGTCACGAGGCAGACCCTGCAAGGGAAAGGCTTAGCGCACACAGGAATACATACAACCATAATTTTTCAATTGCGTTTTCTCACTTCACATTGCGCCCGTGATCACACTCGGGGGGGGGGGGGGGGGGGTAGAGTAATCATGAACATCCCAGAACAGATTGTGAAAGTAATAAATGCACAGCGTTTTCAAGAGATTCGGAAACGTATAGTGGTACGAGATGTGCACCCCGTGAAAATACATGTAATGAAGAGAAAATAATTATCCGCTTTCCGAGAGTACCAGCAAACGTGGTGGGTTAACTCAAAGCTAGCGTGTGCTCTAAGGGAAAATGCGACACACTTATGGATAGAGGATGGACAATTGATACAAAGAAAGAAAACATATCTGGCGCTCTACATCTATGGTTTTGCCCACAAATTTGTAAAAAGCACGGCATTCAAATTATTGCTACGGCTCCAGACAAAGCCATAAGTTTGTGTGCGCGAGTGAATGGGAAAGAATACATTAAGATGTGAAACAGTGCCCCGAAGGATATATTCAGAATGTAATCAAAAGATAGTACATCCGATTCCCCTGTTCTGTGACAACAAATAGATTGGCGAGACGGGGAGTGGGGAGCTAGATGTATCAACGACAGGATAAGAGAACACGGTACTGCAATATTGAACAAATATGGAGTTAATAACGCAGTTTGTTTTGAGAATGAATAAGGATAATTCGGAAGCCTGGGCGATATCTTTGGGTGGTGAGTATTGCGTTAAATAAAACAAGGAGAAAGTATCTTTAGATCACTGGGAGGACAGTGAAGGAAGAAGTGATGTGCACATAGTAACAGTTGAGAAAGAAGGTGTGCGGGTATAAATCATTAGTTATTAGCGCAGCATCGTCCTTGTCTACGTGTGTGTGTGTGTTTGTGCGTGTCATCTCTGCATTGTCAATTCAGGTGCATGTTTCATCATGTCCGAAGTCCAACGTACTAGCTCAACGTTCTGTGTTATGTTACGATAATTTTAGTGAACCGCGACATATCCTTGAAAGAGTCATAAACTGAGGGCTCTCCATCGCACAAGCCTCTCGCGTATTTGGACATCCTGCCACGCAAACTTTTATTTATTTATTTATTTATTGATACTGCAATCCCAGTGTTGGGATTTTAGCAGGGTGGGAATACAAACTATGTAGTATACAAAACAGGCAAAAAATAAACAATAATTACAGTACAAGTTGAAGCTCTTCTGAACAATTAATAATAAAACCAAACATATACAACACAGCAGTGAAATAACAAAAGCAATAAAAAGAAACTAGGTTATATGTTGCGAGAACAACGTCAGTGATGGCTGCAGCACTTCATTGTTAGTGAGGTTATTCCAATCGGAAATAGTTCGTGGAAGGAATGAGTATTTAAAGCAGTTATTTCGAACGCGAAAAGGAGTTAAAGTTAGCTGGTGTCGTTGTCGGGTTGCGTATCCGGACGAAAAAACAAGCAAATCGGTGAGTTCTTATCTGTAGTGTCCTTTAATTAATTGGTACAGAAATTTAAGTCGTGCACAACGATTTCGCTCAGTTATTGTCGGAAGGCCAGCTTGAATTAAAAGGTGAGTTACTGATGTACGCCGGTAATTATTATATATGTATCGTGCCGCCCTCTTTTGAACTTTCTCTAATTTATTCATGTTAGTTTGCGTGAATGGATCCCAAATGATTGAAGCATAATCTAAGGTAGGCAGAACAATAGATTTGTAAGCAAGCAGGCGTACAGATGGGGTAGACAACCGCAATGCCCGTCTCAAGAAAAAGAGTTTACGGAAAGCATTACACGTTATGAGATCAACATGTTTATTCCAACTAAGATTGTTACTGACCCAGAGCCCTAGATATTTATATTCAGCCACTTCAGTTAGTGTCATGCCGTTAATACAATAATCGAAGGGTAAGACTTTCTTTTTGTGAGTGATTCGCATTAGTACAGTTTTTTCAAAGTTAATGGACATTTGCCATGCTTCACACCATGCAAAAACTGTTTGTAACGCACTATTAAGTAGTTGTTGATCAGACACATTTCTCACTTCTGTATAAATAACACAGTCATCAGCGTAAAGTCTAATTTTTACAGGAATGTTAACAACAATATCATTAATATATATTAAAAATAGCAAAGGACCAAGAACAGAGCCCTGAGGGACGCCAGAGTGAACTGTAAGCCTGTCAGAAGAATGATGGTTAAAGACAACGAATTGTTCTCTATTTGAAAGGTAGGCTGATATCCATTTTACTAATTGTTTGTTATGAAGTATTGTATCCAGCTTATAAATTAACTTTTCGTTAATTTTCGTTAATTTTCGTTAACTACCTTCTCTCTTGAATTTACTGCCTGAAGTCGTGAAGTCGTCGATAGCCCTGCCATGGCTGGTTTCGATGGAGGCTTTGAAACGAAGAGGCGTCAGTGTTTTGTGCGATATCAGCGCCCGTTAAAGATCTCCAGGCGGTCGGAATTACTCCGTAGCCCTCCACTATGGCACCTTTCTCTCTCCACTTTCACTACCACCTTCTTCCCTTCCCTTACGGCGCGGTTCAGGTGTCCATAGAAAGAAGTGCGACAGATAATGCGCCTTTCCATTCCTGCGAACCAATTATATATTCTCATAAAGGCTGTCTTGCTTAGTTGGACACGGACAAAAGAAGATGTTCCAACTAGCCCAGTCCCAAGTAAGTAAGCGCAGCAGCAGTAGACGAACCAAGCCCATCTGGAAACAAAGGTTGCGTTCGTGGACGCCGTAGCCATCGGCCCTCGAATCTAGCGTTGTCTACGCCGCGGTCTGCTGCAGTGCGCCGCAGTCTTGTTTTCTTGCCATGACTTTGCAGGTTCTTTTAATGCAGTTCTGACTTTGCTATATAATTTGAACGAAAAGATCGTGTTATGCACGAGAAGCTTGCGCGATTCTGGTAAACACCCGGCGCGGAAATGGAGACGATTTCGGGGTATATCTGGCTTCACAAACATTTAGAGCCGCGTTTTGAAAACACTGTTCGAATTACGAAGCGTACTTTGTCAAACATTTCTTCAAAGCGCTCGTCAGCATTTAACAATCTGCGATCTCCACTGGTGCTTTGAGGATACGGGAAGTTCTGCATAAGCGTATTTCTCTGCATGGGTCGCACTCTCGACTTTTGCCCGTATAGGTTGCGGTTTCGATGGAGGCCGACGCGGATGAGCATTTTGACAAAGTTGTCCAGGCTGTCTCGCTGAGCGAAGCGGCTCAGGCAGAGTAATGTCCAGCGGGTCATCGTGGCCGACTTGTAGAAGTGGCGGCCGCGCAGGTCCCAGGTTCCGTCGCGGGGTTTGACGACGGAATTGTTTGAAACCACATTGCAGTTGTTCTACGACAAAGAACATCGAACGTGCCCTATGAAAACAAAAGCCGGCTTTGAAATCAATCGGTTTCGGGACTTTCTAAGCGGGTTTTTTATGACTACCCTCGGTGTGTCGCGGCGTCTGCGATCGCCCCCTTCGTTTCTAAACACCAAAAACCATAAGACACCCTGAGCCCCGTTCTAAGGTATCCCGTAGCAACTGCATCATTTCAGGTTTTGCAGCATAGCGAAACAAAGCTTGTCGAGAGGAACGGGCAAACACTGCGTTGAACAGACAACAAACTTTGTTGGCCTCGTGCCGTTACGCTGCACCGTCTGAAGCTACGTCTGATCAACTAGTCCATCAGTTGATGTTGCACTGCATCGTGCTAGTGGACATAATGCCACAAACCCACAGGTTCTTGGCTATCCGAGCTCCTTTTTCTATACGTTAGAGAGTTCAGCGACCCGATTATCCTCTCTCTATTATACATATCTACAAATATTATTAATGGCATTTCTTTATCGCGACACCGCCTACCTGAATGCCGAAGTCACCACCGTTTGTTTGGAATCATTACTTTCAGCCATCCTATGAGCCTCAACAAAGCTACCGGCAAATACCCAATAGTGGCATTTCAATGCCAAACACTTCCCACCTGAATGCCGAAGTGGCTGCAGAGATAGAAGTCAAAGTCAAGTGGATGAGTCACCACGGAGTCGACGATGGTGCCGGGAGGCACGTTGCGGCACTTGCCCACCCCGTCCCGGTCACTGACGGGCATGAAACGTGTGTGGTGGCGCTTTTGGACCACGATGAACGTCAGCGCAGGCTCGTACGTCTCGTTCGGGGACAGCTCCTGGCAGGCCAGTCGGATGGCGCTTACCTGGACAAGCAAGAATCAGGGAAGAGGAGCTAGTGGCATCTAATTTAAGAACCATCTGCTACCACGGTAGATGCGTTCGATGAACCAACGAGCCGATAAGATGCCGCCCTATCTATCGGTGAGTTCAGGCCAAAGAAATACCGGCGCAATGTTCGGCGAACTAGTTTCGCTTTTCAGACTCACCTCGCGGTTGCGGACCTCCATGAACTGCCCCTCGCTCACACCATCCCGGTAGAAGATGATGCGCTCCGGCTTATGCCTTGTCGCTCGGTAGAATGCCTTCATCATGTCTTTCATCATGTCCTTGAGGTCCTTGATGATCTCCAGGCGCGAAGTTGCGGCAGAGTCCTCCATCTGCACGCGAATGGAGGCGTAAAACTTGGACGGGATGGCGTCGAGGCTGCCGACACAAGCAGCGATCGAGGGCCTCAGCTTGTCTCCGGGCGCCGGGTGAGTCACATCCGCGCCAATGACGATCACCGGCTTCTGGAAGATAGGCGGCTTCTCCTGGGTCAATAGGCCGTTGTTGGTGCCGCCAAGCTTGGCGTTGATCTTCTGGCACAGGTTGGTGATGAGCGCAGCGTTGCACTTCTTGATAACATTGTTGTCCATCACGCACTGGGTGCGCAACCCAATCTCGGTCTCGGCCACCTGCTTGATCTCGGCGTAGTTCGAGTTCTTGGTGAGCACGATGATGACCATCTCTAGGTTAGCAGCCTTGCGCTGTTCATCGAGCAGAATCATCCGCATGGGCTTGCGGTTCGCGTCGGTCGTGGTCACGTCCAGCGGCTGTTCCACATGCATGCCAAGCTCCCGGCCGACACGAATGAGCATTTTGACAAAGTTGTCCAGGCTGTCTCGCTGAGCGAAGCGGCTCAGGCAGAGTAATGTCCAGCGGGTCAGCGTGGCCGACTTGTAGAAGTGGCGGCCGCGCAGGTCCCAGGTTCCGTCGCGGGGTTTGACGACGGAATTGTTCTCAAAGACGAGGGATGGCGCGTCGAGCACACGGCCCTTCAGCTGAGTCGGCTCGGTGCTAATCTTAATGCCGAACTCGCGCAGGCACGGATCGCTGTTGCTGACCAGGTCCTGTACCGACTGGCGGATCTCGTTGAAACGCTTGGCTGGTGGCTGCGCAGTGCGCTTGATCATCTCCGACGTCTGGTTCTCGTCAAGTTTCTTCTTGCAGTGTTGTCCTTCGACAATCGTGCAGACCTCCAGCGGGAGGTAAACCGGATTAGTTGCGCTGCCGGTCTGGATGCAGGGTAGGTGGGGGTACGTGAGGCGGCCGTAGCGGCTCATAAAATAGTCAGCCACAGAGCAGCGGGAACCGTCTTCCATGCTGAAAAAGAGCTTCCTCGCTGGTTCCTTCGTGACGCGCAACACCTTGTACTTGCGCGGGTAGGGAAGGTGTGTAACCTTAACACGCAGGCCCTTCAGCTCCTTGTTGAGACGAACGTTCTGGAAGTCGCGCAGATCCCTGATGTCTCCAAGCGACATCTCGCGCCGGCCCTCGCTGAACAGCTTGCACATGAAGTCGATAACTGGTAGAGGCTCGTAGAACGCAGTGGCCGACATGTCAACAATGAGCATGGGCTTCCACTGAGCTGCCCGGACGCTCGTGTAGTAGCCGAACCACACTTCGCGGCCACCTCCGAGGGTGTTGTCACTTGACCGAGGCGCCTTGAAGAAGGACCGTCCAACAGGCGTCAGTTTGATTGAAGGCCCGTGCCGCAGAACGATGTCCACGGCCTGGAGAACCTCCTGGGGAACCTGGTTGACGCAGTTACCAAAGACGCCATGCAAGGCGTCCAGACTGACGGTGGCCGCGTACTGGATCTTGACAAAAAACTTCTTAATCCGTTGGTCTTCTTCGAAATCGACCGTGAAGGTACGCTCGCGGAACTTCAGCTCCCGCCTCGTGTATAGGTTCTTGCGGCCGTCGAAAGCAGGCAAGCAGCCGCTGAGGTCGAGCCGGTACTTCTTGACAAGCATCTCGATGACCAGACGATTGATCTTGGTGCTGATGCAGCGGTACTTGCGCTCATCGGGGACTTTGGCCTCCTTGCGTGTTTCGGAGCAGATCTCCACATCGTAGTGGTACACGTTCCCGGTAGGGATCTCCACGTTGAAATGGTTGGCGGTCAACTGGATCGACCGGCCCAGACTGCCCTGAGCAGGCCGGCGTGGAAAGTGAGACGGCATGGTCCGCACAATTTCCTGCAGAGAGCACAGGAACAGATCGCGGCAGTCAAGCTGCACTTCTTGGACTAGTTTGACTTCATGCCTACGGGACTCGGCGCACAAAGACAAAGCCTAAGAACAAGGACGTCAGGACGAAGGGCTTCATCCTTGTTCACTGTGCGCCCAGTCTCGCAGGCGCGGCAGTCTCAGAATCCAGCTCCAACACTACATTACCGCTTACGAGTGCTGATAAGGCTTTCGAAAGGTTTGATAAGTTTTTGTACGTTCAATCGGCCGTATCACACCTGTTGATCACCTCAGTGGCACAGGCGAGCATACCGTATCGAGATGTCGGCTCCGTCTCTTATTTTAACTTTTGAATGCCATAAATTTTTATTGAAACTATAATTCGAGACCTCTCTCTCCTAGGAGAAGTAACAGCTATAGACAGCCCAAGGAAGTTTGTCGTGTCAATTCCAGCTCACTGTACATCGCTCACCAGGAGCTTGAGCTCGTCGTTTTGCCACTTTATGTTCCCAATGCCATTGCGGGCCCGCATAGGCGTGGCCATGGGCGACGGCGAGCTGGTGGGCGAGCCCTCAGTGGGAGCCACGGAGCGCGTGCCGTTGCCCTGGTTTGCGCCCCCACCGCGGGTGATGACGGCGGTAACAGTGGTGACGGAGGCGACGTTCGCGACTGCGGTGACTGTGGAGGAACGCAGCTGGGGAGGCGCCGCTGTAACCACGAGCTGCTGCATGGCGTGCCCGAATGAACTTCGCGAGGCGCCATTGAAAGTGAGAGCCGATGGGGAGACCTGTATGCATCCATTAGGTCCTCCTGGAAAAAAAGGAAAGCATCGCTGACGTTCATAAGAAGTACCAGTGTGTGAGCCTGACCACTCCATGATTAAGACCCGCCGAAGAAAGACGAATGCGGTCCACCAAAGTAAGGAAGACGACCGCTCAGTAGTAGTGCACAGGTAATGATACTTGTTACTCAATACATGCATCGCAGCGGGACATAAAACAGTCGTGGCAGGAGCTGCAACGAAAAAGGGGCATTGAAATACTTCTGGCTTCAGCATGACCTAAGAGTAGATTCGTGCTTTCCGACAACCTTTAGTCGCGAAGGTGCCGCATGGCAAGCCAGTTGCAAAGCCTAGCGTTAGGCCTATCAGGCTAGCGCAAGTGATAAAGATTTATAAATTTTAGAAGCGCTCATCAAAGCTCTTAAAAGAGCATCTGAGTCGGAAACAACCATGATGAAATAATCTTTCGCCGACAGCAGCATCAGGATTGATTACCCTGAAGGCGGGTTGAAGTGCTCAATCGTCATACTTTTGCCCTGCCTGCCAAATGCAGGGGAGCCGTAGCGGCCCCGTACACTCCTGACGACATCGCGGACTACGTGGTTATTGGATGGGCTGACGGCCAGCGATTACCGAAAAAAAATGCGCGCCATGAAATGCACTCACCTCTCCCGCGGCCTCTCGGCCGCGCTAGCGGGACGGTCTCCATTTGGGAAAAGGCACGTTTGTAGCGACACCGAAGGGGGGAGTCCTCTGGACAGTTGAGGGGGACAGGGCACCTTAGCCGCGAAATCGCAGCGACCGTCCGGCAGATGAACGAGCTCCTTCTGAAGCGAGCTGATGGAACGTGCCTCGCGCCTAGCCCCTGCCCCGGATGGGCAAGACCCCGGCCAAGGCCAATAGGGCATCGAGCCATTGTTGAACTCGCGCTGTGACGTCAGATACGAAGGGCAGGGTCGCGCACACGCTATCACGCCCACCTACTCGTGGCATGTGCTACTTCGTCCTCTTCGCATCCTCTTCGTCCTCTTTGCCGTCCTCTTGACCATGTCGTAGTCGACACGGTCAAGTGTAGCTCCGATCTTTCGTTCAGGACGTCACCGTGTAGGTGGTCGAGAAAAAAAGATATCCTAAGCTTTGCTTAGAGGAATAGAAATTAAATGGTGATGGGCTTAGTAGAGTGTATTGGCGCAAGGGCATCTGAGGACAAAGAGTGCCAGTAACAGTATAGTATGCAGTATGCTTTCCTTTTGTTACTATGTGAAATAACAAATAGTCATGAGATTCTGTGAATGTAGAAAAAGGATTTAGTCCACTGTAAATTGGTGGAAATATAAACGGAAAACGTATGACAAAAACAATGTGATCGCCCAGTAAAGAAAGGTAGCATGTTTTAAGAAAGTTGCAATGTTTGCAATGAGCAATAAGGCGGAAACATTCTCACCGTGCGTAACACAGAAGCATCAATGTGAACACTTCCGCATCATATTACTTTAGGAGTCTTCGCTATAAAGAGTACGGGAGGCACTCATTTCATCCCTGCAATGGATTTTATTGACGTAAGGCGCAGTAAGTGTTGGATTTCCCGGCGAACACTTGAACCGTGTCTTGGGGTAAAGAATGAACTGAAAGAAAATTGCCGCAGTCCCAGGAGCACTCCAGAATACTTCGGCCACCTGGAGACTTAAACGTGCACTGGCATCGCTTGGCACACGCATTCATCTCGCGCTTTGCCTCCATTGAAAAGCGGCCGGGTTCGGATCCGGAAACTCCGACTTAGTAGCCGAACGCTCTCACCACTGAACCACCGTGACGGGCGATGTCCGTACACTCGCGCCGTCGAAGATGTAGAAGGGAGGAGTCAGGACTGCGAGAGTGAGACGTGAGGTCCGCGGGCATCCAACGACGTCCGCAGGAACCGCTCGCTTTACGTATATTTTCCGTTGCTTTCGTGAGCGCCCTCTAAGCCGCTGCATTTCGAAGATGCCCAAATCAAGCGATGGAAATAGGGTTCCGCTGAGGGCAAGTCCTAAGATGTAAAGAGCATACCTTAGCATGACGTGAGCACGTGTGGTCGGTGTTACGGCACTAGGCTAAATTACAAATGTTAGAAGTCGTACTAGACAACTAAAGTGATACTCGGAGATTAGGGAGTTGAACAAGGTTCACATAATCTTTGCCTTCTGGTGCGCGTCTGGTCTGCGTGTCCGTTCGCCAGCTTGCCTCGACGATGTGTCTCTTCTGCTCCCCCTTGAGGCTAGCAGGGTCTCTCGATATAACAAGTAATCTCCACGGTCCCTCCGTCTGTCACCAGTCGGCGCTAGTCGTTCGTAGCGGGCGCACCAAAGGAACACAAACTCTGACTCACATGCCCCTCACTCATGTTGATCTGTCCTCAGATCACAAAATCCTTGAGATGTGCTGGGATGCGGCGTGTCCGTATGGAACGTGGTAGTGCTATTTGGGGCTGCATATCTTGTGTTATTTCACCCGGGTCAGAAGCTGTCCCATCACCGTCGGGAGGCTCTTGATTGTAGCTGTGATGGAGATGTTCAGTCAGCTCTGTTCTTTCACTGTCTTCGTTGCCTGCAAACTCACGTCCAATGAAAGAGACTCCGAGTTCAGGGAAGCTGGCTTCTCTTAGGGTATGTTTCCTCAGTTGCTCCGTGTTGGTGACTCTTTCTACTACTTTGTGCAACGTCCGATGTACACGTTTACTTCACAGTGTTCTTTCCCAAGATTTCAGAAATTTCATAAGGGCCGTCAAACAGGGGGTCGAGAGTTGATGATCGGGAGATGAGCGTGCACTAGACGATGTCACCAATTTGGAAGTTAGGTGCCTTGCGAGTTTCGTCATAACGTTCTTTGGCTTTCTTCTAGCTCTCCTCGAGGTTCTCTTTCGCTCGTGGCTTCTTCCAGATCTTCTTCAACATCTGAAAGGTGGAGTTGTCCAGGAAGCCGGGGAGTGTAGCCATGCATGAGTTCGAACGGAGTGTATGGCGTCGACTTGTTCTTCGAGGCGTTTACAGCAAGTACAGCTTCTGGGAGCTTCTTGTACTAGCCGATGCGTGTCTCTAGAATCTTTCGAAGTATGTTCAACACTCCCACTACTCGCTCCACCAAATCGTTGGCTTGAGACCATTATGGCGGCTTTGTGATGTGAGCGATTTCGAGACGGTGATGCATGGCAGCTGTCTTTTTGTTGATGAACATCTGTCACAATCATTTTGGGGATTCCGAATCATGGTATCCATCTGTTTAACATGTAGTCTATATAGTAGACTGCAGTTGTTGAAGGCACGGGGACTGCGCCCATGTAGCGTGTGGCATGGTCGACGCACACGAGTACGTAGTGATCGAGTGATTTGACTGTGTTTGAAAAGGTTGGGATGCTTCTAGGTTGCAAACAACCCTCCGCTATGGTCGTCCTTCGGTTCACCCTCTTGCAAGTGTCGCAAGACCTAACATAGTTATTCACTTCCCGTTGCATCTTTGGCCACCACTATCGTCTGGGAATTTGGCTTAAGAGTGCGCTGTGCATCCACGTGTCCCATGGAATCGTGACACATTTGAAGTACTAAGTCCCTCAAGACTAAGTACTACAACCTTGGCACCCTTTCCGTCTGCAGTATCCCTCAAGGATATTACTTCTCACTACAAATTCTGTTTTCTTTTTCAGCCTGTTGGCGTAGTTGTTCACAGACCGGGCCAGATTTCTGTAACTCACGCAGGCTGCTGCTACCTGTTCCTACTGCCATGCAGATGCTTGTTTCACTTGCCGTCCGGGGAAGTTAGAGAGACTCCGACTCTCCGGTGGGATTGTCTAGCCTGGAAAGTGCGTCTGCTTTGTATAGTTTCCTTGGGTGATGACGAACCTCAAAGTCATGCTCTGCTAGGTCCATATTCCATAGTGCCAATCGGCGATTTGTCGCAGCTTTTTGTGCCAGATACGTGAGGATCAGGTTGTCTGTCAGTACCGTGAACCGTGGTCCTCCTTTCAGGTAAATGGCAATTTTTTTCCGTGGCAGCCCAGTACAAAGACATACATTCTACTAAGTTGGAGTGGAGTTGGCTGTCATGTGCGTTTAGAACACGACTGGCATATTCGATCACACGCTCTTGCGAGTCTTGCACGTAAGTCAAGATAGCTCCAAGTCCATGCTGGCTAGCATCAGTGTGCACTGTAGACTAACAGTCGTTTCGAAAGTTGGCAAGCACTGGCGGATTGATCAGAGCATACTTGAATGTATCACATATCGTCTGATGTTCTTCAGTCCGTGTGAACTCATTGCCTTTGGCCAGTAGCTTCCATAGTGGTGAAGTCTGCAGAAAATCCTTGGATGAATTTTCTGAAATGGTTCGCAAACTGCAGGAACGAGTAAAGGTGCTTGGCATCCTTAGATGGCGTGAACTTGTTAATGGCTTCTATGCGTTTAGGGTCTGGGATGCGTCCTTCTTTCGTGAGCACATAGCCTAGAAAGGAAGTCTGGCTGCGCGCAAACTGGCACTTTTCAATGTCCATTGTCAGGCCATTGATATTTATGCGGCGTAAAACTTCTTCCAGAAGTTCTAGGGCCTCTGGGATGGATTTGCACCTTGCGCAATATCATCTATATGTGTACTTGTTCGTGGCAGGCCATCGAGTGTCTTTCTCATTAGTTTGCATTATTTGTGGGGCTTCACAAAATCCAAATGCAATACGAATGTATTCGTACTCCCCATCTGGCGTGACGAAAGCTGTTTTATGCGTGTCCTCAGGTATGACACGGATTGTGAGGAATGCTGCCTTGATAGCCATGGCCATGAAGTAACGTGAGCGATCTCGCATGACTTCATCCTCAGCATCTTCTATTAGCGGCATCGGATGTTGCGGGTCCACTATTTTGGCATTGAGTTTGCGGTAGTCATGATTCATGAACCATTCTCCTAGGTGTCGTTGGGTGGTTTGGCTGGTCTACGACAAGCAGCCGCTCGAGCCCTGGACTAGGGACCCCACCTACACATCCCCTCCCTTAAATCTACTCAATAATGTTTTTCACTCACTCACTCACGACGAGCGTCGGTGCAGCATATTCGCTTTGACTTGGTCTGACTATTCCTAGTCTGATGTATTCGTCGACATTTTTCTTCATGAACTCGCGATCTGTATATGAGGCACGGTATGGGCCTGATGTTAGAGGAATGCTGTCTCTCGATTCGATCGAGTGTTCTGTGTGTGGACACATTCCCAACTTATACTCCTTCGTAGCAAAGGCTTTGTGGTGAATCGTCAAGATTTCATGTAATCTCTCGCGCTCGTCTGGGGTTGCATCAGATGTCATGAGTGCAACTGCTTCTGTGATCTTCTCCCTAAGTTCAGGGTTTGTCTTCGGTTGCAAAGGATATGTGCTTCTGCCTCACCTGCAGGCTTCGAATGCTGGTCCTCCGCGACTGTACTACCGTCTACTGGAAGCTTCACTAAGGTCACGTTGTTGGACACATGAAAGGTGACATCGACATTAGCCCTTTTCCTCCAGTCTGAACCGATATGAATGTCCATCGTAGGTGGAAGGGGCAAAACAGACTTCAGGCACACTGATGCACACCTTGCCGACGCTGACTGACACGCATGTCTTCCACTCAGGCACAAGTGGCCGGTCCACAACGGTAACTTGTTCACTTGTTCCATTCCTGTACAGGCACCCTCCTCGAAGTCGGAAGACAGCACCTTGTGGTATATGATGAAAACGTTTGCTCCCGTATCAATGCATGCTCCCACTGGAGTGTTCCTATCGAAGTAGGCGGTGACGATCGGAAGTGTGTCCCCATGTGTGCGCAGGAAACAATGCACATTTCTGTCGTGGTTCTCGTTCAGCCTCCTGTTCCTTTTCTCTGCTCGTAGAGTTGCCTGCCTCCTTGGTTGCGGGCATTCTCGTGATATATGTCCCATTCCCGAACAGTTATAGCACTTGCGTTCTCTCTGTTGGTAGTTGTCCTGTGTCCTCAAGTTTAACTGTTCTCGCCGTTGCAGTAGGCGATGACTCGGCTGGCGTCCTAATTCTTGTCGTGGCATTGTGAGATGCCTTTGTTGGCGTCCTAGCACCCTGTATGCACTGGGGTGCCTTCCTTCGGGTGGCACCTGCTGCAGTTGTCGGCGACTGTCGAGGTTCGCGGCTCGATCGATGAGCTCTAGCACAAAATGACAGTTCTTGGCAGCCAGAAGAGTCGCCCACTTGTCTTCGTGAATGCCGCTCCGCATAAGAGATATGCGTTCTTCGGGGCTGAGGTTGTGCGGCGCTTTTTTCAACATTGCGTTTTTGGCATACATATACTGGACAAAGATTTCGTCTGGCCGAAGTGTGCGTTCATTTTGAAATTCTAGGAATTCTTGGAGGGCCATTTTCCGTTGAAATCGTTCAGCAATAGCTTGCTCCCATATTCTCCAATCATGAATATGGCTACCGTAAGACGCTTGCCAATGGCGTACTGCTTCGCGAAGTAGCGAGATAGTATTGAGCATCGTGAGATGAGTTCGCAAGAGATGCCACACGTTCAACCTCTTCGAGCCACGCTTTTAGGCTCTCTCGTACAGTACCTTCAAAGACGCGGATCGCTGCGGCCGTGTCGCCAGATGAATGTACTTGAAACCATATAGTTCCTTACACTGCCTATAGGGAAAGCTGAGGGCGCTGCACTTCAGCCACCATGGGCGCGCTAAGAATCATGGGCCGGTGTGCTACTTGTTGCGAGACAGTCGGTTTTTCTCGGGTACGTGGAGTGGCGTTACTGCGATGTTTCTTTTTCGTCATCATCATCATCTGAAGGTGCGTACATAGACCGCAAAAACCATAGTAGCGAAGGTGCAAAAGCAGACGTCGCCAATAAATGGTTTCTGTTTCCCGAAATGCCACTGAAAACTTCCTTAAGTGATTGCACAACCATAAATATTTTCATAACGTTTTTTTTATTTCAAAGTTTGGGTATTAGGTGCGAAATATTGGTATTTGTGCTGCTCAAAACTAAGCCAATAGGAGAAAGAGCCATCGCTTATATTGGATAAATCTCACCCTGACATGCTGTTTCTCTCTTTTTTTGCAATTTATAGTCAAAATATTCAGTCTTAGGACATTATTTACGGTAGAGCAATGTTTATCTTTGCATTAGTTTTGACCAAAAGTTGTAGTTCTGCACTCGGTAGCTCTCCGGCCCATAATGCTTTGACCGCCCATGGTGGCTGAACTGGCCGTCTGGAAACTCCATGTAAACTCCCATAGACGGCAGCATAGCTTTCCCTCTAGGTAAGAGTAAGAAACTCTATGCTTGAAACGGACGCATGTTCTGCTGCATGGCTTGGGCTAGCTGTCGCTGCGTTTCTGCTATCACGCCGAGGATGTCGCTTGAACTTCGAGGCCGTGTCCTACAGTCTTCGTCTGCGCAGACGGATTCGTGCGTTTCGTGGACGCCGCTCGTTGCAGTGCCGGGTCCTTCGTACCGTGGCTGCAGCCGTTCGCGTCTTGCATGCGAGACGCGTACCGCTCCCCCGGCTCGTTGATCTTGACCGTGATCGTTTTCGAGGTTCAAGGCGTGCAGTAGCGTCTGTAGCTGCGTCTGGATGTCCTTGACTTCATTGTGAAGATCTTTATTGGGGCTTCGCTCAGCTTCTGAGGTCGAGTGCGCCATATTACAAGTCGTACTAGACAACTAAATTAATACTCGAAGATTAAAGAGTTCAACTGGGTTTATGAACCAATGAAAAAGTTTACATAATCTGCCTTCTGATGCATGTCTGCGTGTCCATTCGCCAGCTCGCCTCGGCGATGATGATGATGATGATGATGAAGATGTTGGCCAGTCCCTTTGTATCGGGTGGCCACCAGGTTGGTGCGATGTCTCTCTTGTGCTCCCCCTTGCGGCTAGCAGCGTCTCTTGATAGCCACGCCGAGGTGGTGCAGTGGTAAGACTCCCGACTACTGTGCCGATGTACCCGGGTTCAAACCCGACCTCGACGGCTGCGTTTCGATGGAGGCGAAACGAAGAGGCGTCCGTGTGCTGAGCGATGTCAACGCACGTTAAAGATCCCCAGGTGGTCGAAATTACTCCGTAGCCCTCCACTACGGCTCCTCTTCTTTCTCTTTCCCCTTTCACTGCCACCTTCCTCCCTTCCCTTACGGTGCGGTTGAGGTGTCCACAGAAAACAAGTGAGACAGTTACCGTGCCTTTCCCTTCCTATAAATCAATCCTCCTCTCGATAAAACACGTGATCTCCACGGTCCCTCTGTTTGTCACCAGTCGGCGCTAGTCGATCATAGCGGGCGTACTAAAGGAACACAAACTCTAGCTCACAAAAATTACTCATCAAGACAACCATATGTCAGAAATATATGAGTACGAGCAAGCAAAAGGACATGAAAACCAAACCTTAGAGTGGCCTATAAAGGTTTTGTTCAATGAACAAGAAAAAAGTCAATTCGTGAAAAGGCAAAGCAAACATCCGAGAATAAAATTTACAGTCCAGTGCGCGAGTAGAAACTAGGAATATAGGACAAAGGTGGAACTATTTCCCTATATTACCCATTCCATTCATCATTAAACAAAACTCTTCACTGCTCCAATGAGCCACAATAGTGGCATGGCCAATCCGCACCTTATATCTGCGATTGCAAACTACACGTCGACGAATAAGCGCAATTTGCCAACATAGTGCGAACCGAAGTAACCGAGCCCCCTGTGAGGCTGCGGCAACCAATAAATGTGCGCGCGACGCGTATCACTGTTGCACAAGTCCGCCTATAGGTAGCAAAAAGCATTGAAAAGATGCTAGTCTTTAATGATGCCTTTAAATCACTACTCATTACGAAATTATTCGTCTCCTCGTTTAGGTTAAGTACGAATCGCAAGAAAAAGCATAAACCATGAGCAGCTGTTCCAAGGGTGGAACACTAGTACTGCCATGTCAACGATCATGAGAGTCTTCTATGAAACGTAAACGCATTCGCACCACGAAAACTTCAAAAGAACAAACCATGGAGGAAGCAAACAACTTAGGAGAGGCCCTTGCCACTCCCAATGCATTGGAGAAAGTGTGGCGGAAGTGACGTCAAAATTAAGGGTTAGTTAAGTCGGGCAATAAGCAACGGCGAGGCTGTTGCTATGAAAACTCGGGCCACTAGCAACAGCGTTGCTAAGGGCTCTAGGTGCGTGAGCGTCGCGAACAAAGAAAATGTGGAGGGTAAAGAAGGAGGAGAGACGTTGCAGCGTCCGGTCACTGCGCGGCCGCGCCGGCTTCAAAAAAAAATTACGTCAGAGCCTCTCCTAAGTTCTTTCCTTTCTGCATGGAGCAAACCCATGGAAGTTTCCCTCAACATTTGTTCTCGTTACGTTGAATAATTCTCGATAACCCGCCCAAGCCAGCAATTATAGTGTTTGACTCATCCCCGCGCTAGATCAAAAGAATGCAACAAAATACGTATTTTAACCTGGCGACCGGACGGCTCCTAATTATGCGAAAGAATGGACAACGGGTAGTGCTGTTGTAGTGCGAGGTTATTTGCGTTTCAAGGCAACGCCCGCGCATTTCGAACGTATGTTCTCTCGCGCTTCGGAGGTGCCCCGTGGTGAAGCACCAGGAAAAACTCGAGTGAAAAAAAAAATAAATCTACTCACTGCGAACTCCCCGCATGACTTCAACTTTCGACATCTTGTCTTCTTCGAGTTGCTGAAGAAGAAATCCAAATCCTTGTTGTGGGGACGTTGACTACGCCGGGTCCCTCGCAGATTTCGTCTTCGTCCGTCCTATGCCAGCAATGGTGGTGCCCTGCACGAAATAAAAGACGATGTAAGAAGAGCACAGTCACTGCCGCAGTTGTTGGAGCATAGGTTACAAATAGGAGATGGGGCATAAACTGGGAACCAGAAAATTACGCATAAATGTGCGAGCACTGACAGAATTGACGCAAAGGAGAGTCAACCCTCCCTGCAGTCCTGCGCGACTAGAAAGATGACACTGAAATGACCGTCCGCGCTTTCGTCTACTTGTGATGGCGTGGCATATCGTAGTCTCGTGACCTACTTGTGGCGCCACGCTACTGGCTGAAACCTCGGGACACGCACGTTTTTTTCCAGTTCTACCAATGTCAAGTAGACACGAAGAAGGCGTGCGCGCGTGTTCGCGCCCTTGCTTGTGCTAATGCATTCTTCTTCTTCTTCCTTAATAAATGGCACATACCCACGAAGGGGATTGGCCAGGGTTCAGTGTGGACTGCCAAACGTCCTACAGATACTGAATTAGCGTATTAAATTAAATATCAAGTAATAAAAAACTAAGATTTAGGATCACAAAATTGAATGAAAGGAAAAAAAAAATGGAGCAAAAATTTTGAAGTTTGTAAATTTGGAATACAATTAGCAAGAAAATCTGACCTTAGCTGTGATGTAGCTATGCAAATACTGACAAATTTGAGGCAAAGCAAATTGTGTGTTTCTTTTAGCCCTGCAGAGTCGATTTGCAGGTTAAAGTGCCGCCCGCGACAATGTGGTAAACTAAAACTTTTGGAAACTCCGGTCATTCATTCCTTCATAAATCTTTATTGAGCATGTTAAGAATAGTTATAGCGTTTGGTTTGGTTATAGGTGGCGCCATTATGTGGTAGTCAGGTTATATATATATATATATATATATATATATATATATTGCCGCGAAACCTTCAAAACAGTATTTGCTGTATTTTTAACAGCCGCCGGCATACAGGCTTATCACTCTGATTCTGGACCGCGTATCAGTTCCGTAATTTTGTTTGTTAATGCTCGATGTCGCCAGTCACACCTTTATCAGTTTTGTTGTAGCGAAAGATGCACCGAGATCTGTCTCGAAGGTTCCGGCCACTCGGGTGTCTTTCCACAATGTTCCAGCCCGTGCTGGTAGCTGTTTGCGACGTTATCTAGATTGTTCTGTGCAGCCTTTAAATTGAGCGTTGACGAGTGTGACAAGCATTCTTTGTTCGACGATCGACCAGCACGTTTGTTGCTATCGCCGCCGCCGAGTTGCTTAGTTGTTTTGCGGGCGCAAGTCAGCCCAAATAAAGTTTCTTTAGTGCAATCATCGACCCTTCATTTGTGTCGTCGACCTCGTCACCACTACGTGACAATATATATATAACTAAATAACTAACCTAACTAACGGACATCCTGAGTCAATGACGCCGAACCAAGTGTTGCAGGTCTATACCAAGATCAACTGCCCCAACTGCCCTGCTGACTCCGTTAACCTGCAGCACTTGATCTGGGCCTGTCCTGGCACGGCTAGCCTCCGCGCACGCTACACGTCTGCTCACCACTTTCAGACTTACGAAGACTGGACAGCCCCCAATACCAACGCCAAGCGCAAGCTTAGTGCCCTGCTAGACTTCATTTTGGAGTCTGGCACCCTCACCTTCACCTAACCCACCCCCTTCCCTTCTAGGCCTCAGGTCATCCTCATGAATAAAGGTTTATGAATGAATGAATGAATGAATGAATGAATGAATGAATGAATGAATGAATGAATGAATGAATGAATGAATGAATGAATGACCAGAGTTTCCAAACTCGCTCGTTTAATAAAGTGTTTTCCTCCTCCTCCAAGAATTCCTGCAGATTGACTATGCAGCGCTAGAAAGAAGCGGCGACACGTTACAAAAAGCATGGCCACAGGAGGGTTGCAAAGTTTCTCAGGATTTTTGACTGAAGGCCTCAACCATTTCTTTAGAATGTACTAATCTTAGCTGGCTGTTTTCTTTGAGTCCCCTGTTCTTGACAGATACCTTCTGATGAGACCCGTTACTTGCGCACCGTAGTTCTGTAGTTTGAATATTAGGGACCCGTTTCTGCCGTTTGCCTGGATAATGAGTCCAAGGATCCTAATCTGATTCACCTGGCGCACGTTTTGACAATCCAGTGTGATTTCGAAGCTTGTTTTCTCCTTTTTAATTGTTCGTGTATATAAGTAGCTGCAATTTTTGCGGTGAACAGTTGAGGCCAATATTTTCCGCGTACTTTGTGACCGTTCTATCCGCGCGCTGGAGCTTCTCCTGTATTTCTGCGTCTGAGCCTGTGTTTATCCAGATGTTGATATCGTCTGCGTAGAGGCTTAACGTGATACCTGGTATTGTTTTGAGCAGGGGCGAGATGTTAATCATTGTTATGTTGGAGAGCAATGGGGAGAGCACCGAACATTGTGGTGAGCCCCTGCATGTTGTCCTGATGATGGGAGATTCTGTCTCTAGGAACTTAAGTCTTCTCTTTGTGAGAAAGCTGCTTACGTAAGCAAAGGTTCTTGCACCAATGTTTAGCTCTTCAAGGTTCTTGAGGATTGCATCGTGCCTTACATTATCGAAGGATTTAGTTAAGTACAGGCTTATAATGACTTTTGTGTGTTTGGATGTTCTCTTGTTCATGATGCCATTTTTGAGTCTCAGCATGACTTCTTACGTACGGAGGAGCCTTCAGAAGCCAATCTTGGAGCCATAATTTTTCTGCATCCATATTGTTGACAATTCTTGTCTGGACCACTTTCTCCATCAGCTTAAGATGGGTCTTAGATTTTCTAACGTGTCGTTTCCCTGGCTTCGGTATAAAGATAACGTCTGCTGATCTGTATTGTATGGGGAGCTCCAGTTTCTCCCACATTTTCCGAATGTACTTGGTCAGGCTGACAATGCAATCGTCGTCTAATTTTCAGATTAATTTGTTGGTTTTACCATCCGGTCCAGGAGCGGAGTTTTTTTTGAGGCTGCCTATCTCTGCCCTGACCTCGGATTCTGTTATGGATCAGTATCATCCCGGGTTGTCTTGTCCACAATATGTCGGCAGGTTTTGGTTGATGCCATCTCCAACGTAGATGACTTTGAGCTGATTGAAGAAGTCCTCATCCGTGCCCTCAAAGACGTGCCTTATCTTCCGCTGGTTTATGCTCGAGTTGGTTTTGGACTGCTCGGGGCATAACAGGCAGCGAAAGATGTTCCACGTTTTGGGGAGTGCCATTTGTTTCTCCATATTGTCGCAATTGGTAAGCCAATTTTGCTCACATAGTTTAGGGCATAATTTTCCATCTCTGTTGATTGCGTGCATTTTTCTTAGGTTTTTATTCCATCTATGTCCATTTAGTCTCTTTTCCATGCTCCTTTTGGCCTCCCCCATGATGATGATGATGATGATGACCTGAGACAAAATGGCCCATACCCACGGCGGGGGATCGGCCAGGGTGCATTGTAGTTTGTAAATAATTATGTTCAAGAACTGGAGTATTCAGATAAATATGTATTTTTAACTAGAATTTGGAAAAAAATAAAAAGGAAAAGAAAAGATAATGAAATCGTACCTAGCATAGGAATCTACCTGTTGAAATTATGTAATCATGAATGAAATAGCAAACTGGTTTTAAGGCATATCCCTTGACGCTAGCTCCGAAGGAGAGAACTGGAATGGTTAGTTGAAGGCCTAATCACGAAAGGGGAGTTGCTAAGTAAATTTTGCAGAGAGATGCGAACCTCCGGCAGAAAAGAAAAAAAATGATCTATGGATCCACACCCCCATGTGTAGGAGGTGCGGATTCATGATGGCGGGGGCGTCATCTTCTTCCACGATATTTGTATTGTTTCTGACGAGCGTGCGAATCTGTTCAGTCTATTTTTCTGTCCTCGATTCTCCCAGACGATGTGTTCTGGGTTCTCTCTTCCCTAAATTTATCCCAGTCAATCAGTTTTTGTGGGTTTCCTCTTTTTTCTCCAAATTTCCTGTCTTGAGGGATCATGTGTTTTAGAATGAAGTGGTCGCTGCCCAGATTATGGGTAGTGTTTACCCATTTGAGACCCTCAAGTTTTTTTTTTTTTTTTGCTTTTTCTTTTTTTTTGGGGGGGGGGGGTAGGGGGGATCCAATGGATGGAGGTTTGGTTCCCGGCGGAGTCAAGGTTTATTTACTTTTATTGTGCGCTCTCGGAAGTGTGACACCCTCTACCGACAGCCCCTATTTACAAGATGAGGTATTAAAGGCTTTCGTCTTAATAAATAAACCTCGTCTCCACCGGGAATCGAACCTCCATCCTTTGGATCCCCAGCCGAGCCCTTTACCAACAGCGCCATGCCTCGGATCGCGAAACGTTCATCATAATTCCCTTTGTCCACCGCGAGGATAGCGGGATTCCGCGAGTGACAGATACTGCGCCTTTTTTTCCTTTAAACGAATTATAGAAAGCCGGTGAAACTGGATGCATTTAATGGAATGCTGGTTGCGTTCGACAAGAGGCGCGCCTTGTACCGTCACGACTGGTCATGACGTCACAAGGCGATTCATGCATAGACGAAGCTGACCCTGCCGGCCGTCCGATCCAGACATCCATGCGACGTCTTTCATTTGGCGCTTCCTCGAACACCGCACCACACAGCAAACAGAAGCAGACCACGACGTCTAGGAGACGTTAGTGCAGCAGGTATCGGCGGAGTTTGAAATTGATTTACAGGACAGATAAGGCGCAGTATTTGTCACAATTAACCGCGGACACATCTACCACGCCGTAAATGAATGGAGAAAAATGATGAATATAAAGCCTGCGAGGCGATAGGGGCCCTCGACCATATACTTTGGGAATGCCCTAAGTCTCCGGGCGCTAGGGACAACATTAGTAAAGAAGCCTCGGTAACCCTCCTGCGAAGCGACGTCCCCGCTGACCAGCAAAGAACCGTCCGCCTGACGGCTGAAACCGCAAATAACCAATGTATATTCGCCAGCCCTTAGTCGCGGAGGTTCCATCCCCCGTTCCTCAGGCTTGCGTGCCAGGAGCTGGGAGTAGCGGGCCTCCTAAATCGGTGGATTGGATTGCAAAACATTTATTTCGTCGCTCAAGCTGGTGTAAGGAGAGACGTACTAGATGACCGCTAGTCCATGGCTGGCGGTGACCTCAGTAGCCCGCTCGATGGCCCGTAGTTGAATCTTTATTTATTTTATCGATCAATCAGGAAGGTGGCAGTAAAAGATGAGAAGGAGGTAGGGGTGCCTTAGTGGAGGGCTACAATCCACCGCGCTATAATGGCTTTCGCCTCATCGCACTTTAGCTGTCCAAAGAGCCCACAAGAATTTTTGGGAAGTATTGAGCAGGACCTCTCCAGGTGTTGGAATATGCTACCGTTCGCCGCACCTCACTGTGCATTTCTACAGACGGACGTTTTCTCCTAAAGGCATGATATGATAGTGACCATGCTCTTTGTAACGGGTCGCCGCTTCCTTGTAACGCTGCAGAGTCAATTTGCAGGTTAAATTGCCGCCCGTGGCAATATAGTGAACTGAACTTTTTGGAACCTCTGAGAATTCATTCATGCATATATCTTTATTGAAGAATAGTTATAGCGTTTGGTCGTAGGTGGCGCCGGAGGAACACTAGTAGTTCAAGAAAAGGCGCAGTAAACCAATTATATAAAACCTGAACTACCACAAGCTATACCTATTCTTACCATTAGCAATAGATTTATGAGTGAATGAATGAATGAATGAATGAATGAATGAATGAATGAATGAATGAATGACCAGTCATTCATTCATTCCTTCCTTTATAAACCTTTATTCCAAAAATTTTAGTTCACAATATTGCCGCGGGCGGCAGTTTAACCTGCAAATCGACTTCCAATCCCCCTTCGTGGGTATGTGCCATTTATCAAGGAAGAAGAAGAATGCATTAGCACAAACAAGGGCGCGAACACGCGCACATGCCTTCTTCGTGTCTACTTGACATTGACTGATAGGAGCATGATAGCTACTGCTACCACCCTGTTTCAAAGGGGACGCTCCTATATTCCATCCATCCATCCATCCGACTCTTCAGCGCTAAAAGGAAGCGGCAACCTTACATATATGAGCTGCTGCACGCACACAGAAACACACAATTAGCGTTGCCTCAACGTTGTCAGTATTTACATAGCTATACATCACAACTACGGACAGATTTCTTTGCTAACTGTATTCCAAATTTACAAACTTCCAAATTTTTGCTCCATATATTTTTCCTTTCATTCAATTTTGTGATCTTAAATCGTAAGTTTCTGTTTACTTGATAGTTATTTTAATACACTAATTCAGTATCTGTAGGTCATTTGGCAGTCCACACTGAACCCTGGTCAATCCCCCTTAGTGGGTATGTGCCATTTATCAAGGAAGAAGAAGAAGAATGCATAAGCACAAGCAAGGGCCCGTACACGCGCACATGCCTTCTTCGTGTCTACTTGACATTGGTAGACCTGGAAAGAACGTGCGAGTCCCGAGGTTTCAGCCAGTAGCGTGGCGACACAAGTAGGTCACGAGACTACGATACGCCACGCCATTACAAGTAGGCGAAAGCGCGGACGGTCATTTCAGTGTCATCATTCTACTCTCGCAGGACTGCAGGGCGGGTCCAGGCGTTCGATTCATTCGAATCGATTCTCCTTTCCGTCAGCGGCCGACCAAATTGTGTCAGTGCTCGTACATTTATTCGTCGTTTTCTGGTTCTCAGTATATACCCCATCTCTTATTTGTAACATATGCTCCAACAACTGCGGCAGTCGCTGTGCTCTCCTGACATCGTATTTTATTTCGTGCAGGGCACCACCATGGCTTGCATAGCACGGACGAAGACGAAATCTGCGAGGGACCCGGCGTAGTCAACGGCACCACAACTAGGATTTGGATTTCTTCAGCAACTTGAAGGAGACAAGATGTCGAAACTTGAAGTAATACGGGGAGTTCGCAGTGAGTAGATTTTTCATTTCACCTCGAGATTTTTCTGGTTGTTTACCACTGGGCCCCTTCCTCCGAAGCGCGAGAGAACATGATGCGTTCTAAATGCGCGGGCTTCGCCTTCAAACGCAAATAACCTCGCACTACAACAGCACCACCCGTTTTCCATTCTTTCGCATAATTAGAAGCCGTACGGTCGGGAGGTTAAAACTACAAACTTTGTTCTTTTGACCTATCGCGGTGGTGAGTCAACATTATTGCTGGCTTGGGCGAGTTATCGAGAATTATACAACGTAACGAGAACAAATGTGGAGGGAAATTTCCATGGGGTCGCTCTTTTGAAGTGTTCGCGAAGCGAATGTGTTTACGTTTGATAGAACACTCTCTCAGGATCTTCTGACATGGCAGTATTAGTGTTCCACCGTTGGAAAAGCTGCTCGTGGTTTATGCTATTTCCTTGCGATTCCCAGTTAACCTAAACGAGGAGACGAGCAGATTCGTAACGAGTAGTGATTTAAAGGCATTTCTTTAAAGAGTAGCATCTTTTCGATGCTTTTTTGTTACCTAGGCGGACTTAAACCTTCGCAACAGTGATACGCGTGGTGCGCACATTTATTTGTTGTCATGGCCTCACTGGGGGCCGGTTACTTCGGCTCGCGCTATAGTGGCAAATTGCACTTATTCGTCGACGTGTAGTTTTTCAGTGCACTCGCAGATTTAAGGTTAGATTTTGAAGTGTCATGTGACTGCACTGTGACCGTCTGGAATCAGTGTCGCGTGGGAGTGCTGCTCTCTGTTTAAAAAGGCGAGCGAGCACATCGCTCAAACTGCGTGAAAGGTGGCAGTTCCTGGCCCTACGGGGCTGGGACGGTAGGTCAACGCCGCTTGCGGCGGGGGCTAGCAGCCACCGAATTTTCTGTTGTAGGCGGTCATTGCACCCGTCACTGCTTCGGTGGTAAACGACGGCTGTTGTTGTGGCGCTCGTCTTTCTTTCCCTCTTCTTTTTCATTTCTTGTCTATTTTGTCTTCTGTCCGTACGAGGCAGGGGAGGTGGCTCAGCAACAGAGCCAGTAGCAGGCCCGTGCACTTTCTTTTCCTTCTTCCTACAGCCACAACGTCGCTCAAACTAGTGGGAGAGGGAAGAGTAGCTGTTCCTGGCCCTACGGGGCTGGGACGGTAGGTCAACGCCGCTTGCGGTGGAGGCTAGCCAGCCACCGAATTTTTCTGTGGTAGGCCGTCATTGCACCCGCCACCGCTTATGTTGTGGCTGTAGGAACAAGGAAAAGAAAATGCACGGGCCTGCTACTGGCTCTGTAGCTGAGCCACCTTCGCTGCCTCGTGCAGACAGAAGAGATTGATTTATTGTTGAGCGGTAGCCGACGAAGCCGGAGAGCTGCTAACACAGTCTTTATTCGAGCCCGGCGTAAGCCTAACTGCGCCGCACGAGCCGCGCCGAAGCTCCTGCTAGCTTCCGCAAGCGCACAGCAGCGCCTCCCAGGCTATCCAAGACGAGCCACTGCAAGTGGCTACTGCTTACGACATCTCCCCTGGAATGACGCAACATCCACACTGTGTGCTAGTGGGAGGCGTCAGCGCAAACTGTGTGTGAATCTCTTGGAGAAACTGAAACCTCCGGGAGCGTTAGGTCCGTGCCGTCACCTTCATGTGTGTCTTCATGTAGAGAAACCTCATAGACATCTTGGTTATCTCGCTTCTCTTCCGCAGGCTTGAGAAAAGGGACAAGATGGGTCCGATTTCGCCACAGAATGCCGTCTCAGGTGTCAACCATAAACGATCTAGGCTCGCCCAAGGGTGCCACCACGGTTCCTTTTCGCTTTAAGTCCGTCACCCATACTTCATCCCCTGCCAAAAGGTTGGGAAGTTGCCGCACACCATGTCGCTTATTGTAGTTTCTTCGCTGCTGTTCGCGGTATTGGGTTTCAAAATTCCCGAGTTTAGTGACCTCAGGCAAATGGGGAACAAGCATTCCGGGAATAAGAGGAAGCTTTGTCCTTAACCGCCTCCCCATCAACACTTCAGAGGGGCTGTAGCCAATTTTCAATGGAGTCGCCCAGTAGGATAAAGCGTCAGGTACGGGTCTTGAGTCTTCTTCATTGAAGTTTTGATGATTTTCACAGCAGCCTCGGCGAGTCCGTTGCTCTGAGGGTAGTGTGGACTTGATGTTTGTGTTGGTGTTTGAATCCGTATTCTTCAGCAAACTTGGTGAAGTCAGAGGACGAGAACTGCGGACCATTGTCGGAGACCTCCACCTCTGGAATGCCATGTCGGGCAAAAATTGATTTGCAGTGAATGATCACTGCACTCGATGATAGTTTCTCTAGACGAGTCATTTCCGGGTATCTGGAGTAGTAATCAGTCACAATCAACCACCAGTGGCTATTGAACAAGAAAAGGTCCATTGTAACTCTCTGCCATGGTCTTGACGGAAACTCAGTGCTCTGAAGGGGCATTTTGCGGTTGCTGGACGTCTTGACACATTCTTGGCAATGTTTTACGGTCGTTTCGATGTCTTTGACCACTGTAAGCCACCAAACGGAGTCCTTCGCGCGGGCCTATGTCTTCGTGATGCCGAAGTGGCCTTCGTGCAAAAGGCGCAAAATTTCTTTCCTGCACGTGAGTGGCACCACCACACGTGTTGCGTAGAGTAGCGAACGTCTTTTAAGGTGAGCTGTTGACGATGCTCGTAGAAAGCTCTTACGTCCAAGGGCAAATCTCGTCGGGAAGGCCAGTCTTTTGTGCAGTGTTCTCTGAGATATATGCACACGCGATCTGATTTCTGGGCTTCTTTTAGCCACTCAAGGCAGTGCTGCTTGATAGGAAGAGTTGTCCTCATGCAGCGGACGAAAGCTTCGACATCGCTCTCTAGCTCTATGTCGCCAGTCTCCTGCAAAGGTGCTCTAGAAAGCGTGTCGGCCGCGAGGAGGTCTTTCCCGGGGACGTATATCACTTCGGCCTGGTACCTCATCATTCGCATTTTAAGTCTTTGCACCGCGGTGTAAGGTCATCAAGACGTTCTTGCATAGAGATAGGTACCAACGGCTTGTGGTCTGTTTCGAGTATAAATGACGTGCCGACCACGTAGCCCTTGAACATTCCGCAAGCCCAAACCAAGGAAAGAGCCTCTTTCTCTATTTGAGCGTATCGTTTTTCAGTGTCAGATAGAAGCCGGGAGGCATAGGCGATGACTGAAAACTTGCCACTGGTCTATTTCTGTCGAATCACATGCTCCCAGTCCAAATGAAGAAGCATCTGCACTGACCACTGTCTCCTTAGCAGGATCGTACACCCCTAGCACTGGGCGAGATGAAAGTAGCTGTTTCCATTTGTCGAACGCTTGCTGTTGAGGAAGGTCCCAAATAAAGTCTTGCTTAAAAAACAGCAAGCAAGTAAGCAAGTCCGTAAGGTTGGGAACAAATCGGGCAATATGTGTAGCCATTCCGAGCATCCTTTGCAACTCACTTCTGTTAGTTGGACTGTTCATTTTTGATACGGCTTCAACCTTTTCTCGTCGGGTCTGATCCCGTGCTGGTCAAACTTGTGACCTAGGAATGTGAGCTGGCCGAGCTGAAACAGGCACTTGTTCTCGTTTAATATGACACCTGCCTCTTTTAGTCGTTGAAGAACGGTGCGAAGCGTCTCGTCGTGCTCTGTTTCGTCTGAGCCCCAGATAAGGATGTCATCCATATGGCATACTACTCTGTTGACGCCTCCAAAATATTTGACATCTGCTTCTGAAAGTGCTCTGGAGCGGACGCGATGCCAAACGGTAGCCTGTTGAAGGAAAACCTCCCGAATGGGGTAATGGAGGTAGTAAACTTCTTGCTTTCTTCACTGAGCGGTATCTGCCAAAATTCTGAATTGGTATCGAGCTTTGAAAACACCTTTGCTCCGTGAAGTAGCCCTAGTGTATGCTCGACGGACGGGATTGGATGCCACTCTCTCAGGACATGACGGTTGAGTTCACTGAAGTTGAAACACTGTAACATCGCCGGTTGGTTTTTGGACTACCACCATAGGCGTGCACCATTCAGCCGGCTCATCCACAGGTGCAATGACGCCAATTGTTTTCATTCGCTGCAGTTCAAGCCTTGTTTTCTCGTAGAGAGTTAGTTGGTATGCGGCGAGGGGAACTCAAAGCAAATGGTTTCGCTCCTTCGCGCAAGCAAATGCGGTGCTCTCTTTGTAGCTTGCCGAGTCCTTGAAACAAAGAGGGAAATTCGTCTCTTGGGCTCACCTTCTTTGCGATGGTGCTGACGAAGGTTAGCATCTGCAAGTCTTTGATGGCGGGCTTACCGAGTAGGCGAGTGTCGACATCTTCCAGGACGTAGACGTCTTGCAGCGTTTCACGTCCACGGTAGGAGAGTAGAAGACGTGCTACGCCTTTGGCTGCCAGAAGTCTCCCATCAGGACCGTAAAGCTCAGGCGGAGCACACAACGGAGGCTGATGTCGAATCATGCTGAAAGTCACGGTAGGGAGGACAGACTCGTCGGCGCCTCTGTCGATTTTGAATTTGGCAGGTTGGCCTTGTACGAGGACAGTCGTCTGCCATTTCGATGTATCGAAGGACGAGACCGTTCCAAGAAATGCCTCTTCGCTGTCGGGTCTAGATGCTTCAACAATTTCAACCCGGCGTGGCATGCAGACAGATGCGTAATAGCCCTTTTTGTGGCAGCACTTGCATACCTGTGACCGCGCTGGGCATAGTGAACGCGGGTGTCTGTCTTTTCCACACCAACGACACGTTGTCGGAACGTCGTCAGGTGCACATAGATGTGGTCTTGGTTTAGACTGCGATCGGCCGTCGTTGACATGAGTAGCGTTTGTAAGATGCTAGACTTGCTGCCTGCCTGTTGCAACTTAGCTGACGGTCAGCGTTTCTGCGTGAAGCCTGCCTGATGGACTCAAGTGCCTTCTGAAGGGTAAGATCGGCATCAAGTTGCAGTCTCGCAGACAACTTCTTATCCTGAATGCCGACGACCAGCCTGTCTCGAACCAGTTCCTCTCGGAGGGTGCCATACTCGCAATGGTTGGAAATCGTGTGAAGCGCAGTCACGAAGTCTTCCACGGATTCACCGTCATGCTGGACCCTCGTGGTGAAGCGTGCCCGTTCAAAGAACACGTTTCGCCGCGGAATGAAGTCATTGCTCTTGGCGTTCTCTTCGGAGAGTCTGAATGTTCCGAAAACGTCCTCGGCCTGATCGCCCATCAAGTAAAAGAGCGTGTCTACCTGGTGTGACGCTCACTTGTCGCAGAGACCAGAAGCCATGTAAAAACGCTCGAACCGATTCCTCCATTTCGGCCACTCGCCAGGAGTGGTGAAGCAGATGGCCTCGGGCGGCTGAACGACGAAGGACGCCATGTGCCGGCCGCGTAATCCAGGCCGTAGACGCTACTTCGACGTTTGCCGATGTAGAAGGGGTAGCCGTGCGACAGGAAGGGGCCCCGGGCTGGCTTACTGTGGGAGAAGTGTCACTTCTGACACCATGTTGAGCGGTAGCCGACGAAGCACGAGAGCTGCTAACACAGTCTTTATTCGAGCCCCGCGTAAGCCTAACTGCGCCGCACGAGCCGCGCCGAAGCTCCTGCTAGCTTCCGCGAGCGCACAGCAGCGCCCCCAAGACTATCCAAGACTAGCCACTGCAAGTGGCTACTGCCTACTACATTGATTGATTGATTTATAGGAAGGGAAAGGCGCAGTAACTGTCTCGTTTTCTGTGGACACCTCAACCGCACCGTATTGGAAGGGAGGAAGGTGGGAGTGAAAGTGGAAAGAGGGAAAGAGGAGCCGTAGTGGAGGGCTGTGGAGTAATTTCGACCACCTGGGGATCTTTAGCGTGTGCTGACATCGCACAGCACACGGACATCTCTTCGCTTCGCCTCCATCGAAAAGCAGCCGCCGAGGTCGTGTTCGAACCCGGGTGCTCCGGCACAGTAGCCGGGCATCTTACCACTGCACCACTCCGGCGGGGTAGACAGAAGAGAAAATAGAGAAGAAAAGGAAGAGGGAGAGAAAGACGCGCGCCGCAACAACAGCCGTCGTCCACCACTGAAACGGTGGCGGGTGCAATGACGGCCTACAACAGATAAACGTTCTGTGGCAGGCTAGCCCCCGCCTCAAGCGGCGCTGACCTACCTGTCCCAGCCCCATCAGGGGAGTACCAGGTGGGGCTGGGACAGGTTATTTGGTGGACGACGGCTGTTGCGGCGCGCGTCTTTCGCTTCTTTTTCTTTCTTTTCTACTTTCACTCTTCTGTCCGCACGAGGAAGCGAAGGTAGCTCAGCTGCAGAGCCAGTAGCAGGCCTGTGCATTCTTTTCCTTCTTCCTACAGCCACAACAACAACGTTCAAACTAGTCTTGTTCTGTACGGCCCAACATGCCGAATAAACATGTTGCTTAGTCGCTCTGCCTCCGCTTCGCTCACCGCGGCTACAACATAATTGGCGACGAGGACGGGATGCTGCCGGACTGCAAAAACCGACGGTGTCTGACTGCGTGAAACTCATCGCAGCGTTCGCGAAGGGACGCTACCGGTCTGTGTAAACCGCATCGCAGCGTCCGCGGAGGGTGCTCCGGCGAGGCTTAGGGATGGCAACGCTTGGAAGATTCAACCAGTTCGTCGAGGACGGAGACGAGGACTTTGTGTCCTACGTGGAAAGATTCGAGCACTTTTTGAAGGCCTCCCAGGTGAGCGACGGCTTCAAGGTCTCGATGTTTATAATGGCGATAGGCAAGAACGCTTACAAGACACTGAAGACTTTGCTAGAGCCTCAAAAGCCAGAGGACAAAACATATGCGGAACTGGTAGAAGTGTTGCGAAGTCATTTCACATCGAAGCTTATGGTCATCGCAGAACGATTCAAATTTAATCGGCGGTGCCAGCAAGACGGAGCATATGCAGTGGAGTTGAGGCATTTGGCAGCGTCCTGTGAATTCAGGGAATTTCTAGACGAGGCTGTTCGAGATCGCTTTGTAGTGGGCCTCTGCGACAGCGCAACGCAAGTCGAGCTGCTGAAAAGGAGCAAGTTAACGTTTTCGGATGCCTGCGACATCGCGAAAAGCATCGAACTGGCGCGAAAGGACAGTCTGGCATTCCAACCAACCGGGGTGCAAAGCGAAGTGAACGCCGTGCGTAATAAGCCAGGCGGTGGGAAACAGCCGCAGCAGCATGGAACTTCATCCGGCGCAGGAAGGGACCGAGTGTCTGAAACGCCGGACTGTTTCCGGTGTGGCTCAGCTCACGAAGCGTCCAGCTGCAAATTTCGCAATTATCGCTATCGCAACCGTTACGGACACTTGGCAAAAATGTGCACGTTCAAGTCTAGACTCGGCAAATGCATTAGAAGGGGAGGCGGATTGTGACCAAGTGTTGCTTCACAATGTCTATTCTTGTGAGGAATGTCCAGGGAGCCAAGAATGTCAACATGCAAATAGACACGGGTGCGTCCGTTTCCATTGTGCCAAAAACGCTATACAGGAAACTCTGGCCCAGTCTACCTAAAGAGCCTTGCCACATAAAGCTGAGGACATACGATGGGTCGGCGCTAAGTAACAGGGAAGTTGACGGTTCCAGTCGAACATAAATGGTCAGTACAAGCAACTTCCGCTCATTGCTGTTGAAACCAACAATAGCGATATTGCGTTGCTAGGTTGTGACTGGTTGGAGGCTTTTAAGCTAGACTGGTCAAGCGTGTACGATGTGTATTTAGACAAAGTTGCGGCGGTACTTGAGATCCCTCCCCTTATCCTGAAGTTTTCGTTTTTGATAAAAAATGAAAAAAAAATCAAAAACACCCTTACACCCTTTGAGATAGGCGGGGTGCATTTTACGAAATCAACCTCTTCAACACCCCAGAAATTCTGAGCGGAGGTAAAATGGGTGTGAACAAATAAGAACACCCATTTCACGAAAAACATGGGTGTTGTAATGGTGTTATATGACTAATATACCCTTAAGGGTGCAAAGTGGTTTACAGTGTACTTGAAAGTGTTCGAGCCCACTCTGGGGCTGATTAAAAGCTGTCCAGTCAGGTTGGTTTCGAAAGAGGGGAGCAGCCCCGTATTTTTCAAGGCGCGGCAGGTGCCATTTTCTTTGAGGGAGACTGTGTCACCTGAACTGCCGTCTCTCGTAAACAGGGTTTTTCTGTACAGAAAAACGACTGGGCGACGCCCCTAGTTGTTGTGCCTAAAGCGAACAACAAAGTCAGAGCATGTGGTGACTTCAAGGTAACATTGAATCCGTGCCTGCGAATTAATCATTATCCTCTTCCCATGATAGGTTTGTTTGCAAAGTTGTCAGGATGCAAGTATTTCACAGTGCTTGATTTGTCTATGGCGTACCAGCAACATGAACGGCATCCAGAGCCACAATCATTGGTGGTTGTCAAAACACAACTTGGCCCGTATTCCGAGTTTGCGTCGTTATCGAAGTGTCGCTATCTCACGTGACCTCTAGCTATCTGATTGGTCGAAACGCCGGAACTGGGTGTTGCCACTGCGTAACCGGAAGAGGTGGCAACATCATGTTCCGGCGTTCCCACCAATCAGGTGACTCGAGGTCGGGGAGATATCGACACTTTCGATAACGATGCAAACTCGGAACTACACGTGTTTGCCCTATGGCATCACAAGTGCACCTGCTATTTTCCAGTCTGTCATGGATGATGTGTTAAAAGGGCTTGAGCGGGTAAGCTGCTACTTGGATAATGCACTTATCGAGGGTTCAACATTCGAAGATGCTTTCAGAGTGGAAAGTGTGTTGGCAGGTTTTCTGGAGAGGCATACGATTGCAAAGGGAAAAGTGCAAATTCTTTCAAACGTCTGTCTCTTACCTAGGCCACATTCTTGACAAGGCCATACGAAAAAGGTGAAAGCTATAAAAGAAGCACCTAGGCCAAAGGATGCTGCACAGTTGCGAACCGTACTTGGGTCTGATTAACTTCTACGGGAAGTTTGTGCCGAACATTTCAGCCAAGCTGAAGCCTCTTTATAACATTCTGAACAAAGAAAAGGGATTTCAGTGGTCACGGGAAGCTGAGCAAGCATTTCAAGAAAGTAAGAGCTGATTAACGCAAAGCAATGTGCTGACATACTATGACCAAAAAAAGCCTATAGGACTATTGTGCGACGCTTCGGCTTACGGCGTAGGAGCCATTCTTTTTCATAAAATCGGAAGCGACGAAAGGCCAATTGCTTATGCTTCCAGAACGTTAAGTAACGCAGAGCAGGGTTATGCTCATATTGAAAAAGAGGCCCTTGCTGTTGTTTTTGGGCTGAAAAAGTTCCACAAATATCTGTTCGGGCATCACTTTGAGATTTACTCTGACCATCAGCCATTGGTATGCTTGCTCGCTCATGGTAAACCCGTACCAGTGATGACAGCAGCTCGCATGCAACGCTGGGCTTTACTGCTTGCAGCGTGCGATTATTGCTGGGTTTACCGCAAGGGTCAAGATTTTGAAATGCTGACGGTTTTTCACGATTACCAGTAGCGAATCGCAACGATGTCTCGGATTATGCGCATTCTTTTCAGTTGTTGATGAAGTGCCGTTGTCTGCGGTTGAAATTCAGAAATGCATTAGAACTGAGAGTATTGTCAAAGTGTTGGGGTACACGATGAATGGTTGGCCGGCGCATGTCACAGATGGTGACCTAATGCTTTATTTCACTCGGCGTCATGAACTGTCTGTGGATCAGCAGTGTGTTACATGGGGAAATCGTGCGATTATACATCGTGGGTTGCGCAATCAGGTGTTGCATCTGTTGCACGAAGGACACCGCGGGATAACGCGAATGAAAATGCGCGCCCGTAGCTTTGTGTGGTAGCCTCAGCTCAGAGGACATTGAGAAGGTTGTGAACAGCTGTGGAACGTGTCAGTTAGCACAAAATGCTTCGCCACGTATTCCACTACTAAAGTGGGGTTGGCCGACGCGCAGATGGAAAAGAATTAATTTGACTTTGCTTTCATGGATAAGCAGATGGCAAAGAATTCATTTGGACTTTGCTTTCATAGATAAGCAGATGGCAAAGAATTCATTTGAACTTTGCTTTCATGGATAACCAGTGGATGCACATTCCAAGTGGACAGAAGTGTTGGTCACGCCATCCACCACTACCGAGAAGACCATTGAAAAGCTTCGGAGTGTATTTGCGTCTTGCGGACTACCGGAAGAACGGCCCTCAGTTCTGTGCCAAGAATTTCGCAGACTTTCTCCGCAGGAATGGGGTGCGGCATACCAGGACGCCACCGTACCACCCCGCCTCAAATGGAAGTGCAAAGCGGTGTGTACAGACCAATAAGCGGGACCTTCAGCGACAGGTTCTTGACGAGCGAACAGGGATAACAAGAACTTTGCAACATCGGTTAGACCAATTTCTGCTCACGTACCGAAACGCACCAACCGCAGCCACGGGTCTGACACCCGCGGAATTAGCTCGTGTCATGGAAGCCGCGTACACGCCTGACCTTTCTCCAACCGAACTTGGAAAAGCGTATGGACGAGAGGTTCTGCCAGACGAAAGAGAAGGTTGACGAGAGAGGGCGGTCATGGAGATCATTTTAGGAGGGCGACCATGTGCTCGTGTGAGGACTCGTCCAGGGGAGGAAAAGTGGTTACGGGGCGTCGTAGAACAGCGGTGCAGTACATCCACCTACAATGTTAGAATCGGGCAGCAGCAGAGGTTCGTGCATGTCGACAATCGACGTCTGTGTTCGTTTCAAAGTGTTGAAGCCGGGCCAAGTGCGCATCGCTCTGTGCCCAGTTCAGTTTTCGACTCTGTACCGGAAGGGTTATCTGCTGAGAACCCTCCCTCGGCTACGTCTGAGGCACAAGTCATCAGCACTACAGCCTGTGCACCCCGACCAAGCATCTACCTTGCCGGAATAGAACTGCAGTTCGCCCGCAAGGTCCACGTTGCAGACACCACCGCTCCTGGAGCCAGTGCCACCTCCGAACACGCCACCTCTTCGGCGCAGTGCTCGATCTCGAAAGTCCCCTAATCGTTATACCCCATATGGCTCGTGTAAAACAGTTAATGGGGAATAGAATGAAGTTTCATGTGATTGCACTGTGAGCGTATGGAATCTGTGTCGCGTGGGGGCGCTGCTCTCTGTTTAAAAAGGTGGGCGAGCACATCGCTCAAACTAGTCTTGTTCTGTGCGGCCCAACATGCAGAATAAACATGTTGCTTAGTCGCTCTGCCTACGCTTCGCTCACCGCGGCAACAACAGATTTGCAATGTCACTATTGTGGCGCATTGTGGCAGCGACTTGCTTTGTTCAAGGATAAATGGAATGGCTAATATCGGGAAGCAGTTCCACTTTTTTCCTCCATTGCTCATTTCCACTCGCGCACTGGACTATAAATTTTATTCTCCGGTGTTTGCGCTGCCTTGTGGCGAATTTGCTCCTTTTTTTTTCTTGTTCATTGAAGTAAACTTTTAGGCCATTTATTTTTGGTTTTGAGGTCGTTACGTTACACTTACTCTTACTGCTATATTTTGGACATATGTGTCTCTTGACCAGTAAGTATGACTTTAGCCTGGTACCGTACCGCCGACCACACGTGTTCACGCCATGCTGCGATATGCTTTAAATCTTTATACTTGTCCTCAGTGGAACCTTATTTCCATTGTGTTTTTTTTTTCTCTCGCTATAGGTTTACGTTAGCATCTTTAGCTTCGCTGCCTGCAAATCTTCGTAGCGGCATTAGAAAGCGGCATTAGAAGGAAGGCGCTCACGAAAGCAACGGAAAATATGCGTAGAGCGAGCGGTTCTCGCGGACTTCGTCGGATGCCCGCGGACCTCACGTCTCATTCTAGTAGACCTGACTCCTCCCATCTACATTTTCGACATGGTGGCTCAGTGGTGAGAGCGTTCGGCTAAGTCGGAGTTTCCGGATCCGAGCCCGCTTTTCGATGGAGGCGAAGCGCAAGATGAATGCGTGTGCTGCGCGATGTCAGTACACGTTGAAGGCTCCAGATGGTCGAATTATTCCGGATACCTCCTGAGACAGCGGCAATTTTCTTTCAGTTCATTCATTACCCCAAGACACGGTTCAAGTGTTCACGGGGAAGTGAAACACTTACTGCGCCTCACATTTATAAAATCCATTGCAGGGATGAAAGCACTGGCACTGCCTCCGGTACTCTTTATAGCGAATAGGGCTCCTAAAAAAATAAGATGTGGACGTGTCCACTCTGATCTAGTTTCTATGACATGCACAGTGAGAATTTCTCCGCCTTATTGGTTACGGCCCTGCAACTACCTTAAAGCATGCTACCATTTTTTTGCTGGGCGATCACATTGTTTAATGTCATAAGCTATCCGTTAATATTTCCACCCATTTACAGTGGACTAAATCCTTTTTCTACATTTATAGCATCTCATGACTATTTGTTATTTCACATAGTAACAAAGGGAAAGCATACTGCATACTGTACTGTTACTGGCGCTCTTAGGCCCCAGATGCTCTTGCGCCAATTAACTCTACAAATCATCATCTAGTTTCTATTTCTCTAAGCGAATCTTTGGATATATTTTCTCTCGACCACCTACACCGTGATACCATGAACGAAAGGTCGGAGCTACACTTGACTGTGTCTACTACGACACGGTCAAGAGGACGGCAAAGAGGACAAAGAGGATGCGGAGAGGACGAAGTAGCACATGCCACGAGTAGGTGGGCGTGATAGCGCACGCGCGACCCCGCCCTTTGTATCTGACGTCACAGCGCGAGTGCAACAATGGCTCGCTGCCCTATTGGCCCTGTCCATGGTCTTGCCCATCCGGGGCAGGGGCTAGGCGCGAGACACGTTCCTTCTAGCTCGCTTCAGAAGGAGCTCGTTCATCTGCCAGACGGTCGCTGTGACTTCACTGCTGAGGCGCCCTGTCTCCCTCAACTGTCCAGAGGAGTCCCCCCTACGGTGTCGCAAATCTGCGCTCGTTCAAACGTGCCTTTTCCCAAATGGAGACCGTCCCGCTAACGCGACCGAGAGGCCGCGGGAGAGGTGAGCGCATTTCACAACCCGCAGATTTTTTTTCGGGAATCGCTGGCCATAACAGCGTAGTCTGCGATGATGTCAGGAGTGTATCTGGACCGCTTCTGTAACCCCTGCATTTGGTAGGCACGGCAAAAAATATGACGATTGAGCACTTCACCCCGCGTCCAGGGTGATGCATCTTGATGCTGCTCTTATTTATTTCGTCATGGTTTTTTTTCCGACCTTGATGCTCTTCTATGTTTGATCAGTGGTCCTAAAATTTATCATTTTTTGTCACTTGCGTGAGCCTGCTAGACCTAACCCTAGGCTTTGAAACTGGCTTGCCATGCGGCACCTACGCAAGTACAGGTTGTCGAAAAGCACGAATCGACTCGTTGATCATGCTGAAACGAGAAGGTTCCCATGCCCTTTTTCGTTGCAATTCCTGCCTTGACTGCTTTTTTTTATCACGTCCTGCGGCCATGTGTGTTGAGTAACAAATATTGTTACCTGTCTACTACTGCTGGGCGGTCGTCTTTCTTATCTTGGTGACACGCATTGGTCTTTCTTCGGCGGGTCTTAATCATCGAATGGTTATGCTCACTAGTGACGTCAACTTCGCGGGAACGTAACTTGTTTCAGCCACGTTGGCGGAATATTGAAACACTTGTTTGCGAAGTGAGTTGTTTGGTCCCGAAATGTGTCGCACAACCTCCCACAGAGCTTACACACAGGTACACCTTATGAACGTCAGCGATGCCCTTTTTTCCAGGAGGACCTACCGGATGCAAACTGGTCTCTCCCTCTGCACTCCCTTTCAACGGCGCCTCGCAAACTTCATTCGGTCACGCCATGCAGCAGCTCGTGGTTACAGCGGCGCCTCCCCAACTGCGTTCCTCCACCGTCACCGCAGTCGCGAACGTCACCGCCGTCACCACCGTTACCGCCGTCATCACCCGCGGCGGGAGCGCTAACCAGGGCGACGGGGCGCGCTCCGTGGCTCTCAAGGAGGGCTCGCCGTCGCCCATGGGCACGCCCATTCGGGCCCGCAAGGACATTGAGAGCATAAAGTGGCATAACGACGAGCTCAAGCTCCAGGTGAGCGATATCGGCTGCGGTTGTGCGCATTCGGACCAACCTTCCTTCCAGTCCAGGTAGCATAACCATCGGCACAATATTGGGAATGATGCCAACAAACTCCAATATTAGACCGATGGTTTGTGCTGCCGATGCCTTCACGGGGTGAAGGTTCGGCGTCATGGGTCGTAAGTTAGCCGCCGAAAAGTGTATATCTGAGGCGCAAGGCAATTATTGCACGTGCTATGGCATAGGCGCTTTGGGGAATGCACCACTTGTGCTCATAAGGTTTCAGTAGAGTGCTACGGGAAATGGTCGTAAATTAGCTGCCGAAAAGTATACATCTGAGGCGCAAGGCAATTATTGCACGTGCTAGGGCATAGGCGCTTTGGGGAATGCACCACTTGCACTCATAAGGTTTCAGTAGAGTGCTACGGGAAATGGTCGTAAATTAGCTGCTGAAAAGTATACATCTGAGGCGCAAGGCAATTATTGCACGTGCTAGGGCATAGGCGCTTTGGGGAATGCACCACTTGTGCTCATAAGGCTTCAGTAGAGTGCTACGGGAAAGGGTCATAAGTTAGCTGCCGAAAAGTGTACATCTGAGGCGCAAGGCAAATTGCACGTGCTAGGGTATAGGCGCTTTGGGGAATGCACCACTTGTGCTCATAAGGTTTCAGTAGTGCTACGGGAAAGGGTGTAAATGGCACTGCCTAACAACTTGTACTGGCCAAGCGGCGCTGCTAGTGTTGTACCTGCCCAGCTGGCTGACGCAAGGCCTCGCACGGCGAAATCTGGCAAATGCTGTAGAAAGACAGTGGCTGCGCCTAAAGTCTGCTTGCTCCTCTTGCTGGAATGGGTAGAGTGAGCTACAATAGACACCGCAAATTTCCTTGGACTTTCTATAGCTGTTGCTTTCCCTAGGAAGGCGAGGTGTCGAGTCATCGATTTTCATTTGAAATTGATGGTATCTAAAAGTTAAGAGACGGTGCCGACATCTCGATACGTAATGGTCGCCCGTGCCACAGAGGCCATCAGCAGGTGTGATACGGTCGATTGAGCCCTCAAGGCCTTTTCGATGAATTCTGTGATAGCCGATAAGCCCAATGGCTAAATATTCATGCAACAAATCGCCAGCCAAATTATCAATGCTAGTACTTTGAGATGAAACGTACCTAAATGATCAGAGCATTCTCTTCAATTCGCATCAACTCGCTTTTCTGAGATTCTTTAGAAAGCGTAAGCGGAAATATAATGGTGGAGCTGGATTCTGACGTGCCGCGCTTGCGAGACTCGGCGCACAAGGACGAAGACTTGTTCTTAGGCTTCGTCTGCGTGCGCCGAGTCCCGTAGGCATGAAATCATACTAGTCCAAAAAGTGCTGCTTGACTGCCTTGATCTGTTCCCGTACTCTCTGCAGGAAATTGAGAGGACCCTGCCGTCTCACTTTCCACCCCGGCCTGCTCAGGGCAGTCTGGGCCGGTCGATCCAGTTGACCGCCAACCATTTCAATGTTGAGATCCCTACCGGAAACATGTACCACTACGACGTGGAGATCTGCTCCGAAACACGCAAGGAGGCCAAAGTTCCCGAGAAGCGAAAGTACCGCTGCATAAGCACCAAGATCAACCGTCTGGTCATCGAGATGCTTGTCAAGAAGTACCGGCTCGACCTCAGCGGCTGCTTGCCTGCTTTCGACGGCCGCAAGAACCTATACACGAGGCGGGAGCTCAAGTTCCGCGAGCGTACCTTCACAGTCGATTTAGAAGAGGACCAACGGATTCAGAAGTTCTTTGTCAAGATCCAGTACGCGGCCACCGTCAGTCTGGATGCCCTTCACGCAGTCTTTGATAACCGCGTCAACCAGGTTCCCCAGGAGGTTCTCCAGGCCGTGGACATCGTTCTGCGGCATGGACCTTCGATCAAACTCACGCCTGTTGGACGGTCCTTCTTCAAGGCGCCTGCGACAAATGACAACACCCTTGGAGGTGGCCGCGAAGTGTGGTTCGGTTACTACACGAGTGTCCGGCCAGCTCAGTGGAAGCCCATGCTCAATGTTGACATGTCGGCCACTGCGTTTTACGAGCCTCTACCAGTTATCCTCTTCTTGTGCAAGCTGTTCAGCGAGGGCCGGCGCGAAATGTCGCCTGGAGACATCAGGGATCTGCGCGACTTCCAGAACGTTCGTCTCAACAAGGAGCTGAAGGGCCTGCGTGTCAAGGTTACACACCTTCCCTACCCGCGCAGGTACAAGGTGGTGCGCGTCACGAAGGAACCGGCAAGGAAGCTCTTTTTCAGCATGGAAGACGGTTCCCGCTGCTCTGTGGCTGACTATTTTGAGAACCGCTACCGCCGCCTCACGTACGCCAACCTACCCTGCATCCAGACCGGCAGCGCAACCCATCCAGTGTACCTCCCGCTGGAGGTCTGCACGATTGTCGAAGGACAACACTGCAAGAAGAAACTTGATGAGAACCAGACGTCAGAGATGATCAAGCGCACTGCGCAACCTCCGGCCAAGCGTTTCAACGAGATCCGCCAGTCGGTGCGGGACTTGGTTAACAACAGCGATCCGTGCCTGCGCGAGTTCGGCATTAAGATCAGCACCGAGCCGACTCAGCTGAAGGGCCGTGTGCTCGACGCGCCATCCCTGGTCTTCGAGAACAATTCCGTCATCAAACCTCGCGATGGAACCTGGGACCTGCGTGGCCGCCACTTCTACAAGTCGGCAACGCTGACCCGTTGGACACTACTCTGCCTGAGCCGCTTCGCTCAGCGAGACAGCTTGGACAACTTTGTCAAAATGCTCATCCGTGTCGGCCGGGAGCTTGGCATGCATGTCGAACAGCCGCTGGAAATGACCACGACCGACGCAAACCGCAAACCCATGCGGAGCATTCTGCTTGATGAACAGCGCAAAGCTGCAAACCTGGAGATGGTCATCATCGTGCTCACTAAGAACTCCAACTACGCCGAGATCAAGCAGGTGGCCGAGACCGAGATTGGGCTGCGCACCCAGTGCGTGATGGACAACAACGTTATCAAGAAGTGCAATGCTGCGCTCATCACCAACCTGTGCCAGAAGATCAACGCCAAACTTGGCGGCACCAACAACGGCCTATTGACCCAGGAGAAGCCGCCTATCTTCCAGAAGCCGGTGATCATCATTGGCGCGGATGTGACTCACCCGGCGCCCGGAGACAAGCTGAGGCCCTCGATTGCGGCTTGTGTCGGCAGCCTCGATTCCATCCCGTCCAAGTTTCACGCCTCCATTCGTGTGCAGATGGAGGACTCCGCCGCAACTTCACGCCTGGAGATCATCAAGGACCTCAAGGACATGATGAAAGACATGATGAAGGCATTCTACCGAGCCACGAGGCACAAGCCGGAGCGCATCATCTTCTACCGGGATGGTGTGAGCGAGGGGCAGTTCATGGAGGTCCGCAACCGCGAGGTGAGTCTGAAAAGCGAAACCAGTTCGCCGAATATTGCGCCGGTATTTCTGTGGCCTGAACTCACCGATAGTTGGGCGGCATCTTATCGGCTCGTTGGTTCATCGAACGCATCTACTGTGGTAGCAAATGGTTCTTAAATTAGATGCCACTAGCTCCTCTTCCCTGATTCTTGCTTGGCCAGGTAAGCGCCATCCGACTGGCCTGCCAGGAGCTGTCCCCTAACGAGACGTACGAGCCTGCACTGACGTTCATCGTGGTTCAAAAGCGCCACCACACACGTTTCATGCCCGTCAGCGACCGGGACGGGGTGGGCAAGTGCCGCAACGTGCCTCCCGGCACCATCGTCGACTCCGTGGTGACGCACCCACTTGACTTTGACTTCTACCTTTGCAGCCACTTCGGCATTCAGGTGGGAAGTGTTGTGGCATTGAAATGCCTAGTCGGTATTTACTGGTAGCTGTGTAGAGGCTCATAGGATGGCTGAAAGTAAAGATTCCAAACAAACGGTGGTCACTTCGGCATTCAGGTAGGCGGTGTCGCGATAATGAAATGCAGTTTTTAATATTTGTAGATGTATAACAGAGAGAGGATAATCAGGTCGCTGAACTCTCCAACGTGTAGAAAAAGGAGCTGGGATAGCTTAGAACCGATGGGTTTGTGGCATTCTGTCCACTAGCACGATGCAGTGTAACATGACCTGATGTACTAGTTGATCAGAGGTAGTTTTAGACGATGCAGCGTTACTGCATGAGGCCAGCAAATGTAGTTGTCAGTTCAATGCAGTGTTTGACCGCTCCTCTGGACAAGCCTCGTGCTGCTATGCTTCAAAACCTGAAATGATGCATGGTCACGGGATACCTTAAAACGGAGCTAAGGGTGTCTGATTTGTTTTGGCGCCGAAAAACGTTTACAAACGAAGGGGGGCGACCGCAGACGACGCGACACACCGAGGGTGATCATAGAAATCCCGCTCATAAAAACCCTGCTTTCAAATCGCGGCTATTAATGTTTGTGAAGCCAGATGTACCGCGTCATTCCAAACCGTTTTCAAAACGCGGCTATAAATGTTTGTGAAACCAGGGGCGGTATTAAAGAACTGCGTTCAGTTGGAAACGCTCCGATTGGTTGGAAGCACTTCCGCTCAGTCTCTCAGAACCTGCGTGACGTAATAAAAGCAAAGCGCGCAGTTCAGCGGAAGTGCTTCCATCCAATCACAGAGCGTTCCGAAACTGAACGCCAACTCAACGCAATACCGGCCCAGATGTACCCCGAAATCGTCTCCATTTCCGCCGGTTGTTCACCCGAATCGCGAAAGCCTCTCGTGCCTGACACGATTCCGCGTGCATTCAATTCCCCCAGTATTGCTTTAAAAATTATATAGCGAAGTCAGGAAAAGAAACTGCAAAGTCATGGCAAGGAAACAAGAGTACGGCGCACTGCAGCAAACCGCGACGCAATGCTCGACTCGAGGGCCGATGGCTACGGCGGCTACGAACGCAACCTGTTTCCAGATGGGCCTGGCTCGTCTATTGTTGCTGCGCGCGCTTACATTGGACTGGGCTCGTTGGAACATCCTTTGTCCGTGTCCAAATAAGCTACTCAGCCTTTATAAGAATATAAAATAATTGGTTCGCAGGAAGGGAAAGCCGCAGTAGCTGTCACACTTGTTTCTGTGGACACCTGCACTGCGCCGTACGGGAAGGTAGTGAAAGTGGAGAAAGGTGCCATAGTGGTGCTCCATTGAAACCAGCCATGGCAGGGCTGTCCACGACTTCAAGACTGCCGTCAACGTAAACGTTAGTAAGGCAGTAAATTCAAGAGAGAAGGCAGTTTGCGTGGCAGGATGTTCAAATATGCGAGAGGCTTGTGCGATGGAGAGAACTCAGCCTATGACTCTTTCAAGGATATGTCGCGGTTCACTATAAAATTATCGTAACATAACACAACGTTGAGCTAGATCGTTGGACTTCGGACATGATGAAATATGCACTTGAATTGACAATGCAGAGATGACACATGCACAAAAAAACACACACGTAGACAAGGATGATGCTGCGCTGACAACTAATGATTTATACCCGCACACCTTCTTTCTCAACTGTTACTATGTGCACATCAATTCATCCTTCACTGTCCTCCCAGTGATCTAAAGGTACTTCTCCTTCAATTTAACACAATACTCACCACCCAAAGATATCGCCCAGGCTTCCGAAAATCCTTATTCATTCTCAAAACAAACTGCATTATTAAGGTCTGCCGGGATCCAGATTTGTCCAATATTGCAGTACCGTGTTCTCTTATCCTGTCGTTGGTACATGTAGCTCCCTGTCTCGCCAATCTCCTTCGGTGCAGTTTCACATCTTAATTTATTCTCTTTCCCGTTCACTCACGCACACAAACTTTTGGCTTTGTCTGGAGCCGTAGGAATAATTTGAATGCAGTGCGTTTTACAAATTTGTGGGCAAAACCATAGATGTAGAGTGCCAGATATCTTTTCTTTCTCTGTATCAATTGTTCATCCTCTATCCATAAGTGTGTCGCATTTTCCCTTAGAGCACACGCCAGCTTTGTGTTGCCCATCACATTTGCTGGTACTCTTGGAAAGCGGATGTATTTTCACGGGGTGCACATCTCGTACCACTATACGTTTCCAAATTTCTTGAAAACCTTGTGCATTTATTACTTTCACAATCTGTTCTGGGATGTTCATGATTACTTACCCCCCCCACTTGCCCCCGAGTGTGATCACGGGCGCAATGTGAAGTGAGAAAACGCAATTGAAAAATTATGGTTGTATGTATTCCAGTGTGCGCTAAGCCTTTCCCTTGCAGGGTCTGCCTCGTGACAGCAGCACCACTGCATCTCGCTGATATCATAGGTCACATGTCGCGCGTTTATTTTTTGTGCGTGTGTGCTTTGTGGTGCAACAGCCATTGAAGCTACCCGCTGAGTGCAATGTGTTTAAAAAAGGCCTCAACTGTCCGAAATTAACTTCAGAGGCAGCTACGTTACGAGTTTGCTCTATTGCATGTCTTGGGCGTTGTGATGAGACATCACCTGACAGACATATGATGTGGATTGATCTGCTTTTCCTGTCGCCTGACCGCGGCTTTTGTTGGGGCACAGGGCACGAGCAAGCCTTCACACTACTACGTCGTCTGGGACGATTCCAACTTCACAGCGGACGACCTGGAGAAGTTGAGCTATTACCTCTGCCACACCTATGCCCGCTGCGCTCGCAGCGTGAGCATCCCGGCGCCTGTGTACTACGCTCACCTGGCTGCGTACCGTGCCAAGAACCACGTGATGAGCAAAGTGGACATGTCCAGCTCCAGCAGCGAGTCATCCGGTGGCAGCGGGGACTCGGTGTCCACGAGCCAGTACATAGAAGCTGTCAAGGTACTCGACTCCCTCCAGACTGCCATGTACTTTGTCTGAAGAGGACCGCTGCCAGGTGAGCGAAATTCACTGTTCACTTAACATTTCTTGACACTACCTTATAAACTTTGGTGCAGCATTGTTTAACACATGGGACATCAGGCGTCATATGCAGGGCCCGGGGTTAACTTTCGACTATTTGGGGAAGAGGTTGGAACGGGGTTCTGTGTAGCGTCCGCCGCCGTCAGGGGTCCATCCTGAGTGCAGGTACTCGGCAGCCTGCCGTCGAATGCAATAGGCTCCTTGGCAGATCAGCTGTAATTACAAGGCATGACAAGAGCCAACGCCTCAGCATGAGGATGGTTGAACAAAGGCACAGAAGAAACGGTGCGAAGTGACCGATTGCGCCCACTGGCGATTCTTCTTCCATCAAATATAATGCAATTGCTGGCATTTACGGTGTTTCGGCGATGGTTCTGAAATTCCTGAAAATAAGGCTATGTGCTAGGTGCAGCATAACAGTTCGTATGACTCCTATTTAGAATCGGCTGTGCTATTACATTAGCAAGGCAAGAGTCACTTGATCGGCATTCATTATTGCACTTTAAAAGAAAACAACCGGGCAGCGAGCAGTGAACTGCATAGAACGTTGGTGCGCAACACTGGTGTTGCACACCAACGTTCTAGCGGTGTCTGTCCCTGGGACTGGTGTCTGTCCCTGTACGGTACAATATTACAAGTGCATTACTAAATCACAATGAAAGCTACAGACTAGCCCAATAGGAAACCAAGCAACTATTGGAAGGGCACTCAAGCTCATCTTCGGGGTATATGGCACGATGGATCTTTAAACATTAAGCGTGACATCGTTAGACAACTGCTGCTTACTGGCACTCTGCTATTCCTAGTTCGTGTACATGTACTTTGATACTCGCCTAATCTTTCATTCCTGCCTCTTACTGTCCCACACATACCCCTTAGCACACATAGGATAGCACATTATGTGAGACATACATAAATCCTCGCTGACAGGACGTGCATTTACATGTGGTTTCGTTTCACAGAGAAAGTTTCACAGCTTGAGGCTTGATTTTCACGAGCTCTCATTATTAAGCTCGTGAAAGCCCGGGGCACAATGAATGGCCGTTGAGTTGTGTGACGTTACGAGGTCATGTTACACGGCAGAATTGTTAGGCGCTGTCAATTCAAGCTTTGAGATGAAAGGGCAAGATCGGAGTCCAGGCCCTAGGCTTACTCCCTTCTCCTGGACTCCGATCTTCATGTGGTTTCGTTCTCGGCGAAACAAAATCGCATGTAAATACACACACCGGTAATTTGTTGAATAAGTGCTCCGGCCCTAAGCATCCTGCTGTCACAATGCGATCAGTGGTATAACTTATGAGCTTCAATTTTCGTTTCACTAATTTTTTGGTTGCACCTGCTTTTTTCCAGGTCTTGGGCAGCAAGGCAGACTTGTCGCACCTTTTTTTTTTTTCTTTTTTGTGCAGCGACAGTCAAGGGTATATGGCAGATTTTTGTTTTTGTTTGAAATAAAGTGTGTTGTCCTGTTTGCATCTCTGCATCCGTTTATTTAAAAAGCAGCAGGCCGCACACGCAAATACAAAATCGCTTTTGAGAGCGGAAGGCTGTTCAAGGTTTTATGTACGCCTTTTTTTTTTCTATGGCTGCAGTTTGTCTCAATGATGTGTGTCAGACTACAAACTCTGCATGTGGCATGCGTCGGAGGTAGTTTTTTGAAACCAGAAATGTTTTGTGAATGATTGATGCTTGTCTGCAGCTTTGTTATGAGCTTTCCTGGAGCACACAATCATGAAATTCTTCCTGAAGGTAGTTGTACACTAAAATGCAATAAGCAGAGCAGCCTGAAAGTGGTTTCTCGGCGACGGTACAAGAATTCTCTTCACCGCTGCACTGAGCTTAAGCAGCTTTGCTGCATACTAGAATCTCAAGGACAAGATTCGGGCAGTTTTTTCATCCAGAGGCATTTCATTTCATTTTATTACTCTCAAGGCCGGTCAGGCGTTACAGAGGAGTGGGGAAATAAAAAATAAAAGGAAACAAATAAACAGTTACAATTCATAAGCATTAACAGTATCCTTCAATTTTTCAGTCCTAAAAGTCCTAAAAAAAATTTTGAAAAAAAGTCCAAGGCAGTTCTGGGGACGAAGGAATTGTATTGGACAGTCCTGCAATGTTCGTATGGCGAACAGAAAAAGACATTCTTTGTGAATTCAGGCTGAGTCTTAGGCTGCATACCGCTTATTTGACTGATTTGCAAGGCATTGTGGAGTGCTTCATAGACCTCGTGCTCCAGGAACTGAAGATGCAGGCACTTACCACCTTTTCCTGTTGTGCCTGCTATTTTGTGTACCCTTTCTATGTCATTTTTATTTGCGCTACACACTGTCGTGTATCACCGTTACTGACTAGCCCAAGTTATCACCCTAGTGTTATCACGCTCCAAAGTAATCCAAAACATGTTGCCTGCCATGACAGAAATGGTGAAGCCATCGCACACGTTGTAGTGAAAGGCTTAAGAGTTACTTCGACTACTTGTTCCTTGGAAAGCCACCGACCCGCTGGCCTCATGCAACCTATGTGAACAAAATTAAGCTTGTCGTCTGTACAGTCATGGTCTCTCCACATTTGTTGCCGTTCCTTATTCCTGTGAATATGCTTCTGGTTCTATATAAATCTTCTAAGAAGGAACATGGTTCAGTTGTTTGTCCACCTTTCTCCGTTGGATATGCCACGTCTCCACCAGGCCGTGGCCAGGAAATTCCAGGCCACGTCTCCACCGCAACAATGACTGTGCCCCTGACTGCAGCGCTCTGCTTTTTCCTAGTGGCAGTCACGAGCAGAGGGCCACTCCTCTCAATGAGCAGCACATGACATTCTTTCACGCCTCCCCTTCTAGGCACCCAACCAAGGTTTAACCGAAAAAAAGTCTACGGGTTTAAGTGTTAAAGCACTGCTAGTCATTTCTTTATATATCCTCGTTTTTTTGAAGGCATCCTCTTATTTCTTAACGAATTTTTTTTTTTACACTGATGACTGCCAAGAATTACTGCTTGTAACCCCCCCCCCCCCCCCCCCCACTCCTTAAAATTTAGTCACATTTTCTAATTTCAGGAAACCCAATCCCTGCTGCAACTGGTGCTAACAAATGACTTTGAATTGAATTGAACTTTACTTCAAAACAAAAGGACGTTGCAAGAATGTTTTGAAAGATTATAGTGATAAGGATTCATCAAGGGGGGATGCGGGTCTCAAGGTCAACTTTTACTGCACCAATTTCTATGAAACTTTCAGGGATGGCTTCATCCATTTGACGCCTGCGAACTGCTTAAAGGGCAACTCCGGGAATTTTTTGACCGTACTAAAGTGTACTAGAAGAGGGCAGAGGGCTCATTGGCACCCGTTCCCCGACGCCGTTCATATCAAGTACGAGAGGCAGCGCCACGCGGCGACACGCAGTTATGTGCATGTTGCTTAAATTCTTGTACCTATTTTAATGGAGCTAACGGCCGACGGACTATCGGCACATGATCTATCTGCAATGACATTCTACGCAATGAGCAATATGTGTGACCTGATGGAAGCATCTGGTATCAAAATTTCATGTTTTTGTTCATGTTTTTGCGTCGACTTTTGCGTGCTGCCGAACTTCTTGCACGTCAACAAGAAATACAAAGCGCGGCAGTGATGGTACTTTGAACCATTTACGACCCTTTCATTACAGGTTTTAGCTCTATCTGGATGACGAAATCTATGCTGGTCCTTGTTGTCAACGAAAATTTTTAGCACATGCAGCCTTCCTTGAATGTTCTTTTGAATAACAAAATTTAAATATGTGCCAAATAATCGAGTGTGCAGTGAAACCAGAATGTGCATGCTTCTATTTTACCTTCTTTCACGCCCTCTTAGCACATTGGCTTAGCTGATTAATATATGCAGCGTGAAATGAGGAGCTTAGCAAAAGTAAATCATTGCCAGACCTCGAAAAAATTATCACTTATTCATTCATATCGTGAGCAACGGGTCAGCTTAGGATTATTTGCTTTTTCTCCCTTATACATCTTCTTAGAGTTTAACCCTTTAACATAAAAGCGTAGCCGAGCGATTACATGAAAGCTGATTATCTTGGCATAAAAGTAGATACATGCACGAGCGAGCCAAGCAGCCAACCTCTCGCCCCAGATTTTTTTTTTTGCTTTCACAACTGTCAGCACATACTGGAGTTTGTATATTATTATCTGAGCTGACTTCTAGCAACTAAGACAGTGATGCATATTCTTCGTCCATTCTTTCCGCAACTCTCCGTTTCTCGGGACTGCAAATAATATATTTAGGGCACCCTCGACGTGAACGTAACCCGTCCTCTTCCCTGATGTGTAGCAATGGTTTTTTCGACATTGCACGCTAAACAAATTTACGTGAAGTCTTTGCCACATTCACTATGAGTGCCTTTTTTTTCATTTTGCAGAAAAACTAAATTTCATAGACAAAACGCGAGAAGCAGGGCGTTTAAGAAAACGCGATAACAGCACACACGCATAGGTTTCAGCACTACAGTGAACTTGACATCAGCGCCGCGACGCGACCCCTCGAAGAAACAAAATTCGTTGACATTTGTGACGCCACCGCTAGCGTTCTTAGGAAATCAGTGGTAAATCACTGTGTTGTTTTCCGTAGGATAACTCGTGCCGCCAACAACACCACACTAGCTACGACCCATTTGCGCAAAAGAATGCATTAAAGTGTAAGCTGAAACTAAAAGACAGTGAGACGGTGATTTCAAAATCTATGCTGTTTGCAAGCAAGCTATCGGCAGTATCTGCGACGTGCCAGGCTGTTTCTGAGTAACGCTGCCGTCGCCCTGCCCCGTACCAGTAGCACCTCATAGGACCATACAGGCGATGCCACACCATACAAGCCGCGCCCAGTAGGGCCGTTGCTTTGTTGCCGTCGTCTGCTCGAAAACCCCCACACGGTGACGTCATCAAGTGCAGTGTTGGAATTTCTCTCTGGCAGTGCGAGTCTCGGGTCCCGGAGCGCTATATTTAAAATTACTTTGCGGGAAAACTAAAGCGTCCTCAACAGTATTTTTTGAAAGACGCAATATTGACGTTGAGAAGAACATCTGATGCAAATTTCGTTGATATCTGTGAGCACTGAAAAATTGCCTGAGTTGACCTTTAACCTCATCCGCCCACCTAACTTTCTGTCGACCCCTGCCATGCTTTCCTTCCCTTGGAATCCAGTTTGTTACCCTAAGCGACCATCGGTTATCCTCTCTTTGCACTACATGACCTGCCCAAGCCCATTTCTTCTTCTTTATTTCCACTACAATGTCATTAACTCTAATTACTTCTCTGACCCACTCTGCACACTTCCTATTTCTTAACGTTACCCCTACCATTTTTCGTTCCATAGGCCTCTGCGTTGTTTTCAACTTAAGTAGAACCCTCTTGGTTAGCTTCCACGTTTCAGCCCCATAAGTGAGTACAGGTAAGATGCAACTATTGTATACTTTCCTCTTGAGAGATACGGTAGCTGCTAGTCATAATCTGCAAACACTTGTCAAATGCGCGCCATTCCAATCTTATTCTCGTAGTTATTTCCCTTTCATGGTCTGGATCTGCGGTTACTACCTGTCCAAAGTAGACATAGTATTCGCCTACCCCTTTCATTGCTTCGCTACCTATTGTGAAATGCTGTTCCTTCCCGAGGCTGTTGAGTATTACCTTAGTCTTCTGCAGATTGGTTTTCGAGCCTATCTTTCTACTTTTCCTGTCCATGCCATCAATCATTCTTTACAATTCATCCGCTGAGTTACTTAGCAAGACGATATCACCAGCGAATCGCAGATTATTGAGATATTCTCCATCTACCCTTATCCTTAACTGATCTCATTCCAAGTCTCTGAATACTTCCTCTAAGCAATCTGTGAATAGTAATGAGGAGATAGTGTCTCCTTGCCTTATCTTGTTCCCAACAAAATTTTAGTTCTGAAACCACCTTGAAAGCAGCCTTTGGCAGAAGAGTTTGGAAATGGTAGTTTTCCTAATGGTTGTGCTGTTGTAAAAAGTGCAAACTAAGAAAAAAGAGTTCTGAAGTTTCAGAACACGCTATTCAAGTTTAGAGCCGAAATTCATATTTCAAAGTGGTTTGGTGCATATAATGCGCTATCCTTTTCAACATGACGCCGCTCTGTGGCAATTGCTTCGAGTTTTTCTCAGCTTTACAACTGTCCGGCGCCCTTGCCTGCACTCATGAAATTCTTTGCTTGGCTGGTTGCTCAGCACGCATCTTCATTTAGGCTCCCTATTCTATCTCCAACTTGTCAAGCACTTTGGCCAGCCAGGCTCCCAGTGGTGCGTGACTGCAAGTGGCACGATCAAAAATGGAGCTGCTTTTTATGCAAGGTGCGACGTAAACATAGCTGATTACTTTTCAGTCAAGAGATGGGAAGCTAAAGTGTTGTTCAGTTTAATGTTACCACTAGAAATTTCCCATTCAATGGGGTTATCACAACTCTTACTTTTGCATCTCCATTACTATGAGATTTGTGAATTTTTTTATGGTTGTGTAAGTAAACACTGCTGACCTACAGGTTAGCTGAAGCCTTGTTTTTATTTTCCTTGTTTCCTACTTGCAGCCCATCAATCTTTGACCATTCCAGTGTCCCAAATGCACATGCAGTTTAAAAAGGCCTCAAACTGCTGCTAAGAGCTGCAGAAAACATCACCTGCGACAGTGTTGAAGGTGTAAGTTGTGCCTGCATTGTTTTAATTCTTATTTAGGTAGAAGCGCAGTAAAGCCTCATTAATTCAAAGGCATTGTTATTGCGAAAAATATTCACCGCTAAAATGAGCTGTGCACACTACATCGCCGTCCCGCCAACACGCCTGGTTTCGTGGTTTCCGGTGAGATAGCACTGCAGTGAGTGTGCAGTTTCAAGCAATGAATGATAAAACACATTACAATGCCAGCAGTAGTCAGCAGTGAAATGGCGCTCCATCCTGCCTTCCACGCTTGAGCGCAGACGAAATGGCTTGTGGCAAATCTGTATGGCCATATAGTTTTGGTATAGTGTACTTACTCCATTTCATAGATCAGGTGCAACGCTCCCAAAGCTAGCGCTCTTTGTTGCGCAACCTGCATTCACGATATAAAATAGTGCATTGCTTGTGGTGAGCGAAAAATACCAAATGCTTTGCCAGCAGGCTTCATGGATAATACATTTGTCATCAGCGAGACAAAAACCGCTCTTATTGCGAGCGAATCGATCGAGATCTGTGATTTTGTATTTTACATTTGTCGCCTTTTTCAATTTCACATTTTCGCTGTCCCCTCAACCCTGGCCACCGTGTTTACTCTTTTCGGCTCCCTTTCACTTTCGAGAAAATGGTGTCCAGCTCAGCAGCCCCGGCCACCTTTCCTGTACGCATTTTCTCCAAGGTTCGTATGTTACTCGGGAATATTGATAAGGTGCGTTATATAGTTTTATTTAACATTTTCTATATGCATATTATGTATATAAATGCACATAAATCTTTGGCAGTCTTGTGTCGACTGAATGAAATCAACCCAGTCAGCAGGAGTGTGTAAATGATGGAATAAGAAGTTCTCGAGTATTCTCGAGCCGTGGCGGGGCACTCTGCACTTATGGAATTGAGATTCTATGTTCCTGCGGTTTAACACTGAACCCATCTACTCTTCCTGGATTTTCAAATTCAAACTTGCAGTGACTGTATGCTTCTGTGACATCCATGTAGAGTGGGTGAGAACGTCCATGGCTGATGGTCAGAGCAGCTACAGCCTGCGAACAACCCCATAATCACACATAGTTAATATACTCCCCACAATCTCATGAACCACAAATAATAAACAATTTTCTACTTTAACCCAGACTAGGACAGATATTCACGTTCTTAACACATTTTTCCAGAAAGTTCACACGCAAGATAGCCTATGCTGTTAGCACTGAAATCAACACCAGAAAAAAAAAAAAAGGTAGCGCCACCTTTTCAAAAAATAGGCTTATTAAACCGCGAGTTTCAATACGCCGCTATTATTACAGAGAATGCTGATCGTTTTAGTTCTCGGCGCATGCTGAATGGCGCGTTTTGTTAGAAATGCAGATCTCAAAGCAGCTATCTGTCGAACTTTCCATGGTGGCATATCGGTAATTCTTGTTCTCCCATTTTGGTTCAGCAGATTGCACTCGTCAAGATGAACTTGCTAAAGGCAGATCCTTCGATAAGGTTGATAATAAGAGACCATCTGGTCGATTCCCGTCGAGTTCAATGTGGAAAAAAAAAAACCTCAAGACGAACTGTTTCGAGTGCGCTTCAGTTACGAGAAACTTTCGCAGTCAAACCTTGCCTACCCTGTGCGAAGTGTCTGTGCAGCCCTATCAGGAAACGAAAAACTATAATTCTTACTTGGTTCCAATAGTGCCCTAGGCAGCCAAGCATGTGCAGCATGCTACGTGACACCCACCACTAGGCTTTGGTAAAGTTGACTTCACTGCCTTAGAGCAACGTGGAGTGAAATACCAGCTCAATAGACCGAAGGCCACCATCAAGCACACCCAAAATTTGCTTCGTCAATCGGTTTCGGAGCACCAGCGCAGCCAGCAGGTGCGCAAGGCCACAAGGCCGACCTGTCTTTAATCATGAAAAGTGATCGAACAGTGTTTTTAAGAGAAGTGTTACTAATACGCAGGTTTCATAAACATGAACGATAGTGCTATACTTTTGCATAAGATTCTTGAGCACACGTTATAATTCTTCGACATAAATAATTTCACGTACACACGAGCTCGACTGCAATTAGAATTAGGTAGGATTAAAGCGATCGCAGCAAGAACAGCACGTGAGTGTACTTGTGCTTCTGCTTCACCTCTGCTCTCTATTACTGCTTTCTTCTGTTGGCAGCCGCTCCAGCAGTCAACTGCGAGTGAAAATCACTACAGCCACAGAGACTAGCAATCTATCGAGAAGCCCGGTGCGTTTGCAGGAAATTAAGAAAAAACGAAAAATGCAGATGATTGCATAAGACTTTTTCACGCGATTAGATAGCAACAAACTTTCACTTGCTTTTCAATGTCTTCAGCTACTTTGTTCCCCAGCTTTTTCTTTTCTTTGTTTTGTTTGCGATCTCGTGAGGAAAGCGACAGGGAGGTCCTACTGTGTCTCTCAAAGTTGCAGTTGGTCTGGCAACTGGCTGGTAATGTAGGGAATGTCACTCGTCAGAGGAATGCTTATAACAACTTTTCGAAATTCTGAAACGAGAAAATTCTAAATACCGGTTCGTTTGAAAAATTCCGGGATTTTGAAACTTGCAAGCCGTTTTCCCCACATAATTAAGCAGGTAGCGTTTGCTGACCAGATTGTTTGGTGATTTTGGTTGCGGCATCCAAGAGTTCATGCACAGGTGAACGCATGCCGGTTAAGCACCACTTCGCCTCAAAGTAGCTGAAATATACCGTGTGTGGCTCCAAACCTTACTGTGTGAGTCTTACCAATTGCACAGCGCACAAACTTAACAAACTTCTGACCTAAACCAAAGTGCAGCATTTTGAGAGCATATTCTTCATTAAACTCTTCGATACTACATGCAGTGATGGTAAGCTCAATTAAGGGTGATCTACACCAGCGAGCAGCAAAGGAATTTGCCCATCACTGTGTCATATCAAAGGTTACGTAGAAATGTGTCACACAGACGTTCACTAACCGAAACGCTTGCGACTACACTTAGAAAATTTCTGGCTAGCTTTCCACCTTTTGCTTCTTTTTCATACGATCCAACGAGCAGCTAAGTACAAATATTTCTAGCAGTCCAATTGATCACACCAGGCACACTGCTTCTCCAGGCCCCACATTATCATTACTGCTCAAAGCTTTTATTTTGGCGAAAGCCATCACTTTTATCACGATGGTGTGACAAGTCTAATTTGAGAAACGCTATCCAAAATTATTGATTAGAACCCAACGTTTCGAGACCAACTGGGTCTTTTCCTCAGGGGAGACTAAAGTTCGAGGCCCGCAGTAGCAAGCAGCGGCCTTTGCTTCCCCTTTCCCAACACATGGTAGAGTCCAAATATGTATGCGGAGTATAGCGTCCCCGGTTTCCTATTCACTGCTGAAGCTGTCAGGCGGATGAACCACAACTCAATGCGATGTCTTTTGAAAGGATTGATTTCTACAGCAAGGACGCTCACCTCCTCTTACAACACAAAAATGACGTCTGGCAAATGAACTCTGAAAGCAGCCCCCTCGCCAAGCACTGCGAACGCGCCGACCACAAAATCGCCTCTGAGGAGGTGAACGTCCTTGTCGTGGAAACCAACCCTTTCAAACGACGTCATGTTGAGTCGTGGTTCATCCGGCTGACAGCTGCAGCAGTGAATAGGAAATCGGGGACGCTACCCTCCGTGTACACAAATGGACTCCGCCACGTGTTGGGAAAGGGGAAGCAAAGGCCGCTGCTTGCTACTGCGGGCCTCAAACTTTAGTCGCCCCTGAGGAAGGGACCGAGTTGGTCTCGAAACGTCGGGTTTTAAAAAATATTTTTAGTTGGTAATAGTGTTCTTCAATCTTTTGTTTCAAGTACCCAACCAGGCAGAGTTCCGCTGAAGATGTTCTCGTTCAAGTCTCATTTGACAAACAATGGCACAGTTGGCACAGGAGTGGAAGCACTGTAGAGAGTGTACACACAGGCGCTTAATAATAATAATAATAATAATAATAATTGGTTCACTGGAAAGGAAAGGCTCAGTATATGTCACATTTGTTCTGTGGAGACCTGAACCATGCCTTAGGGGAATGGAGGAAGGTGGGAGTGAAAGGGGTGCCGTGGTGGAGGGCTCCAGAGTAATTTGTCAATATTCTGTTGAATCTTTGTCCTCTTGCTTCACATTGAAAACAACTTGCTAATCCTGTATCAACCGGTGCAGTTTTCTACCATGATGGGTCAGGATTCAATCTGGACTATGGACAGGCATTCCAATTTGCAGGCTTTTGTGCATACAGTTTATTTTGAAACAATATCAGACTTTTTTCAGTGAGTTCATCTCTCCATACCAAGACGAAACAATTGAGATTTTCAGATCTGTACACGGCTTGGAAAAGACCCTACACTTTCAAATCAAGTCCCTGCGGCCTCTGAACAGGCATTTCATGGTAGCCACAACAGTGCTGTTAAATGGTGACCCCAAAAGTTTACTGTTAAATGATGACCTCATCTTCGTTGAATGCAAAGTTAGCGGCAAAGATGTGTTGCAAGCAGCTGAATAATGTTTAGCACTAATCTTTGTCATTTAGCTTCAATTTTGGATAGTAAGACAACCAGATTAGTTCAATGTATTATTTTAACCAATACAACGGCATTAAAATGAATAAGTTTTCACTAATTTAAAAATAAGTTCTACATTTTCTAACCCAATCAGATGGCACGAGGCCCCTTTGAGCTGAGCATAGGCCAAAACTGAGATTAGGCTCGAACAACATACAAGCAACATTTGGCAAAATAAAAAGCTGCTTGTTTTATTCCATGTGAAGCTTTTGGGCAGCTTACCTTCTCAAAGTACTCCATGGCTTTCTCAAGTTGGACTGTGAAATGGTAGAGCTTGGCTATGCTGCATAACAGCACAGTATAGACGGGACTGTACGGTCCATAACACTCTCTGCAAAATAAACAACAGCAGTAGGAGCAACAGTGTAAATCATTTGAACATATTACTAAAGAATAGTACTTTAGTCATAGACAACTTCGTACAGGCTCCAACCGGCATTTTTATACTGGCGATTTCCAGGTGATGAAAGTTTGCTACTGCTACAATACACCGTTGTGAAAGTCTAGGACCATGATAAAAACAACAGTGAGATTCCACTCAACTACACACTCAATCGGAGACGAGTTCTATCTGGTGTGAACTGTCCAAATTTCAACGATTTCAGGCGAGATTTGTTGTCTCTACGATCAATTTCCTGTGGCCAAACTTGACCTAGGGAGATAGGCCTAATGGCTTTTAGTCGATCTTTCTTCCGAGTTAACACCCATTACATCACAGATCAGTACTCAGAATATACTGAAAATGAAATTAAAAAATGCACCTGAATTAACCATTCACACGGTTTTACCGGTATCAAATTAACCATTCACGCGGTTTTACCAGTATCAAATTATTTTCAGCAGCAGAGATAACAAAAGCGGTTTAGTGCAGTAATTACGAATTAGTAAAATATACTCCAAAATGCTGACAGGGGAGAATTTTAACGAAGCTGAACTGCAAAACAAAAGCACAATGGATAAACTATGCATCTAGCACCCACAGGAAGTGCCCTCTACTGACACAGTCTCCGCACATATGCAAGCATGCACACACATGCACACACAAACGCACACATCATACAAGGAACCCACCCTCAAGTTTGACTACGTGACTCCAGCGCGCACTACAACCCAAGAGACGAAATTCAGTGGTGCTCGCTGGGCCCGACAGTGCCTTGACTGACCGTGCAATTCTGTTTGCACCCGTTGCACTTGTTTCCTGTCGACTGCGGCGCGTGCAACAGATGCCCGGCAGCGGCACAGCACGCCGATTATGTTCTTCGGTGGGCAGTTTTGTGATGCTTGAACTGTGTCGTGGCTGCCTAAAAGCGGGGATTCGTCTCGCTTGCTTCCTTTGTGTCTTGGATTCCTCAGATGATGCATTCGCCTACTGGCTTGTGTGTTATGCACTGAAACCCTATGCAGGTGCAACGAATTGCATATGCAAGAAAAATGTCGATATAGTAGGTCACGACTTTACAGCTGTAACTGGGAAGTAATCAGATTGATACACTGCCTGCGGCCAAAAGAAAGAGTACACCAGTGGTCCTTCACCGTACAGTTTGCACCTACTTGACTCCTGTAAACACATGGGGTAGCAAGCAGCACAGCTTTGCAGTTTACAACCCCTGCACTTTATAGGTCTTGATGTGACCGCACAAAAGCGGTGCCGCATTAACCATATGCAAGCAATGTCACGGTAGTAGTTTTTGAGATCAACGACCCCAAAAACGACTGTAGCGGGCGGGCAAAGCCGCTTTGATTGGACCCAAGATCAGTTGACATTTGTTAGAGCACCCCATATGTTAAATACGCTAACCACGAATATAAATTAAAGCAGCATGCACCGGCTAAGACTACAAGAGAGCCAGGTGCCGAGTAAGGTGTCGGCTTCAGGAACTAGGGCACAGACAGGGCGGGTTTCGCTTAAGTAGAGACGGACCGTAATTTACAGAGAACTTAACAGCTTTATGATGAGCACTGGAATGAAGAACTTCCAGCCTTGTTCTTAAAGGGGTTTCCTGTGCACCTGTCTCTGGGTGGAGAATTTACTTTTTTCATAATGCCTAATCAGTAATCAGGCATTATGTGCAAGCGGCATTAAAGAAACACTTAACAGAGACATCCTCAGTGTACTGACTCCTCTTCCGGCAGGATGCCGACCTGGGAACAATGATGATGGGCTCGCAAATAAATATGGTTGCTGTTCAAGATCGGTCATATCGCGTCGCCCACGCAACTTAATTGTTGCACAGGGATGTGGAGGAGGAGAAGAGGTGCCCTTTTAAAGCTGCAAACACGCTGCTGTCATTGTGTGTGATTCCAGAGGCGCAGCTTTGCCCAGTCGTCAGTCAGTTAACTGGTGCAGCCAACTCCACGAAAACAAAAATGGGCACATTATTATACTGATACTCATCGTTACACGGCAACATAGTCTTCAGTCAATCTGGTCCAAGCTTAACAGGAAACTTTTTATTGCGAAAGCAATACCACTCTAGGTTTTGAGCCTTCAGTGTGGCGCGGCCGCACCCACGTGACGCTGTGATGTCACACCCAACGTGACACTAGGGTGAGAGCTGGGCTACCAACTCAAGCGGTCGGCGCAGCGCGGTCGCAGCCGCGGCGCAGCGTGTGACGTCACACCCCACGTGACACAAAACCAAGATGGTCTGACAGGAGCTGCCAACTTGGGTCTCTTGTTTCACATGGGACGGTTATGTCAGATTCAGCCTGCTAGGACCCTGGCATTCACGTTACCCCTATATGCCACTAAGGCAAGTTCATGCTAAAGCGGGGCTTTATATGTGGGCTGAGGAAGAAGAAAAAGAAAAGAAAAAGAATGCTCGGTCACTCGCAGCTGACGCTTTCGCTCAATATTTGGTTCAGCAGCATTGAGCCCTTGTAATTTTTTGCTGATACTATCGAATTAAGATGCCGCACCCCGAGTTGTTCATACAGCGTGAACTCAAGTGGTCGTGCACATCGAGTTTTCTCAGGCCAGCGGACGCCCAACTCACTACCGCTCTCTTAATGCGGACAAATGGTAGAAATGTCCCTCCCAAATTTCAGCCACCTGTGTTCATTCACATGCAGTGACATCACAAAATGCGTTTTCATTTTTCGGCCACATCACAAAGCGCCAAGAGCCAGTCAGGGACGTTCGGGTCAGCAGCCTGGAGCCAAAGCGAATAAAGCACTGTAGAAACAAAAAACAAAAAGTAACAGACTAATGCAACCAGACACGAACACCGCAGAAACAAGCAATGAGAGCCAAGCAAGTATAGTATGAAGATATGAAAAAGAGAAACACATTCGTGCCACAAATTTGTTTAGGGTAGCCTTTTAATTTTCACTTCGTATAGCACGTGATTACTCTCTCACAAAAAAATGGCTGAAGAGATAAGCACAAAATACAGTAAAACCCACTTATCACACTATAGAAGTGCCATCGAAATATCATTGTTATAACCAGGTTAGGCTGAAAAAACAAAGAAAACATTATAAACTACACATTTCATGAGGACGAGGCAGCTTACACTTTCTATATTGTAGCGGGAAGAAACTAATAATTCATAAGTGTCTGCTTCATGGCTATCTGGCCGACATCTTTCTGCAGGGCATCCAACTGCTGAACATAGTGCAGTGGAAGGCTCTTAGCAAGAAAAAAGTCCTGCAAAGCCTCCTGGTGACACGCGACCTGCGCAGGTTACAGTTGATTATCGTCGTCGCTACTATAACCGTCCTCCATGCCAGTGACTGCTGCGACAATAACCTCGTCTCTCAGCTCTTCATCTGTTGAGACTGTATCGTCGGCACGTAAAAATTCCTCATGTCCTGACGCGTCCCTGCCACTACCGCTCACTGTGGACCGAAGTTCGGTCATCGCTGTGTCCTGCAGGAGCTTCGCGACCTTCAGCGTCGCTGGCATCCCCAGCAAAGCCCGCCTGCCTTCCTGAAACTGTTCATGGTGGTGGAGGAGCTTACTTCTGCACATGCTCCAAAAATGAACCGCACTGCCGTCAGGAGTGAGGCCTTCAAGTCGTGACGGTCGGCGTTCTCGGACACAAATGTCAAGGTTCAGTGCGAGCCTGCTCAAAACACGTCGGCGATACAGTGCCTTGAAGCAAGCAATCCCATCTGCATCCATAGGCTGCAAGCCTGCAGTGGTGTTAGGTGGGAGGAGGAAAAGAGAATTTCGACGTGCGAGAGCTTCTGAACTGTTTGGTGCCCGCAGCCAGTGCTCGTCATGCGGAGCTGGTAATCAGACTAGGTGGCGAGGATGTGGAGAGGAGGTGACGCGGCGGCGGCAAAGTACAAAGCGCGGCGGTACTTTCTTCTCATCGAGGGACTTTACCAGACAACAGCTTTGGCTGCCACCTGTGAATGTCCTCAAGAACCGCAGCATTAGAATTCAGCCCTCTTTCAGCAGTCCTGCAACTAGCAGATGACATGTGCCCACATGTGCTGCAACTGCAGCTATCCTGACAACAAAATCTTTCGTTATGACTATTTTGGATGTCCTAGAGCTCCTCAAATTTTCCTGTGCGCTTTTAAGCCCTAATTATTCCAAGATGCTGCTCATTTAATTTGACCAGCGATAGCGACGTGATGCTGAAAAGAAAACGACGTCTAACACGTCACATGCCAAAAGGCAGTTTGGATGTGTGCTTGCTCCGGTTAGGTTCCCTACGAGATGAGTAGCTGTAAAGAAGCTTACATAAGAAAGCCACGTGCCTGCCTCATTCCAGTGAAAATAGACACAGTTCAAAACACATTTAAGGGGAAAGTGGGAATCGGATTATAAAAATTTCGAAAAAAGTTTACTTTAGAAAACTAAGCTTTTCGGCATCTACAATGCTCATTCTCTGTTCATAAACTTGTCACCCAAAAACAAATTCTGAGTGCTCCAAATAAATACCTGGGCTTGTTTTCTTCTTCCAAGGTTGGTTTAAGCCGATTACCATGCTCGTGAAAAGCATAACACTGCAATGGGTACACAGATTTGAATGCCGTTTGTTTTGTTATGATTGCTGACATGAATTTTGTACCCAGACAGACTCAGAGTTACAGTCTAGGCTCAAATTTTTTTATTAACCAATAATTTGGACATGATTCATTCTATAGGTTAGGATAAGGTGCATAGTATGCCCTTTAAAAAAAAAGAGCAGAAAAATTAAAAAAGAAATTAAGATTGTCTTGTTTCATACCACAGTTCTTAGCAAACATCAAAACCATTTACAGACCCATAGCCCATTTAGTTGTTGTGCTGCGCTTTTCAAGAGCAAGCAACATGTGAACAACATATAAATCGTGATAACAAAAACCCTTTAAGATACGATTGTGAAACTCTATATCGGACTGTTTGATGCTTTTTAAAGTGAATGTGCAATTTTCATTGCTTCAAATAAAAAAAAATTAGAAAGTTTGTCTCCGATTTCATCACAGGAACGAAATGGCGGTGGACACATTCCAGAAAGTTTTCAATAACTTTAGGGCGAAAGCCATAATAGCCCCGCCATGCAAAGAAGTGTCAGCCTGTAGACACTCAACAATACCCATAAGATGGTGTTGCAACAGCCGTCGTCTAGCCCCCGAAGCCGTGAATGTGATGACAGTATATGCACATAAGATATCACTGTGGCAAGGAGCCCCCCCCCCCAACCGGCGAAGGCTTCTCTTCAACCTCCGCCCCTATCTACAAAACAAAAAACAACTGCATTCTCGTAAGTTATAGGCTGCCTAGGTCTAGGCACCCGTGTATTTTTTTTTTTATTTGACCAACAACATTTGAGTGCCCTGTACAAGTTTTTTACTCAGTGCACAAGTGGCACAAGCGAAATGGCCGAACAACAAATCTCAGTACACTTTGGCATTTAAAAGGGCTGCTGGCACCAAACGTTTGTGAAATGCCATAACCATGAGGAATACAAGCTGCTGTGCATTCTGACCCAGCAGCCAGACTGAATAAACCAGTCTGGATTCGTACGTTCACCTCGCACGGTAAACCTGCTGATAACAGGATGCCTGTGCAAGACAGTGCTAGTATTTTCCCTTGCCTTCGATACAGCGACCCGCAAACTTTTGGTACTGTTTGTAGTACATTATGCAGTGTTGCACACTATGGCAGCATCCTCCTATGATTCACAGAGAGCTGCTACAAAAGTGCCAACTTTTGTTTTGCCCACATACTTGTAAACGGGCTCTTGCTCGAGGTACGGGGTCAGTGCAGCCTCGTAATCCTCCAGGTGAAGGTAGCACTTGGAAAGCAGGTCCAGGGCATGGATACGTGCGCAATCTCGCTCTGGAAGCTCATTCTGCGCCAGAAAGGCTTCCACCCACTGGTGGAGCTGTTGCACTGTTTCCTTTTGTTGCACGCCTGCGGCAGGGCAGAAGCAGCAACAGTGACACTGCTGTCGCAAGTCACTTTCCTGACACTTGAAAAGCTTTCGAGTCAGTGGTTTTAGTCGCTACTATTACGCCACCAACAATTTTTCACTGGTTAAGAGCGCAATCACAAAGGAGGCACTGCTGACGGACCTACTCTTACTCTTTCATTTCATTGCTGGCTTGGCCGATGAATGCACCAAAGCAAAAAAATGAGGGGGGAATATAACATTCAACGTGCAATCATCAGCCCTTAAGAAGCTGGCACGCACTGCTACCAAGCTCCAGTAATGATCTCAAACCCGAGCATTGAATCTTTTTTGTGCTCAGCGTTGTATGCTCCGGAAGCCACTTTTTTGGCATAGGCACTCACTGAAAGACACAAATGTTGGAAAAGTTTCCCATGCAAAAATTAAGTCATTCACCCCAGTATGGAAACAACACAGAAAAGTGAAAATTGTAGTCCAGCCCAATGTTTAGACACTTCCCATATTTTCTGTACATTACAATGTCATACACTGATAACAACAAGCAACTAAAGAGCCGTTTCCCCTAAAGGCAAGCAAGCCTTCGTCAGTGCATGTTTTGTTTCATAGCTCAAAATGCTGTTGAAATGCAAGTTTTGCTGTCATCTTGACAAAATCTTTGCGTTTTACAATTCTTCATTAGTGTCATATCTGCATTTATATTTACTCCCTAATTGTCTCTTCAGAAGCACATTTATGATAGTTTCTAGCATTTACCAATGGAAGTGTTTGAAGAGAGTTGCTTTTGTAACATCGCCAAGAAAGCACATTTTTTTTTTCTGAAGGCAAACAATTTTTTGTAGCTTGAGGTAATGGTAACCAAGAACATTGAAACTTCCAGGTGCTCTAAGCAAGAGAACAGGTTTTTGTACATTCAAGGGCCCCTATGATATTTAATTCTTTGGTGCCATACAAAATTTATTTACTCGCATTTTCATCGAGCTTTGGACTACATGAAATATAATTTAACATTACTATCTATCATAGGTATTTATTTCAAAAGCAAACCATAAAATAGCTTGTTCATTTGGCTTCATTTTGGTGTTCTGCATATTATTAAAACTAACAGACAGTTTTCAATCATAACAATGTACTAATAAACAGATATTAAATGCACATCTCTGCTGTGGTAAGAAAACAGTTAATAAGCGGTGTGTGGGATTTAACACCCCAAAGCGACTCAGGCTGTGAGGGACACCTTAATGGAGGGCTCCAAATTAATTTAGACATGCGCTGACATCGCACAGTACACAGGAACCTTTGTTATTTCATCTCCATTGAAGTGCAGCTGCCGTTCTGCTAATGATTTGTGCTAATGGTTTAAGATAATAAATCAATCCAAAGCAACCATGGGTTTATTTTTGATGGTTATTGCCAGCGTTTAGTATATGCAACTACCTATACTCCAGACAACTTTCTTGGCCACGCAGCCAAAAGCTACAGAGCCGAAACTTATCAGCTCACTGCGCAGCAGAATATAGTCCCTTCAGAAATTTCATAGACCGTGCTCTGGAATATTACATCATTATTGAAACATTCCCGTTATTATTACATCAAGGTTTGACTACAATACAAGCCAGTATACAGCGTCAGCGTAGTGCATTTTAAAATCGGCCCACTACGCCGTGTAAATGCGATGGCTGCGCCATCTGTCTAGAATTTCACGAAGCACATGTCGGCTGCTTCTGCTGCGTCTACCCACTGGTTTCTGTATGCTTTCTTGATGCGCTTGTTTGGACGCCATACGAAGCGTGAGATGTTCATTAACTGTGAATTTATGTTCGCTAAGGCCTTCAGTCGTGTAAAGAAACATATTTCTATGTCGGCAGCTCGAAATCGTAACTGAGGCCAGATACGCCAGAACTACTTGGTGTAGTAACACCACAATGAAAGCTCTGCCCCCGTAACCTTGGCTGCGTAGCTACAAATGGTTAAAAGTTGTCCATATAGCTAAATTTTAAAAATAATGAGCAATTAACAAAAGTTATGTAAATGTAGATCTTCGATTTCCAAATGCCGAACAAGCTCCTATGCAGTGCTGCACTGCACAATTTTTTACGTCGCCTCCAACTACTACAGTGAGTCCACTTATAATGATATTGAAAAACACTGAAAATACGATCGTTATAACCAATTATCGTTGTATCTAAACCGGCAGAGAAAAAAAGAAAAATGAAGAAAAAGAGAGCACACCCGCGTATCTTCCCATCCATGTAGGCTTGCCTACTTACTAGCAATGAGCAAATCGGGTTGAACAATGCTAATTATCGTAAAGAGCACCAAACATTCTATTACAGTATACATCAATAGCCACAAATAACTTTAGCATACTTAAAGAAGTTGGAAATTCGTGCTCGCTTGAGCAGCAGCTGAACCTTGACAATTGGTGTGAGCATCGCTTCCAGTAGCTTGTACACTGGCGGCAGTCCTTTTTGCGTGCACGAAACCGATTAGCGACTAGATGAACTGAAGGACATCTGAGGCCTTGATGATCATTAAACTCGTAGAGTGCGAATGTCTATTTTTTCACGATGCTTCCAACCTTGAAACCCTGCCAAAAAATCCCCATGAATCTGCCGTTTCATCTCGACAGCTATCGCGCCGTCCGTCAATGCGGTCGCCGCATTCTTTCACGGACACAGAATCGGCGATGACGATGCCGATATGGCTGCAGCAGCCCCCTTTGCGTGGCTGCGATTACGATGATGATAGTGCTCATTTTCTTCCGCTTTCGCCGCTTTCGAGTTTTCAGGTTATTGTCTTCTGAATATTTTATCTTTATTGAATATCTAGCCAAATTTCCGTGGTAAACACCTACCGGGCAGTAATAAAGCTATCGTTGTATTCGATGTACCGCTGATAATTGATCGTTATATCTTGTTTATTTTTACATAGGGGCAATAGTAAAAATGATAAATCTCAAGAATTTGATCGTTATAAGTGATATATCGCTATATCTGGTATCGTTAAAATTGGTCTGCACCGTAGCAGCCTGTCCTAGGCCTAAGGTTTCCTTTTGAAGAATGTATTGCAGCGCCATGAGGGTAACCATGGCGGCATTGCACTGAAAAAAGAAACAATTCAAAAAGTAAAGCAGTCAGTCCTCACCATTTTTCTCGAGCTCCTTTATCTTTTCTTTCACACTAGCAGTAAGTGTTGAAGACTTCTCCGTCACACAATCAGGTACCTGGGTGTTGAATGCAGAGGTTGAATTACTTAAGGCCCACAGCAATCCTTAAATTTTGGTGCCATATGCACGCACAATACAGAAAAACGACAGAACACTGACTGGTGCATTGTAGGGCAATCATATCATATAGACATAGCCCAGATATTTTCTGGACACCAGGTTCACACAAAAACCGGCAATTCCACATGTCTGTCAGAACTTCTGAGATTTAATCCTCGCATTAAAGCTGTGCCAGTGACCACCACTTGGACAATGCACTTGTAATACAGTAACGCTTCATTAACATGATTCCAGTTCACATGCGTAAAACCTAGAGAAACAAAATGACAAATAAAGTTAGTTTTTTTTTCTGGTTTAATGAAAGATACTGCACCAGGAATGCAGTGGTTTCTCATGCACTGTTCTTCACCACTGACCGCCAACTAGCCAAAACTACAGCATTAACGCTGTTTTAGTTCGTATGTTCCCATATAACATGACTTCCCAGCAAGTGTGTTCATAACTTCGCCTAATTCTGATCATGTAATAGCTTCAGCAACCAACAGTAGGAGCGGGCCAGGCTGAAGCGGCCGCTAGGGCAGCTCTTCCACGGTATATAAGTGGGATGGCCTGAAGTATCACCAGTCGTTATAAAGAGGCGGCAGTGCCAATAAATGCCTCTGAGTTGCATTCTTAAGTCACATACTTCAAAATCTGAATGAATTTTCGTGCGTTTTCTTGGGTAACAAGCTTTTCCCCGACATTTCTTGAAAAGCCTACCAACAATGCTCTACTGTATCTTAAGGGGAGATGTGCGTCGAAAAACCGAGTTTGTAGCGAACTTTTTCAGTTTTGAGTTTGACTATAAAATTATCCTTGGGCATTCAGCTGCAATTCCCCGAAAAATCAAGGCAGAATTCGAACGCAAAGTTAGTAAAAATCCCATTTTATTGAGCCACGGTAGCTTGAGAAACTGCTACTTTCCTTGGACTTTGTCAAGTTGCGAGCATCTGCCTCTCGAAAACGCGGCACCGTCCGCCATTTCCGTTTGCTCGAGGAGGTAGTGTAAGCCTTCTCACAGACAGCACCTTCCGCAGTTCCGTATTTCGACTCAATATAATTTAAAAAATGCGTTTTCAGCGCCTATGTCGAGCGCTTCTACTGGCCCTTTAAATCACGTGGTGCTCTAGCGTAGCCGCCATTGGCCGAGATCGATGCACAACTGTGGCGAAGCCTAACTTTCGCTATCGTCTGTTTCGTATTGTGCGCTGTACACATTGATTTTTCCAGCCCGTTTCTTCAATTTGTTAGAAATGAATGACGAACCGAAGCAGTGTGATTTTCGAGCCCAGAAAACTCAAACGAAGAAAGCATACCGGGGATGTTGTCGCAAGCCTCGACGGAAAACGACAGCCGAAGGCGTCACCCAATGCCAGCTAGCCCTAACCAGGGCAACGGCCACTTGGGTGAACTTGAAGCCCCGGTGAACTTTGTGAGCGCCTCAGAGGTCAAGATTTGACTTTTTGAAAATGACAGAGCAGAGAGCAGTTGCCATCCCACAAGTGCAGCGATATGTAACATCAGTGCACTTACGTTACTGGTAAGCGGGGCTGCTTGCCCAACGTGCACCCTTACGGTATGTGAGCCGCCCGAAAAACGGAAGGGCCTTTCAGCATTTCTTGAGCTCCGCTGCGAAAATAGCGAGTGCCCTGCATCGCTGCTTTCCTCTACATATACTTCATGCTGTGTTGTGCCCGGTGGACTTGCGGATGGAGCCTGTGAAAGCCGCAGCTATCGGAGTGGGAGCTCCCGAGACAGTTTCGCTATGAACATCAAGGTGATCGTAGCTGCGTGCGCGATAGGTATCGGGCACAAACAAACGTCTTGGTTTTGTGGCATTCTCGGCTTGCCGATGCTGTTGCATCATAAAACCTTTGCAGCGATCGGGAAAAAAGTTCATGCTGAGGCCATAAGAGCTGCAGCTGAAAGCGTGACCGCCAAACAGCCGAAGCCCGAGTGCACCGCCGCAACATAGTGAAAGGGCATGTCTGACGGACTCCATTTGCGAAGGCCAGGAGGGGCCAATGTATGGGGCAGGAGAATTGTAACAACATGGCTGTGTTTGAGACACACTTTTGTATCTTGTGAAGAAATTTCATGTGCTTGTGTAATGTTTTTTAAAAATACAGGCGTTTGAAACTTTCAGATGCGTTTTTCTCCATTTGCAGTTTTCGGTATTTTTGGCATTTTGTGCACAAACTTTCAAGTACTTATAATTGCTGGATTTGGATTAAATTTTGTACACAGCTGCTTCAAAGTGCGCAGAATGGGGATATTTATCTGAATTATCGCTATCTCTTCTACATTTTTTCGAAAAAGTTCAGAACTTTGACTAACAGCACCCAGAATATACACTTTTGGTGAATTTATTGTTATATAAAGGATATTGTGCATAAATTTCAAGTAGTTTTGCACACACTACTTTACCTAAGCAGCAATATGAGCTACAGCAGGCTGCTTCAAACGTAATTTTACTCCCTAAAAAAGTGTGCACAAAAAGCCCTAAATATTTTACTCTAGAGGTCTCTATTACACAAAAGCTATTCGAAATATATAAAAACTAAGACCATATTTGGAATCAGCATGAAAAACACTATCAATGAGCTGAGTTTCATCATTGTAGGTCCAAAATAAAGAAAAAACTTTTTCAAGAAGAATCTCCCTTAAAACACGTAGCATAGCAATGCACACCAGTGGCGTAGCCAGAAATTTTTTTCGAGGGGGGCTGACGTCGCTGCTCAGCCTCCTCCGTATCGAGATACCTATCACCAACCTGTCACCTCTCAACTGCGCCATAAATTGTGCATACCCGGATGGAAATATTGCGCGGAATAATAATACCGTCCGGGGCTTTCATTCCATCGACGGATGGAAATATTGCGCGGAATAATAATACCGTCCGGGGCTTTCATTCCATCGAGTGTCCTGCGCATGTATTGTTTCAGACGAAAATCATTTGTCTAATTTATCAAATGCAGAACTAAAAATTCATCATAGCTAGTTTTCCAGACGCACAATTAACATTAGTTCGAATACGGAGTCTTCCTGACGGACCGGCAGATGAAATGGTTGCTTGCACTCTCTCCAGTGTGCTTATAACTTTGATCATAATGCAGCATCTGCACTCTAACAAACTGAAGTATTATGAACAGACGAGGACTCTAAGCAGACTACTTCGACAGAGTTACCACCGGAGCATACATAGCGGCTAAAAACACCGAGAACCAGTGCGAACAAGAGGCCCGAGAGGGAGAAGACAGCGCGGCGTCAGAAGATAGAGTTTGGCCTGCGGAGGCTGTGCAGGTGGCGTCACGCTCCCTCCCAGTTTTTCTTTTTTTCTCCACGCATCCCATCTCTGCGTGCTTTGTCAGCTAATCTGATAGTATGGCTGCTCTCCTTTCTTTGATCCGATGAACAATTTCAGAAAACTAAATAAATCTTTTTTTGTTTTTATTCGCGCCGAAATCTCTTTTTTTTTAAGCGTGAAAAAGACATACTGGAGACAAAAGTCCAGATTGATTTCCGGCTCTGGTGATTGTCTGCGGTGTATGACAGTACGAAAAAATTTCGTGGGGGGCTGAAGCCCCATAAGCCCTCCCCCTGGCTACGCCCCTGATGCACACTAGTGAGCTTGAGAGCTGCTTTTAGAAACAAACAACGCAGGGACGCGTGGCATGCTTCTCTTCAGTCTACTTCGTGATGACCCAGACTGCACCAATGCGCATGGCTATGAAGTACCTTTTATTTTTGCATACCCCGTACTGCAGAGCACAATAGTACAGCAAGTAAATTTCAGAGAACATTTAGGAAGCTCACGATGAGTTACAGCACGAACAAAACACAGTGGATGGACAGGTAGACATGAAAAGGGAAGCTGTATAGGACTTCTGACTACTCAAACGCATCTACACAGAAGCACAAGATATAAAAGGAATACTGGGACCTAAAACAAAGTTGGCAACGAAAGCACATTGCCATCCTTGTAACAAGAGATTTAACATATTATACGAAAAAAAAAAAAAAAGACTGCAGTAAGCTAAACAAAAACCTAAACACCAAAGTGTGTTTCCCACTTCCTCTAGCTTTTGCAGTTGGATTGTATGGATAATATGACACAATGTGACTTTGAGAATCGGGGGAACACAAGCTGCAGTCCTGACCTTGACTACAAAATGTAGTACCAAGAACATGTGAGAAGCACGTACCATGTCGCTGCACCTTATACACGAACAGAGGAAGTAGTACTGGCTTGACAACTCCTGCATCCTCGCCTCCTTCGAAGCCAGCAGGTCGATGTAGCTTACTCTGATCTGAACGATAAAAACATTTGGCATTAAAATCGTTATGCGACCACACTAAAAATTCTCGGAAAGAATAAACATGTCGCACTTTATAAAAGTAACTAAGAAGAAAAGAGGGAAGGAGAAGATTTGATAAATTAACTGTACAACATCGTGCCACAGGCTTCACCAACATGCTATACATCCATACTACAAAATAAACACAAAATATTAATAAAAAAAGGCAGACCAGGGATGCATCATGCAAAAAAAACTTCAATGGTTAGCATAAATATTATACAAAAAAGAAGTACTGCTATATGTGGGAAGGTGGAAAATACAGAAAATCTGAGGTGTCCTAATCATAAACTGTTCATGCATCAATAAACTGCACAAAATGCTGCCAATTCGTGAAATCTCACAAGCATCTGACATTGCTCGCAACAATTTGCAGCCTTCAGTGCAAAAAGAATGGCAAGAAGAGACGAAAAAGGCTCGGACGTGATAAGCAGTAAGTTCTTGCATTATTAATTCAAAAATTCTGCAGGCATATTTTAAACCAATGCAGCATCGCAACACATTGTGACGCAGAGATTGTGAGATATTGGTGCCATGCGCATTGCCTGCATGTGCCTTCTATTGGAGTTAATAACAACTATGTCACAGAAGGAGCAAAAGGCAGACACATGGCTCCTCTGTTGGGCACCTTCAAAGCACTCAGAGCTGGAAGAAAAATCAAAATCAAAATGAGAGTAAACAGCACTCACTGCAAAACACAGTGAAAAAAAAAAAAAAAAAAAGAGATGGCAAAAAAAAAAAAGGACAACGTGAGCTTGTTGTATGCTCTTAGTTCTCAGCCCACTTAATGTACAGTGCAATAATTGTTTCATTTCAACTGTCCTCTCACTGCAAACCGTTTTATTTATTTGGATACATCCAGCATGCTCACAATTTTTTCTAGGGTTGAAAATTTTAACTTAACATTTAACTTTTAAATTTAAAATTTAATTTTTTAACTTAAATGGAACAATTATTGCTGAAATGCTGAAGACAACCGGTCCAATTTCAGCGTCAACAATCCTATTGCGTTGCCATGCTTCAGTCTCCATGCATGGCAACGCAATAGTATTCTGTTCTGAACTGTTCTGTTCATGGCAACGCATGGCAACGCAGTTGCCATGAACAGAACAGTTTTGCCAGTTTTCCGGCAGGAGCTTTTCCACCTCAGTCAAAGAGAACCATTTGCTGTAACTTGAGATGTATCCCTTCACCTGGCTCCAAAAAAATTCGATGGGGTTGAACTCGCAGTGGTACGGTGGTAGAAGCCCTTCGTGGCCATGGGTAGCTGCCAGGGTGTCGATGCGGTACACAACGCTGGGTGTGTTTACCTTTTGAGAAAGCTCCAGCAGTTCTGCTCTCACCATGTCCTTTGACCTCACAGAACACCCTCCTTTGTGAGCCAAAGCTGAATATCGGCTTTATGTGTAGACTTGGTAGGTACTTTTTCAAGAGCCACGCTATGATATGGAGCATTGTCCATGACGACAATGCTATTGGCCGGAATGTTTGGCAAAAGCTTGTCGGTGAACCACATCTCAAAGTAGCTGCCATCCATATTAGAGTGGTAGTCAGTGTGGTTGCCCTTTTTTGCTCTGAAGAAATTGGCAGCGTCTTGCATGAATCCTGTTGGACTGCTCCCAGCATGTACAAGGATTAAACAGGCCCCTTTGCCCGAAGGCGTAGCCAATCCCGCTGTTAAACCTTTCAGGAAGGCATCCCGAGATGACTTGACAGTCTTGTTCTGCTTTTCTTTTGTGTGCCCTGCATTGTCCCAATTTTCATCTAGGTAGATGATGCACCTGCAAATGCGAAACAACTGAGTGCATGCGTTAACCCTTTCCTGTCCGCGAAAAAAGTATTGGTTTTTGGGTGGTGTTATAATTTTCTTTTTAATTTTGTTTTAGCAAAGCTGGCTTGGTACAGGAGTGCATGGTACCAAATTGTAGAGGAGAAAGTTCTCTTCACAGTATTAATCACAATTAACATCTTTGTTGCGTAAGTGATGAAAAAAACTATCAGAAAAAATTGTTGCTAGAAAAAACACGCATCAAATTTTCTTCAAACCATAAAAAAATTTCATCATACACATTTTTTTAAAGCAAGGTCCAATGTAACATTGCTGCGAATTCTAGCTTTCTGTGTACAGTATTTGCCGAGTTAGGAAAGAAAATAGTAGTCGAGGTCGACTGCGCTGAGGTCGACCCCTGGCTGTCCTCTAGTGGAAAACACGACTCTGTGCGCTGGCTACGGCAAGTAATCCCACCCGAAAGACATTACCACCCTGCAGGTAACAGTTGTGACCTTCAGAACACTGATCCCTTCCGATCAGCACGCAGCAAAAGGGGAACTTTTTGGGGGCGGAAGCGAAACTTATCGGGGCATAGCTGTCAACATTTTGGGTCGGTTTGACGTAGGTTCGCTATCGGTGCTGAAGTCTGAAGAGCTGAAGAAGTCACCTTCAGAATCATCACTGATGCTGTTCGCGTCCAAAAATGAGCTCTCAGATGCGTCAATTTCCGCAGAAACATTCCGTTTCCGAGCAGCAGCAGTGCGTGACATCGACGCTATGATGTAAACAAGGAGCCTCGGCCACCTGACTCCGGAGACCAGCTAACAGCACAGCACGGCGGAAAAAAAACCGAGTGAAATTGAAAGAATGGTTCTCCTATTTCCCACTGGATGCCGCCACTTGTCAAGGAGTTTTCAAAAGCGGGAAAAATCGAATCGTGAAACCATCGATAGTGGGTTATCGATGTGAATAAACGCGGACAGGAAAGTGTTAATGCTTGTATGTAAACAAACATACTACAGCATGTAAGTAGGCAACGCATTGCAACAAACACACTGCTGACCACTGTCTCACAAACAGCCACTCAAAAACAATTGAGAAAAAGAATTATCTTGACTTTATTGCTCCCTTGTTGTTTACACTCACTGTTACGACTATGAGGTTGCAACACTAACATCAAGCTCTAATGTAGTCATCCTAAACTTGCTGCTTAAGAAAATGAGCAAGGAACGACTCGCACCTGCCCCGTCCCCGAAATTCCTTGATCGCCCACAGGTTCCCGCGACGCCAGGCAATGATGTCACTTCGCTCGATCAGCGCAAGGTTTCGTTTTCTTTTTTTGCAAATGTGAATCCGATGTCCTTCTCAACCTCCACGACGTCATTTCCTTGAAATTCGGCAGGTCATCATCCTCATTGACAGCCTTTAGCACTCTGTACAGTGTCAGGACTGCCTTGTTCGCGTACATACTGTGCACTTTCAGACGGATGGCATGGACTGTGTAGCTGTCATTCTTGACTGTTCGCAAGCTTGAATACTTCACGTTGCGAGGCCTTTTCTTTGGAGAAGCCAAAAACCCACGCAGACGATCCTCCCTGATTTTGGCAATGGTACGAGGAAGTATTCCGGTGTCCTCGCTCGCAGCACGGAAAACGGATTTTGGTACGGGAGTCCACATTTGCAATTACTTGCTTGGCGTGCCTTGACAAATTGGATGCACGAACTGTTGAGAAAATGCGTACAGGAGAGGTGGCTGGGGCCGCTGGGCTGAACACGATTTTCTCAAAAGTGAGAAAGAGCCGGAAAGAGTAAACATGGCAGTCAGGGTTGCAGGGACAGCGAAAGCGTGAAATGGAAAAAGACGACAAATGCAAAATACAAAATCACAGGTCTCAATCGATGCGCTCACAATAAGAGCGTTTTTTGTTGCGCCGATGACAAATGTACCATCCATGAAGCCTGCCGGCAAAGCATTTGTTATTTTTCGCTCACCACAAGCAACACACTATTTTGTGTCGCGGATGCAGGTTGCACAACAAAGAGCACTAGCTTGTAGCACCTGATGATGAAATGGAGTACAGTACTATACCAAAACTATACAGCCATGCAGATTTTCCACAAGCTATTTGCGCCACACTCGAGTGTGGAAGACAGGATGAAGCGCCGTTTCACTTTTGACCAATGCTGGCATCGTAATGTGTTTTACTGAAGCTGCATGAGCAATGCAGTGCTACCCCACAGGAAACCACGAAACCGGGTGTGTTGGCAGGATGACGAAGTGGCGTACGCAGCTCACTTTAGCAGTGAATATTTTTGCCTCCACAGGACTTTTTTTGCTGTGTTCAGTTAACAAAAAATCCCTGGTTGATTTGAACATTTTTTGCAATCCCAAAGACTTTGAATTAATGAGGCTTTACAGCGTATCTACCAAAATATTAAAAAAAAAAAACAGAACAACGCCGGCACAACTTACACCTTCAACACTGTCGCAGGTGATGTTTTCGGCAGCTCTTAGCAGCAGTTTGGGGCCTTTGTAAACTGCATGTGCATTTGGGACACAGGAATGGTCAAAGATTGATGGGCTGCAAGTAGGAAAACAAGAACAAGGCTTCAGATAGCATGTAGGTTAACAGTGTTTACTGACACAACCATAAAAAAAATTCACAAAACTTGTAGTAATGGAGATGCACTAGTAAGAGTTGTGACGATAAACTGCATCGAACAGCTGTAGAGCTGAGAAAAAAAGGGGGCAACTCGAAGCAATCGCCACAGAGCAGTAGTGTCATGTTGAAAAGGACAGCCCAGTATATGCACCAGACCACTTTGAAATGTTACTTTAAGCCCTAAACTTGAATAGTTTGTTCTAAAACTTCTGGACTCTTTTTTTTCTTAGTTAGCACTTTTTACAACAAACTCTTCCGCCAAAGGCTGCTTTCAAGGTGGTTTCTGAGCTAAAATTTCATTGGGAACAAGGTAAGGCAAGGAGACACGATCTCTCCAGTACTATTCACAACTTGCTTAGAGGAAGTATTCAGAGACTTGGAATGGGAGCAGTTAGGGATAATGCTAGATGGAGAATACCTCAGTAATCTGCGATTCGCTGATGACATTGCCGGCCACTTGCATCGAGGTTTGTGAGAACATAAATGGCTTAAAAATTCTAGGGAAGTAATGCTTCATATGCCAATAATTTGACCGCATTTAAAACCACTCGCTCGTTCTGCCCTTGTTGACCATGCAAGTGTAATATTGCTTGTTCCTTTTTTTTTTAATTGCATTTAAATGACTATAGTCCTAGCAGTCCCTGTCTGATGAGATCGAGGGATTGACGTTCAGACACCTAAGCAGAACTACAACGAGTACGTGCAGAGCGGCTGCACGCGTGCATTGTCATCACGTGATGTAATGCAAGGCACTGCTCTTCGGGCCCCGCGCAGGAGTTGCAATTTTGAATAAAGTTTTTTGATTACTTAAAGTTATTGCTTGGGTATTGCAAAAAATGTTATCGCGTAATATGATGACCAAGCCTTCAGCAATATAAATCAATCATTAACTCCGTATGTTCGAAAAATCGCTCGAGTTGCCCTTTAAGAAGTTCGCAGGGGTCAAGTGGATGCAGCTACGGTTAATTGGAGGAGCATGGGAGAGGCCTTCACCCTGCAGTGGGTGTAGTTCAGCTGATGATGATGAAGATCAGGTACTTTTTGGATTCCTAATTATTCATAAGAAAAAAAAATTGTCAAATATGTGACTTGCAATGACAACAGAAAAAGTTAGGTTCGCTTTTAAAGTGCTTAGATTTTTGCAAGAATGTCATAAAGAATCCGCTATTGGCCTCACCCTGCACGATGAACTATCTAAAAGTTATCTAAGCCCAAACGATTAGTACACCTTTATAACTTTTGAAATGACAGTTTTCCCAAGCTGACACACTCAATTACTCATTACGACAGCTACAACTTTTTTTCTATTTGTACTAAGGTGATGAACCTTAGAATACATTCTAATAGGAGGAAGATAAGCCATTCATGAAAATTTTATCGAAATCAGTCCAATAGTCCAAAGTTGACCCTTTAGCCTGGCATCCTCCCCTAATGCATTTATATCAACTTTCTAACTTTTTACTCTCTTTTCAAAACCTCCTCGCAACATCCTTTTGTATTGAAGTAAATTGAAGTAAATTTTAATTCAAATCAATTCAAAATCCTTGAAGTCATTAGCCACAGCAGGGATTGGGATTGCTGAAATTAGGGGATGTGTCTAAACTGTTAAGAGAGGTGCCAGGGGTTAAGGGTAAAAGAGAACCGGCAGTTATCCTCAGCAGTGATCAGTGTAAAAAACATTTGTTAGGAATTAAGAGGATGCCTTCAGAAAAACGAGGGTATATAAGGAAATCATGGCCAGCAGTGCGTTAATTTTATCAGAATACAACACTTAAACCCGTAGACATTTCTTCGGCTAAACCTTGGTTGGGTACCTAGAAGGGAAGATGTGAAGAACACCGCATGCTGCTCATTGAGAGAAGTGACCCTCTGCGCGTGACCACTAGGAAAAAGCAGGCCGCTCCAGTCAGGGGCACCGTCAGTGTTTCGGTGGAGACAGCGAAAGAAAGACAGTCAGCGCATGGTTTGGCGTGGTTTGTCCCTATGTGTTTTTTGCAGTTCGCTACATATATGGTGCTTGTTTATGCTTCCTGTATGTAGCAACGATGCCATCAACGTGAAAGGAAAGAATCAGAGAGATGGTGCTTCATTACTGGGTGCGGATCTGGATATAAGTCATGTTCGAATAACATGCCCCCTTCTTGGCACCCTAACCTTGGTAAGCCAGAAACTTAGTTTGGCTAACCAGCCACAGCCATGCTACCATTTGCTTTGGGTTCTGAATTAAGTAGCTGAAGAACTAAAATAAAATATAAACCATAGTTTCAACACTCTATGCAAAAGCAAACTCACCCAAGATATAACCCAGTTCCAATACAAGAATGGCCATCATCACAGATGCCATAGCTGTTAATAACCATCTGAAACAGACAATTTAAACATTGCATCATCTTTTTTGTACCACAGACACGATGAATCGGGGTCGACCTTGGCACTGCACTGAGTAGCAGCTGAAAGCGTTGCGGGCGATTAATTGATTTTTCTGAGAGCTTAGTTTTGAAGAGTACTGTAACTTCGAATAGTACTTGTTGCTAACAGCAGGCATGTACAAAACGTATTGATCTTAGATGTTCTTATTCTCCTATTTCCTGAATAGATATTTATTAAAAATTTCGGCAAATTTTTGTTGTAGCCTCTCAAATTTTGACAATCAAAAATTTTTTTTTTCCCCTTATGTAAGTAATGCGGTGAAACTACACGTAAGGGACCTCAGAAAAAAGTTTAAGTGAAAACGCGCTGAACCAAAATAAGTGCGCGGAACCTTGTTTGCATTAGCGGCAAGAAACACTGGGTGTTCACATTATATCCCAGCCCGTTTATCACTGCATTCATTTGCAAGCAAAGAACCTTGTCTGGCACAACAATTTGATGGGCAGCAAAGGCCTTCAGCCTCTGCAAGTAGACAACCAGCATGCGTATGTAGCCTTGCTTAGAGCTAAAAGGCCTAGTAGGGCTGAAGCAGGCTATGGATGGCTATGGCTGTGGAGCTTACTAAGCGTGCAAAGCCAGCAATTCAGTTCAAAGCTAAATGACGTCCACTTTTCCTTTTGGTCACGCAGTAATGAAACATGGTCCTCAACGTAAAAATGCTTGTTGAAGTGCCTCATATGGCCTGGCAGACATACGATGACGCCGCAGAAAATGTTCATACAACTGACGTGAGCAACACAATGAATTTCATCACAATGAAGGGCGTTTGCACAGCGTTCAATTGAGCTTCGGTGGGGAATCTAAGAAAGTTCGTACAACTGAATAATTTGTTTAAATAATTGTTCATTCAAGTGTTATTCTACTGCGCATATCTGCTTTTCTCTTAATGTTCTTAAATAGAGCCTTTCAAAAACCGCGCTATGATTTGCCGCAAAAAAAAAAAAAAAGAAAATTGTTTAAACATATTGGTGTAAAATCTTTTTTGCGCACCATAATTAGCAAAGAGGGCTTCATAATACAACCTTTCACTACAATAAAGTTTTTAATAAGGAACACAGGGTCAGTCACTAAATTAATGAGGTTTCTGATAAGTATGATCAGCACAAACAAAAATAACAAGTACTTCATACCTGGTGGTATAAATAATGTGGCAGCACATACATTAGTCTTGAATTATTGCTGACTTAAAGGTTAAATAAATGTCTATGATCTCTGCCACAGAATGTTACAAGATTGTGCCAACTGCTGCCTATGGAATGTCACTTTTTAAAGCAGAGGAGTAATAATGAGGCAAACTATGACGCTTCCAATTTGAAATAGCACAATATTCTTATTGTTACCTCAAATGCAGCCTAGTAAGTTAGTGCTGCCAAGCCTAGAACTGGGACAATATTCGCATTAAATTTCCATAGTCCATGACAGCAGTGCCCACCTATCAAAACCAAAGTAATAAATCTACAGACTTGTGCCACTCGAACCACAGCGGCTGGTGACGACAAGATCACTAATGCCATAATTCGGAACAGGAGCAACAGCAATATCAAGGCACTGGCGCATTTCATGAACAAGCATTGGGAAACAGGTACGGTGCCAGCACAGTGGAAACACTCGGTGGTCATCATGATCCAGAAACCCGGGAAAAAATTGGCAATAGAGAATTTGCGGCCCATCTCTTTAAGATTTTCGAGAGGGTTGTGAATAATAGACTGCAAAATTACTTAGAGGATAGCGCTCAGATGCCGGACACCATGTTTGGCTTCAGAGAAAAGCTATCAGCCCAGGACGTTCTCCTGCAGATCAAAGAAGAGGTCTTGACGGGTATCCCACGCTCGGCAGAACACGTGGTTTTGGCAGTGGACATTAAAGGTGCATTTGATAATGTTAGTCACAAGGCGATCTTAGATGGTCTGGCAGACAAGAATTGTGAAACCAGAGTCTACGAGTACATTAGGAGCTTTCTGAGTAACCGGACGGCCGAAATCAAGATTGGTAATATAGAAACAGAGACCTTCTCCCCGCCCAACAAAGGGACACCTCAAGGAGCAGTCATTTTGCCTACGCTGTTCAACGTGGCAATGATTGGCCTGGCCAGGCGCCTCGAGAAGGTGGAGGGCATACAGCACGCTATGTATGCTGATGACGTCACCATCTGGACGACCACAGGATCACTCGGGGAGAAGGAAGCGAAATTGCAAGAAGCAGCATCTGCCATCGAAGAATATCTAAAGCAGAGGGGCTTGGAGTGCTCATCAAGGAAATCAGAACTGATCAGATTCTGGCGAGGGAAGGGCAACCGCTCTGCTCCCACAGATCAAGGCCACAAGCTCAAGATCCGGCTGCAAGGGGAGACAGTACCCGAAAAGACAACCGATGGATCACTGCCTTGTCGTGGCGGAGGGGCTTGCGAAACTCGATGAAGTCGTGAGCTCTGCTGTGTAGGGCCACCCAAGATAGACAGGTCACGGCAGAGAGTTCTGACAAAATGTGAATCACTGGAGAAGGTAATGGCAACCCACTCCAGTATCTCCTGCCAAGAAAACCCTATGGCCAGTCACAATACCATTAATGATATGGCGCCGGAAGATGAGCCCCCCAGGTTGGAAGGCGTCCCACATGTTACTGGGGATGAACAAAGGGCGATTCCTAGTAGCTCCAAGACGAATGAAGCGGCTGGGCTAAAGCCAAAAGGACGCTCAGTTGTGGATGTGTCGGGAAGCGACCGGAAAGTCCGATGTTGCAAGGAGATACATCACATAGCAACATGGAATGTAAGATCTATGACGCAAGGTAAACTGGATATCGTCAAGCGAGAAATGGACAGATTGAACATTGATATCTTGGGTATCAGCGAGCTCAAGTGGACCGGAATGGGAGAATTTAACTCCGGCGACCATTATGTCTTTTATTGTGGGCACGAATCCAAGAGAAGGAATGGGGTCGCTCTCATAGTAAACAGAAGAATGGGCAAAGCAGTGCTAGGGTACAACCCCAAAAACGACCGAATGATTTCACTTCGGATCCAAGGTCACCCTTTCAACATAACAGTTATCCAAGTCTATGCACCGACCACTACTGCTGAAGAAGCTGATGAGAGATTTTATGCGGACCTACAATGCCTTTTAGACCGCACCCCATCATCAGACGTCGTTTTTCTCATAGGAGATTGGAATGCTAAGGTAGGGAGTGAAGAAATATCCGGAATTACAGGCAAGTTCGGTCTTGGTGAGCCAAATGAAGCTGGGCAGAGGCTAGTAGAGTTTTGTCAAGAAAACAACCTGACCATAGCGAATACTCATTTTCAACAGCACAAGAGGCGCCTGTACACATGGACTTCACCGGACGGTCTGTACAGGAATCAGATCGATTATATTATTTGCTGGCAGAGATGGAGAAGCGCTATACAAGCAGTAAAAACAAGGCCTGGGGCCGATTGTGGCACCGATCATCAGCTTCTTGTTGCCAAGATTAAGCTTCGATTGAGGAAAACGCAGAAAACTAGAAGGCCTTTCAGGTATAATCTGGATCAAGTTCCATTAGAATATGCTGTGGAAGTGAGGAATCGATTTCAAGAATTAGATCTAGAAGACAAAGAGCCCGAAGAGATGTGGTCTGATGTTTGTGATATAATACAAGAAGTTGCTACTAAGGTAGTTCCAAAGCAAAAGAAATGCAAGAAAGCAAACTGGTTATCTGAAGAGGCTTTGCAAATAGCTGAGGAAAGGAGGATGGCAAAAGTGGGGGAAAGAGAAAGATACAAGGTTCTCAATGCGGATTTTCAGAAAATAGCAAGGAGAGATAAGGATGCCTTCCTGAACATACAGTGCCAAGCAGTTGAGGACAACAGCCAATTAAGGAACACAAGAGCTCTGTATAAGACAATCAAAGATATCAAAGGAAGCTTCTGTGCTAAGATGGGCGTGATAAAGGGCAAACGAGGCAAGGACCTCACTGAAGCCACAGAGATAAAGAAGAGGTGGCAGGAATACACAGAAGAACTGTACAAGAAAGACCCGAATGTGCAAACCCAACATAAGACGGTTGTGATAACTGATCTCGAACTGGGCATCCTGAAGAGTGAAGTTGAATGGCCTTAGCCAGCCTTGCTAAGAACAAAGCTAGCGGAATTGATAGCATTCCAGCTGAGTTGCTTCAAAACCTCAACCATGACGCTGTTAACATTCTGCATACATTATGTCAGAAGATTTGGACAACCCTGCAGTGGCCACAGGATTGGAGGAGGTCAGTTTACATCCCCATTCCAAAGAAAGGCAGTGCCAAAGATTGTTCCAACTACCGCACGATCGCGCTTATTTCGCATGCTAGCAAGGTGATGTGATGTTGAAAATCCTCCAAGGTAGGCTGCAGCAGTATGTGGATCGGGAGCTTCCGGACGTGCAAGCTGGGTTTCGCAAGGGCAGAGGAACTAGAGACCAAGTTGCCAACCTTCGCTGGATCATGGAAAAAGCAAGAGAGTTCCAGAAACCCATCTACTTCTGCTTTATTGATTATGCGAAAGCGTTTGACTGCGTAGACCACAGCAGATTGTGGCAAGCTCTCCAAGAGATGGGAGTTCCAATTCACATCATCTGTCTCCTCAGGAACCTGTATGAAGGGCAAGAGGCCACAGTCAGAACTGGGCATGGTCTTACTGATTGGTTTCCGATTGAGAAAGGAGTGAGGCAAGGCTGCATACTGTCGCCCTGCCTATTTAACCTATATGCAGAGTGCATCATGAGGAAGGCCGGTCTGGACGAGTCTTCAGCTGGAGTGAAGATTGCTGGAAAACGTATCAACAACCTTAGATATGCGGATGATACCACTTTAATGGCAGAAAGTGAAGCGGAACTCAAGAGACTTTTGATGCGCGTACAAGAAGAGAGTGAGAAGTTTGGGCTTAAACTGAACATTAAAAAGACAAAGATCATGGCGTCTCGCCCTATCAAGTCCTGGAGCATCAAGGGACAAGAAGTGGAAGCTGTGACAGATTTTCTCTTCTTGGGCTCCAAGATTACATCGGAAGGAGACTGCAGCCATGAAATTAGGAGACGCCTGCTTCTGGGAAAGAGAGCAATGGTTAGCCTTGACCGCCTAGTAAAGAGCAGAGACATTAGTCTGCCAACCAAGATCCGTATAACTCGTGCTATGGTCTTTCCAGCTGTGATGTATGGATGCGAGAGTTGGACTGTGAAAAAGGCTGACCGCCGAAGAATTGACGCGTTTGAATTGTGGTGCTGGCGAAGACTCTTGAGAGTTCCTTGGACTGCCAGAAGATCAAATCAGTCAATATTGTCGACCATAAACCCTGACTGCTCTTTGGAGGGTCAAATTCTAAAGTTAAAGCTCAGCTACTTTGGTCATCTGATGAGAAGAGAGGAGTCGCTGGAGAAAGATTTCATGTTGGGAAAGGTTGAGGGTTGCCGGAGAAGGGGTAGGCAGCGAACGCGATGGTTAGATGGCATCCTCGAGGCACTGCAGATGAAGTTATGTGATGTTAGGAAGATAGTGAGAGACCGGAAAGCGTGGCGTGACATGGTCAATAGGGTCACGAAGAGTCGGACACGACTGAACGACTGAACTGAACTGAACTGAGGATCCTCGGGATGTGGCTCCAATCGAATCAAAGGTGTCAACACACACTTAATTTGCTCAAGACCTCGACCCAGCAGGTCGCCCGAATGATAGCACGGGTGACCAGCAAAAAGATGGGGATGAAGGAGCCCGACACATTCAAACTTGCCCGGAGCCTCGTTATTAGCAGAGTAGAGTATGCTCTACCCTACTTCAATATGACAAAAGGAGAGAAAGACAGAGCGGACGCCATCATCAAAATCGCGATCAAGACCGCGATTAAGACCGCACTCAAGCTCCCCAAGAACACACCAAACCACAAGCTAGCAGCTCTGGGTATACACAATACAATACAAGAATTAGCAGAAGCCCAAATCAAGTCACAGCTAAACAGACTTCTACAAACGAGGACGGGAAGATGGGTGTTGGAAAGACTGGGATATAGCACACACCTACAGGCTTATAACAAGACAACAGAGGTATCGCGGGAAGTCAGAAATTGGTACAGAGTTCGGCCCATGCCAAGAAACATGAACCCCCGCCTACACCCGGGAAGGAGACAGGCAAGGGCAGAGTATTATGAAAAAACAATACGCCAACAAGACACGTCAAGGTTCACCGACGCAGCCTTATACGAAACCAACGCAAAGAGGGCGATAGCCATGGTCACAGGCTGCGAAGGCCGGGAGGTAGTTAGCGCCTCGATCCAAAACTGTATGGTCACGGAGGCAGAGGAAGTGGCTATTGCACCGGCCATTAGGCAAGGAAGAGAAACGGGAGAGAGTCTGACGATACTGTCGGACTCTCAATCCGCGTGCAGAAATTTTCAACGAGGTAAATTATCTAAGGTAGCGCACCAAATCCTTACTTCCACAAGCGAGCCAACAAAACAATAAACTAAAACACTAGTGTGAATTCCGGGGCATGCAGGGATCACGGGGAATTTGTATGCAGACAGGGTAGCCCGAGGACATTCAACCTACCGTGCGCCCATCAGTCTCGCGGCAGAGGACCTGATTCCACTCGACCCTGACAACACCACAATACTACAACACTACGGAGGCTTGCGGAAAGTATATCCGGAGCCGCATAAAAAGCTCAGCAACGAGGAGGCCATAGATCTGAGGCGGCTACAGACGGGCACCTTCATTAATTTACACATATTACACATGATGCATCCCACGACATTCAGAGACGAGTGCCCGTGGTGCGGGAAGACCCCTACCCTGTACCACATAACATGGGAATGCAGCTCACATCAACTACAAAAAATTGAAAACCCAAATGAAAGACAGTGGGAGGCTTTGCTGGCCAGCTCTGACTGGGAGGCTCAGCTCTACCTGGTCACAAGAGCTCGCGAACTGGCGAAAGCCAGTGGTGCCCTGGACTGGGGGCGCCAACCGCTCGTCAGCCTCGGCTGAAGAGGCGAAGAAAGAGATCCCCGAGCAGTTAATAAAGTTCACTCACTCACTCACACCCCCTATATTGGTCATAGAGCAGACCAGATTCTAGAAATCTTTGCTACACAAATGCCCACACTGGCTGTCACCAATTTTCATGCCCTACTACCACAGGTAACTAATTGCTGTTAGCCAATGTAGTCAAACCTTGAAATAGCAAGCACAAATATTACGGATATTTTACTATATCGAACTCTTCCTAAATAGTTTTGATAAACACACGTAATTATATAACTTTATGCAACGAACGTGGTTCACCCTAAGACGGACATATAGGAAACGTCTCAATGTCAAGCGGCCCCTGATTATTTTACAGGCTTCGAGCCTAAGCTCCAGAGAAAGTCTCCCAATTTTTTTTTTTTTAGTAAGCATCACTGAAGTTGCTGTCTTTTCCCAGCCTGAACTACACTGCTTTTGCAAGCGTTCTTGACAAAATTTTATATTATGAATTTCGACTACATTAAGATGTCGTACGATTTTTCAAGCATTTGCTATTCTTTATTAGTATGTGCCTTAATCACATGCTAAACGCCTTTGATCCTCAATTTTCACCTTGCCATAGATTTCAAGGCCTACTTCAGGCTCTGGTATGTGCTTTTCATCCAGGAACACCTTGGCTGTCATCCACAGTTTTTGGAAATCATTCAAGCGACGCTGGTCCTTCTTGATGGAATCCGCATCTAAAAGGAAGGAAAAGAACAGTCACACTTTTTAGCACAAACTGCGTTACAAGATTCGTTAAATGGCACATATCCAGCATGGCAAGATGGCAAATAGCGAAAACCCATGTCAGTACTCTAGTAAGATATTGGCTGCTGCCTCATCAGGGGAGGCAAGGCGGAGGTTCTCTTCTAGATAGTTGCAGCTTTGGGACTACTGTGCTATAAGCAGTGCTTTGATATAAAAGACTTATGGTGGGATATGGCGTTCCAGATAAACTTTGCCCTTTCTTCATGAATTTTGATGAAAATTGGCAGAGTTAGTGATAGCGTTTTTGAGATACTATCATAAAAATATCAAATTAATATCCAAAAAATTTTTTTATCTATAGAACTTTTATAATTTTCATCTTGTACCAAGCCTCAGTGACCTAAAACACATGATAGAAGACTTGTTCATAGTGCTTTGCATTCCAAAATGAATGGACGAGATTGTGACATTTGCAGAATTTTTTATTCACAACGTAGATTTTCAGTTTTCATTTTTCGTTTTCATTTTACAACAGGCATCTAGACTCTGAACAACCAGTTGAGTCAAAAAGTCAGCAAACAATGTGCCAAGAAAGCAAGAATGTCACGGCCTGCAGCCTTTCTCAAGGAATGCAGCGAAAAAGAAACGGCACTGAATTAAACCCAACTGTCACCAAGAAATCAGCGGAACAATCAGATCAGGTAACAAAAAAAGCAGTTCTGAGAAAATGGCTTCCGAAGTTGTACCTCTTGTTGCACTTTATCAAAAGGCACCAGAGTTGTAGTTTTTTTAGTCCTTTTCAACACGGGGTTCATTGGATGCCTTGCCTTGGAACTGAAGTGCTCTTGCTACCTTTCTATTCCGCAAGGCATCCTTCTCCATTGCTCTGTGAAGAGCATGCTGGCCAGTTTGCAGATCAAATGTGGCACAGTATTCTGCATAAGCATGACAGGTCCCTGCATTGTACTTGCATACTGCCTCATTGACAGCCATCACCGTTTTTCAAACAACGATGCGTTTTCATCTTTTGGCAGCAGAGACCCCATGACTGAATGCAGGCCCTCAGCAGCATTTTGCATTGTTTTCCCAAGACAACGGCTGAGGAGCTGGACATCAGAAAGCCACTGGTACACAGGTAGCAATGCGTTTACAACATGATTTGCAAGTTGGTACTTATGAGGGGGTGGAGGTTTGCCCTCTGCTTTGGCAGCCCGGTTTTTGCACCAACTCTGCTGTCCTTGTGGGCAGAATTCATGATGTGGGTCTTCATTGGTGGATGTTATGCGGTAAAAAGTAGCCATCACGGCTTTTTGCATTTCTTCAACTTTTTTTAATTTTCGCGCAGGGCCTTGCCATATAAGTCTGTCAATTTTTTATGAGGTCTTGAGTAAGGCCACCTTTCCTGCCAATAGGTTGACCTTTCTTGCCTTTCATAAAAAGTGCACACAGGGCTGTGCCCGTCCTTTTCTTCATGTGGTTCACACAATCTTCTTTTGTGAATGGGATAAGACTGTAGGTCTCATCTACGCAGAGTGCCACAAAGGTTCTACTATCTCCATAACAAACACTGTTTGTGTATCGCAAACCATGCTTTGCAAAGCACCTTCTAAATAGGAGTAAGGCAGCCTCAACTTCCATTCTGCAAGACTCCAAGTCAGTGTTCTTTTGGCAGAAGTGCGATGACTTCTACTCATCACGACCAACATCTCCTTCTTTGAGGCCCACTTCACATCCATGACACCTATTTGACAGGATGACACAGTCGAGCGCAAGTCCTGTGCAAAACTCTATCACAGTGCCAACCCCTATGTGAGATGTGCAGCCACGTGTCAACCACGCCCCATCATAGACCACAGCTATGTTATTGTTAACCAGAAGGTCCATCTCACTGTACAGTGCGCACAGCCACTGCAGCATCAGAAAAAATCTTGGCCACAACTGCCTCACTGGCCAATCGAAATTCTGATTTCAAATACTTTTGGAAGGTTTTATGATGCAAACCCCTGTGAGACACATTCATTATCGACCAAAAATCTTTCAACGCTGTTGCTCCTTTTACCACTGCTTTTGACAGCTTGTATTGCCCTCAAGTTAACATTGAAAATTCGACCACCTTTCTGCGGCGGCGACCACTGTTTTGCGACGGTGGCGTAGAAAGCACATGTCAGCATCATTTGCGCTGCCAGCGGAACCGAAAGTCCAGCTTGCGAGCACTGCTGGCACTTGGCATTCTCCAGAAGCCCGTTTAGAGCCATGACTTCCACAACGACGAACTCGTTCGCTGGCTCTGCACTGGCGAATGCTTAGCCCTTAGCTTGCACTTTCGCGGCAACTTCCTGCAATGCCTTCTGGCGACAAAAAAACGTGGCTGCAGATATGCCTGGATAGTGCGCCCGGTGGCCGTCGACATCGCTTAAATTTCCAAGATTAGCGGCCTAATGACATTTCGAGCGACCGAGAGTGTGCGCATAAAGTTCATCAGTGTCCCCGGTGCTTTCAGACGATGTATCGTCAGCATAGAAAGTGCTCAGCAGCGGTTATTCAATGGCGCTGCAGACACCAGTAGCTGCACACGAAGCAATCGCCTCTGCGCCCATAAGTTCGGTGACACTCGTAGCCGCAAAAGAACCACTTGCTTCCGCACCCGTAACTATAGAGTGTTGAACACCAAAAGTTCTTGAAATAAACGACTTCTTCATCATCAATGATTTTCGCTTACCCGTGCCGTAGGCATGAGCCGTCTTGTACTTCAGTGGTTGTCGACCCATGACTAACAGTTAAGTCCACTTGCGAAACTATGCTCCACGCATACGTGCGAACATGGCAGATGCGTAATCCGTATACGAAACTATGCTCTGCGCAAATAACAAACATGGACATGCGGCGAGTCTGCGCAAATGACTGGAACGGTGAGCCGAGTCAAGAGGTGCGTGTAGCAGACACTGCCACTGCGGAGGGCACGCAGAGCAGATGCCACCGCCAAGGAGACCACTTGTGGAGCACACTGCTCTCACGTGATGCGCACCACCAATCAGGAATAGTCGTGCAACCCCGGAACTTTTGCTTGTTATGCGTTTGGCTATGCTTGAAGGCTGAAGTGGGAAATTTGAAGCCAAAGGAACGCACTTTCCATAAAGACCAAAATGGCCGCGCTCAGTTGGGTGGTTGCAGAGATATTTGGACTTGAAAAATGCAGTTTTCTCCCGATTTGGAAGAAGTTTTCCGTTACCTTTGATCATTTACACAGTGATTTGGAGTATTTGTAGATGGTTTTCGATGATGAAAAATCTTAATTACATAAAACAAGAATTGTAGAAGCAGAAAAGTTTCAAAAAATCATTTTTTGACCATCTTCCGCCTGTTGAAAGCCGCGTCCCCTTAAAAGACACTTTTGACAAACATGCTATATACAAAGGAAAACTGTGCACTTTAGTCGGTTTCTTTTTCTGAATTCAACAGAAATTATTGCAACAGATCTTTTTCTGAATTCAACAGAAATTATTGCAACAGAAGTGGCATGCAAGATAAGGATCTGTAAAGGCTTACAATATTTAGAAACTCAGGCATTATGTTTAGGGAAGTACCGATGAGTAAATTATTTACACACAACCATGACCTTTTCTGTCTATGCTCTATTTTTTTTTCTACAAGAAAGTAAGAAGATGTTACCCCATCAAAATGCATTCCTACTCACGTGACATGAGGTCAGCAAAACATCTTTTCTTTCCAAAAACCATTTCAGGCTCAGACCACACAGCTTTGTTCTGAAATGAATTGAAAACGGTTTAAAGCCATTTTAGCCTGGCTTGAATGCATACAGATCATCAAAAGCTAGCTTGGCAATGCAAAAAAAGAACCTGTTTACAGAAAAAGCTTGTTGACAAGCCCTGAACTGCAGTTACTGCTCCTTTTCAGCTACAACTGAATTACTTAATGATTGCGCATGACTTTCTCTATTTGCATAGCGATCGATTACTGTCAGTAAACATGCACATTCTCCTGTGCTTGCCTACACTTATGAACAAGATGAAAATTGCACGTCGTACACATTTTGAAAAACACTGCATCAAAAATGATCAATGAGAATCATATTAACATACTAGTTTGGCTATATATAAACAAGGAGCACTGTATACAGTTTTCTGCTATGCAAAGAAGTGGACATTTTCTAAATAAATGTTATGAAGCAATCACCAAATGGTGACACCTTCAACCATGTCACAAGCTGCCTCACATATAGAGTGGAAGTTACGGGAACTCATGCTTCACATATAGAGCGGAACTTACAGGGGATCTCCCTGCTCCTCTGAGCATGCTTCGACATGAATCCCGAGGCAGCGATCAGCCAGCGCGCGTCCTTGATGATGGGCCGCAGCGCAACGAGCAGAGAGTATAAAAAGCCAGACCGCAGCACGCCCATGGCAGCGTGCTCTGGGAAGATTCAGTCTTCCGGGCCACTCTCACGGCTGCTCACTTTGGGAAAGTGTCTTCTCACCAAGCCTGCGATCAACTCATCGTTTCTCCTCATCTGTACGGCCACTGCTATCGATCACCTCTGCGACTTCGACACCTCATCTAACAAGAAAGCCGTGAGAATTCCTTTTTGGCACAGAATGTCGGTTAATTATTGTTTTCACCTTGTTTAACCTTGATCTGGCTTAGTATTTTAGGCTGCATTTTCTGTGTAACTCTTGCCTCTATTATTCCAAATATAGTAATATCTGGAATAATTGCTTTGTTATCTTTATAATCTTTTTTTATCACAGTGTTTGTTCATTGTCGTTTTTTTTTCCCCTTGTCATTTACCAAGTGGTCTTTTACCACTATCGCGTCGTGGCATTTTTTTTTGTGTTCTATTATTAAGCAGTGTAATTTGGACTGCAATCTATAAATATCCAATTGTAAAAAAAAGTGACTGTCTTGGACTTATTTCTCAATCACAAACAGACACACATACTTCATGGGTTTACCGGCCTAACTTTTAAATGTGTTCTCAAACCTCATAGAGGCACAACGGGCAACCGTAAAGGGGATCCCCCGCCCCTGTTGACCATAAAGGCGGAGGTTTGTGACAAGCTATCTTTCATCAGCCTAACATGTCACAGAAATTTCGAAATGTAAAGAACAAGTTATTACTAACACTGAGCTTCACCAGCAGTCTGCAGAAGAAGCGTACTGAAGCTTCTGGCACATTGGGGGCCACTTTACAGAAGGCTGCACATTCCACCTTGTGGTCTTGCCAGGCTTGTGCCTGCACCAACCGAGGCAAAAAAAGGTGCAACGCATGTGGAGTGCAAGCCGGCACGCAGAACGTCTGAAGTACACGTTTTCATTCTGCACAGTCTTAGCAAACACAGGGAGAACTATACTTGTTAGAAAAATATGACACAAGCCTTACTGTCGTTACAGTAATAATTATGCTGAAGAAATAGAAATGATACGAAGAAAGAGACAAAGCATGCCGACCAAACAGGAAAACTGCATCAACTATAAATACAGAGTAGCTCTTCAGTTTCTTGATAGCGACCCTTGCATGAGCACAAATAGAACTATAAGGAAAAAAGAAGAAACACAAAGCACAACTAAAACAAACCTGCCTGAGTGCAGTTATATCCCACACACAGCAGTGTTGAGTATTAACTAAAATGTAAAATATGAAAATAGTTCTAAAGTCTTACAGCAAACCAAGCACTGTGAAATGAGCTCCCTCTCTTATGAACTGAAATGAAGTTTCAGACGCAAAAGGGATGGTTCACAGACATCTAGCTGGCTCACAATGAATTAGGCACCACTAATGTAGTACATGTAAAGCCAAATGCACACCGACACCATTGATGACTAGACGACTGTGCCCTTGCTAAAGAAAATGGTAAAGTTTTCTGACTAAAATAAATATGAGTATGTAGTAAAAACGTTTTTGAATGCTGAATCGAATATTTTTGTTCAATAATTGTAGGATAAATCCCAGAAAGCAGCAGCGAAGAGAAACTTTCTACTTGTATTCTACAGAAAATACAGTTACGCTTATGGGTGATCGCAAGGAGCAAAAATGGCCAAATCACATGACCAGCAACCATGTAGCTACCTTCATGTACGTGCGGTAGTGAAATGAAACAACTGTTGGCACACATCCCGTCTACATGCCTAGACTTCATTTCACACGTCCTGTACACTTTTGTCTCAGCAAATGAAAACGCATTCAACCGGACCGAAAATTAAAGGTGACCACACAAGAACAGCACAATGAAGGGGCTATGAACTACTGGGCACAGATAGAAAGTTAAAATAATCGGACACCACTGAAACAGGGAAAATAACCGTTATTACACCGAGAGGGAACTGAATGTAGTGCTAAAAAGTTACACATTATGATGACACAAACATGCCAAGCATGAAGAGAAGACTATGATGCAGTAATTGTGTACAAACTCTGCATTGGTACTAGTAATTAATGTCTTGCTTCTGCAACAGCTTCTTGCATCAAGCATTATTGTTATCATTGGCAGTGATCAATAATAATTTAATAATTATAATAGTACCTGTCACCATCATGAGTAGTTTTGAACTGAAACAACCACGTCATCACTAGCACTATACAAATCATGATGCATGTTTTTTATTTTTATTTCCCCTTGAAAATTTCTCAGTGTGCAAAATATTTTTGCCATCACTATATATATTTTTTTTGGTTCCCACAGATTAAGTAAGGATATTTCTGACTGTATGCACCATCATTACACCCCACCGGGGTGGCGCAGTGGTTACGGCACTAGACTACTGTTCCCAACGACGCGGGATCGAATCCCGGCCTCGGCAGCAGCTTTTCGATGGAGGCGAAAAGCAAGGCGCCCGTGTGCTGTGCGATATCAGTGCACGTTAAAGAACCCCAGGTGGTCGAAATTTCCAGAGTCCTCCCCTACGGCGCCTCTCATGGCCTGAGTTGCTTTGGGACGTTGAACCCCACAAACCAAACCAACCAACCAGCACCATCATTACAATTAAAATGTGACTTTCAGAGAGGGTATTAGCTAGCACATGATGTTTTGTAACTGCGTGCTCTTGAACTTTCACTCCACAGAGTGAAAGGTGCAATAGTGTATAGGAGCCTTGAAAGTTCTAACGTCTCCTAAAGCATGGATGCTTTCCCACATGCAGATGTGCCAAAGGCCACACACTAGCATGTTGCATTAGTGACAATGTACAGGGTTGTCCATTCTTAGTGGGAACATGCAAGCAGGTGGTAGCTCTCTTGAAGGCACCATTGCACCCAACACTGCTGCATATCAAAGAAAAGTAGCAAAGGCACAGAGCAATCTAGAGGCATTGCTTTGCAAGGCCTGCCACTCTTCAGTGCATGGTTGAGTCGGATGCTAGTGGCACTCTGAAGAGAGTGACCACCTGTTCAAGTGTCCATACTAAGATCGAAACACTGTACAGCCGCCCTGATTTTTAACAATATAGCGCGAGCATCGACCAAACTGCTGGTCAGCAGGTTACAACGGTGATAAGCGTGCAACACGGCGAGAGTTCGTGCATGCGCAAGAATGTGGAACGTCGCAAACAGATATTGTGGCAGGGCGTGTGTCTTTGTGATCCGAACAGCGTAGCAGAAGACGCTCTCTCTTCGTGCGCGCGCGCGAACTATCACAGTGTTGCACGCTTATCGCCGTTATAAGGCGCTGAGCAGCAGTTTGGTCGACGCTCGTGCTATATTGTTAAAAATCAGGGCGGCTGTACATTGCATGGATTGTCTTACAAGCACATTTCCTGCAATTCAGAATAAGAGGTTTAATAAGAAATAGCTTTGGCAAAAATGAATCAAATCAAAAGCCCAACTAACCACTTTCAGTTTTTCCTAACAAGAAAAATGGAAACAAAACACTAAGCTATTTATAGTGGGAACAGTAAAAGAAAACATGCCACAAATAATGAGCTTCTTTTTCACAAGTTTTCCTAAAGCTTTTTTTTGTTATGACAGCCCCAAAATAATGAAAAAAAAAATCGTAATCAATCGCTAAATTTATCGATTCCAGCACTCAATACCCATGTGCAAGCTGCAGCTTTCACAAGCTTCAGTAAGCATAATTGTTCCCAGTCAATATGTCTAATAACAGTGCAGCTTTTCCTCCAAAGTCATGAACGACTTTGCACAACTTAGTTTTTACAGTGTCACGCTTTCAGCGTTCTCTGGAGTAGTGTAGTTCAAAGTATTTTTTTCGTGAGGAACTACACTTGTGACTTTGGAGAAGAGGTTCCGAGCTTTCAAATTTCCTGAAGAATTTAGTGCGACGACTAAGGACTTTCAAACGGTTGTAAACATGCCACTTCATGCAGGTCCTTAGCTGCTCATGTGCCATAAACGCCAGCACAACACTTCATGCAAGTCAGTTTCAATTTTTTTACATAAGGTAACTCGGGCGTTTGCATTATCGAGGTATGGAGTAAGCATCCCTGCCATGAGACTGTGCACAGCAAAATCATTCAGTAAAATTTGTAACCTGTTCTTATACACGTGTACATCACCCTTGATATTGTGATAATGATTGACTATACGACTACCAGGCTATTTCGTTTTCTCCACTCGGCTTCAGTGCATAGTCGAGTTGGACGCTAGTGGTACTCTGAAGAGAGCGACCCGCTCGCGACGCTCTAACAACGGCAGACAGTACAGCAAGAGCAGTGCATGCCTTTTTCTGAACGGAAAAGATGATCGTTGAACCGCTCTTATTCTTACTTCGTACTCGATGACACGGACTTCTGGGCTCACCAATCGATCAGTCAACTCCGCAGCGATCCACCGCGTATGTTCTCACCTGACACTGCTTGTTGCAGAAGTAGGCGCATTTGCATGCAGCACATCGCTTCAGGCTACCGCACCTTGAAAAGAAAAAAAGGAGGAGATGATGTAACAGAATACAATCTGACAAATGTACGCACTTACACTGAAAAGCAGTAGTCGCAAATGCGGCCGCGGTTTTCTCTTCCCAAAACATAGACAAACGGCGTTGAAGATAGAATTTCGTCCCCCGCTTTGTAAGTAAGCGTTTTCTGGGGCTGCTGCGCCATTTATTCAAACAATGACACTCCCTCGACAACTTATCAACAATGACAGTCGCTCGACACCTCGCAGAGCTCGCGGAACGCGACGAAAGCGGCATTCAAAACACAACTATGCATGCGGCATGCGGCAACACAAAGTCACAAAGCCAACAAGGCTCACTACTTCACAAGTTCACAACATCCTGCACCAGGGCGGTCCCTCACTGCTCTCACGTGATTCTACGTCACCGCTAGACTGATCCCATGGAGGAAGTTGTTCAGTGCTTATCCCTCCCGCCAATTCCTCTTCCTCTACTACCACTCTCTTTCCCAATATTAACTCTGCCGCGCGGCTACGTCGCAGCATGGCCTCCGAGATCCGAAGGCTATGCTAGCAGACACTCCTCGCGTTAGCGGAGCAGCCGCTTGCAACTTCGCAAATTTTAATGATCTTGAAGGTGTTTCAAACCAACAGAAAATAAAAAAGGGCTACGAATGCAAAAGCGCGCCTGCATATGATTCGCGCGCGCGTAACACATGACCAACATTATGTTTACAAACAAAGGGGGCGCTCGCGGCGTCGCAGCCAACTGGGGGTGAAAAATAGGGTTAGCGCCCATAGGAATACATGGAAGCGAAATATTCCAAAGCAGTTTTCTCATTTCACAGGGCACCTGGGATGTCGTTATTCTGTACAAAGCAACTATGAACATCCTAGAACAGATCATGAAAGTATGAAATCTCATTAACGAGGCGAAGTATTTTTAAAATACCGCGAAACGTATGGGGGTGCAAGCTGGGAGGGCGACCCGTAGAAATACATGTAAACGCAACTTACCAGAACATGTTTCTATTTCGCAGAGCATCAGAAGTGGTGGCCGGTCGTTAAACGTTGACCAGCGCTTTGAAGAAGTGTGTGATAAAATATGGTGCGTCATTACGGTGGCAGTCTACTTTTAAAACTCCTCGAATAACCTGTGTTATGAATCCAGACACCGCCAAAAGGCAAGCTGGGTGTAGCGAATCACGCAGTTTTGCTTACAGTCTGATATGCTGCCGCATAGGGTAAATAAGCTTGGTAATACTGTCGCTCCAGTGATACGTGATAGACAGAATTACATTCAAAAAGCAGTTGTCAAATGCTATACGACAATATGAACCGAACGAGATTCACGCACTGCAGCAGACGACAGCGTAGCTGGCGAATACCCACCGCGGCCGCCTCCAGCTCCGGAGCGTCTGCTAGTGACAGCGCCGGTGGTAATTGCCGTCTGCAATTGTGCGCGGTCAGTTTATCGTGCTGTGAAAGGTCCCGCAAGTCGTCAGACTTGCAGTACTTGCAAGGGAATGTAGTGTGTCATGCAGCATGATGTCGGGGAGTGATACAAGACGTTCACCAAAAAATGAGAAGGGTTCAACGCTGCTGAACCTTGTAAAATGTTGCGGTAAGTTGTGTTTACATGTGTTTCTATGGGTCGCCCTCCCAACTCGCACCCGCATACGTTTCGCGGCGTTTTAAAAATACTTCGCCTCGTTGATAAGATTTCATACTTTCGTGGTCTATTCTAGGATGTTCATGGTTGCTCTGTACCGAATAATGACATCACAGATGACCCGTGAAATTAGAAAACGGCTTTGGAATATTTCGCTTCCATGTATTCCTAAGGGCGCTAAGCCTAATTTTCACCACCAGTCGGACCACGCTGGCGATAGAAGCGCCACCGCATCGTGCTTACGTCACATATCGGTGGTGGCAGGTTAGCCCTGTAACCTCACCTGACCTCAGCCTGCGGGGCCCTCCTGACCCGCTCCCCGGCCTGCGTGCCGGGGGCGGGAGATGAAGGGCTCCTTTTCGGTGGAAATAAAGTTTTCATTCATTCCGCAGCAAGCGGCGGTGACCTAACTGTCCCCAGCCCCATCAAGGTCAGGATCAGCCACCCCGCCTCTTAATGCGATGAGAGAAAAAAAAAATGACTAGGAGTTTTTGTAGCAATGCGTCCCTGTCACAGTGGGAGACGCGGCGCTTACTTTGGCAATCTGTGCGTGATCAAATTATCGCACTCGTTCGACCGCGTTCAAATTTTACTGAAATGTGACAGACGAGTGCTAAACGCTAAGAGAACCGGTGCCGACATTAGAAATGTAAACCAGTGCAAGCATGAGCGTCTGGCTAAGATTGTAGACATCCAAATACTCGCACAACTAAGGGACTGATAGCGTCCGAATCCGCGAGATCTAGCTTGGGACAACATTCAACAGCCGTTTCCCGGGAGTCACAACATGAACCAATACATGCAAGAAGAAATTTGGGCCACCTGCGATTCAATTACACGTTCTGACATCTCAATGTACACTGGCGTCTTTTTTTTCGGCGTCCTTCCAAATGCAGCCACCATGGCAACCTGTGTCCCGCGGCTTAGAAGTGGAGTATAGTAACCGCAGCCACCGAGGGCGGGTGGGCATATACGGTTTCGCGTCTACGAGCTAGCAACACATACTCATGGGCCTCGCTGAAACTACATGCTGGTCATGTCAACGTGTATACTATAAAAAAATTACGGTTAGGCTTTTGCAAGAAAGGAGCAGTCAATAAGGAGAAATGGGCTAAGAAACAAGTCACCAGGCAAAATTGTAACACGCTATTTTTCGGCGCAAACCGGTTAACTATTTAAGTGCTTTAAATGCAGACTCAGTGTGCGAACCGCAACATAAAATTTAATTTTCGTTACATTATTGGATAGGTCATACACAAATTGACGTTCCTTTGTCAGTATGGGCCGATGTCCCATTTCTGGTCAGTCTTCGAGCAGCGCAAGTTCGCGCTTTGCCTCGATGCCAAATTTGTTGTGTGAAAGCGCAGCACGTTCACGGCATCGGCAATGTTGTTGGCTGGGAAGAGGAGTACTGGATGGTTGTGGTTCCCAAATAATGGCTCCAGGGTACGCCATTGCGGCGAGTCGCGATGCAGCCACACGCATTTGAAGCGGAGTTTGTGCCGCTCCAGTTCTTTAATTGCACTCTCACTCTCCAAGCTCAGAAGTCGTGACAGGTCGTCTGAAGGTATGTAGCGCCGCTCATCCAGCCACACAACATTGAAGCTGACTCCGCTGGAAAGGGTCCCTCAGTGCGAGGCTGGTTTACAGCATAGGGCTTCTGCGGCTAGCTGTCTCGTCAGTGAGACTCCATCGTCTTGCAAGTCAACGTGGGTTCCATCGAAGAGGCATGTCAGCTTGCGACCCTGGGTCATCTCGCGCAGCCGTTCACAAGCCCTCTCGCACCATGCTCCTACTCCCGGGGGCAACTTCAGCGTCGCCACTGTACACAGTGCTGGAAGCGTCGTAAAACGTGGCGCAAGAGGTCGCAGATGGTGAGGCGCCAGGGAGCGACGTTCGCCAATGTCCACCAGCTCAACCTCCACGACGTCGTCTAGCACAGTGAGCACACGAGCGCGATACCATATATCCTCACACAATGCGGCACAAGGGCGATCGGGTATCGCTTTGAAAGGTGGTCCGAAGGCCGACGGTGAGTAGAAGTGCTCCATGACAACCCCCAGAAGAACCGGCAATGTATGCCTCATTGGTGCTTGCAGAGCCACGATCAATGCGGCAGCAGGGCCACCACGTACACCTAGTACTCGCTTACAAGATACGGCAGGCAAAGGTTCGGGGGGAAACAACACGGTGGGCGAACAGACTGCTGGCTGGAGAATCAAATCGCCCGAGTCAGAAATCCTCTTTCGGAACAGACACGGCCAGAGGCAAATGAGCTCTTCGATTCCTGAGATCGGCGGCGTGCCTATTTCTCGTGTATAGGCGTCGGCGAAGCGTGAAATATAAATTCCGTCTGGGTACTGCTCCAATACGGTAACGATAGATTGTGTCAGGCCCCTCACATTCTCTACTGCCAGACGGACGCACGCCAAGCACTCTTTTAGGGATGCGAAGCCGTACTGCTTAACATTGAGCGCCGTGCCGAAACGTTTATAGTACCTGTACCGTACCTGGCGCGCTTTCACAATACCTTTGCTCATGAGGTTCAGTATGTTTTTGAGTACGACTATGGGTAGCTCTGGCGTTCGCCGGCTTTTCAGACCTGAGCACGAGACAGGACGCATGGTTGTTTGGCCAGCATCATGAGCTTGCATCAATGTCTCTACTTCGGGAACACTTCGGCCGAGATATGCGCTGACGAACGTGTTGCCTTCAGAGAACTGCACGCGCACTGTGTCCGGTAGAGGCTTAAGGCAGCTGAGACAGTCGCGATACTGAAACTTGATATAGCTCATTGGGCAGCCTGATTGTGCACAATGGTAGTCGCTTATAGTGGGCCACTCTTCCCCGGAACCGGGGAGCGTCTCACTCACTTTACGGAGAAACGCGCGATCCCCGTGGCTTGCAAAGTCCAGTTTTCTTGCTTATACGTGACGTCGCAATGATCCTCCAAATCGGTGCCTCAACTCACTACTTCAAAGTGACGTTGACTCCCAATACTTGCAAGCACTGTGAAAGCGTTCGATGTATACGTGGGCAGCTCTGGATGTTGACGTGGCTCACGAGGAGGTCAATCCAAAGAATGACCATTGGCTCCAGAAGAGGGAACCATGAAGCGCCCTCTGCGTTTTCTATCCTTGTTTAATTTGGCTGGGGCGGTACTACAGAACTGCGTTCAGTTCGGAACGCTCTGTGATTGGCTGAAAGCAGACGACGCGAAAATGACGACACTCTCCTGCTTTAGGCTTTGGCTAGTATAACACAACCTGAACTCTTTTACGTCAGCTGACACGTACTTCCAGTGTGGAGTTCCACCAAGAGGAAGAGCTCGAGGCATGACGTGAGCCGTATAGAGGGATCATATAAAAAAGTACCTTCGCTTCCTCGTTGGCTGTAATATTCCGAGCAATGTCGTCACAAAAACTGCTGTTACATCATGCCTCCCTTGCCCCGCCGGGGTGGTGCAGTGGTAAGACGCCCGACCACCGTGCGCCCGACTACTGTCCGGAGTTCCCGGGTTCGAACCCGACCACGGCGGCTGCGTTTCGATGGACGCGAAACGAAGTGGCGTCCGTGTGCTGTGCGATGTCAGCGCACGTTAAAGATCCCCAAGTGGTCGAAATTACTCCGTAGCCCTCCACTACGGCTCCCCTTTCTCTCCTTCCACTTTCAGCCCCACCTTCATACCTTCCCTTACGGCGCGGTTCAGGCGTCCACATAGCAAGTGTGACAGATACTGCGCCTTTCCCTTGATGTGAACCAATTATTATTATCATGCCTCCCCATTTTCGGCAACTCTACACCGCAAGTGCGTCTCCGGTGACGTAAAAGCATTCAGTTTGCGTTCATTTTCTAATACTGGCCCTGGCCCGCAGCTGAACAACGACCCTCGTTTCGGTTTCTAATACTAACGGTGCAGAACGCACTGAGCTCAATCCATGACGTTAGCGATTTCTTTCCATGCTCTCATTTAAAAACTTTCGGCAGCGTAATAGTAATAATAATTGGTTCACAGGAAGGAAAAGGCGCAGTATCTGACAGACGACTTTCTATGCGCACCTGAACCGCGCCGTAAGGGAAGGGAGGAAAGTGGAAGTGAAAGTGGGAAGTGAGAAAGAGGAGCCCTATTGGAGGGCTTCGGAGTAATTTCGACCATCCGGGGGGATCTTTTATGTGTGCAGACATCTTAGAGCACAGGGACGCCTGTTCGTTACGCCTCCATCGAAACGCAGCCGCCGCGTTCAAACAAGCAATGGCGGCAGCGGCAGCCACTGGGACTCCACCTAGTGTTTGTGAGGGGAAGGGCACTAAGCCTGATCCCAGAGCAACCTTCATCTCACTCCTTTTATTGCGAAAGCAATACTGCTAGCACTTTTCTGCCTTCAGTGGAGGTCGTTCCTTCGCTACCACGTGACAGCGTGACGTCACGACCAGAGGAGAGCAGGGGCCACGTGACGGCCTCCTCGGCCCGCCGCGTGAAGGCGCTCGCTAGGAGAGGATAAACGAGACGCCGCAGGCGCGCTCCGCTTGGTCATGCCTGAGGAGTTGTACAAGGCGTCGCTGGAGCGCCGTGCTGCGCGCAAACGCCGACGCCGTGCCGAGGAGACAGATGAAGAAAGGCAAGAGCGTTTGGCTAAGCAACGCGCCTATGCCGCAGAATGGCGAGCCCGGCGGCGTTCTACAAGTTCAGTGAGCAAGAGTACTTTCATGGACTCTCTGAATGCTGAAGAATCGTCTATTAGTAGTGCAGAGCGATATAATTACCACAGAAGCAAGCGACGTGTAGAAGAGCCACCGGACCGGAGGAAGAACGGCTTTCTAAAAGAAGAAAGACGTATGCAGAGAAGAAGCAGAACGTTGTGGTGAACCGAGGCGGCGGTATTATGGCTCAACGACTGGCAGAACAAGAGATCAGAGTCGACGAGTTTGAGTCTGCTACGCGTGAGTTTGAGAAACGCTTCACGAACTATCCGATTTTAGCTTCGGGGCGTTCGTTAGCCATGTTTGGCGGTAAGTAGCCTCGCTGATTAAAGAACATGAGGCGCCCGTATCGACCTCGAATTTTAGCGGCCTTCCCTACCAAGTCACTACTTTACGGACCACCAAAGCGTGTTGATTGGAATAAACAAACAGTAAAAACCATGTTTTGTCTGGAGTAAATCCTTTAGTTGCACAAAAGGCGAAGCCATGCCAAACCACCAGCAGCCAGCAGCCAGGGAGGTATTGCTTTCGCAATCACTCAGACTTAACCAGAGCTAAGCCACAGCTAATTTTTTAAATAAACGTTTTCGCAACCCACCGCCGCGGTCGTGATCGAATCCCGGTACTCCGATTACAAGAAAAGAACCACATCACGCGATAGCGTTTCACACACACACACACACACACACACACACACACACACACACACACACACACACACACACACACACACACACACACACACACACACACACACACACACACACACACACACACACACACACACACACACACACACACACACACACACACACACACACACACACACACACACACACACACACACACACACACACACACACACACACACACACACACACACACACACACACACACACACACACACACACACACACACACACACACACACACACACACACACACACACACACACACACACACACACACACACACACACACACACACACACACACACACACACACACACACACACACACACACACACACACACACACACACACACACACACACACACACACACACACACACACACACACACACACACACACACACACACACACACACACACACACACACACACACACACACACACACACACACACACACACACACACACACACACACACACACACACACACACACACACACACACACACACACACACACACACACACACACACACACACACACACACACACACACACACACACACACACACGCACGCACACACACACACACACACACACACACACACACACGCACGCACGCACGCACACACACACACACACACGCACGCACGCACGCACGCACACACACACACGCACGCACACACGCACGCACGCACGCACACACACACACGAGGTTTTTCACTTTTGTTGAATTTTGATCTTTTAACCTGTTTACTATTATTATTTTATATATTTTTAGACACCGGGAGTAATCAGCATCAGCAAGTATTCCGTAACTTTACAATTTGAATCTCACTTTTTCTTTATATTATTCATTTCTATTAAATGGTTCATCAATTAGACGCATTAAATTTTCTTCAGTAGCATCAACCATTGTCTTTTCATTCTGAGAATTATGAAAGCTCTGGGCCCTATCCTTACAATTTTTAATTTGTTAAATTATTTCAACGATTAAGTGTAATAAAGTTTATCTTTAGCTTCAATCATTGGCGTTTTATTAAAAAAATGTTTCGTTAACTTTGAGCCCTTTTTAAAATTCTTCGTAAAATAAAGTTTTTTCCTCCTCCTCCTCCTCCTCCTTTCTTTTCAAAATATTTTAAAACTTTTACCCCCGTTTCCCGTTTTTCCTTTTGTCCATTATTTCAACAATTATTTTATCGATTATACACTCTAATTTTTAATTGGCATCATCAAGCATTGGGATTGTATTCTGACAGTTCTGAAGCTCCCTTTTCACGATTGTTCGTTATTTTCAATTATTTCATTGGTTAATTGGTCAATTCAGTCATATAAATTTTCTTAATTAGCATCACTAAGCATTGGCCTTTCATACTGAGCGTTTTAGCACCACTGAAGCTCCATTTAACATTTTTATTATGTAAATTATTTGAATCTAATTGATCAATTGTACTTAACCTTTTAACATCAGCAAGCGTTTGCTTTTACTTCTGAGTATTTTGACACCTTTAAAACGCGTTTTTAATGCAATAATAATCATTGGTTCTCAGGAAAGGAAAGGCGCGGTATCTGTAACACTTGTTTCTGTGGATACCTGAACTGCGTCGTAAGGGAAGGGAGGGAGGTGGGAGTGAAAGTAGAAAGAGAGAAAGAGGAGCCGTAGTGGAGGGCTACGGAGTAACTTTGACCACCTGGGGAACGTGCGCTGACATCGCACAGCACACGGACGCCACTTCGTTTCGCCTCCATAGAAACGCAGCCGCCGCGGTCGGGTTCGAAACCGGGTACTCCAGCACAGTAGTCGGGCGGCTTACCACTGCACCACCAAATTTCTGATTTTATTAAAGTGATAGAGGTGCCGAAGTGGAGTGCTCCGGCGCGTCGACCGCCTGGGGATTTCAGCGTCCATTGACATCGCGCAGCACACTGGCGCCTTTGCATTTCGCCTCAATCGAAACGCGTACGGCACGATCGTGTTCGATCGCAGGAGCTTCGGACATCTAGCTGAAGATATTAACCACTGGACCACCGCGCCTAGCGGGTTCTTGTGATGCCACCGCTTCGTTTAAATATCTATCAGCATGCCCCGTCATTGGTGGTCTCCGATTGACAGTGGCTGAGCGCGATAAGTGCAAACATTTGGGGAACGCTAAACTATAGACGCGCCTTTAAGACAGCCTTTTCATTCAACGATATTTTTTCATTTTTGTTGAATAATTTGTTTTTAGAGAAAAGAACGCTTCTCACTAGACAGTGACTCTTACAGTTAACGGCATGAAATCGGTTGCAAATGTGTCGTCGGTTCTAATCCGTTCTTTAACTAGCCTCCAACTTAACAGTTGGATGCTAAATGGGAAGCGAAATGGTATGACATCCTGAACCGACACTGTCACAATTTTGATGAGAAATCAAGTGCATGTAAGAGGGTTTGTCATAATAAAAGGAAGACAAACTTGGAAATAAAAGCCAAAAACAGCTTAGCAACCACATGGCCTGTCTTTCCGTTCAGATGAAATCTTTTTTTCCCGATCAATGTGACCGAAGTGGTTAAAGACGAGTGAAAAAAAAACAATTGGCAGTGTCTTAGCTCTGCTATGCCAGGATGTACGTGGCGTGAGCTTGGTTTAACTTGTCTTGTACCGGATTTTCCTTGCTTATCTTAATTTATCTCATAGTTTATGAGCGCCGGTGAGAGAACACCAGTGGTTTACGAACGCTGGTCTACGAACGACAAGCTAGGAACGCCAACCTACTCTGCTATGAGCCCGGTTGCTCTCCTTTTGTCTCTCTCTCTGGTTCGACAGGCCCCGGTATAGAACACTTAAGCTACCCTTTAAAAGTGGAACGCGACAGCGTTCTCCCCCTTCTTTTTAGAGCGCAGCTCTTTGGCGTCCGTTCCTGGATTTCGCGTCGGCGTCGGCGTCGTCGTCGGCCTCGTAACCAGCTCCGCCCCCCTTTCATCCCCCCAGCGCTAGCAGCGACCGACTGATACCGCTGGATGCCGCTGACGCCGCTAGAGAGTCAAGATAACGTGACTGCATAGAACACCGTCGCCGCCATGCAGAAAGAGGAGGGGAGGGTCCCCCCCTGTTCCTGTGTGGCGGATAGGGTGCTCTTCAGTTGCCGACGCGCCGGTTATTTCACGTAGGCCCCGGCACGTCGACGAATACGTGACCAACTTCCCACGGCTAGACCTGGTTCTTGGCGCTGCGGAAGCGAGGGTATCATATTGTTTGCGTCGGCATCGGCGGCGTTGTCCCTGAAACCAACTCCGCAGCTGGGGTTGACTCACTATCGGCGTCAGCAGCATCAGTCAGTCGCTGCTATCTCTTCCCTCCTCTCTTTATCGCGTTGTCCGCTTGCTGCGCGCGCTTCTGCCCCCATCGTTTGCCGCTGGGTGTACACGCCGCCCCCTCCCCCCTCTTCCTGCGAGTCTCCGGTTGGCAAAGCGCCGGCTCGAACTTAATTCCTTTCTTCGCTCCTCCAATGCAATCCCTGTGCGGTGGCAATCAGAGAGCTAGATCGGTGGCGGCGGATCTGTATATGTGCACCGCCCGAGCCGAAATTGCCGCTGCCGTTCGCCACTGCGAAATTATCTGCTAGTTCTTTCTGAGCCATGAGCGAGACGACCGGTGGAAGTCCTCCGTCTGCTGCTGCTGCTGCTGCTGCTAAACGAGCTGCCAGAGCAGAGGGACCAAGTCGAACATATATCAGTCTATTTCTCCGACCATAAAGCTTCCTTCATGACTGTCAAGAACTGTTAGTGGAGTCTTTGTTAAAGGAATACGTGGGAAAAATAATAAAAAAAAATCTGTAACAGCGCATACATGTGTTGCTCGATTTCTTTGCCTCAATCTATCGAAAAGGTGAAACAGCTTATTTGCTGCGCTCAAATTTCGCATTAGGAAGTAACGTAATCGTCGGTAATTTTTTCATGTTATAAACGCCGGTGCGCGAGTGCCGGTCAGCGAACACCAGTTAACGAACGCGGGTCTACGAACTACAAGCTAGGAACGCCGAACTACTCTGTTCTGTCATGGACACGGTTGCGCTCCCTTTCTCTCTCTCTTTCTCTCACTTGACACACCGGTAGAACCAACGCCCTCTTCTTCTTCTAGGTGGTGTTGATAGAACGCTTAAGCTTGGCTTTTAAGAGTGGAACGCGATAGCGTTCTTCCCTTTCTTTCGTCCATTGTTGTTGCGACTGAAGGAAGAAAGAAAAGAAAAAAATTACGAGGGGCTATAGTGACTAAAGTAGTGGAAGGCGAAAGCCTGAGAAGTCTGATCTTGTCTAGCGTTCCCGCCATCTGCAATACCACACTTGAACGCGCACCAAGGAACGCCACGCGACAGCCGCCGCAAACGTGGTACACACTTTGTCCACGACAGAATGAGTCATTAAAGGATTTCGCCTTAAAATGCAAGGCCGTGCTACTGGCTCTGTAGCTGAGATACCTCCGCTGCCTGGTGCTGACAGATGGATGGATGGACTAAACTTTAATGTCCAACATAGAAGGTGATCTACCCGCTCCCCGACGAGCACGTCAAGGGGCGGATTCCGCCGCCTCATATGCATGCTGGGAGGTTTTGGGTGCCAGCAGCCCCTTCACCCAGTTGGACGAGGAGGAGCCGGAGCTCAGGGTCCGAGTTTCGCAGCAGGGTCTCCCAGATGTCTCTACTGCCTATATTGTGCGCCCCTTGGGAGAATACAGGCATTCCCATATTATGTGGTCGAGGGTCCCTCTCGCCCCACAAAGATTGCACTTATCATTCCTGGCCTCAGGGAACATGTGGTTCGCCATAACCGGATGCGGCTACGTATAAGCTTGCAGTCGCCTCCACGCGACTGCTTGTCTGCTGTTTATTTTGGGTCTGGCGGGCGTACCAGTCTACGATCCAATCTATAGTGCTGCGTGATCTCCCCATATGTTAGCAAGTGCGGACAGATGAGAATAAAAATTAGGGGGTCTCTTAGATGTCTCTTAAGAGCAGAATGATGAAAGCTTACCCTTCCTATCCTATAATATCCTATAATATCCCATCGTTAGCCTGTTGTCGGCATTCGTTGCAGTGCTACATATAATTATAATTGGTTTACAGGAAAGGAAAGGTGCAGTATCAAACTTTCTCCAGCAAGTGTGTTTGGACGGTACACCATCGCTCCTGTCGCGTGGCGTTCCTTGGCGCGCGTTCGTATAGCATTGCAGATGGCAGGGATGCATCCCGCCTCGGCCAATCAGAACGCTGTAAAAGTGGGACACACTTTGTCCACGACAGCATAATCCATTAAAGGCTTTCGCCTTAAAAATAAAGGGTCTCTTTGATGTCTCTTAAGATTATAATGGCGAAAGCCTACCCTTCCTATCCTATAATTTTCCTCTGACGGTGAACAAGTTGAATCCAGCGTAGGCGTTGTTCCTGCTCCCAATGTCCCGTCGGGAAACTGTAAAACTTGGTCCTTGGTGAAAACGAACGACGCAGAAATTTCTCGAACTCTTCACAGGCTCCATTGCTGTCCGAAACGACCTCGGCGGTGTACCGCAGCATAGTCATCACACAGCCGCTAGCGCGTTCGCGGCGATTTCTCACTCAGGACGCGCGCGCCGCCGCTCGTGGCACGCGCGTCGCTCCGGAGTTACATGCGCACGTTGCCTGTAGACCCTGTTCACTATCAGGTCTAGCAGGCGGCGGTTGTGGCAACCCTGTATTGCGGAGACGCCATAACGTTGGGCGGTTCGAAACTAAAAAGCGTCTACCAGCGTCCTCCCTGCTGCGTGTCGCTCATTTGTCGGATACCTGAGACGCCGTTTGCAACGCCGTCCAAACACAGCTGTTGTTGTTTTTGTGGCTGTAGGAAGAAGAAAAAATTACCGATGATTACGTTACTTCCTAATGCGAAATTTGAGCGCAGCAAATAAGCTGTTTAACCTTTTCGATAGATTGAGGCAAAGAAATCGAGCAACACATGTATGCGCTATCACAGATTTTTTTTTTTATTTTGCACACGTATTCCTTTAACAAAGACTCCACTAACAGTTCGTGACAGTCATGAAGAAAGCTTTGTGGTCGGAGAAATAGACTGATATATGTTCGACTTGGTACACCAATGCTTGATTCTCACGAGATCTATACAAGTGCCTCGCGAGGTTGTCACAGCCGTGGGACGCGTTACGAGCGAGAGGAACGGGATACGAAGAGGCGTCCGTGTGCTGTGCAATGTCAGCGCACGTTAAAGATTCCCAGGTGGTCGAAATTACTCCGTAGCCCTCCACTACGACTCCTCTTTTTCTCTTTCCACTTTCACTCTCGCCTTCCTCCCTTCCCTTACGGCTTGGTTGCGGTGTCCACAGAAAACAAGTGAGACAGTTACCGCGCCTTTCCCTTCCTATAAAAAATGAATCAGTTTTTTACGCGGTCATGCCCCGCCGGGGTGGTACAGTGGTAAGACGCCCGACTACTGTCCGGAATACCCGGGTTCGAACCCGACCTCGGCGGCTGCGTTGCGATGGAGGCGAAACGAAGAGGCGTCCGTGTGCTGTGCGATGTCAGCGCACGTTGAAGATCCCCAGGTGGTCGAAATTACTCCGTAGCCCTCCACAACGACTCCTCTTTCTCTCTTTCCACTTTCACTCTCGCCTTCCTCCCTTCCCTTACGGCTTGGTTGCGGTGTCCACAGAAAACAAGTGAAACAGTTACCGGGCCTTTCCCTTCCTATAAAAAATAAATCAGTTTTTCTACGCGGTCATGCCCCGCCGGGGTGGTACAGTGGTAAGACGCCCGACTACTGTCCGGAATACCCGGGTTCGAACCCGACCTCGGCGGCTGCGTTTCGATGGAGGCGAAACGAAGAGGCGTCCGTGTGCTGTGCGATGTCAGCGCACGTTAAGATCCCCAAGTGGTCGATAGATAGATAGATAGATGGATTTATTGAAAGGAAAAGGCAGAGAGGTTGGCCCGAATAATTCAAATCTGGCCTGCTACTCTGCACTGGGGAAGGGGAAGGAGAGAAGAAAGAAGGTCATGATGGGTGACGATGTGGGAGAAGGCATATGAAATATATATACAGACACAGCGGCTTGCTTTACAAACGTGAATCAAGTCCGCTGGCGCTCAAATAACGGCAAAGAGCGCGCACTGCCTGGACGCCCTTCCCCTTGTCCTGCCAAGCGCCCAGCAGCAGTTCCTCCGACAGAGGCCTCTTGTCTAAACGCTTCAAGGAAGCAGCTAGCACATTTCTTTCGTTCGCATACTCTGGGCACACCAATAATACATGGTCCACAGTCTCTGGGATGCCACAAGTTAAACATTCCGGTGAGTCCAGCTGTCCAATTAAATGTAAGTATTTGCGCGTGAAAGCCACGTTTAAACGAAGTCGATGTATCAAGCATGTCTGATGACGCGGAATATCACGCGGAACATAAAATTTAAATGTTCGATCAAGCCTTCTTAGACGGATGTGTCGGGCGTCTGGTTGAGCCCAGTAAGCTGCTGTAGCAATATTCATATAACTCTTTAGAAGACACGTCGTATCCGCTCTTGAAAAAGGCACAGCTGTTTGGAAGCCATTGATGAGTGCGCTTTTCGCTTCAACATCGGCCTGCTCATTCCCATGGAGGCCGCAGTGGGCAGGGATCCATTGAAACATTATCACGTGGCCTTGCAGCTGGGCAGATGTGATGAGATCCATAATGTTTAGTGCCAGGGACTGATAGGCAGTGTGGCGTAAGAAGTTTTCCAAAATTTGTAATGCAGTCTTCGAGTCCGTGAATATACACCATTTTTGAGGTGGTTCCCCACATATATAGCGAATAGATTCTCGAATGGCTACAAGTTCGGCAGCGGTTGATGTAGAGGTATGTCCCAAAAGGAAATGCAGAGTCGTTTTCCGAGCTGGTATGACCACAGCTGCAGCGGATGCCTGTGCTGACACAGATCCATCAGTGTATATGTGAATATAACTGGGATATTCTGACCAGATGTGTGCCAGAGTAAGTTGTTTGAGTCCACTAATTGGTACCATTGATTTCTTTAGTATTCCGGGAACACAAAGGTGCACAAAAGGTTTATCCATCGTCCATGGTGGTTGGGTGGGATGATATGGGAGGGCATATCCTGTCGGTACTTGCGACTGATGGCAGCGGAGTGCAGTTGTAAAACTTCAGTCCGGCCTCTCATCAAGAATCTTGCTGAGTGGGTGAAAACGGTGTCTTGTAAGTGCTCGTAAATATACACGAAGTGGTTCGTGTGACAAGTATATGGACATTGGGCGAGCGTGTGCCTCTTCAATTGTGCCTTTGTTAGAGGTGCATCTGGGCAGTCCAAGGCATATTTTCAGTGCCTGCGCTTGCACGCTCTCTTGCACGAACTCCCCGACCTGAAAGTCCGCAAGCAGGAAATGCTCATACTAGAGAGTACTGGGAGACTGTACCGGATGTAGCCAACAAACAGAGCCTCGTAAAGGCGTATTAAGGAGCGCTCAGTTGGACCCCATTTGATGCCAGCTATGTAACGAAGTACATGGCAAAAATTAATTAGCCTCTTCTTCACCATAGCAATATGTTTCGACCAGGATAGTCGGTGGTCAATAATTACTCCCAAGAATCTGTGCCTGGAGACGTATGGTATTACGACTCCATGAAGGGTAATCGGGTAGCGGCTGACACATTTTCCCGTAAACGCGATCACTGCACACTTTTCTGCCGCTAACAATAAACCTTGACGCCGCAAGTACGTCGATGTTAATGACACAGCTCGTTGCAGTCTCGCACGTAGTTGTGGGCGCGTCGAACCAGAGGCCCAGATGCAGATGTCGTCAGCATATGCACTTATGTGGATGTTAGTTGGCAGTTCACTCACCAGGCCAATTAGCGCAACGTTAAATAAAGTTGGGCTGAGAACTCCTCCCTGTGGAACTCCACGACCGACCTGAAAGTGGGTAGTATCTCCTTCAGGCGTAGTCATGTAAACAGAACGGCCGCTGAGATAGCTTACAATCCACAAGTACAGCCGGCCACCAACTCCCACGTCGTCAAGTCCATCAAGAATAGCTTCATGGAGGACGTTGTCGTAAGCTCCCTTTATATCTAAAAATGCAGCAGCTACTAGTCGACGGTGACGCTTTTCGTGTTCTACTGTCGCCACAAGGTCGATGACGCTGTCAATGGAAGAGCGTCCGCGGCGAAATCCAGTCATCATATTAGGATAAAGATCATTACTCTCTAGATACCACTCAAGTCTTGCCAGCACCATGCGCTCCATAACTTTTCCAACACAGCTTGCTAGGGCAACTGGCCGGTATGAGGTAAGTTCGAGAGGAGGCTTTCCAGGCTTCAAAAGAGCAACCAGGCGGCTAATTTTCCAGTGTTCAGGAACAGTACTAGAAACCCATATATCATTGAAATAATTAAGTAGTGCAGTTCTACCATCCTTGCCTAGGTTCGATAAGGTTGAATAAGTAATCCCGTCAGGACCAGGTGCAGATGAATGCCGACAAGAAGCAAGAGCGGCGTCTAATTCAGCTATTGTAAAGGGCACGTCGTATTGATCATTCGGCGAAGGTGGTGCAAAAACCTCTGAAATTGGTAACTGTGCCTGGTTTGTGCCCACAACCATTTTACAAAAATCTTCAGCTACGTCAACTTCATTGCGGCGTTGGTAAAGGGCCAGGGCACGAAAAGGGTGCCTTTCTCGCGGAGGTGTGCGCAAGCTTCTCGCAACATGCCAGATACGCGACAGGGGCTTACGGGGATCCAGTGATGAGCAGAACTGTCTCCAACGTTGTCGTCCTAACCTCTCCAGGTGACGCAAAACTTGACGTTTAGCTCGGCGAGAAAGTGCGAGATCTTGCGCGGATTTCGTTCTTCTGTACTTCCTTTCAGCCCGCCGACGGATCGCGCGAAGCCGCTCGAATTCCACGTCGATGCTGGACACTGACACCGGCACACTAACATAGCGAGTGTTCTCACTGAGAGAGGAAGTAATGAGTCCCTCTATTTGAGATGGTGACTGGAGGTCCACGCTGGAAGTCTCCACCGCTGCCCTAAAGGCGGGCCAGTCTGTGTATTGCACACGAGGTGAAGTGGCAGGTGCGAACCACTTGATGCATATGTACGTTGGTATATGATCACTCCCATGTGTTTCCACATCACTACACCAAGAAACGGAGGGATGGAGGTTTCTGGAAACAAACGCCACATCCAAACAGCTGCTGTAGGTTGTTCCGCGTAGAAACGTCGGTGAGCCGTCGTTTATATTGACGAGATCTTGCGTATGCATAAAGTCTGCCAGGTCTCTTCCTCTATTGCTCATTATTGCACTACCCCACTGAGGGTGGTGAGCATTAAAGTCCCCCACAATAATACGAGGAGCTGCACAACACTGGATTGTTGAAAATAGATATGATTTGTCCAAGCCATCCCTCGGTGGAATATAAGCGCCAATTACAGAACATACTCGTCCTTTCAGGGTTAACGTCAAACAAATGTAGTGGTTCGTGTTGTGGGGCTGCAGAGCATGGCGGACGTGCGCAATGTCTTGGCGTACACATACCAGCACTTTGCTTGTTTCGTTTGCTTCTCTAGACCATAGCAGAACATATCCAGAAAGGCGGAAAGCAGCCGGCATGTTGGGCTCACAGATCACAATCACAGGAAAGCGGTACTTCTGTACCCGCTGTCGGAAGTCACTCAGCCGACCAAGTGGTCGAAATTACTCCGTAGCCCTCCACTACGGCTCCTCTTTCTCTCTTTACACTTTAACTCCCACCTTCCTCCCTTCCCTTACAGCGCGGTTCAGGTGTCCACAAACTCGTGTGACAGATACTGCGCCTTTCCCTTCCTGTGAACCAATTATTATTATTATCTACGCGGTCACGTTGTCTTGACTCGCTAGCGGCGGCAGCGGCATCAGACTCGCTGCTAGCGCTTCCTCCGGCGACCCCTCTCCCCCCCCCCCCCAAACCCCCTTCCTTTCCTTGTGTTCTCCGGCTGCTCCGCGCTTCCTGCGAGGCTTCGGTTGCCAAGCGCTGAGCCCCGCCGGGGTGGTGCAGTGGCAAGACGCCCGACTACTGTGCCGGAGTACCCGGGTTCGATCCCGACCACGGCGGCTGCGTTTCGATGGAGGCGAAACGAATAGGCGTCCGTGTGCTGTGCGATGTCAGCGCACGTTAAAGATCCCCAGGTGGTCCAAATTACTCCGTAGCCCTCCACTACGGCTCCTCTTTCTCTCTATCCACTTTCTCTCCCACCCTCCTCCCTTCCCTTACGGCGCGGTTCTGGTGTCCACAGCTACAAGTGTGACAGGTACTGCGCCTTTCCCTTCCTGTGAACCAATCAATCAATCAATCAATCAATCAATCAATCAAGCGCCGGCTCGAACTGGGGGGATGAAAGTGGGGAGGCGCTGGTTACGAGGCCGACGCCGACGCAAAACCCAGGAACGAGCGCCAAAGAGCTGCGCTCTAAAAAAAAAGCTTAGGCCTGCTACTGGCTCTGTAGCTGAGCCACCTCCGCTGCCTCGTGCAGACAGAAGATTGATTGATGTATAGGAAGGGAAAGGCGCGGTAACTGTCTCACTTGTTTTTTGTGGACACCTCAACCGCGCCGTAAGGGAAGGGAGGAAGGTGGGAGGGAAAGTGAAAATAGAGAAAGAGGAGTGATAGTTTGGTTTGGTTTTGTGGGGTTTAAAGTCCCAAAGCAACTCAGGCTATGAGAGACGCCGTAGTGGAGGACTCCTGAAATTTTGACCACCTGGGATTCTTTAACGTGCACTGACATCGCACAGCACACGGGCACCTCTTCGTTCCGCCCCCATTGAAACGCAGCGGCCAAGGTCGGGTTCGAACCCGGGCACTCCGGCACAGTAGTCGGGCGTCTTACCACTGCTCCACCCCGGCGGGAAAAAATGATTTTATTTATAGGAAGGGAAAGGCGCGGTAAGTGTCTCACTTGTTTTCTGTGGACACCCCCACCGCGCCGTAAGGGAAGGAAGGAAGGTGGGAGTGAAAGTGGAAAGAGAGAAAGAGGAGCCGTAGTGGAGGGCTATGGAGTAATTTCGATCACCTGGGGATCTTTAACGTGCGCTGACATCGCACTGCACACGGACGCCTCTTCGTTTTGCCTCCATGGAAACGCAGCCGCCGAGGTCGGGTTCGAACCCGGGTGCTCCGGCACAGTAGTCGGGCGTCTTACCCCTGTACCACCCCGGCGGGGCCTGCAGACAGAGGAGAAAATAGAGAAGGAAAAAAGGAAGAGGGAAAGAAAGACGCGCGCCGCAACAACAGCCGTCGCCCACCACCGAAGCTGTGGCGGGTGAAATGACGGCCTACAACAGATAAAAATTTGGTGGCAGGCTAGCCCCTGACGCAGGTGGCGGTGACCTGCCTGCCCCAACCCCATCAACAGAGCTCGGATTTCACCGACGCCGTGTCATAATTCACCGTAGGCCCTCTCTCTCTTTCCTTCTCCCTCTCTCATGTTGCATTTTGCGTTCCATGGTTGCCAGGAAGGCTCCAATGGAAGGCTGCCTCGACCAATCAGAACGCCGCAGAAGCGGGACACACTTTGTCCACGACAGCATGAGCCATTAAAGGCTTTCGCCTTAAAATGCATGGGCCTGCTACTGGCTCTGTAGCTGAGCCACTTCCGTTGCCTTGTCAGAAGAGACGGTCAGAACAAAAAAAAAAAGAAATAATAAGGAGAGGGGGAGAAAGGGTAGCGGGTGCAATGACGGCCTACAACAGATAAAAATATGGTGGCAGGCTAGCCCCCTCCGCAAGCGGCCGTGACCTACCAGTACCAGCCTCTTAGGACCAGGACAGCCAGGTGCAGCCAACTTTATGCTGTGCGGCCATTTCGGGGGTGTTTATGGCGGTGATAGAGCCAGTGGTGCCATCTGACGGCGGCGGCCACGCTGCAAGTGGATCTCCGGCAAGAACTAAGTTGCGCTTCACTAGTCTGCATTATGTTTTCAGAAACTTGCTTAGTAAGGTCACTACGAGTAATGCTGGTCTTTGAGCAAGCGGTGGGCAGCCTCCTCAGTCCAGGAAGCCGTGGACTCGAGCCATCTCCCGAGTCCGGTTCACCAGACTACGCTGATCCTCCAGAATGGGGCTTGACAGCTGAGTCTGCTCTTCGATTATGGCCATGTTGGTTATAGTAACATTTGGTCCCTTGCATCCCCACACCATATACTGTAGGATGTTTAGTACGTTGCAAAATGCACATTCATATCTGTAGGTGGTGGGCGAGATTCTGTGTAGTAAAGTGCCGTGGACGTGGGCTGTTGGTTTGGATTTTTCGGAGGTTGACTCCTTCTTCTCTGGTCAGTTTCTTGTGGGGTGGGGAATATTTTCTTCTGTCAAGTTTGTAAGGGAAGTAACTTTTTAAAATGTTGAACGCTTCATGATTTTGCGTCTTATTTGTGCTCTCCATATTGTTCAATATTTGGTATATGTACTTTGGAAGCCCACAACCGGGATTGTGAAGCGCACATCGTAATTCTCCTTGTCTATCGTGTGGATGATAGCGATGACAGTGACGCTGCAATTAGTGATAATAACAATGATGACATTACCAATAATAATAACGGTGCATTCAGTTGATAATGATAATGAGAGCAAACGTGATGAACCGTGAACACCAGTGACGCTGAGCTTTCGTATTTCTGCAGTGTACGTTCCACAGTGCTCGCAGAATTTCAGAGCACAGCTCTTTGATGCCCATTCCTGCGTTTCGCGGCGTCGCTGTTTTCCTTCGTAACCAGCTCAGCAGCCGTGAGCTTCAAGGAAAGGTGTACATGACTTTGCCGACGCTGTCAAAGAGCAAGTAATTAACTAGTAACTTGTAAATAGTAACTAGTAACGTAATTGTCGGCGTCGTCGTTGTCCCACATAACCAGCTCCACCGCCAAAAAAGAATGGTACTTAGCATAGAGCGTCAAGGAAAGATGTGTAGGACTGTCAGCGCTATAAAAGAGGAACTAGTAACTAACTAGTAAGTAGTAACTAGTAACGTAATCGTCGGTGTTGCCGTTGTTCCTCGTAACTAGCTCCGCAGCCAAGAAAGAATGGTATATACCATAGGATAGTGTCAAGGAAAGGTGTGCATCACTTTGCCGGCGCTGAAAAAGAGGAACTCGTAACATATTTGTAACTAGTAAATAGTAAATAGTTACTAGTATCTAGTAACATAATCGTCGGCGTCACCGTTCTCCCTCGTAACCAGCTCTGCAGCCAAAAAAGAACGGTACCATAGGAGGAAGAGGAGGAGGAGGAGCAAAACTTACACCTTTTGCGTTACGTGCCAGATGTATTCATTTTGGTTTTCTAAAAGCACCACGTTAAGCTAAGTTTTATCTATGAGAAGTAAAGTCAATTTTCCTTGTGCGCCTCCGTTTACACACGTGGCGGGCAGGTGATAGCCCAATGGCACAGGATCTACCGTCCATGTTTTCTTCTCTTGAGATTGAGTGGCCGCTTGCGCATCCTAGTGCTTAACGTTTGGATCAGCAGCGCCCCTGAGTGGTTTTCCCGAGATATCACCATATTTTGTCTGGTGTAGTAAGTAGTTCGTGGACTTGGACACCAGGAGCTCCAACAATTCACTAGGTTTTCGAAACCTGGGGGCGAATTTCACCAGATGGCAACGCTGCTTCATTGCTAATTAGTATAAGCTCACCAATAGGCTCGCCAACATACAGAAACCAGAGGAAAGTAGCTTTCGTTATGTATACCCTGGTGTAGCCGAGCTAAGCCACTGCCAATTTTTTTTTTAACCATATGTGGAACCAGATTAAGAGTGTAGGTTTGAACATTAGTCAAATATGGCCATAAGTAAATGAGGTCAGCTGGCCTGCCAGCGCAGCCTGCGGTGGTTTATAGGGCCGTCCAGCGCTGCAACAACACCAGCAAGAGAACTGCCAGTGGCTTCTGTGCTTCCAAAAAGGCTGCGGCCGAATGTGAATTCTCTGGACCTTCGGGGGAATTCTTGCACCCATAGAGAACCGCCAGAGTATTGTAGGCCTTGGAAAAAGCAGCTTTGGCGTGTTCGAGTGGTAACTGGCACGAAGAGTTGAAGCCTGCCTCGTAGCACTCGGTTACTCCTTCGTATTCACTGAAACGAGGCGAAACGTTCTTCAGTTAACGGGTTGTACAAAAATGCTCCATTTCGGCTGTGAAAAATGGGTAAAAATGGGCTCCGCTGAACGAAATTATTTTGTTACTACTGTGACTGAATTAATACTGTTTGCTAGGATCATAAATAACATTAACAAAAGCACGTTCTCAAAATCATCTTGAAGCACTTATGACGTCTCTTTTAGTTAACGTTGCCTTTTTTTCTGATGGTTATGTAGTGTTTCACTGCAGTACAAGGGCAGAACACCGTATAATGCCTATATACAGCCCTACTCTGACCTAGGTATTCGTATCAGGCTATAATTTCCGCATTTCCATACTTCGTAATAACTACGCGATTATGACCAAAATGAGCAAAAACAATTTATATCAGGCTTGCAGAACCTCTAGACTATCCGTTGTATCATTCTGAATACTAATACAGACACATTGGGTATTTGAGAATGTTTCGGTTAAATTTTAAGGATAGCTACCATCTCCGTTATACTTGGGTAAAAATTCTGAATAATATTCATTAAAATATGGAGATTGGAAGAATAAGAAAGGCATGAACTGAACCATAAATTTAGGTTTGATTGATCTTACCTTATTTTGCTTAACAAAAGGACGCGGCAAGGAATGATCATTCGGTGAATGAAAAACTTACTCGCAGAAGGGATGCCGCCAAGGTGGCCGCTTCTTTCCCGGTTCAGACGGAGGTGGTTGTGTGCCTAGACAGGCAACAAGCTTTTTGCGCACAATACACCGTGAGGCAACTGCAAAACCTGCGGGGAACATGATGGTTTAGAATGAGAAAACAACAGCTTTACGTGCTTTTTTCCGATTGCACAACATTATGCTATTGCAGAAAACATTCCACAGTGAGGTGAGTTGTGTTTCTTGAGAGGAAAACCTTATATGGCTCACGAGGCGCCAAATCTGAGGCCGAAAGTTGGCTGCAAAATGCGAGCACCGGGAGCGGTTCCAGTCACGTGACAACAGCATCATGCTTTATTATTAAGTTCATGGGTTAATGAAAAACAATAACCTGTAACGATAAAATTGTCGCTGAAAAAAAGTTACTAAAAGTAAGAAATAAAAATAAACTGACAAAAATAACAAATATAAAAAGGAACCAATTATAAAATATAAACAGCATGATAAAATAATATAATAGTTGTTGTCGTTTTGAAAGCGACGAAACGTTGAAAGACCTAATAAAACGAAAGAAGGATCGGAACTAGCTTTGGCGTTTCCACTAGTAAGGAGACTTATGTTCATCCCTGAACATTTGTTAGATATGTAGTGTTGGAACATGGATGAATAGTTTCTCTTTTTTGCTTGCGAATAGCTGAAGCAATCATTGCAAATGTTAGAAAATAAGACGTACTGTGGGAAGGGGTATTGCTTACATGTGTCTGCTGCATCTGTTCGGTATGAAAAACGGGCAGATGCTTACTATAAAAAATATAGAAATACTGCAACATTTTGCTGTTTAAGAATAATGTAAGCGAACAGACTGGACCTAAGTGTGCTCGCTTGATTAGGACTTTCGGACAATGCGCGCTTTTACCCGGAACGGGTATGTGACGTTCTTCACGCGGTACGAACTTTTTTTTTTTTTTTTTCAAAATTGAATTCTTTAAGACAAGTACAGACTCATGATTGATATGTTTGCAAGACACTAGTAGTCTTTTCTGTTTTGTTTAACACATTTTATTAACATGCAAAGAGATAATAGAGGCCTAATTGGGAGAAATATGCTGAGGGACGAGTCTGCTCGATCAAAACCTCGTGAACTAGAGAAATCTGATCAAAATAGTCGGAGAGGTAGCTGGGAATCAATAGTTTAGGCCACCTTCTAAGTGGCAGATCTATTGTCATAGGGTTATAAAGTTTTTCTGTAGTTCAATGATTGGCTAAGACATTAAGTTGTTAAAAGACAACAGATGAACTTGTAGTTGTACCAATTATCGAAATAAATTGTAAGATCTTTTCTTTTCTGTAATGAGTGGAATACGATCTGGGATGAAAATGACATGGTAGACAATGTGATGATGAATTTCTATTAATATTTAGACGAGTGCATACCATTTTGTTGCAATTCCTGAAAGAACAGCTTTGGCAGTGGTTGACTTAGAGAACACTAAAGCACACACTTTATATATGTTAAAATAGGGAAAAAAAGATATAGCTTTCCGAGAAATCAATCGGCGAGAAAGTACTGCAGTTTCGCAAATGACGCTGCGGCATGAGCAAAAGCGTCTGACAAGAGCGGACGATATTTCATTTGTACGCATTTTGCTATGCTAAACTAACTTCCCTGTGATGTAGCACAGAAGAAAGTTTCCGGGTCGGAAATATTAGCGTGGACTAATTATATACAGCAGTATCAGCATATCTGTGGTTATGAAATAAGGGATGGCAATTCACATAGCAGCAAGATATGTTGCAGATCTTCAGGCCACGCTCCTCCGAAAAATGTATAGATTTATGCAAACTATTCTTAAGAATGTTCTCTCAATTAGTGTTAACCGATACGGAAATAATAGTTCTAATGCACTAATGCTAGACTTCCGTGAATCTGATGTTAGACTTCCGTGAGCTACACCAATAGGTTATGGTAAATAGCGAAATTAAATCTAAGGAAAAAATTGCGGGGGAAGTCTAGGACCTACAGGTGACCATTTACTACTGCTTAATGTCGCAAGAAATTTAAACCAAGCTCGCAAATAGAAATAAACGAAGACAATAGTATAGTTTAGGAAGTGATCAGAAACATATTACTAAGCAGATGAGGGCCCTTACTAAAATAGAAGTGCAGTAAAGAAAACAAAAAGGAACGCAATTTTGAACGACAAAAAAATAGCGCTAATATAAGAAATATGGGAGAGGCCTTCGCCCTGCCGTGGGTATAATCAGGCTGATGATGATGATGATGATGATGATGATGATGATGATGAAACAAGTACTGAGGAAGCAATAGAGAAACACCTCAACAAAACGTGCGATGATAAACTCCTAGAACTATTCATAAATACGAAAATTATGGACGTACCGGTATCAAACCGCTGGAATGAAAAGAGGAAGGCACTGACCTGGTGGAAGAAGAAAAATAGGGAAGTAATCGAACAATTACGGGTAGCTTCAAGGGAACACCAGGACGTAAAGTTAGATAATTACTTATATGGGGTTTTATGGCGCGTAAGCAACCACAGCTATCATGCGCCGAACACAGTATTAGGTGTCTGGATTTGTACAGTTGGCATAAAAAAATGGAATTCTTGAGAAACGTTAAAGCTTCCGGAAAATGAACGAGTGCATGTTCTCCTAAAAACACTGCTAGATGAAATGGGATGCATTGACTGTAAAACAAGGGGACATATTTTTTCCTTAGGTCTTCGAATTTTGCGCATGTCATTTACAGTGCCCTCATCACCACAGAATTCACATACCGGTTTATCTTTCTTTATTAGCAAAAAGCTGCGTAAGCTGTTTATGCCATACACCTATACGGCACAATATACTTCGATGAAGCTTTCCTGATGTTAACACGATTTCCATTCCCCTAATTAGGGTTTTATGGAATACAGCTTATTGTTTGTTTCATTTTTGCAAGCAACCTGCCATTTGGCTCTTAGTTTGCTGCGCATAACTTCATGCAATCCCTGTGTGGCATGTTCACCTGTTTTATTTCCATTGTTCTATCAGCGCATGCTTCTTCTCTCTCATTATCTCTATCCCTATGTAGCTAGGGACGCAGCAGAAATTTATAGAATGCTTTTGTGTCGTCACTTTTACGATGCCACGAATTACGTTTCCTATCAGTGGCTGGATAGCATTTCTAGAGGTTAATACAGTGAGCACCTTTAACGAGCATGAGTAAATAATGCTATTTTTGGTGTTTTCTTTCTTTACTTTCATCATAGTGACATAGATTGTATAACATTCTGCTGTAAAAACTGATGCACACTATGGCGTAAGAACGGAAATCTGAGCTAGTTGGTGCATTGCAAGATCAAAAAACAGCGCGGATACTTGGGACAAACAGAGAGGAGAATAACGGACAGCGCGACTATGGCAGTCGCGCTGATTTCTGCGCTTCGTCCTGCACTTCCAGACTTCCGACAGGAGGCAGAGAAAGCAAGGCGCAGTTATTTCATGAGGAAAAAAGAAGATGAGAATCGTATCGGCAGACGAAACTGGAAGTATACACGGTTACGTCCAATGTAAAATAACCCAAATTGAAGATTTAACGTAGTCGAAAGACGATCGGATGGCTGAACTTCGCGACGCAACTGAAGACAGACTAAGCAAATTCTGGAACTGAATAAGCCGGCTAGGTAAAACAAATCAAATAAACAAGGAACAAAATCCAAGATGCCGAGGGAAGATGTTTAAAGGGAGCAGGCACTGCGATCTACATTATGTCAGTATTAGGTGAGTCAATTATAGGAGTGACGATATTGTAGCAAAACTAAATGAGACAGGAAGAGAGGACAGCACGATAGAAAGCGGCTTAGATATGCGCATTTTGAGGTGGAAAAATCGAAAACAAAAATATCTTCAATTCGTTATCCGCACCAATGGACGAAATTATAATCAAGCTGATTAATGAAGTTGGTCCAAGAAGCAAGGAAACGTTGCTAAAGGCATTAAGAAGAGTCATAATAACTGATATAAAAGGGCAGGAGATAGAATACACATAAAAACTTGCAGGTTGTAAAATTAAAAATGTTATCTTGAGCAGAATGCAATAACAAAGTCGGAGAACTTCAGAACTGGTTTATAAATATTGGGTGCTTAGAAGATAGTTAGTTCCTACTTACCCAATGCACAGAAATATAAAAGGTGGTGACCAGACCTTTCTATGTAGCTATCCTGGATATAAAAGGGGCATACGATAACGTAAAGAGGGAACTCTTGTCGAGAATACTAAGTGATATTGGTGATGAGAAAATGAACATCCTACCGGAAATATACCGAAAACATAAACCAAAAATTACAAGGGAGGAACAACGAGTACGGAAACTGTCGAGGCATGCAAATAGTTAAGACAAGTCTGCCCTTTATAACCAGCGCGGTTCATGCTTTATGTGCTAAACACGGAACAAAGACTAAAAGAAAGTAGTATATGTATTAATCCGCCATATAGATTAGGAGCAAAAGTCGTAGAGCAGTGCCTCACATTTTAATACATGCGAACGATATTTTGATATTAGCACACAGCCAGGAAGATTTGCAAACTCTAATTCTTGAAGAGACGAAGGAGGAACTCTAGGCTTCAGGTTTAACGCAGTTAAGCTGATAATTTGCAACGGTTTAAAAAATCGGTTACTTAATATACAAGGTCACGAAACACTCAGAGTGGCAGAATACAATTACATGTGGACACAAGTAATCGAAGGACCTAGATACACGAAAAAAGATGAACAGTCAGTTAGGGCAAACGGCGAAAAGTTACCGGGACACAAAATGTGGGTAATGGGGGGGGGGGGGTGCAAGCAGTTATCAGGTACTGAGAAGTATTGGGAAAGGAATAATGATGCCAAGTCCTAATATCGGCAATGCAGTTTTGGGCCTCAAGGCAGATAGAAATATGTCAGAGAGCTATTGAACGATTAGCACTAGGCTTCCTCGGCAAAACCCCATACGATGCGGCACAGGGTGATACTTGGGCTGGACACCTTTCGAAACACGGGAAGCTAAGAGTAAAACATTATATGAGGAACTCCTGAGGGAATTGGGCAGAAACATATGGGCAGCAGGGGCGTAGCTAGGGGGAGGGCTTATGGGGCTTCAGCCACCCACGAAATTTTTTCGTACTGTCATACACCGCAGAGCAAAACAACCACTACGGCCGGAAATCAATCTGGACTTTCGTCTCCAGTCTGTCTTTTTTACGCTTGAAAAGAGATTTCGGCGGAAAAAAGAAAAGCAAAAGATGCATTTAGTTTTCTGAAATTGTTCATCGGGCCATACAAACGAGACAAATCAGATAAGCTGACTGATCACGCAGAGATGGGATGCATGTAGAAAAAAAAAAAAAAAAAAAAGGAGGGAGCGTGACACCACATGCGCAGCCTCCGCAGGCCAAACTCGATCTTCTGACGCCACACGGTCTTCTCCCTCTCGTTCCTCTTGTTCGCACTGAATCTCGGGTATTTTTAGCCTCTATGTATATTCCGGTAGAAAGTCTGTCGAAGTGGTCTGCTGAGAGTCCTCGTCTGTTCGCGACAATTCAGTTTATTAGAGTGAAGATGCTGCATTTTAATCAAAGTTATAAGCACAGTGGAGAGTGCAGGCAATCATTTTATCTGCAGGTCCGTCAGGAAGACTACGTATTGGAACTAATGTTATTTGTATGGCTGGAAAACTAGGTATGATGATTTTTTAAGGTTTGCATTTGCTGATTTAAACAAAAGATTTTCGTCTAAAACAATACATGCGCAGGATACCCAATCGAACGAAAGCCCCGGACTGCACTATTCGTCCGCGCAATATTTGCATCCCGGCATGCTGAATTTATGGTGCAGTTGAGAGGCGACAGGTTGGTGACAGGTATCTCGAACCGGAGGAGGCTGAGCGGGTCTGCCCCCCTCGAAAAAGAATTCTAGCTACGCCACTGATGGGCAGCTAAAGTATTTAATCACCTATAGCTATAATCGTTGACTCATAATATAGGAAAAGAAATAGAAAACAATCCTGTAAGTATGCAGGACACAAGTACGGGTAAATAGTGAGCGTTAAACAGCATGTAAAAACAGAAAAAAAGTCGATAAATTTAATTGAAGAAATGAGAGTGTAGAAATATATTTAAATTGTAAAATGAAGTTCAGGGAAGAACCTTTCTTTAATAACGTAGGAGGCTGTGCTCTACATTTTGCCTGCGAACACACAACTATAAAAGGAAATTTAACTTAAAAGGTGACACATGTGCAGTGTGTTGTAAATTCATGGAAACAATTGAACATCTTGTACTTGAATGCGATGGTACTTATCCGGATGTAGATATAGAGACAATCGATCTCCTTGAGGCACAATAGGGTTTAGAGATAACAGTGATCGGATGAATGAATAGGCAATGGAGGTTAGAAAAAGCGGTCGGAAGTCTGCTGGCTGAAAACAGGGACGTGACATTAGGTTAGAATTGTAGTAATGAAATGTATTAAGTGATATGCCGAAATAGTTGAAAAATTTACAGGAGCATTCAAGCCATGCATAGAAAAAGACTAATAGCAGGGGTGTACTAAATCAGCTAACGTGCAGAAATACGAGAGCACTGTCATTTCCGTACTTAGCTCCGTTCTGAGCCCAGCGTTTCTTTGCTCAGTACCGTTGCTTAGTTGGCGTTTCTATTTGGTCAAAATCAGTGGCAGTCTAAATTTTGGGGCTCAATGGAGCAAATTTTTATAACGACCCGCCCAAATTTTGAAGTCATCATCGAGTTGACCATTCCGAAATTAGGTTTCACACCGATTTTGGTCAAATTCGGACGAAGTCAAAATTCAGGAGCCCCTCTGGGACCAAATTTTGAGGATGGCCCACCTAAATTGGTGAATCACCACTCTGTAGGTCATACTGAAATTAGGTTAGACACAAATGTTGTTAACATTCTGTAGGAATCAAATTTTGGGCGTCCAGTTTGTCCCGCTCAAATTTGGAGGTCACCAAAGGTGTGGCTATACCTAATTACCAAATTTGGTATTATCATATAAATTGCGCATGCAATGGATTGCTAAGAATTTGTGTGAACACGCGCTGGTGACAGGCTTTGACGGCCTAACAAAATAAATGATTTGAGCTGTGCTCAGGGCTTCCACGTTAACTCATATCAGCTGCAACTTCCACCAATGGTAGAAATTGGACGTTTACTAAATGTTTTTTTGTGCTTTGCAACTGAGAATCATTATTATTGAAGGAAATATAGTGTGGAGTTTCTAGCGGAGCTGAAACTAAAGAGGCTGACGCCACTCAGACAGCTGCGACCTTACATGTCACCGCAAAGAACAACACGCCGAGGAATAGCCCGCAGACAAATGATTTAGTGGGACTACCCAATGCAATTGACCTTCCTAGGACGCACGCGCGCGCACACATCTCACAAAACTGCGACGGAAGGTCAAATGGGGCTTGCTACGCCGGCTTCGGACCGTTTCCCCTCTCTTTCGCCGGGTGATTGCGCAGCGAGGTGGCGAGGAAGAGAAAGAGAGTACAAGCAGGGAGGTCAGCCGGTTCTGGCTGGCGCAGGACTGACGCACGCCACAATAGTTCTGTCAACATCTTGTTTCCGAGCCTTTCTCTGTGAGTAACTCACAACATTTAGACATGTAGCATACGACAATGCCTCAAACATTTACTCTGAACGCCAGCGTTTAATTATTGCCAACACTCTAGTATTCTTATTAAAATATGCGCGCACAAATGAATGTCAAATGTTGGCAAGCGCTGGAAGGCCCGCTACAAAAGGACGGATTCAGAAAAATACAACTTTATAATTAGCCCTATTATCATACGTAAGCCAGGTGTCATCAAATTACACGAAGTTTAGTTCCCCCAGTTTTAAGGGAGCGCTGGAGTTTCCATGAACGCCATGTTTTGAACCTATGGGCATACTACTACTACTACTACTACTACTACTACTACTACTACTACTACTACTACCACTACTACTACTACTACTACTACCACTACTCACTACTACTACTACTACTACTACTACTACTACTACTACTACTACTACTACTAATAATAATAATAATAATAATAATAATAAATTTATTCCATAATGAATCATGTAGACAGAACATGCCCACGGGAAGAAGCAAAAGGAAGAAGCTGGTGACATACTTCCTGACCAGGCCTCACCCCGGGTCACACATCAATGGCAGAAGGATGGACAAGGTCAGTTTCACGAAAACAAAACATAACAAATAAATAAACTCAATAGATTATATTTGGCACTGAAAGAAATTAATCAAGAACCATGGCATCGTAAACAAGGAAAGTACATCAGTAACGCTACAATTCGCGACACAAAATGAAACAAAATAATAGAATAAGACAAGCACAACATCTCACATCTCGCACCTTGGAGCCTTAATTCGCTACGACGGTACTTCTACCTTTTCACTGGCGGCAGTGCAAGCCCCGCTTTTTGTCATTCGTGTTATGTCGGCCTTTGTGAGTCCATAGGGTACAGGGAACGTACCAATAAAACAGGCAGATAAATTACAGTGATACCAGCACAGTATCGGATTTTCTTCGATCAATGGGTTTCTGTGGCTTTAACGCTGGTTCTAATGCTTCTAATGCTAACACTAAAAACTGGTAATGATTTCAGTGATAGCATTAGTCTAAATTAGCGTTTCTTCATGCTCAGCAGGATTTCGAATTTACCACGGTCGGGTATACGAATACGTGTCATCGCTCACTCAGAGACCTCCTTATTTGTGGCATGTAGTAAACGTATGTCTTGCAATTGAAGCCTGCACGTGTGTTCGACTATGGTACTAAAGCGGATGATACTCACCTTTCAAAGGAGTCCCGTCACACACGATGTCTCGCGTCGCTTCATAGCCCCATTCTCTGTGTCTGAGGTTGGACCTGACTTCATCGGAGCAATCAGCGAGCTTCAGGTGACAAGGAGACTTTCTTGTGATGTTTCTGCGAAGAAAAAGTGCCATCCTTTTTTTTTTGCTACAAATTATCTGGTTAGTATCTGAAAGGTGGCAGTACGAATAAGCTGTAAATTCTTTTTTAAGGCAAATTCCTTATAGTATTTGTGATTCCTGCTTTTGTATAGTTGCATCAGAAATTCGGCCTAATTTGCTTCTTCTTGAAATATAAACATGTTTTCTGTAATATATGAAAACAACAAACATCTCGCTGACAAAGCAGAGTTTACCTGCAAGCTTGCTTATAAGCGTCCTCATCATATTCGCCCTCTAGGTTCGGGCGAAACAGAGGGTCCCATAGCAGCTGGCTGTACCTGTCGTAGCATCGACTCACTGCTCCCCGTGTGCAGGGATCAAGCCCTAAAGAAGAAAACATGGAGGTTCTGATTAAAACAGGAAAAAAGAAGCGTTTTCTAGAGCGCGCGTGCAGTCTACAAAAACCCTTTGCTGGGTATTTGAAAATTTTGAACAATTATTCAATGTAAAAGCATTTCTAGCCCCATTATGCCTAAGTCTATTTGGCGCAATTGATGTTATAGTCGTTGTTTTCAACGCTGATGGTACGCTAAAAAGTGGCGACGAGTGGGATGGCCGGCCGGAAATGCGGATTAATCCATAAAATAAATTTTTATGCACAACGGTTCGAATCAAGGAGTTCGGCGTGCCAGACGTTCACGAAATACATAGGTCAGAAGAGGCAGCGGTCTGAAACGTGTTGTAGGGGCACTTAGTGAACGCGTTGTGGTACCACGTACCTTACAGACGCGGGTCTGAAATGCTTGCTATGGTTATAGTAACAATAATCGTTGAGTGCAATCGAAGAGCATGGTGACTAGGCCTATGCACTAAATGATGATGACAGGTCTCGAGGCAGTAGCATTGCGTTAAACAATTATGAAACTTCGTATGCACTTTGACTCGACAACTGCCATCGCTTTGTAGAGGCAAGGTGTGAATATTGCCGGCCCGGTGTGCACCAAAAAGGACACTCAATATAATAAATAATTGGAAGGAAAAACAGCGCAAGAGACAAACACCAGAGCAATGAAACACAAGACGAGACAGTCCTAAAAATGTGGCAAAAAGATATGGCATAGAGATTGTTTTTTCTTCACCTAAAAAACTTAAAAGTGTTTGTGCGATTTTGGAAAGAAAAGCTGAGCATCAGAAAGAACATGAACCAAACGTGGGGTTAAGCATGAAACAAAGTATGTGCCGTGTGCAGAAGGTGTAGTCTACAGAATCCCACTGTCATGTGGACAATTGTATATTGGGCAGACGGGGCGGTGCATTAATACACGTTTGAAAGAGCATGCAAATAACTTAGACGCTAACAAATCTACTAATCGCGTTGACCACGTCCGTGACTGCGAATCTTGTTATCCTTCACTGCACTATTCTGATATCCTCTATAAGCACCCGGCCCGCTTAACACGTGAGATAATGAAGGCCTACCACATGAAGAAAAAACTAGGTTGCGCGCTAGTAAGCCATCCATTTTTCTGCATGAAAGCGAGATTGCGCGCCTGCATCCTACGTAGCAACACGTGTTTTTGCTTGTCCACTTCTTGATAGAGTGGTCACTTTTTCAATATATTGTGTTCCCTCTTTGAATAAACTTTCAGTTGTGAGTGTTCCATCAACTCGCCCATTTGGCTATAGTGATAATAAATAACTTTAATGAAATCAGAGAGCATTGCAGCGAAATTATTACCTCACAACGAGAGATGCTTTCTCACTCTCACGCGGAAGCACTCTTCAATGCGTCTATTGAATTGTTTTTAATACACCACACACTCAGTTTACGGGTGCGTTTTTTTGTACTTTGGCACTTTGTTGGCATGACAAAAATTTGGAGGTCACCTTTATTGATTGTGATCAGCCTAGTTGAAACAGGCAGGTCGAACTTCGGGAGTAGATAACCCAAATTTGAGGTGGCCTGGCTGCATTTGTAGGTAATGGTCGTGTTTGTTGTAGTAGAATTAGGTTGGACATTGAGTTTAGTTCAAATCAGGAAGGTCGAATTTCGAGGTAGTGAGCCAAATTTCAAGATAGGTCAAACAAAACTTAAAAAATCACGATCGTTTTTTGCTGTATAAAATTAGGTCAGAAACCGATTTCGGCGCAACTTCGTAGGCCTCTATCAACCTCGGTCTAGTAGAATATGATTGGTGGCTTTGTTGGTGGCGGTGAGTGCTTTCGAAGAGATATATTAACACGCCAGTGTTAATTAGGTGTGAGTCTAATGAACTATAATCCCGAGAATAGGATGAACATCATGGACTGCCTAAGAATGTTGGACTTTTCGATGTCTTCTTTAACCCCTAGTTACCAGTGCTAGTACGCACCTGAAAATGGCTTTGAAGGTTGAATGGAGCAGCTTGATTTCAAGTTTTGCAAATATTTATGTTTTTAATTACGAACTCTGTATAAGACAGATTTACGCGCCAGGATCTCATCAGTAAATACTGAAAACAAATTGCTATAATAGAGATATGCACACTTGATTTATAAAACCAGAATCCTATCGCTATGAATAAAATTTATAACCGGATTATATTTGGGTTCATAAGTCGCGAGATATCACAAATGTTATTATTCTTGCATAAAAGATCGGTTGCAAGCGCGAAAACGACTTCCTTAAGGAATTTTTGGCAGCCGCCGTACCACTCTGCATTTTTCCAGCGCCCTTCGAAAGTCAACATTGTGTGCCTTCAGAGACGCCACCTCCTATTATTCAGTCTACAAATCTGCTCATTTCCCTGTGGCCCACAGGCGTAGTTCTATGTGTTGAAGTCAAGTGGAACCTTTGAAAATTTTCAATTGTTTTGAAAAGGAGGAGGTAATTATCGCCTAAAACCTCCACAATTATTGCGCACATTGTAAAATCGAATGGTCTACTACGTTACAGTTCTCCTTTGTTTCGTGCCAATATTTAACTAGGGAGCCAAAAATATTAGGAGATATAGATCAGAATAGAGCGTTCAGATTATTTATGGCGGACAAACTAATTTGGTTAGTGCACAGTGCAAGTACGAAACCACACTACTGAAAAAACTTTAAGGGGCAATAACCTCACATTTTCTCACACAATCTCACTCAATTCACATAAGAAATCACGTACAAGTCGCATATAATTGCATAAGTTCTCATAGTTTCTTGTACATTATCATAAATTATGTACGATATTTTATGATAATGATGTGCACCGTATGAGACTAAATGAGATGAGACGATTAAATGAGATTTTATGAGGTTATTGCCCCTTAGAGCTTTAGGTTTTTCAGTAGGGCATAGCTGAATTTATGATGAAGTATATTGAAAAAAAAAAAATAAAAATAAGGAGCCGCATTAAAAGAAAATCAAGGATGGATAAAAGAAAAGCTTCAGCCCCGGTATCAAGGGTAACGAGGCACGAGGAAGGAACGAGGACGGATAAATTTACCGAAATGGTTAAATTTTTATAATAACGCCCAGACCTAAAAAATGCTATTCATTTCTAAAGAAAAAGCAGGTCTGTTGCTGGGTCCGGAGAGAATAAAAACAATTGATACAAACAAATTTAGGATAACCACGTCTATTTCAACTGGAACTTCCTTTTCAATGCAATGTTTTCAATGCAATGCAATGCAATGGTGTAAGATTACACCAAATGAATCATTAATCCTCAGATCAACCACTCCGCTAGGAACTGAAAACACAAGGAAAAACCGCTGCATCTTCTGCAGTGGTTACGACTCTTAATCTTTGAGCGAAAGGACGCGGCCTCAATCACGAACAGCTTATCACATGAAATGCAGGTCGTTCGTACACTGTGCGATGTCTGTGCACGTAATGACCACACGTGTGCATACTCATCGGGCTTCTTCCCTGCGTCAACCACCAAACCACTGTTGATTTCTGACCATAAACTGGTTTGGTTTTGGGGTTTAACATTCCAAAGTGATCCAGGCTATAAGAGACGCCGTAGTGGAGGACTCCGGAAATTTTGACCGCCTGGGGTTCTTTAACGTGCACTGACGTCGCACAGCACACGGGCGCCTTGCTTTTCACCTCCATTGAAAAGCGGTCGCCGAGGCCGGGATTCGATTCCGCTTCCTTGGGCACAGTAGTCGAGTGCCCTAACCACTGCGCCACCCCGGCGGGGCTGACCACTCACTAATAAACTCTTAAACAACTTCATAAGATAATGTAACAAAATGCTACACTTTCTTCGTAATATTGTCGGCGAGCATTTAATTTGTTTTTATCAGTTTTAAATGCTCTACGTGAGCGCGTGACAAACTTGAATACAAATATACGAATTGTAAGATTAGATGTTATCTCTACGTTAATAGCGCTCTCTCGGATAATATCCATTCACCTCAAATTTGAAAAGAGTGTTCAGAAAGCTGCACTTGCTTATGTTAGTTACGCCACGTTTTACCGAAAGTAAGACGCACTCGATAAACGAAGTGAAAGCGACTGGAATAATTCTGACCTGCTTCTTAGTGCACTGTACTCAGGCAACATCACATTTCATAAGTAGCCTCTCGCAGCCAGTCCTAAGAGGACGAGTTCGTCTAGTGAACGTTAACTTGGCGCGCATGTTGGCTAGTTATGATAGGACATTTAAAAATAGTCCTCTGTAACTTTAGGCGCCACTGAAAAATCACGTAGCTACTAGCATGACGCTCGTTTCGGTAACAAAAGTTTCCATCAACGTACTAACCTTGTTCAGATGTAGCGAATAGTAGGCCGCCAAGTAGTAACACCATCACGGAGGTTTTCCCAGCCATTATCAGAAACAGAAACAATGCGTGCGCTGCCACGGATATTTCCAGACTGGATGAGCCTGCCCATGCCATGCTCAGCACACGTGTGGGCGTCCTTCAGGCGGGTGATTAACCTCAAGTAAGTGACGCATCTGTGGGCGTTATTGATAGCATGTCTCGTTATCACTATTTCTCGCGTACTTTCCGCCCGTGAGCGGTTTCCTTCCTGGCTTTAGCTCAAGAAAATTGCACTCGATTGTGACATACCTGCCGCCGCCAGAAACACACTTATGTTTCCACACTGGGCTAATTCCTAACTGCCATTTTAGTTATGCGATTTGAAGGAAATTTTGACGCCCCTCAAAGCGAGTTGGTCCTATTTTACAGTTAACTTGTGTAGAAAAGAGAGAAAAGGGTATTTATTTCCCCGAAATGGTCTTGTTCTGGAGTTGGTAATTCATATAACAGCACGAAATTTCATATCCAATCTAATTAGATAATGGGCAAGTCGATGCCCACCTTCAAATTCGTATGGACTACACCCACAACTTTGCCCATTTAGCCCAAATGTTAACCTCGACAGAAATAGACAAGTTTGATGTCTAATCTTTCCCCTGTATGACCATTTCAGCGGTGTCCTCCAAGTTGGAATCGGCTACTCCCAAAATTCGTCCCCATCACCTCCAAACCTGACTCCGTCAAAATTTGACCAAAATTGATGCCTAACCTAATTCGAGTATGGTCAATTCAATGGTGACCTCCAAATGGGATGGGCTACATCCAGAATTTGTTCAAAATTGACGTCAAACTTATTTCGAGTATGAACAATCAGTGGTGACCTCCTAATTCGGATGGGGCGACTCCAGAAATTTTACCCCTGGATCCCCAGAAATTGATCTCGTCAGTTTAGACCAAAATCAATTATTAACGTAATTCGAGTATGGTCAATTTAGTTGTGAGCTGAAATTTAGGTGAGACACCTTAGAAATGTGGCCTTCCTGGACCCCAGAAGTTTGATTTCGCCCGATATTCGGTCACAGTTAGTTTCTAAGCTAATTTGAGTACGGTCAGCTAGCTCACTGCTGACTTGCAAATTTAGATGGACCACCCCCAAATTTCGCCAGCCTGCACCCACAAAATTTAATCTAATCAGAATTTAGCCAAAATTGATCTCGAACATAATTCGGGAATGGCCTATTTAATGGCGAGCTCTAAATTGGGATGAGAGGTCGCAAAAATTTGGCTCCCTGGATCCCTAAAGTTTTACCTTGTGAGAATAGGATCAAAATCGATAGCCCAAAATTCCAGTATGGCCAATTCAGCTGTGACCTCCAAATTTGGGTGGGCCATTACAAAAATTTGGCATCACTGAATTTCAAAGATTATACTTCCTTCAAACTCGACCAAGACTCGTGTGCAACCTAACTTTAGTATGGTCACCTCACTGATGACTTCCAAAATTAGACGATCCACGCCTAACATTTTGTTCGTTGGTGCTGAAAATTCGATTTCATCCTAAATAGACTCATAGAAAAAGCCACTAAGCAAGGGTATAAGCAATGACACCCAGAACTCATAACAGTGCTAGGCAAGAGACTCGAAATGAGCACCCATGAAATGTTTACAACGATATCGGGCTTCTCATGTCAAAGCGCGTTTCATTGAGATCGCATAAGACTATGAAGCTATGTTTTTAGAGCGCAGCTCTCTGGCACCAGTTCCTAGGTTTCGCGTCGTCGTCGACGTCTACACCCTCTCGCCCCCCCAGCTCAACCCCCCTCTTCCTCCGTGTGGCGACCGTGCGTGTTCTCCGATTGCTGCGCGCGTTCCTGCCTCTACCGTTCGCCGCTGCGTGTACCCCCCCCCCCCCCCCCCCCCCCCCTTCCTGCGTGGCGGCGATGGTGTTCTCCGGTTGCCAAAGCCCCCACTAGCTATCAGCGGATCACAGTGCGTGCATCCCAAGCCGAAACGCAGAGCCACGTTGTTTTGACTCACTAGCGGCGACAGCGGCATCAGTCAGTCGCTGCTGTTTCTTCGCCGCGCAACGTTCCTATGGGCCCACGCGCTACCTCCCGCAACCTCCCGATAACTTAACTGCTCTCTTTATTTCTTCGACCACAAAGCTTCCTTAATGACAGTCAAAAGCTGTTAGTGGAGTGTTTCTTGGAGAAATATGTGTGAAAAGTTAAAAACAAAAGTTGCCTGTAATTGTACATTCATGTTTTACTCGAAATCTTTGCCTCAATCTATCGAAAAGGTGAAACAGCTATGAGCTGCGCTCAAATTTTGCTTTAGGAAGTAACGTAATCATCGGAATATTTTATTATATTTTGAGGATAAAACATTCAGCATAGCATTTGAATTTTTACTATAATAAAAATTGGAACCAAAGAAATATCTTTCGATAGCATATTAGCAATTATTTCCTCGAGGCATTTTCAGATGGGGTGCAAAATTTGCGTGTGGTAACAAAGCGGAACTAGTTCATGTGCTAACGATAGACTTTTTAGGTTGAAAGCGACAAACACTTCAGACCATAGTTTGGAAAGGAAACAGAACCGGAAGCGCCTAACGTGACCTACCCATTCGGCTTAGACTTATTTATTATACCGCGAAGAGCTTTAATTTTCGCCGCATGAGTCGTGCTTACGGAACGAAAACCAACTGCCTGTGGGATGTTTGCGATATCCGTCATGCGCAGAAGGTGCTATCTCCACCTTTAGACGGCTTGTTGCCAGTTTATGACAAACTATCTAAACGCTGGGTGCTATTCTTTTCTAAAACGCAGCCGCTGCTTCTGTGGGCACCTTCCTAGAGTAGTAAGGACCCTATTCCATGTCAGCAGTCGCTTCAGATGAAGGAATCTTCTATGTGCAAAGGAATGAAGTATGATTAAAAGCTTGAGAATTTCACCTGCCCTGCTTGATGTATAACATCGCTGTTTCTGGTAAAACACAGGACGCAAAGAATAAAACAAAAACACATTGTACGGACAGCACATACATCGACGAATTCCTGGTGCTTTGCCGCTTAGGAAAGGAAGATGACAGGGAAGAACCCAGACACAGCACCGGCCGCAGTTCACAAAAGCTGCCTTGATCTAAAGTTGGCCTTAAAGGTTCCGAAGCACGGTGTTTTGCACTTCTGAGATTTGCGCCTCTAATCCCCACCTGGGCACTTGGGTTGAACTCACCAGCCACAAGCCAAAAGGCGGTTCGTACTGTGCATGCCTATTCTCTCATATATGGTTAAAAGAGGTGTTGAGACGGCGGTGTTATTGACCACTTTCAACAAGTTGTGCCATCATCACATAAGGCAGGTTTCTAAGGCGTATGGAGGCGCTTCTGGGTGAACGATTCTCTACAACTTGACTGTGCAGCACTACTCTAAATGCATTCAAGCTATATATATGTTTATCGGATTTCTTTGTCCTCTGGAAACCATTATATAGGGCAGACCGGATGATGTGCAGCGATAGCACTCAAGAGCCCATCATAGCGACACTGAGGAAGTCTGGCACGAACCTTGCAATGCACTACAAAGAATGTGAAAAATGCGCTGAACAAAAAATTAAAGATGGCTTAGCTCTGCTATGCCTGGATATAAGTAGCAAAAAGCAGTGACTACCTCGGGATCAGCAGAAGACAATTTCTCCAGTTTTCTGCGCCGTTCGCCAGCAGCTAAGCTCTCTTTGGCTTCCACGTCGAGCGCGTCTAAGTTTACAGGCGTTCTATAATTCGTTTACAGGAAAGGAAAGGCGCAGCATCTGTCACTCGGATGGATGGATGGATGGATGGATGGATGGATGGATGGATGGATGGACGGACGGACGGACGGACGGACGGAGGGATGGATGGATGGATGGATGGATGGATGGATGGATGGATGGACGGACGGACGGACGGACGGACGGACGGACGGACGGACGGACGGACGGATGGATGGATGGATGGATGGATGGATGGATGGATTGAAGAATGGATGGATGGATGGATGGATGGACGGATGGACGGATGGATGGATGGATGGATGGATGGATGGATGGATGGATGGATGGATGGATGGACGGACGGACGGACGGACGGATGGATGGATGGATGGATGGATGGATGGATTGAATATAGGAGCGTCGCCTTTGAAACGGGGTGGTAGCAGTTACTATCATGCTCGTTTTATCCCCCTATATCTTAACAATTGTTTTAGATCAATGAAATATACCATCATTCTATTTATTGAATTTTTGTTTCGACATTACTGACATATGTTACTTTTCTGCTTTAAGCCATCCATCTTCCAATCGTTCCTTGCTAGCTTTCCCCGCAGGTTCATTCACCCGGCCACTGGTATCTCTAAACCCCAGGGACTCGGGAACAGTGACTGCGCCTGCATCGACTTCCAGATGGATACCGTCCCATTCGAGTATAAGGTAATTAATTGTTTCTGTAGATTTGCCATATACTGCACATGTGTTATCTTCATGAATAAATTTCTTTTTGCAGCTGCGTGTTCTAAAGCACGCTCATCTAACTTCAAAAAGTAGAGCACTGTCTCTTCAGTTATCAAAGAAAGCTTCCTTCCTGATCTGCCTTATCCACTTTAGGTATAGCTCCACACTCTGTTTCTTTTCCACAGAATTTATCCAATTATTACCTTCTGTGTCTTTCACTTGTTGCTTAACGCTCTTTATTTTTTCGTCCTTGTGAACAGCATACTTACTGGTTAGTTTGCTAGATCTTTTCTTTCATTGTGAGAACGCTTTTTAGATACAGGTATTCAAATACTTTAGCTGCCCACCATTTACTGCCCAATTTCCTCCGGCGTTCCTCATATATTTTACTGTGAGCTTCCTCTACTTGAAAGATGCCCACCCCACATCTCCCTCTACCGCCTCATTTGCGGTTTTGCCATGGGCACCCAGTGCTAATCGTCCAATGGCTCTTTGATTTATTTTTAATGTTAACTGTACATCTGCTTTGAGGCAGAAAACCGCATTTCTGGAAGTAACCTCGGGCATCGGAAGGCAAGAAGCGTCGCCCTGCGGCGTTGGAGCGCACTCGTTCCCGCTTGTTCCTCATAGCTGACGGCAGATGGGTGACGTCACTTCCTTGACGTCACCCTATTTGAGTGGCTTAACTATTTTAGTCTTGGTACTTGCAAATTGCGCGCCAATCACAGTACCTATTACTCGCGAAATCCCGCTATCCTCCTCACGGTAGACAAGCGGAATTATGAAGAGCATTTCGCGACCCGGAGCGAGGTACAGCATTGAAATGCTCGGCTGGGGATCCAAGGGATGGATGTTCGACTCCCGGATGGAGACTATTATTTTTTGTAATAAGGAGGCGTCGCACACCTCTTAAGCGTTGCCAGGCAACGCCGGCAGTGCTTGGTGAGGGGGCTGCGCAGCTGGCCTTGGCTGTGACGTCACTCAGGAAGCTCAGCTCCGACCCTCATGGTGAAGCTTTTCGCTTTAAAAGGCCCAGCCCACCTTCCTGACGTCTAGGTACTCAAAACGAACAACAATAAGCGGACTCTAGAAATTTTCGAAGCCTAGACAATCAGGGCTTCTGGTGAGTATTGCTTCAGTATACCATCTGCATCCCTGTCGAAGAAGGAATTGAACATCCTGCGCATAGCCGCAAGCAGATGAAGAAGAGACGCGAATCTAACTATGATTTTAGTTGTCAACGCAGAACTGCGTTTGTCTGTTCGTTTCTTGAGTGTCGTTGGTCTCTGCTGCTGCTTTTATGAGCCATCGCTTATTTCATACAACTAATTTTAGAGTATCATTCCATCGGACAATGGGGCAATAATGCGCCGCGTCCTTCAAGCTTCGGTAAACAAAAAATCGAACACTTTCAGCAGTAGCAGTAGCTCACAGTAGTATTTAAAATAACGAAACAGTAGAACGCCAGAACACATTACGTGGGCGCTGTTTGCTTTCAAATGTGGATGGACAAGCAGTAGTACTATAAAGAAAAACACGACCTTGACATGGTTGGGAGCCATGGCAGGCGGCTTTTGTCGTGTACACAAATAGCAGGCAAGGCAGGCTATTGTATCGATAACAATAAGAGGCGCTGCGATGTTGCAATGGTTAATGTGCAATATTGAAACCTGGAAGCCGGCTACGGAGTTTGCGCTCGTATTGACCTACGTAGCTTAATCTCAACGTTTCTTGTCTGCTGCTTTCGTGTCTGGCACATTATCTACGTCTGCTAATTGCCGTCGTGCCAACAGGAGAAAAACTGGCCTGGCGCACAAATGTGCGTATCCTGCATATAATCTAATCTTAGCTTTTAAGCATTCGTCGACAGAATCACATTCTCTTCACTGTATACTAATGCGCCCTTACTAAGCAGACAGAAGAGTGGTTTGACGTGCGCACATCGATAGCAGTGCGTCTATACAAAAAAAAAATTGGAAGTGGTTTAGCTCCGGTCAAAGTTAGTTGAGTTGCAAAAGCAGCAACTCTGTATGGCTACGCTTAACATAGCTTAGGCTATGTGCTGAGCAGTGGCTGATCTCTCATCTATGTTGGTCGATTCTGGCCGCTCGTTCCTAGCTACATATACACCACATACACCTCTTCTCCGCACAACCAACGGAGAGAGTGATGCGCAGCTGGCTCCGGCTGTGGTTATGACGTCACTTCTCGCCACCGGCAGAGCTTTTCTGGCCACCGGTGGAGCCAGAGCGGCCTGCGCTCCGACACACAGCTGCTGCCTCTGACGTCATGCGGCTCCTGGTGCATGCGCAGCTTGGCCCACGCTGTGCCACGCGAAATGGCTCGACGACTAGCGTAGTTTTGCTGTCACAACAATAAGAACAGAGGAAAAATAGGGCGTTCAGGAGGACTGAAAAAACTAAAGAGAAGAGGAGACGCATACCTTCACTGACGCGTTCACACACTCGAGAACTGCGTACACATATCGCCCTCTCGCCCACACTGCCATTGTCCTTGCAGCTCTCAACACCGTTGACAGAAGAACATTAAAAAAAAGAAGTGCTCGCTGGAAGGAACCAAACATGAAAAGTGAAATATGTTACAAGCGCAATGCAGCTTTCCGAATATAGCCGAAAATGCAAAACGGCCTGTCATTTCGTGTGTGTTTTCTAGATTGATATATTTGGAATATTGAATTGAACCTTTGGCCCAGCAGCAGTCTTCGCTGATGGTAAAGCTGCGTGTTTTCTACATTGATATTAGATTCAACGTTTGGCCCCGCAGCAGTCTTTAGTGATTGTAAAGCTGTATCAGTCTTCTATCGTTGCAAATATAGGTTGATTTCTGATCCTGGGACGCGACATTTCTTCGCTGCTGCGTGTTTTTCTTCGCTGATGGTAAAGCTGCGTGTTTTCTACATTGATATTAGATTCAACGTTTGGCCCCGCAGCAGTCTTTAGTGATTGTAAAGCTGTATCAGTCTTCTATCGTTGCAAATATAGGTTGATTTCTGATCCTGGGACGCGACATTTCTTCGCTGATGGTAAAGCTGCGTGTTTTCTACATTGATATTACATTCAACGTTTGGCCCCGCAGCAGTCTTTGGTGATTGTAAAGCTGTATCAGTCTTCTATCGTTGCAAATATAGGTTGATTTCTGATCCTGGGACGCGACATTTCCGAGTGCTTAGTCCTTTTTTTTACCTGAAAACTGCATGGGATGCCGGTACCAGTCATTACACACCTTTAACAGACCGTACGGGAACCTAAGCTGAGCTTTCTGTCGTCGTAAAGCGGTATCAGTTTTCATTCTTTGTAATATGTTGATGTGTGACCCTGGGATGCGGCATTTCCGGGTGTCTATTCCCTTTCCTATCCGACAGCGCAAGCGTTGCCGGTACTAATCATTATACACCTTCAGCAGACCGTGAGGGAATCTTAGCTGCAGTTTGCTTCGCAACGGTTTGCTTCTAGGGTGCCTCGATGCGCGCTACCTCGCGCGCCCTGCTGAGGGGGTCGGGGCACACGTATCGAGGCACCCTATTTGCTCCGCGACGCCAGCGCTCGGTTTCTAGCGTAGCGGAGAGTAACTATCAAACCTACGCTCTCTCGAGACTGTAATGTTGCTTTCGCAACAAAAATATCTATATTAATATTTGAGTACACTCTAACCCGCCGAGGTGGTGCGGTGGTAAGACGCCCGACTACTGTGCCGGAGTACCCGGGCTGGATCCCGACCTCGGCGGCTGCATTTCGATGGAGGCGAAACGAAGAGGCGTCCGTGTGCTGTGCGATGTCAGTGTTGTTGTCGTTTTTGTGGCTGTAGGAAGAAAGAAAAGAAAATTTGGAGGACGCTTAAGCTTCGCCTTCAAGAGTGGAACGCGATAGCGTTATTGCACCTCGTTCGCACCGCTCATTCACACAAAGACATAGTTTTCATACTCAACACTTCTAAGTGCACTGCACAACTTTTTTCTAATTATTTGTTCAAACAAGTGCTTCTCACAATCTACATTATCGCGCTGTGTTCTACACACTACAACGTTTTTTGCTCCCGTGTTCCTTTAGCGTTCACACGCACTGAGTATGTCGGTCAGTCACACATCGCAGTGGACGCTTTCCCAGCAGAAGCGCTACGGCGCAGCGATCACGTCAGAGGCGTCCGGCATCAGACGCTGTACCTAGCAATCGCGCTGTGAGCGGAAAGAGGAGCCGCGTCGCCTAAACACCACTGTTCGAGTGACGCACGTTGGATGTTGGAAGGGGAGAGAGCGAGAAAACTTATTAAACGCAAGGGTATTGGGGCATCCCCGCACTGGTACCCGCGCGGCCCGAAGGGGAGAAGCGGGTGAGCGAAGATAGTGATCTAAAGAAAGGAAAGACGCTTGATTCTACAACCCGTGAGGGCGCACGGCGAAACGTCAGGGGCGAGTGGCGCGCCACGTGTCGGGGCAGCCCCGCACATTGCGAGGAGGGGTTCTGTGTTTGCCGCAAGATGGCTCTGCATGTGCGCAGAGCGGAAGAAATGTAGTGGAAACGTACTTCGCTACTTCGTGTAACTGCGACTTCTGTAAGTAACATGCTCATAATTACCGATACACACCGCAGTATAACGTTCTACGGCACGTTTCTAAGGCAACACCGCATTCACTAGAAGCGCTTTTGTATATACCGCTTCCAAGCAATGAACTCGTGGCTGAGTAGTAGCGTCTCCGTCTCACACTCTGGAGACCCTGGTTCGATTCCCACACAGCCCATCTTGGAAGTTGCTTTTTATTTATGAAGTGCATCCCGGAATTTATCGCTCACGGCCAACGCCGCCGACGATACCGGCTTTTCTGCGACACGAGCTCCTTAACGCTACCGCGTTAAAATGCACGGGCCTGCTGCTGGCTTTGTAGCTGAGCCACCTCCGCTGCCTCGTGCGGACAGAAGAGAAAATAGACAAGAAAGAAAAAAGAAGAGGGAGAGAAAGACGTGCGCCGCAACAACAGCCGTCGTCCACCAAAGAAGCTGTGGCGGGTGCAATGACGGCCTACAACAGATAAAAGTTCGGTGGCTGGCAAGCCCCCGCCGTAAGCGGCAGTGACCTACGATGTCAGCGCACATTAAAGATCCCCAGGTGGTCGAAATTACTCCGTAGCCCTCCACTGCCGTCTTCTCTTTTTCTCTTTCCACTTTCACTCCCACCTTCCTCCCTTCCCGTACGGCGCGGTTCAGGTGTTCACAGAAAGAAGGCCCCGCCGGGGTGGTGCAGTGGTAAGACGCCCGACTACTGAGCCGGAGTACTCGGGTTCGAACCCAACCTCGGCGGCTGCATTTCAATGGAGGCGAAACGAAGAGGCGTCCGTGTGCTGTGCGATGTCACCACACGTTAAGGATCTCCAGGTGGTCCAAATTACTCCGTAGCCCTCCACTACGGCTCCTCTTTCTCTCTTTAAACCTTCACTCCCACTTTCCTCCCTCCCCTTACGGCGCGGTTGCGGTGTCCACAGAAAACAAGTGAGACAGTTACCGCGCCTTTCCCTTCCTGTAAATAAATCAGTTCACAGAAAGAAGCATGACAGATACTGCGCCTTCCTCACTCGTCAGGAAGCATGCAAGCCCGCTCTCTACCAAACCCAACCTGACATGATAAAGATTTGGCCCGCGCAGTACCCCACAAATGCATGTCCGGCCTGCGGAGAGATGTCCGACATCCTCCACATGGTTCGGAACTGCCCCAAACAGCTTAAATCATATGGTTTACAAAAAAGTAGTGATGAGCAGTGGGAGGCGATGCTCGCTCACACCGAGCTCACACCCCATCAGCGCCAGCTGATCGGTCATGCCTGGAGAGCCGTATTCGCCAATGGTTTCCAGGACCTGGGTGAACCACCCGCGTTATCACTTTGAATCAATAAAGTTTATTCGCTCTCTTTCTCTCCCTTCCCCTTCCTGTGAACCAATTATATTGCGCTCTACTCCTGGGCAACTTCGTGTAGCATCGCTGAAGGAATCGGGCTGGAAAGGGGAAAAGAACTGGCCAAAAGTTTTGGATAATCGCAGCAATAGCTGCCATCTTACGACCGCTTTGATTATACTATTGTGCACTAGATTAAATGCATCGCAGGGCACTTAAGTAAAAGCGCGAAAAAAGGAAAACTGGAGATGGTGATAAATTACTTCGTTGGGTCCTGTCTTCTCTATAGGAGGTATTCAAGTGACTACATGGACTCTATTTTGTGCCACTTAGCAAGGTCTCCGCAGTGGATAGTGAGTCGCTGGCAGTTGACTTTAACCTGCATGGTCGTCGTGTGAGAGCACTTGCACCTCTGAATTTTTTTATTCACTCGATGCCTACATGCTCGATAGCTATCCAACTTTTCTGGTTGGGGATTTCAACTGTTTTGTAGACCCTCACAGAGATGTCAGTGGTCGCAGACAGGGCAGGCCTTACACAGGCGTACGAGCACTAAAACGGCTCATACGCAGCTTCAGGCTTAGAGATGCGTGGATCGATCTGCATGGTAACGAATTTGAAGCAACGTGGCAATTCGGCTCTAACATGAGCCGATTAGACCGCTTTTACTTGCCTGAAAATCTAGCCACTCATGTTACCAGCTGTGACGTCCTCAGACTCCCGCCTGATGTCCCACGTATCTCTGATCATTTCCCCGTATCTGTAAAGTTATCATTTCACCAGTCAGCTCCATTTAAGAATCACTGGAAAATAGACACAACAGTCGTATATGATCCGGTGAGCTGGCACTCGAGCACACGTGCAGCCGCCCAGTAGAGCCGCGATGTTGGGATGCCTTGAAGGCCAGCTGGCGTGCAGAGCTAATCAAAGGAGGTCGGGAAAGAAAGTTGAGGCTCACAGCTGAAACAAACGACACCCTTCGGAGAGCGCGTATAGTGCGGCGTGGTGAGCCTCTCACGTTCACCATGCAGGACTATCTAAATCAGTTAAAAGCTCGTTACGAACTCCTGCTTCGCCTTAGCTCGCGCACAGCTGCAGAATCGTTTGTAAAGGGGAGGCCTGTTGCTGACCCCGCGGTCCTTCGCAGTGTTCGCAGCGGCTCTTTAGAAAGTTACATCGATTCCCTTTGTTGTACTACCGAACGGGACACAGTCTGACAACGCCGAAGACATAAGGGAAGTATTCAGCGCACATTTTTCGCACTTGTTCACGACCGCAGGTAGAGATAGTGAAAGTCTGAACTGTGATGTTCGAGAATTTTGTTCAGGTATAGCTCGCATTCCTGAAGAACTCCGGGAAGATCTTTGCAGTCCAATAACCTCGGATGAGCTTCGGATAGCGGTACAGGGAATGAATGCCTCTGCAGCCGCAGGCCTGGACGGGCTTCCAATCATATTTTATAAGACGTTTTTCGAAGTAATACAAGTACACCTACTGTAAATGCTCAACGGGCTCCATACGGAAGGGATTAGACCGGAAACATTCCGCGAGAGTAGAGTCGTACTCATTCTAAAAAGTGGCGGTGAACCGTCTGAACCGAAGGCATGGAGGCCCATCTCCTTACTCAACTCAGATTATAAAATATTTGCTGCAATACTAGCACATCGTATAACAGCTGTCTTACCTGAACTGATCAACAATGCCCAAACATGCTGTGTACCAGAGCGCACAATCTTTTCTTCGCTAGCTCTAACCCGCGATCTTTTTACCTTTGTCACACATACTCAGGTTTCAGGCGCTTTTGTATCCCTAGACCAAGAAAAGGCATTTGATCGTGCAGAACGAGAGTATCTTTTTGCTGTTCTAGAATGTTTTGGCTTTCCGGAGCGTTTAATAGGAACCCTTCGGTTGCTGTATACCGATTTAGAAACTTACCTGGTAATCAACGGCCAGCCCAGTGATCCAATTGCTGTGAGCAGGGGAACACGGCAAGGTTGTCCTCTCTCATCTCTCCTTTTCGTGCTGTGTATAGAACCTTTGTTGCAGCAGATTCAAAACTGCAGGTCTATACGCGGGTTCCCGCTCCCAGGCCAGGGCGAGGTGAAAGTAGCAGCATACGCTGATGATGTTTCTCTTTTCATAAGGAATATTGATAGTTACAAGGCATTTCTGCGTCTTTTTCACATATATAGCTGCCTATCAGGTGCACGCCTCAATCCGGCAAAAAGCCAAGCACTGCGTTTCGGAGCTTTTAACGAAGACTTTCCTGATGGTGTTGCCTGGGTAGATGGTGTGAAAGTCCTGGGCGTTACATTCCTAGCGTCCGGTGAGGTAGCTCGTAGCACCTGGAAAGAAATAAGACAAAAAGCTGAGAAACGGATCGACGTAGCTCAAACGTTTCACTTAACTTCTCTGAGCGAGCATACCTCATCAAAAGCAGTGTGGTGGCGTCCCTTTTTTACGTAGCCAAAGTGGCCCGTCCTCCTCGCAGAGTCCTACAGCGGTTAGCTGCTGCTTGTGGTTCGTTCCTTTGGAATGAAAAGAACGAGAGTGTTTCAAGGGCTTTGTCTGCTTACCGACTAGAATGGGTGGCTTCAGCATCCCGGACTTTGAAATAATGTGCCGCGTGCTGGCCCTAAGAGCCACTTGGGATGTCATCGCAGATGTAGTATACCGTGGCAAACAACTTACTGTGTATTTTATGGGCACATCTCGCCGTCTGTTTGGAATGGAGTCATGCACAGGTCCGGCAGCCGAGAGACCACCAGTGTTTTACACATATATTGTACAATCCCTACGCATGGTGCAGAACGCATTACCCAAGGAAATGTCCCAAGGAAATGTCCCCCACAGACATATGTGAAAACATAGCTATTCAGCACCTGGATGATGGCCAGCGCAGGAAGGCTTTTAGAAGAAAGCGGAGGCCGTTGATCACAGCCTCCCTTCCAGCGGATGTCCGCGATTTCATTTGGTTACGAGAATGGCAGGCACTACCAACGGCCGACCGCCTTGCAGCGTGGGGCGTGGCGCGCTCCGCTTTATGCCCGCAATGCGGTCGCACTGAAACCTTAGATCATGTTTTGCATGAATGTTGTGTGGCGCGCACATTCTGGCGCCTAGTGACGCGCATGTTTCATGCCAAAATGCAGTGGCAGAGTCGCCACAGAGACATTTTCATAGAGATTGTCATGTGTATAGGCATGTATGTACTGTGGAAGCGGAGAGGCCTGGCTGTTTTGCGGGGGCGACCGCAAAAAGCCATGTTTCCGATGCTGCATAGATTAAGAACATTAGTATACACTCACTTGAATGAGGAACTTGTCATGCTGGGGGAGGAACGAGATTGGTCAACGAGATTCATTGTTGTCGCAAATGGTAAAGTGACCGCGCCTATCCTTCCATACTAGGAAGATAGGCAAGAGAGAGAAACGTTTGAATGGTGTTATGATGAAATAGCTCCACAAAGCAAAAAAAGCTGTGCAGAAATGTTATCAGTGAAAGAGCATGTATATTTGTATGTATATTTGTATGTATATTTGTGTATATGTACGTGATTGAACACCTGTAGAATTATTGATTTTTGTCCGCCATGGCCCCAGACGGATACACTTGTGTTCTGAAGATGTTTATGAAAAATAAAATTCTCTTCAAGAGAGGGCCAACTAAGCGACGTACGTGTATATTCGCAGTAAGATTTAGGGCGTAGGTCGACTCGAACTAAACGTTGAGAATGGGCGTCCGTATGTATGACCACCAGTTCATCATCGAAATGAAACATTCGAGACAATTAAGCAATAACAAAAGAAGTGTTATATTGTTGCGCAGTTTATTTCAAGTGCAAGCGCAACACAATTGTTGGGTAGCTTTTTGTCAAGTACAAGTGCTTTTACTAACTACGCCTCATAATTACTAGTGCATAGCTTTAATTAGTTCCTTTGAAATGCGAATTGAACTTTGCCCTACATAATCAAGTCATATATCTTCTTGTAACATACATTACATGCGATTGCAATACACTAATTGTAGTTCTTAATAATTAGCCTTAATGGGAGCGTGAAGTCCCTAAAGAGAGAGAGAAAGAGAGATAGAATAAACTTTATTTATACAAAGTAATTACGCGGGTGGTCCAGCTAGGTTCAGGAAACCAATGGCGAATACGGCCCTCCAGCCCTGACCGATCAGCTGGCGCTGAAGGGGGAGCTCTGTGTGAGCCAGCTTCACCTCATTGCTCATGGATAATTTTCTGTAAACCGTATGATGTACGTTGTTCGGGGCAGTTCCAAACAATGTGGAGGATGTCGGACGCCTTTCCGCAGGCTGGACATGCATTTGTGGGGTATTGCGCGGGCCAAATCTTATTGTGCCGGGTTGGGTTTGGAAGCGTGCGGGCTTGCATATTTCGCCGTATAGTGGCTTCCTGACGAGTAATGTATTTGTGGGGATCTGCGTATGTTCTGTGATAAAGTCGATAGTAGTTTATTATTTCGCTGTATGCTAATGGAGACGATGGCTCGGAGGTGGACAGGGACGGGGCTTGGAATGTGCAACCTCGAGCTATCCTGTCAGCCGCCTCATTGCCCTCTATGCCTTTGTGTGCCGGAATACACAGAATACTGTGGCGGGTTTCTGTAAAAGGAGTGTGGTTTCTCATGATGTGAGCGGCCGCTTGGCAGAGTTTCCCATTTAGGTACGCTTTGCAGGCTTGCTGAGAGTCGCTCAAGATTGTATTAATTTGCCCGGTGATGTGAGCATGCTTGATGGCAAGCGCGATTGCGGCTTCCACAGCGTCCGCAATGCTTCGGCTTTGGATCGTGGCGCTGGCTATCTCGTGGCAACGGAGATCGCACTACAGATGGGTATTCTCTCACCAGTCACACCATTGTAAGAGTGAGCTAGCTTCATTGACAGAAAATATCGGCGACTCAAAGTGGCGCTTCTTCTTTTCCTCCTCAACTCATTATTCTGAAGGAACGAAGAAAAAATAGAGGATCTTTTAGATGTCTCTTGAGAGGAGATTGGCGAAAGTCTACCCCTTCTCTCCTATCATTTCCTTCTCAGCCTTTCCTTCTAATCGGCGTTCGGGTGGAGATGGTGAAGGGTGGCTGTTCCTGGCCCTACGGGGCTGGGACGGCAGGTCAACGCCGCTTGCGGCGAGGGCTAGCCAGCCGCCAATTTTTATCTGTTGTAGGCCGTAATTGCACACGCCCCCGCTCAGGTGGTGGATGACGGCTGTTGCGGCGCGCGTGTTTCTCTCCCTCTTCTTTTATTTTCTTCTCTACTTTCCATCCTCCTCATAAGAACCACTTCTCTCTCTCTCTCTCTCTCTTCTGTCCGCACAAGCTCTCTCTGTTCTGCCCGCACGAGGATGGAGGCGAAACGAAGAAACCCGTCCGCGGCGGCTGCGTTTCGATGGAGGCGAAACGAAGAGGCGTCCGTGTGCTGTGCGATGTCAGCGCACGTTAAAGATCCCCAGGTGGTCGAAATTACTCCGTAGTCCTCCACTACGGCTCCTCTTTCTCTCTTTCCACTTTCACTCCCATCTTCCTCCCTTCCCTTACGGCGCGGTTCCGGTGTCCACAGACAAGTGAGACAGTTACCGCGCCTTTCCCTTCCTATAAATAAATCAGAAACGAAGAGGCCCCGCAGGGGTGGTGCAGTGGTAAGACGCCCGACTACTGTGCCGGAGTACCCGGGTTCGAACCCGACCTCGGCGGCTGCGTTTCGATTGAGGCGAAACGAAGAGGCGTCCGTGTGGTGCGATGTCAGCGCCGTTAAAGATCCCCAGGTGGTCGAAATTACTCCGTAGCCCTCCACTACGGCTCCTCTTTCTCTCTTTCCACTTTAACTTCCACCTTCCTCCCTTCCTTTACGGCGCGGTTGCGGTGTCCACAGAAAACAAGTGAGACAGTTACCGCGCCTTTGCTTTCCTATAAAAAATCAGTTTAAAAATCAGTTTAAACGAAGAGGCGTCCGTGTGCTGTGCGATGTTGTTGTTGTTGTGGCTGTGGGAAGAAGGAAAAAGAGAATGCATGGGCCTGCTACTGGATCTGTGGCTGAGCCACCTTCACTGCCTCGGGCGGACAGAAGAGAAAATAGAGAAGAAAAAAAAGAAGAGGGAGAGAAAGACGCGCGCCGCAACAACAGCCGTCGTGCACCACCACAGAAGCGGTGGCGGGAGCAATGACAGCCCAGAACAGATAAAAATGCGGTGGCTGGCTAGCCCCCGCCGCGAGCGGCATTGGCCCACCGTCCCAACCCCATAGGGCCAGGAACTGTCAGTGCACGTTAAAGATCCCCAGGTGGTCGAAATTACTTCGTAGCCCTCCACTACGGCTCCTCTTTCTCTCTTTCCACTTTCACTCCCACCTTCCTTCTTTCCCTTGCGGCGCGGCTGAGGTGTCCACAGAAAAACAATTGAGGCAGTTACCGCGCCTTTCCCCTCCTATAAATCAATCAATCAATCAATCAATCAATCGAGGCAACGGAGGTGGCTCAGCTACAGAGCCAGTAGCTGGCCTGTGCGTTTTCTTTTCTTCTTCCTACAGCCACAATATAATCGGGGTTCGTTGCAGTGCTATATATATATATATATATATATATATATATATATATATATATATATATTTGACTTACAGAAAAGGAAAGGCGTCGTACCTGTCACATACTCTCGGGCGAGTGCGAGTTTCGACTGTACACCATCGCTCCTACGTTCAAATGTGGCATTGGAGATGACAGGAACGCTAGATAAGAACTAATCTCGTGGAATCTACCGGAATATGGCAGATCTCGCGCACAAATCCCGACCGCCGGCGCCTGCGTTTCGGTGCAGGCGAAATGAAGAAGCGTCCGTGTGCTGTGCGATGTCAGCGCACGTTAAAGTTCCCCAGGTGGTCGATTCCGCCAGGGGGAGCCGAGGAGTGAAGACGCTGTCACGTCGAGCTCTACTGTTAATGGCCTTTTTCGGCGGCTTTTGGGTGCACCCAGCAACATCTCACTTCGGACCGATTTTCGGAAGTCCCGAGGATCAAGTGGAACCAACTCTCTAAAAGGTGGGACCACCAATTTGGTCTTTACGACACTTTGAAGTTCGGAGCAACAACGCCGCCAAGTTAAGCCTAGCGTCCGGCCTAGCCGCCCTCGAGGGAAGACCCTCGGAGCGTGGACGGCATGGACTGGCAGGGCGAGGAAAATCAGAGCTACCAGCCGAACTCTGACACTAGTAAGGACGGAAATATGGAGGCGGTTGAGGCCTTAGAAGAAAATTCATGGTTCCGCCGACAAGGAGGCAGATATGTGAAGGAATGCGACGCAGCGTCCCAAGCGAAGAAGGAGGCACCCGTGAAGGGGAGCGAAGGGACCGAGGTCGCCAAATCGCGGCAAAAAGCGATAGGAAGGTCACTCGCCGAGAGATCCGTAGGCACGGTCAGATCGAAAATACCGAAGGAGATGTTCCGCGTAGTGCTGCGACCGCACGGTGGCGCCGATCAGCTGACAAGGAAAGCGGGACCGAAGCTGCGACAGGTCTTGGTTACGGCTGCAGGCCTCAACCTGAACGGGGAAGACAGATTCATCGCCAACCCGAAGAATCAGTCCCTACTAATTATGACCCCGGAGCTCGGCAGGGCGAAGCGGTACGAGCAAATTACGACCATAAAAATCGGGCCAGTTGAGATAGACGCAACTGCTCACGCGGCCATGCCGGAGGGCGGCAAAGGCGTCATATACGACGTTCCGCTGGACGTCACGGAGGAGGAAATTCGGCAGGGACTCAGAGATAACCCTGGCTACATTAGAGCGAGGAGGCTCGGGAAAAAGTCTAAAACCGTGCTCATCATTTTCGAAGACCAAGAAGTCCCGCGAGAGGTGTGGTTCAACGGATTGCTATACCGGTGCAACCTCTACAAAAAGAAATTCGATGTGTGCTACGCATGCGGCAACCTAGGACATCGGTCGGACGTCTGCCCGGACCCCACCAGCCCTCGATGCCGAAGGTGCAGAATGCTTAATCCACCGGAGGGGCACGAACAAAATTGCGAGCCGCAATGCCTACTGTGCGGCGGCTGCCACCCCCTAGGGCACAACCGCTGCAGAAGCATGTACCGGACCCCGCACATTCTCAAAGTCCGACAAGCAGAGAAAGAAGCCACCCAGGCTCAAAACAAGCAGCAAGAGCCAACGAAAACCCGGGGCAGATCGAGAGGAAGAGGCGACGCCGCGGGCACAACGGGCCGTGCGAGAGACTCCAGCGCATCCGTCACCAGAGATGAGCCCAGATCCAAGAGCAAGAACAGGGGGCCGCCACAACCACCGCCACCCAAGGACGACAAGAACCACTGGCCGAAGCCCGGGGAGACGCCGGCCGGACAAGCAAAGACGAATGAAGAAGTTAACGCAGGCGGTAAGTCGGTCAGCTTCGCTAGCGGGGTCTCCAAAGAAAAAAACTTGGAACTTTCGGAATTACAACAGACTCAAGCCGAGCATAGCAAAGAAATCAGAATCATTAAAGAAGACATCAAAGAGATTAAAGAAACCCTCAAATCCCTAGTCGAGGTAATTAAAGAGTTAAAAGAGGCAAAAGCTACACCTGCACCAGCACCTCCGATGCTCAGGCCGCCCGTCATACGGGGCCCCGGTGGGGCAAGCGAGAGCAATTGTGGCAGGGACAGTGACGACTCAGATGAAATTAATATCGATCAGGCTAGACCCGCGAAACGTAAATCAGACGACACTACTGTAATTGGACAAGCCAGAAAGCACGTGGCTTTTAGAAAATTAGTCAAGGATGAAATCATAGACTTCGAATTGAACCTGAATAAGAAACTTGAGGCGAGATTTGGAGTGCTAGAAAAGATGCTTCAAGCCCTTTGCAACGCATCGGGTATACAATATCAAAATCATAATGGATCCCAAAACGTCTAAAATTTGGCAATGGAATTGCCGGTCGTTGTCAATGAAGCGATGGCTCTTGCAACAGTACGTAGCTAGCCAGAACACACAGCCTTTGGCAATGGCTCTGCAGGAAACGCGAGGTGTATGGAAGCTTTCGGGGTACAAAAGCTACGATAGCGGGAAGGGAAGTAAAACACAGGTCGTGACGTACGTCAAAAACAACGTCGCCGTCGTCCAGCACGAAGTAGGTAACAGGGAGACCGAAACGGTCTTTGTGGAAATCCTGACCGGTAAAAATAACAGAGGCAGCATATTTCTACTCAATGTGTACAGCTCCCCGAAGTGCACGAAGGCGAGGTTTGGCCCGATATTTAAGAGAGCGATTAGCCTGGCAGGTAAGAACCCACTAATAATAACCGGCGATTTTAATGCCAGACATCGAGAATGGGGTTACACGACCAGCAGCCCGAAGGGTCAAACGCTGTTGGAAGATATCACTGAGTCAAACCTCTACATCGCTAACGACATTAGATGCCCGACGAGGGTGGGCAACAGTGTGTCAGTGGACACAAACCCGGACTTGATTCTCTGCCATAGAACTGGCATAGTCAAGTGGACGAACAAGCATCAGGATCTAGGTAGCGACCACTACGTGCTAGAGGTAGAACTAAGTAGGAAAGTGAGCGTTAAGCGCGCTGTGTGTCGGACGGAAACCCAAGTGGATTGGGATAAATTCAGACAGATCAGAGAACGGGAAGAAATTGGAGATATAGAGTGCATTCAAAATTGGGCCGCCCAATTAATTACCCATGTCAACGAGGCCACCGAAGAAATTAAAGGCGAAGCTCTGCCTGAGGCGATGGATAGCAGGCTATTCGGCATGTTCAAAAAGAAAGAAGAGCTAACGAAGAAGCTCAAAAAGCAAAAGTGGAACCGCAATCTCAGGAGAGAGATAGCCAGACACAACGTCGAAATAGAAAAATACGCCCGGAAACTCGAGTCGCAACGTTGGGATAACAAATGCGACGAGATGGAGGGCACCATGAATGGGGCCAAGACGTGGCAACTGCTCAGGTTCCTGATAGACCCGACTAAGTCCAAAACGGTCGCCAATATAGAACAGGTCAAGGCGAGGTATAACTTTAAGGGTACGGACAAACAGCTCATTGACAAGCTCAAGTCCATGTACGTAGCTCTCCCCGCCACAGCGCATTACAGAGATTACAACGGACCGGCGAACAGCGAGCTTGACGCGTCCATAACAGGGGCAGAAGTCAGAGCGGAGCTGCACGGCCTAAAAAGACGCTCGGCCCCCGGGCCGGACCTCGTTAATAACAAGACGCTCACAAATCTGGACGACGAATCGATCAATGCCCTAACCAAATATTTAAATCAGGTGTGGGAGAGTGGTCAAGTACCCCAAGAGTGGAAGAGGGCTAAGATCACCCTAATCCACAAGCAGGGAAAACCACCGGGCTTGGAGAATCTCCGCCCAATATCACTAACATCCTGCGTAGGCAAACTACTTGAGAAAGTTATTCAGAGGAGGCTAACCAAATACACCAAAGAGAATGATGCGTGGCCGGCTGAATTGGTCGGATTCAGGCCCGGCCTTTGTACGCAAGATACCATGCTCAGACTACATAACGATGTTGTCAGAGACTTCAGGAAAAAAAAATACGAAAGCTATTCTAGGCTTAGACCTTAAGAAAGCTTTTGACAACGTCAGTCACGACGCCATTCTCGACGGGCTCGCTGAGCTTAGAGTAGGCGAAAGAACCTACAACTACATTAGATCCTTCTTGCGAGACAGGACGGCGATCATCAGCTTTCAGGGCTTATGTTTGGAGGAGTTCCCGCTGGGTAACAGAGGCACTCCGCAGGGGGCTGTGCTCTCACCTTTCCTTTTTAACATCGTAATGAGGAAGCTCCCCAGTAAGCTTGGCCATCTCGATGACTTAAAACTAAGCATCTACGCGGACGATGTCACCATCTGGATGTGCGAAGGGAACGACTCGCACATCACATCCAGGCTCCAAGAGGCAGCAGATATAATCAGCAAACACGCAGAGGACGTAGGTCTATGCTGTTCGCCAGAAAAATCGGAGCTCCTGGTAATGACCAGCAGTAGTGGGAAGATAACTCCAGATATCAAAATTAAAGTCAACGAGAACGAAGTCCCGAAAGTAGATGAAATTAGAATATTAGGTATGATTATCAACCGCAGGGGTAGTAACAAAAGCCTGATTAAGAAATTAAAGGATCAGGCGGAGCTCGTAGTCAGAGTATTTAAGAAGACGTCCAACAGAAGGAGTGGTCTCACGGAGGCTAGTAGACTCAGACTGGTACAAGCTTTTGTCACGAGCAGAATGTGCTACACGACTCCATTCCTAAATATCAACAACACCGAAGAACACGAATTAAACACCATAATTAAGAGATGCATGAAGTGCGCTCTAGGACTCCCCATAACTACTTCTAACGACATTCTAGAGAAAATGGGGTTGCATAATGAGTGGAAAGAGCTAGCTGCGGCGGTCAGGCTGTCTCAGAGAGAGCGACTCGCAGGAACGGCGGCGGGTAGGCAAATCCTCGACTGGGTAAACCTACTAGCGCCCGGGGAAGGCGAAAGTGTCAGAGAAAGCGTAGATCGAGAAATCAGAAAGCATCTATACGTCTTGCCCATACCGAAGAACATGCACCCCGTACACGACGAGCGGAGGAGGAAAAGCAGAGCTAAGCACCTTGCTAACAAATTGGACAAACTCCCGCCGGGATCGGTCGCCTACACCGATGCAGCGATCGGGAAAGAAGGCGACGTAACCTCGGTCGACCTATTAGACACCGGGATCGCCATAGGAATCGAAAGAAACCGATATCTACCGCCGGTAGAGGCGGAGGAGATTGCAATAGCCATTGCCATTGCACGACCAGGCGTGAAACACGTCATCAGCGATAGCAAAGCGGCGGTTAGGAATATTAGCAAGGGTAGAGTCAGCAATCGTGCTGCAAAAATTCTGAACGAGTCGTCTCTCGCCGAAAGCGTGACCATAATCTGGACCCCAACACACGCCAGTCTCGCCGGCAACGAGGCTGCCCACATGCTCGCCCGCTCCTCGCTACCTCGGGGTTCTGCGGACGCCTCCACAACTCCTAAAACCAAAGAATGTATTGGTACCTTTAGGGATGTAACCGACAACCTGAAGAAAGACCGGAGGATATATCCGCTACCGGTTAGATCCCTGAGTAAAAAGGAATCGTACGACTGGAGAAGACTCCAAGGTCGAAATTTCTTTTCGCCTCTGTGGAGGAGTTGGACGGGTGCCAGAGGGCGGAAGAGGGACGGTTCAGAAACCGAAATTTGTAAAATTTGCGGCCACGTGGCAACATTAGATCATATAATATGGAGATGCGTTCGTGCCCCAGGGCGCAACGCGATTAAAACTAGCGATGAATGGGAGACCACGCTAAGAAGCTCGACGAAAAAACGCAGCGATTCACCGTCCGCCTGGCGGCCGAGGCTGAAGACCTCTTCTCCTAGACGGGGCCGGGTGTCCTCTGGCCGCGGTGCGACAGACTGCCTCCCCGGACGCCTGCGTGCGGACCCGTAGATGGCTGCCGCGCCATATTCGGCGGAAATAAATGTTCTTCCTCCTCCTCCTTTCGCCCTAAACTAGCTTACGGACAGCACTCAGCCCATGAAAGCGTCATCGGATGACGTTTTGTTCGCAGCTTTCCGGTTGCAGAAGCCCGTAACCTTAAACGCTCTGCTTGCTCTTCTCTGGCAGCCCTGTGAAATTTGCAAGATTTGGCGTACGCAATACACTTTAAAATACGTTTGGTGCGGAGAGATAACCACCCTCTACCTCTCCACATGGGGCGGCCGGGCGTGCACGACACAGCCCAAAATTACAAACCCGTCAGTCGAGCAGTGAGGGGGGCTTCTGTTCAGCTCCGACCCGCAAGATAGCTAGCGCTGGTTGAGCGGGCTGAAGAGGCAGCAAGAACCCTGTGACTAGGATCATCACCTGCAGCTCAAGACTCCAACCTCTGAACCCCTTCACATTTTGCGGAATAAAGTTTTATACTACTACTACTACTACTACTACTACTACTACTACAACTGGTGTGTGCTTCCTATTCCTCAAAGAGAAAGAGAGAGAGAGAACTTTATTGTCGAGAGTAGAGCTACTGAGGCTTAGTAGAAGAGCCAAGTAGCCGTTAGCCGGTGGCTTGCGGCGACTTCTTGAGCGCAATTTACGGCGGCCAATTGTACATCGAGTTTCGCGTTACGCAGCACTTCCTGCCAGGATTCAAGTGAGGCAGATTCTATAAGAGCCTTTCGAGCGTTTCGATGGGAGTGACACGAAGCGGCGTCCGTGTGCTGTGCGATATCAGCGCACGTTAAAGATCCACATGTGGTCGAAATTACTCCGTAGTCCTTCACTACGGCTCCTTTCGATCTTCACTTTCACTCCCACCATCCTCTTGTGGGGCTCCCGGCCACTCCCCTCACGGCCTTTTGAACTACGCGCGCTCCTTCTATTCCGTCATGGTGCGCGCGGAGGTAGCGCAACTGCGCATGTGCGTACGTTATCGCGGGGCATGATATGTGTTCGGCTTGAGGACGAGCCTTGATAACGACGGCTGAAAGCCAAGAACTGGGGATTCCAAGACAGCGCGGCTGGGACGCGGTCATGCTGTCAGCAAGCGGCAAGATTATAGTTCATTATAGCCAGGAAGCATCCCGGGTGAACACGGACGGCGGAGCGGACCCTTACCAGGATGAAGACGGAAGCGGTGCCTCCGGGGAAAGGTTACGCTGTTTGTGTGAGTTGTTGCCACGCGAGAATCAATGCGTCTGGTGCCGCTAGGAGCAATTTTGCAGTGGCGCATCTCCCTATTCGCGTCCTAAAGCACAGTCCCCCTTTCCTTTTGTAATCATGACATAGCGTTACCGCAAGCCTCGATTGTATGCTTCGCTCTGCAGTGTCTTTCGAAGTTTTATCGTTCCAAAGTGCCTTTCTGTATGTATAGACGTATGTTATATACAAACTGAATTTGTTACTCGTTGGGCGAGACCATTTCTCGCGGACCCATTGCCTAGAAGATCCGTTTCTTTCACTCGTCCAAGAATGTTGTCCTTTCTCTTACGGCGTGGCTTAGGTGTCCACAGAAACAAGTGTGACAGATACTGTGCGTTTCCCTTCCTGTGAACTAATTATTATTATTATCAGCATCATTTTTATTTGTGTTGTTTTTCTATGTTCTTGTATGCGTTGCCTGCTACAAAGAACCCTGAGCTCGAAGCGCGACTGCTGGTAGTTACTGCCGTGATGGGCATTCATCTCTATAAATCATATAGCGACACGGGCAGCCTAACCGCTGGTCACTGAACTTGAGTGCCATTTATCTCTAAATGTAGAGGAAGTTATATTTAAAAATAATGCATCATATTGTTTAGAAAGCCTTCCGAATGCGAGGCTGCGCAGGTGCCCTCCAACACCAGCGCTGGCGGCGCCGCCTAACCTAAAAAATCCGGCTGCGCCAACACCTCCTCTATGGGATCACGAGCACCGGAATCACAAAAGCGCGCTATAATTTGTTGGTGTCGTGAATAATAATTCCTGTGATAATCTAAACCCATTATTCAACCCTCTTGGGGATTGCTGACCCATAACAAGTTGCTAGTCTAAGTGACAGCAGCGCTACAAGCAAGTTACTCACAGCCGCATAGCCGCTGTCGCCAGTGCTGCTCCTCTAATCTAGTCATGTGTGCACTATCCCTTATGCTGCGGCCCCGTTCATCTTAATTATATCGCTATCTCATTGCGAATAGCGTTCACAAATACGGCAGTATCAGGCATAGACTGTTTATTATAGCGCTGTCCAATTCCAAAGCGCCGGTCACGTGGTTTCGATATGAAACAAACTAGGCTTATATCCACGACCATATGGGAGCCGCGCGCGGCCTGTGCCCCGTCGCCCGCTGAGCTCTCTGAAGGGACTGCAGTGTTAAGGTTGAGGTATCCGGTGCGTCGAGCGTTGCGAACTTACGCTCTTTCGTAATGCCGCTGAGGGCAGATCATCTGTGACCAAAGTCCAGTTTAATTAACAACACGCCGCACAAACGATTGATGCTGCAAAGACGGGTGGCACTATGCTGTTACTGCGTTGCCGGTCGGTACTCGATGCTGTATAAAAAGGCGTCGGACGCCCCCTATTTTATTTGCTGATTTGAAACTTGCTCTAAAGCAGAATCATACACTGTTGAAGCGGGCCAGCTCCCCGCTTTCGCACTCGGGAGCCGACGCGACCTTCAGACAACAGACGCCGCAACTTTCACAGTTAATGAGGAGAAGCGAGGTCGACGTGCATAGGTGTTCATGAGCAGACAACTTCTGTCGCTACGGGAAGTGTCTCCGTCACGTCATGACCACCGTGTTGACAGCAGTGAACTGCAGCCTCTACTGGCCTGCTATCAATCTTCCATATCTACAGAGAAAACATAACGACAAACACAGCGCTGTGTTTGTCGTTATATGCTTTCTCTCTTGTCTCGTTTTTCGCGCTGTAGCTATGAAACGTCGTCACCAACTCGCCCAACAACTGACCTGCTATCGATCATAGTTGCGAAGTATGAACTAAAAGAAGAATAGTTCAGAATCTCACCCCTACGCGCGGTGCAATCGTCCTGCGAATATTTATTTATACATACCGCAGCCCCTGATGGGCCAATTTCAGGAGTGGGGTTAAGGAAATGCACAAAAAATAACCAGCAGCAAAACAATATGTTACACACTGAAAAATAATTGAAAAAGAGACCGAACCAATACACAATAAGCACAACACCAAAAGAAATATGTGGCATCGATGGCTGATGAAAATGTGCGCAATGGATTATAAAGTAACACTCCTAATGAAATTAATAATAAACCGCTACTCGATTTAAGAAATTGTATTTCGGCCGAATACTCAAAAGCGTTCGTATTTTGAGTATATTTTTGTATTCATACTAAATTTCACAGCCCACCCCTCATGTAATATCCCCGGACCGTTGAGAAATAAATAAATAAGTAATTAAATAAATAAATAAATAAATAAATAAATAAATAAATAAATAAATAAATAAATAAATAAATAAATAAATAAGTAAATAAATAAATAAATAAATAAATAAATAAATAAATAAATAAATAAATAAATAGTTCTTCACATTGAACACGTTTATCAGTGGTCTTTTCTGCAATTTGATGTCAGACATCAGTTCTTTGAATTGATAGACCATGTTATTTATGCGGGTAAGAAAATTAACTGCCTCGGAGAGGAACAGCTATATGCGATAGGTATTGAGGCGCTTTAAGAAGTAAGGCTATAAGTCCACCTAAGTATAGGAAAACTATATGGCCGCAGATTGGATTATGAAAGTAAAAGAACGAGAACCTGATTATTTTGATGTTAGGTAAATGCTATCAAATCATGAACGGCTGGTTACCAGTATCCATAAAGTGGAAAGTATATAACAGCTGTCTTAGAGGTACTCCCCTGTGGGAAAGAAAACGTGGAAGCTAACGAAAGAGGTGGAATTTGAAATGTAGGACCACGCAAAGAGCTTTGGAATGCAAAGTAGGTACATCGTTGACATAGGAAACGTGCCTGATGGGTACGGAGAACATATGCTAATGATGTTCTAGTAGGAATAAAGAAATGGGCACTCAGTGGATGGGAAGGAAAGAGTGAAGGGGGCGCAGAAAGGTAAGTGGGCGGGTGGCATTAAGAAGTTTGGATTATATGGATGCAGCTGGCCAAAGACCGGCTTATTTGGATGGGTATAGGCAACGCCTTTGCGCTGCAGTGGATATAGTTTTGCTGGGTGTAGTGATGATGATGATGTTAATTAAATGATTATGTCTCTACATTCTGAAGTGCAGTATATAAGGCAGAGGAGTTTCCGAATCCCCCTATATACTTCAAAATGCCGTAGGTGAACTAACTACAAGTATTGTACGGTGCATGGTTAATTCCAGAGAGTGAAACAATGATGGACAGTAATATAAGTGCGCAACAAAGACGAGACAAAGAGGAGAAGCGGACACAAATAAGGCCGTCGTTGCTCACTTCTCTTTGTCTCGTCTTTGTTGCGCACTTATATTACTGTCCATCATGGTTCACCAACTCGCCCAATCTGCCGTTCTTCAGTGAAACAATGAGCAGACATGCAATGACAACAGCATTAAGCGTTCCCTTTTGCACCTTTCCTTTCGAACGGTAATTGAGATGCATGCATTTTTCTAATCGGTTATTCACTAATTCAATCTCATAATTTCAGGCTCTGGTGTGTGACCCAAACGCAGTAGCATACAGCAGTCAGCTACCACAATCTGCCAAAGACTACTCGTCACAGGTATGAAGCCTCGCTTTGAGCACGCCGTACCGACGTGTCTGCGTGGCATTGGAGCAACGTGTCTTATTCAGAATTTAAGAACCAGAAGGTTCGCATTTCAGCGAACAGAAGTTCCCTTAGCTCGCCCATGTACTGTAATCTTTTGTACTCACAAGCCGCGGAGAAATAGTGGTTTTCCTATGTCACCTGCAATTTGAATGTCAGGATCATTCCCATGGATTCTCGCTCAGAATGTTAATGAAGCGAGTTTTCGAAGACCGGAGTTCTGGACCACCAATAAACAAAACATTGCAAATTGGCTGCAATTTTCAGACGAACAACCTTCAATTTCCCTTCACATCAGCCTTCTCATTTTTTCACGCTTTACCTTTAGCTTTAGTATGTTTTCGCTGTGTTCGAGTGACATTGAAGCAGGTTGTCTTCTCACCACTATCATTAAACTAAATTTTGAAATTTGAAAAATTGAAAGGTTTAAAACGCAGAGTAAATTGTCACTTTATCCAGGAATCTTGAATAATAGCCGCTATTTTGAAGATTTAACAGGACAAGATTACTATATCGTTTACAAAATCCTTCAGTGCCTAATCAATGCCTAGTTGCAAAGGATCGTTGCTCTAGTTTGAGAAGACTCTCTAGAGAGAGTTTTCCAATACTATTCTTTCATGGGAAGCAAGTATTAACGGAAGTCCCGAGCAAAGGACATTATAAAATCTAAAACACAACATACGCCTATTTTTCCACATATTATTGTAGGTCTGCACAACTGACGTTTGCAGTAAGCGCAACACACTCTTTGTGACAGTAAGTAGTCTGTTAATAAAGCGCCTCTGGCTTTTTAAATAAAACGCTCAGAGATCAGACCAAATTAAAAGGTCAATGATTTTGATAACTCTGGCTAGTTTGGTATGACCAAGTTTTAAAAACTGATTTATTTTACAGCGGAGAAATACACACGAAGTATACTGTGCATAACTCAAGTGCATAACTCAATTTGTATCGTACACTCCCAAAGTGGTCCCGCATACGTTGTATAAAGGTTCCAAGTGGAAGTTTCGCTTATATCAGGAGCTGTTTTAACCCGTATGTGAAGCCGGATTGAAAGTACTGTAATAAAATTATTAGTCTTGGTGCAGTGGCCGACCACTTTCCAACATTAGTGTGATCTGCTAAATATCAGAGTAATATTTAAACGTAATAACTGCTTTTCTTCACTTTCTTTCAGATCATTAGGCCTAATAACAGCCTGAGGTCTACGAGTGTTTTATGAACTTGATGTTTATATTAAAGTGCATTTTATTGACAGATATATAATAAAAAAATGTGTATTGGGCAAACTGCACAAAAAGGAACTCGCGAAGATGCGGACCGATCGAGCAGCGATACGACTAATTTAAAAGCCAAAGTTGTAAGATATCAGTGGTTGCGTTAAGAGCGTTGACTGGGCGCTCTCCGGCGTCGTTATTTCATGGAAGGGTTTGCCTAGTTCGACACATAGGGCGTGTAATGTTGATAACATAAAACGACTGTTGAGTTTAACTTAAACAAAAGAGAGAACATCATGTGGATTCCCTGAAGAATAGGCGTGTATTTAGTAAGCTATTAGGAACCACCAAACAAGTGGACCCTATATGCCCAGCGTGGTGGCGATGGTGTGTCCCAACACCGGAGCCTGGGGCAATTGCGCGGCAGCTGCGGCCGCAGACTCGATAGCCTCCTTCCGCGTGACGCTCCTGAAGATTTGCTCCAGAGATGCGTCCGAAATGAAGAAATCCAGGAGCTTGAAGCGCTTCTTAATCTTCGCCATTTTGGCGAACATTTCACTCCAGGGAAGGCGCACACGGGACATGCGAAACTCCAGCACACCCTGAAAAAAAAAAGAAGAAAAGAAACAGAACAAAGATGACAGGCTTGAAGTTTCCCACACTGTGCCAGGTGAATTCAAAACACGGTATGCCACAGTAGTCATACACTAAGGCTTTTAGGGTTTTCATCAACATAATCTAAATAGATGCGTGTACTTTATAAGAAATGCTTGTCCTCTATTCGTGTACTGCAATGAAAACGTACATTACAAGCAACGAACAATTCATTTCCTAGAATTTCATGAGAGGAAATTAGCCTCAATGACATTCCGAGGTTGCTTTACACGCTTCTCTTCCCGAGAATCCAGACCACTACCTCATAAAAGACAGTTTTGTACCGGTACGGACAGAAATAAATAGAGCGCTCAGCACAATGAAATCTGCGAATCAGCGTCGTTTAACCGAGCTGGCCGAGAGCATATGCTAGCAATTGATGAATACATCAGTAAAGGCCTTCCCAGGCTGTGTCTTTTTAGGACGGAGCCAAGCAAACGTTTCAGCGAGGTCTGGTGTCTAGGAAATTCGCCATCTGACCTATCAGCAGCCCCAACAAAACCCTGCATCTGGTTACTTGGGAAAAAAGTGCGACACATGCAATCCTTAGTCTTCGTCTTTAGGCAAAAGCGGCCTTCTTGCCGATCCTTTTTACTTACTGCGTCATGCTGCATATAGTTTGTGATTTCCAGGTTTTTACAAGGCATAAAAGAGGTCAAACTATAAGATAAAATAGAGCCTACGATAGAAGAAATTTCGAAATGATATATATACTTTGCTACGAACGTGCGGTTGCATGGAAATTAGTTGCATTACAAATTGCTAGAGCGCAAAGGTTAATAAAATTAAGAGTTGCCGATAAAGCAAATAAATATCAGACATTTAACCCGTTAGGTTAACTGCCATGTTGTCAAACACACAGAAGAATTGTAAGCTCAGTATTATTGACCTACTCGCAATAGGATGAAAACAGCAGAGAAAAATTTAAATGTCCATCCGATAACAGAAGCGAAATTGTGCAGCATGAGTAAACGAGTGTCATTTTAATACTTACCTTTGCTAAATACTTTCTTAAAGTACCTGTATATTACAGTTGCGCTAGCACAGATATTTTACAAGCTCCACGCTGGCTATTTGCTTCGTTCATTTGTGCTGGTATTTTTGCAATGCCCTTCACTTGCTCTTCACACCAGCTCTACTACGTTGTCTAGAGTGCAAGTGATTAAGGAACTCTCTATAGTGTATCAGTTAACTGAAATGGCCGATCTGCAAAAAAACTTCGAAACAAATATTAGGAGCAAGGTGAAGGAAATTATGCACAGAAAAATGCCGTGCAAATGTATGTTGGAAAAACATTTCACAAGCTGCGTCATAATTATAAACCACTAAGAGCTTCATATTTATGAAGCAGGAAGACCGAAGTGAAGCACCCAAGGAAGCCAACGCCAGAGCACTGATGGCTACACGCTTTATACCTTTACGTTGTGCTAGAAGTCACGACCAAGCGCTCCTTGCACCGCGGTCATAGAACCACACTCACCTCGTAAGTGTACACAAGCTCCGCTTGGTTGAAATTCTTAACCACTTCACGAGCCACGTCACGCTGGTAGAGCCAATCCTCCTTCTTGTCTGGGAAGCTCCTAACCGTGATAGAGTAACCCTGGCCGAATTTCTCCTTCAGCTGCGTCAGCGTGCCGAGGCACTGCAGTCTGCCTTCGTTCAAAATTGCCATGCGGTTGCAGAGAAACTCCACATCCGAGAGGCTGCGAAATAACGTGAAACCTCTTAAATACGCTCGTACATAAATTATTTTGCTTAAATGTCATTTCGTGAAGCCTTAATGAGAAACAGCAAGAGAATTCGGCTTTCTTATTGATTCTTACGATATATTTCTGTGTCACTTGTCGATTAAATCAGACTACACTATAATATCTATTACAAAAAATACAAACGATTCCTAGCTGTTATTTCCAGCGCTTGCAAGCAAACTGCAGGGTAAAAAAAGCAAATGCGAGTAGATTTGCGTGATGCACAGCCAGCTAGGAACCACAAAACTATATTTTCAGAGTAACACGACATAACAGTTTAATGTGGGTGATTGCAAAAGCTTGCTTGAGGACGTGTTCAGAGAGGTTGAATGGGAGCAGTTAGAGATCAGGGTTGAAGGAGATATCTCAGTAATCTGCGATTCGCTGATGACATTAGCTTGCTAATAGCTCAGGGTACCACTTGCGACGAATGATTAATTACCTAGAGAGAACATGCAGAAAGTTTGGCCAAAATGTCAGTGTGCAGAACACTAAGTTAATGTAGAGCAGCCTGGGAGAAGAACAACAGATTAAAATAGGTAGTGAAGCACCGGAAGTAGTAGGCGCATATATATGCCTAGGAAAAGTAGGAAGCGCAGATTCGGACCACGAAAGGGAAGTAACAAGGAAAACCGGATCGCGATGGAGCGCATTTTGAACGTGTTCGCATGTTATGACTGGCAGCTTACCGGTATTGCTTAAGAGAAAATATACAACAGTTACATCTTACATGTATTCACTTATTGGGCTGAAATATGGAGGCTAACGAAAAGCGTACTACTTAAGTTGCGAACAACGCACAGAGCTGTGGAACGAAAAATGGTACGTGTAACGTCAAGAGATACGAAGCATGCAGGTTGGGACAGGGAAAGAACGAGTTACCGATATTCTAGCAAAAATTAAGACGAACAAATGGAGGATAACCGATTATTGCTAAGACTAACCAATTCAATTCCAAGGGAAGGAAAGCATAGCAAGGGCCGGCATAAGTTAGGTGCGTCAAATGGTTTCAAATTAGGGTCAAATGGTTTCAGGTAACCCAGGACCGGGTTAATTTGAAGAAAATGGGGGAGGCCCTCGCTCTGCAATGGGTATAGTCTGGATGATGATCATCATCATCATCATAGTAGCTATGGTGATCATGATGATAGCAGCTATGTCAGCGACGATGCATTTTGTGAAAACAGTCCTGTGAAGGGGCTTTCGCCCTTTGCGCTCTTAGGAAGACAAGCGCATTCTCGTGCGTTTTTAGCTGCATATGACATCCGCTAATTGGACGCACCTGTGTGAGGTCAGAATGATGGATATCTTTGAGATACGCTGCAGTTCGCTGACGTAGTTGACGATATGTCTGCGTGCCGTGGAGCCGACGCCAGCGTAGGGCTCGTCCAAGAGCACCACTGTCGGCATGCCCAGCATGGACACGCACAGGGAAAGCTTGCGACGGTTGCCGGCACTGCGCGACGGAACAAAAGCAGAAAGTCATACTTACGAGAAACGCGAAAAACAAGACAAAGTGGAAACCAAGATGTGACACGAGCGCTTGGTCGCCAATATGCATGCTGGCCAAATTGCAAGACTTACAATACAAACTTTTGTGGCAAGCAAATGTCTCTGTACGGAGTTTCACCGTTGTCCTGCTGAGAAGCTGGCGAAAGCCTTTCTGGGGTCATGGTGAATATCTCGCATCTACGAGATGTGTCCGTGAGATTCAGGGAGATGCATACGCAAGTCGTGTCAGCGAGGTTTTGCGAGATTCCACGAGATGTGGCGCAGTGAGACGTCGCTATAAGTTCTGACGTCAACATAATTTCTCCGGTAAAGATGTCGCAATAGGTTCTGATGACGAAGCCAAAGGAAAGAAAGTAGTGAAATTATAACGGGTACAGAAACACGCAAGATAGACGAAGAAGAGAAGTAGATAGACGAGAAAGGAGAGAAGCTGGGAAGGATGTCGCCATTAGGCTCTTAAGCAAAGTTAAGTGCAGTTCTGTAATTTTTCATGTATGAGATTCCTTGTATTGACACGCTATTAGAGTTTAAGGTGTGTCAAGGAAGCAGGGCTGATTTGTTAACAGGTATTTAAAAGGGCATTTGCAATTCAAAAAAATACCTGATACGGCCATGAATTAAGATTATGAGAAAAAAGGCGCGTTAAAATTATTTATTTGACAAATCGATTGCGGCTTCGAAACTCCTTTGGGTATCTTGGAAATTGATTTTTTGCGTTGGAGTGGCATTTTACTTGCACGTGAGAGTAAGTTCGGCTATTACAGTGCCCTATTTTGTTTTCAAATACAAAGTCGGTCGTGATAATTATTAAATAATGTTTTTTTCCACAAAATATTTCCAGAATTCATGTATTCTGCCTGTAGGACTGAAAACTTACCTTGCTTAAGAAACCCAATAATTTCTAGAACTTTCTAAACCTATACCCACCTTTGAGGAGAGTGATTTGACAGGAGGAACTCATTTTTCATTTTTAAGGCTGAATTTTCGTGCTATTAAAGGATACTGCCATCTATAGAGGCAAAATCAGCAAGCGCTTTAGTTTTAGAATTTTCTACAGGGTGCTTTTTAAGTCATAACCACTCTGCACTACTGCTGGAGACACCCAAAACACTTTCGCAAGCGTTCCTAGCACTTTTCTGTTTCCTAAATATACATCGACCGTCGCAATGGTTATTGGCTGTTTTCGTACTCAGCGAAGGGGCAGACGTACCTGTACGTTCGCACTTGCTGCTCGGCTATTTCCTCCAGGCGGAACATTTCCAGCATCGCTGTCATATATTCCTGCGTCATCGGGATGCCTCTGAGGCGTATGAAAAGCGCGAGGGTCTCAATGCCAGTCAGCATGTCAAGGAGGCCGTCTCGTTGCGGACAGTATCCGAGGTTGCGCTGAAACTGCACGTTAGAAAAAAGTCATTTTTTAGTAAATTATTCGCTTTTCTATAAATCATTCACTGTCGAAATTGTGAGCCACATCGATTAACCTAGCTTTATTCCAGATTCACCTCCGTTACCTATACATTTCTCATTCGTGAAATGTCTCTTGCAATGTGAGATGCTAGAATGATTCATAAAAGTAGGTCAATTGTTTTTCATTCTCAGGAATAACATTTATTACGCGTACGTTGTGCATAGCGACAGTCTTAGCTATTGAATTGCCAATTGTGATGAATAGGGAACGGACATCGTCCGCCAGTGGCTTTAGGCGTAAATAACAGGCAGTCATGGATCATTTAAAAGAGCCTTGGCTGTAGGTAGTTTGGTGGGGCATCGTAAAATTAAAACCGCGGAAAGGACAGGACGAAGGCAAGCAAAGAACACAGGGTGGTACTGACAACTAACAGGTATTGAAAACACACTTGACGTATGCGAATTGTTGGCAGTTTACGAGCACATAGTCAAATGCGTTTTCAATAACTGTTAGTTGTCAGTACCGCCCTGTGTCACCTCCGTCCTGTTGTCTTTGCGGTTTTAATTTTGCGATTTCGTGGGTCAGCCGGGCTGGCATGTCTATGTGTCTGATATTCAAGAGCACCACTCCTCCTCTTCCCGTTTCCCACTTTATGTTCCGCGGCAAAGGCGCATGTTTTCATGCCTATTTTTGTAGCATTACCGCTTCCTATTCTATTCATCACATCCACCGAGAGCATTTCAAGTGGACAGGTCTTCGTTGAACGGCTTGCGTTAAGCAATAGCTAAGACAATTTAATTTCTTGAAGCAAATTAGTCCCCAAGTCTGCCTCAATGATAGACTGCGGTTGAAATCCTTGACAGTTTCTGATTTAGCCCTAGTTGGAACGACGTCATTTCAGGACGTGACACTTTACCTCCATGCTCGCGTACGTGCACTTTGCTATACTCGCTTTATCGCTGACCGTTTAATTTGCGCTTCGATCGTTCCACACATGGTCGTTAGGACACAGCCGTGAGCTGTACGATTATGTATAAGCGGGGCAAATAAGCCGCGCTTTTGACAGCGCGTAAGTATGTCTCCACGGAGTCTAAGAGGGGCGAGCCTTACCAGTAGGTTCGGTTCCCGTTTCATCTTCGCATCTCAAACAATAATCCGAAGCTGGCGTCGCACATCCCTGATAACAATCTGTACCCGGCAATGTTTCCTGGTAGGTAATACACGCGAGAGCCATTCTCGGGGTTTTCGATTATATCGCGGAGAACGCCAGATTTTCTGCACAGCGTGGCCTTTAACCTACTGTAATAAACTAAGGGTATGGCCTTACGTAAGTGCCGCCATAAAGCGTATGAGGCGAAAGCCTTATTGAATCCTCTCTGTGACTATCATCATGGGTCTTCGTTTGCGTACTTGCACCATTGAACTCGCTTGCTAACAAATTCCTTCATCAGCATCTCTACTAACTCGTAGTTAATAAATTAGCATACAATGTTAAGCAACATATACGTGTCAATGGCTCCCGACATGTTTATATAAAGCACAGCTAAACCAAGCGACCCGAACCCACCTGTGTGGCTTAGGGTTAGAGTGTATAATTCGGGTCCTAGGTGTCTGCCAGAGTTGGCAGCCCTTATAAATACGGTAATGTCACGTCGTGTCATGAGGTCGCGTAACTTGAATACGGCCCTACTATTATCAGCTAGATTTGTGATTGTGAGTGATATATAGCTCAAAAAGCCGACTTCGACTACAACGACAGCGGAATTAAAAGGTACGTCGCTAAAAACAAACTTTCATATTACAGTATTCACATGTGATGGCTGTCTGATAAGACATTTTTTGAGTTCAGTCAAAAATGGAAAGTCGGGGGCAAAAATAACGTGCAGCCTTACTCCTTCTGTATCGCTGACGAGCGAGAAAGGTCCAATGTAGGCGTCTCCTGCGTGCGGGAGCAGTTCCCCGGTCAGAATCCGGAACGTTGTCGTCTTGCCTGCGCCGTTGGCACCCAGAAGTCCAAAGCATTCTCCCTTCCGCACTGTGAATGTTAGACCCTACACAACAGAAAAACGGAAAATCATGGTATGTTATTTGAACACGAATATCTATATCAAACATCGTCAACGTGCTTTGAACCAAAATAGTTAATGTAGTAAAAAAACTTTCTTCCAGGTCTCACCCAAACACCGCCATAATACTGCGGCCACAAATCTGTGTAGGATTATATGTAAAGAAACTTTTTCTTTCAGGTATCACCCAAACGCCGCCATATTATTTCGGCTACATATCTATGCAGGATTACCTTCTAAATATGAATTGTATAAGGGGGGGGGGGGGGGGGGAGTTACTTTTGTAAACTTTAACCTTGTTCTTGGTACATGATAGCCTTATATTTGCTTATGCTCCATAAAACTCTGGAAAACACAGCACATTTTTAAAAGCGTAGTAAGTTAAGCAGGCCTAACAGCAGCCCGAGATCTGCTTACGAATCAGGCGCGAGCACCGGACGATTAGCATGCGGCTCGAGCGTAAACCCGTCTTCTTCTTTACACTTGGGAAATTCTTAAGGCTCAGGTTTATGCCTAGTACCACCCGAAAACTGCAAGCTGTTCTACGTAGCGGAGTGCTTGGCTGCCCCAGACAAGCAGAGGTCTTGTCGTTCCAGGCGCAAGTCATGAACGTTTGTTGCCATTTGATATTCCTGATTACTCTCAAATGATCCACTGATATGTATACAGCTAGAAGCAATATGAAAGGGAACACGGGAGAGCGTGGCCTGCGCACTTTGCAAAGCGCTGCCACCAACACAATACGAGAATAGGTGGCACCAAGGGTATGCTCAGAAAGAGCAGCCGACAAAACCTACTTTGGATGCGTCTTTACCACTGGTTCTTATCACCTGTCGGTGAAAGCGCATTTGAAAGCGTGGAGACCACGCGCTCCCGTGTTCCCTTTCATATTTCTTCTAGCTGTACAAGCAATAAATCGTTTCACTTGAAATCTCTCTCATCTTGTTTTATTGCTTAAATTTGATTAAACGAACTGCCTACAGTTCAGTATGTATACGTGCCCAAAGATGCCACTGATATTTGCGTGGCTCATCACTTCACAAGGGTGGAAACTTGGGCTAGTCTGTAACAGTGATTCATGACATGAGAGTGTAGTGCAAAAAGACGACAGACATAGAAAAGGTACACAACACAAAACACCTGTGTTGCGTACCCTTTCTATGTCTGTCGTCTTTTTACGCTACACACTCATGTCATGGCTCATCACTTCATCGGAGTTGTCAGAAATTCCTTGATCAGACTGGGAAGCAACTTTCATGGCCTGGGTGGCTAAATGATAGCGGTTCGTCTAATATTTGAAAGTCTGTATTGGAAGCAGCGCACATAAATTAAACCATTCAAAAATCATGAACCATGTCCTCGTTGGATAGTGCTACTTTCCCAAATTATTCCCTCGTGCACTCACCTTGAGAACGAGGTATGGCTCGGTATATCCATACGTCTTATGCAAGTTTTGGACGACCATCAGTGGTCGCGTCTCTGGCGCCATCTCCCCTCGACCAAAGGCTGCCACGAGTTCGTTCTCAAACATAACATCTGTGTCCTCGGGCTTGCTGGCCTGCAAAAACAAAAGCCGATTTACCTTGTAAGAAACAATGCTACTTTGCTTTTTAATATGCTAAGTAGTTCAGAAGGTAACACTAAGTACTGTTCTCCTTCAGAAGGCATGCTTTAGAGCGAGCCATTTTTTATATTCTGACAAGAAACCGAAGGTCGTAGGCCGAACTCGTATTCACCACCTCCACATGTCTTGGTGGTACTCTATCATACAAATGTATTATGGCAGCGGTGCGCCAGAGCTTCCGTTTCTTGAAATTTACTTTGTGTGAAACATAAAGCGTTATACCAACTTAGACGAAGATGTTCTGTTATAGAGTGGGCGTCACGCAGAACGCGATCTAACGTTAAGGTGGCATCAGTGGGAGAGCTGTTACATTGCCAACCCGAACTGAAAAGAGACAGGATCATCTGGTCAAAAATACGAAGCATTTTGTAATCGTGGGCAAGGAGAGAAAATTTCAGGGAATTTTGTGTGATATATTTGTACATCGAAATCATGGCAACAGTCACGTAAATTGTAAATGACACAAGGCGGTTGTTCTAATCACCTTTTCACTTCTGCAGTGATAATCTCTGAAATTAATGTGCAAATTTTGACCCAAATATATTTTTATGTCAAACAGATGAAAGTTTAATTAATGCGATGAATTCAACGCAATGTTACTTGCTAATGAACAACGAGAGCAACGAAAAAAGAGAGGTCGATGGATAAACACTAAACAAGGACAAGTGGAGAACTTCAAGAATTAAACATGTTCAGCACTTTTCATTGATGTCTTCAGTCTAGTCCCTCCTGTATTTCGCCCTTTTAATTACCCATGCACCCAAAAAAGGCACACATACTTCTGGCAGGATCCAGGAATAATGAAGTTGCTCTTCGTACCATTTTATAAGAAAACACTATTTTCACAAGGAACATTTAATCTATATTTAACCAAGTGGGGTTTCTTGAAATTTCACAATTTCCTTAAAGTTGAACATGTTTGAAAAGAAACCAGAAAGGGGCGGTTAAAACATTGTTGCCGTTATAAGACTTGTTATACTTTCTGGTATTAAAGCGTATGCCAAACTTGGTATCTGTTTTTTCAGGTATCGCATTTCAAATAGTCTAAATGTGGCAGTACGGCGAAAATGTGACAAGACCAAGTAGAGGTTAAAATATTGTCATGTCAGTTTGAGAAACAATATGGCCTTCTTTTTATTCAACAGAAAGCATTCGGTAAAAGCCTGACTCCGTTTTGTTTTCTAGCATAATGCCGGCACAATTATTGGTGCTAGTACAATGCTATTGTTTTCGTCTTATGGCGGTGGTGTTTGGCGCAGAGAAGAGTTATTCAGCTTTAAGGACAAACCGCACGAGCACTCGATGGTTTTAAACACACTGGTGTCACAGGTTATGAATAAACAAACATAAGACAGCATATAGTTTACTATAATCTTAATTTGCGCCATGTGCGAACTTGCTGCATTGTTTCGCGCCATAAAGCAATGTAATTTTAATGTTTATAGAGAGTGCGTTATCAGCAAAGGTGCTCTGGAAGCGCTATTTGGTGCAGGCAGATGCTTCGTGGGCTATTGGTATCAATTTCGCAATTAGGCGAAGACGAGCAGCCATAAAGAAAACTGATGTATACGTTATGCTGCGTAAATAGCTGACGCAATGTGCACAGAAGCTCAGATGTAAGCTATGTCCACGCAATCCATATGAAGACATGAGGCCGATAAGAAGTAAGCATCCTTGCTTGCTACCATTCGCCATTGGTGGCTAGCGCATGTGCATTCCGGTCTCTTCATAGGTTAAATGAACCGCTGACTTCACAGTGTAAGCTGGACTGGGGGCGAAGTAACTGCGTCCCCCTCCGCATCATTTACTTTTGGCTCTTTTCTCAAACATCCGCGCTAGAACGCTCCTAATGAAATGCGTGCGCTAGGAGCGTCGTTCCGAATCTGCATTGTTAACCTGTCCTACACTTCTCCTGTGCGAAGAGTTCACGTTTACTCTCGAACCCCACAGAGTATTTCTAGCAGATCATCACAGAGGTTCAACTGGCAATAAAAGGTATTCAATACGGAGTGCACCTTTTTGGAGCCTTGGATATCCCGCAGCAATACAGCACCCCGTTTGGCGAACATCTGTTGCATGTCTTCCCCGTAGGCCCCTGGTTCGAGAGAGCTCAGTTCTTGGTCAGCCTTGCGAATCCAGCGCTCGAGCAAAAGCAGTATCACGAAAAGTACGGCGCCTTCGACGGACAGGGTGACCACCTCGTAGAACGCAGAGTACGGATGCATGTCGAAAGGGTTGATGATGTGCTCCATGCGGTCTGGGTGGTTAATATCTGAAAATTATTGTGGTTTGTATCGAAAGCTTGATGTGGGCGCGCACCTTATCCTACAATTCACCTGTTTTAGCGCAATCATGACTGAAGGGATGATAAAGTGGCTGTGTGCAGCAAAAGGGAAATTTCATTTTATACGAACATGGATGCCTTTAAAGTGCGCTTACATCGCTTAATACAAGGCTGCCTCTTCGTTTAAGTTACGCTTTGGGGAAAGGAACGCGCAGTATACTTTTGGGTGGAAACCACGGAAATGGTGCATATCCACACCTAATTAGGTCAAGCTCACTTGAAGGTCAAATCTAGTGACGCACTGTATTTCATTGTATCGAGAGCTAAATTGGCCGCAAAGTCGCATTTTCGCTGTGGCGGTGGCCGAGCCGTGGTCGCACCGCTCCTACACCCCATCTGGCGAGCTACATCAGTGGTATAGTACTAATGAGCGATGGCTGAAAGGTCTCTAAGCACTACAAATACTAACCAATAATAATAATGACTAACTAGTACTAATTAGTTATTAGTCATTGCTAATTAATGCGTAGTGTCAACGACTGGCTTTGTCGTCATGACCGAGTCTGACGCCATAATGACGTCACATTCGGTCAGACTGAGTACAGTAGGCATCAAAGGCTTTTAAAATTGGTTTACAGGAAAGAAAAGGCACAGTATCTGTTCCAAATTTCCGCGGACACCTTAATCGAGTTGTACGGAAAACGAAGGTGGGAGTGACATGTGCTCTCGTCTCATCGCAATTCAGTGGCCCAAAGTGCCTTCTGTGGTATAAATAAAGCTCTCATTGCTACACATGAATGACAACAAGCTTAGCCAGAAAAACGCACAGCCTTTGTCAAAAGATTAGAGCCTAGATGGTTTGCTTTGAAGCCGTATGTTATGACTTGTTAACCAATCGTGACTATCCTAGCCATTGGAGAAAGTAGGACGAAAAATCTTGCATTCAGCAAGTTTGGAATTCTGGGAATGCATTACAAGCACATAGTATGGCTCATACGTAGAACCCTGGGCTCTAATCTTTTGACAAAGGGTGTACCTCTCGCTACGTATATCCTGGCCAAGCTGAGCTAAGCAACTGCTGATTTTTTATTTCCATTTTTCGTATTTTGTAATAAATTTAGTGCCACAGAATCTGTATAGCGTAATGAAGCTTTCGCTTCAATTCAAAATTGGTTTATATAAATAGAAAGGTGCACTGTCTATCAAGATCACTTCAAGGTTAAACTGACGAATATTTCACCTACCGTAGTGCAGCTATCGCTTCAAAATATCAACTCACTGTTGCATTTGGAGAAACAATGCAATACTGGGGTCCTCAATCCTGCCAGCGTGTCATTTAAAAGAAGTAAACTAAGCGAAGTAACGCGTACTTTCTCAATAATGATGTCCGCTTCAAAGACTGCCGTTTTCTGTTTTAAGAGCCCACTTTATCAGTACATCATGTCGAGCATAGATGTGGCTTTTCGCCTCAACTGTTCTGCAATAGTGATATGTGTCTGCAATTTAACGATCCAATAGCTAAGAAATTTGTGAGCACGAAAGAGTGGTTGCGGACGGGATCCACAGTAACAACACGAAAACGTTTTGTTGCATTGTCAGGGGGCAATGGCAGGAAAGGTATGAACGTAGCCAAATACGCGCTTTATCTTGTGAGTTTTTTGTTATGATATTTATCATTCTTATTGAAAGATAGATTCTAATCGGTTTAAATATATGCTATGTGCATCCAAAACTTATTGTTCCTTTGCGTGGAACGTATACCTTGAATAATTCCGGGGCTTGCTTTTTAAAATCCTTCATGTTTATCGCCAGAGAAATGTCAGAAATGTCAAAGAAATAACTCAAGTTACCGACATTCTAGTGGAAATTAAGAAGAAGAAATGGACATGGGCAGGACATGTAGTGCGAAGAGAGGATAACCGATGGTCGCTGAGGGTAACAAACTGGATTCCAAGGGAAGGAAAGCGTAGCAGGGGGCGGCAGAAAGTTAGGTGGGCGGATGAGATTAAGAAGTTCGCAGGGGTCAAGTGGATGCAGCTAGCACAGAACCGGGTTGAGTGGAGAAATATGGGAGAGGCCTTCGCCCTGCAGTGGGTATAATCAGGCTGCTGCTGCTGATGATGATGATGATGTTTATCGCTGTTCTCGCAGCGCTATTTATAATATTACCGAAATCAGTGGGCGTCAGATCCCGCTGCGTAAACAAAGTCGCTAAGTTACTGGTTTTTTGAGTGACCGCAATGATAAATGCGTTCATTCCACGAAGACACTCAGTACGTGCTGCAGACTGCAGCACAGATAATCAAAGCCGCATTGTTACCGCATAGCCCTTGAAGTACATGAGCACACACAGTTCAATGCATAGCTAAACTCTATCGTCGCATATACTTCACTGTCAGTTTCGGCTGCTCTGCTATAAACCCACAATTCGTGCTATAGTCATATTGAAAGGCTTTGTGAGCTAGAATGCTGATTCAGAGGACGCGCATTCGATAATGGCTACTGCGAAATTCTTCGAATGTAAGCTCCATACATCATATGCCAAAACAACGTGATATATTTTGGAGGTAACGCCACTGAAACTCTGCTTGAGAGTTCATTGATGTGAGCTGTTCTCGACGCTACAATTGGAGATTAAAGATTTCTAAACGTTTTCCTCCATTTTCCTCCTTTGAATCGTGACATGCAACATTACGTGATTAATCTCGCATGTGACGCTTTGCGAGAGCAAAGCAGACTCACAATCACAGCAAAGCTGAAGAGAGAGCTTGGCGTGGGATACTCTGCTGTTGCACTGTCCCTCAAGCTCGGCACCCCCGATTTCGCAGATACGGTTCTCGGTGGCCAGCTGCAGGATCTTGGTCATACCGCGCGAGTAGGAGCACGAAGGCAACAGACGCACTGCCTCCCTCGCTGTGCCGATTACCGCTGAGACGAACGCGTTGTTCATCTGGCTTGCGTAGTGCTCCATGAACACCTCACCAAGGCATCCAATGGACGCTGCGAGAAAAAAATGGAGGGAATAATGAGCGAAGAGCGTCACTATGGAGAAAATAATTACCATCGCTCTTTATTAACAGTTCATTGAAGGAAATACAACATTAATAGACTGCTCAAAGCTGCATATTAGGGTTTCAAGAAAGTCTTGCTTTCGGTTTGGCGTTTCTACAAGTTACCTGTAGCCAGAGTGCCCCGCAGTATGTATCAATCGCATTGTGCGATGACATGACTAATGAAAAAGTCAGCCTGGGAAAAACTTATGGCGATTGAGCGCTGCAGTTCCTCAACAAAGAAAGCAATAGCAAATAAAAAAAAGTTTTGATGTAGTAACTCTAGATTGCAAAATAGGTAGGCCAACACGGTGACCTTTTTAAATATTACCACGCGCTTTATTATATACACATAAAAGCAGCAAGTCAAATGACCTGTCGTACAGGCACGCGCGCCACGAAGCTAAACCTCAAAGAACGATTCGCAATTCAAGTTGCTACAGTGGTGCAGTGAAACTAGTTTTTTCAATAATCTAGGGCCCTATGTATTTATTTCTTGCTGCATATTGTCTAAATTTTTGAGAAATGTTGCAAACGTTTCTGTAGTAAAGCCGATCATGTCGCAAGTGACAGCGTCGTTCGACTGTCGTTCGATTTGGCTGATTGGGTTTAACGTTCCGAAGCGTTGCATGCGAGAGACGTCGTAGTGGAGGGCTCCAGAAATTTCGACAACCTGAGGCTCTTTACTGTGCACTGACATCACACAGCACACGGGCGCCTTGTTTTTGGGATGCATAGAAAAAGCAACTGCAGCGTCCGGAATTCGATTGCGCATCCTTGCGCACAGTAGTGGCGAGCTCTAACCATTGCGCCACCAAGGCGTGTGTTCGGCGGTCATCTTCGCATATTACTTACAATAATATCATTAAAAAATTAATACTGAGTATATGTGAAATAATCACATCATTAAGCACGGACACAGACAAAATGTAGCGCCAAATTCCACATATTGAATTGCATGCTGTTCAGTTCGAATGTCGGACCTTTGGGCATACTTCGACATAACACCAACAATACAATCGCTTTGTCGGCATTATTTGTTTACTTGTGCCTGGTGCATTCCTCCAGGTGGCTCAAATTCGTGCAATCTACGTGACAAATAATGAATGACCGTTAGATGCTTTGAAGGAATGATGATGGCATCCTGAGAAGCATAATTTTAAAATATACAAGTGGCATCCGCCCCCAGAAAAGTTTCTTGTACAACAGTATGCAACAGCACAGAAGATAAATCTCAAACAACGCTTGTTCATTGACTTTAAGTTGAGATTAGCTGGCTCAGATACTTTCTAAAAAAAGAAGCCAAGAAAGATATAAAAATGCCTCAGGTTCATACTCACATGCAGATATGGGCGTGGTATGCATAGCAACCAAGCGGGAAAAACATACAGAAAATTTTCAGTCGACAAAATAGAATTTCTTCGTGGGTTTCGGCATTAACATATTGTGACAATAATTTCTGTAATATCATAACATTTCTTATAACAAAAAGGTACTATGCATACGCGAACTACAGAAGAGTACTGCAGTAAAAAATGACGAACTGCGGAAATTTCAGAGTTGCGACAGAAGTACAGAATACATTATAATACTTTGACATGGTCATGTAATTTGTTTCCACGTGAAAATGCTGTAAAAAAACCACTACGTTTTATTTTTACGTAGGGTTCTTCCCTGAAGGCAGTTACACATTCATTTCTTCATATACGAATATATAATTTATCACAACGTACCATGTTTGCCATGCCCTGCGAAAGAACGCTAAATTGTTCCGGGAGAGCAAAACACCCAGAGAAATGCGAAGAGATTCGACAACAGCACTACTTTTTTGTGTCCAACTTCTCCATAAATTTCAAGATGTCTACAATTATGCATTTAGAAGCAGAACTTACCGATGACAAACATCAATATAGAGAGAGCAGTGAAGCCATATCCAGGGTTGTCGAAGAAGAAGGAAGCGATGTAAATAAAGGGTAGCGCTGCATATCCATGGAGAAGGTTCAGCACGAAAATGAGGCCTGTGTGGAGGAGAGTGTACGACTGGACATAAGGTGGAATAAAGCTGACGTTCTCTCTTCCACCATTTTATCTGTACTTTTGCTTCAGTTATGAGAATAACTCTCGTTGTAACAGCTAACAACGTTGTAACAAGAAGTTTACATGTTGAGAGTCCGATAAAGATAATCCCGTACGGCAAAACGATCGCAGCATAACCTTCCAGTGTTGAAAATCACGAAAGAAGTTTCCACTGACCTTTTTTTTTAACGCAAGGCTCAACAAGCTAAGTACGCCAGAGAAATAAAACAGCTGTAGTTTCTGCCATGTGTCACACTAAGATAATCAATTTCGTATTTTTTTTAATAATGCCAAGATGCTGAAGTTTCTTTAAGCCCAATTTTGTATTTGTGATACAGTCAGGCACAACCACGACAAGCTGAATTGAATTAATCTGTTCTAGGGCTGATAAAAGCGTCATGCATCCTGTTGAAGAAACTGAATGTGAACATTCGCAAACCGATACGGATCTTGTTTAAAGGAATTGAGACATTAAAACGCCCAAATCAAGACATTGATGGCATACCTGTTACTAGATAAAAAGATAGTGATTCAGGTGCTGTAGCTCATTCTAGCGAAACAGGTTAATTGACATTTGTTCTTGATGAACCTGAATTGAAGTCGGCATTATAGGCATGTGTGAAAAGAGGCTAGAGCAACAATGGTTGCACTCACGAAGGTCGGTGTACGAAAGCACTTCGAAGTAGGTCAGCGGCGGCAACACCATCATCGCTGTGCCCATGTAGAAGAGGAAGTCAAAGATGAAGTTGAGCGTCCAGTAAAGATTGATGCTTATGCCGGTCAGGAGGTGCAAGTGCTTCACCTGCATAAGCCCAGAATTACAATCATGAATGATATTTATCGTCGAGTTTATGAATAGTTTATATCCTTATTGGTTTTTGCCTGCCAGCCAAATTGAATATGTCAGGATGGGCTAGCGACTAGATGTGGTATGTGATGCACCACAAAGAAAGAATTTTTTAGCTTTGAAGACACCAGAGCCGGAGCGTACTGACTGAAAAACCAGTTATGCATTCAAAGGCATGTAAAATAATATTTTGAATAAAATTATGCTAAACTTAATAGCGAAGCTTGATGCAATCAGCTGCTTATAAATAAACACTGAGGTAACGGAACTAACGGACGTTATACTAAAACTTAGTGCGCTCTTGTTAAAACTTAGCACTCTTTTCTTACCTAAAACAAAAAGACGTTTCTGTGAGGTTACAGAAATTGGCATGCTCGCACGTAGTACGCAACGCCACTGCTATAAAGACAGAAGATTATTTTTGAAGCTGACTTCTAAACATTTCTATTATTTTTCAAGCATGCCGTGCTTGTAATAAAAGTGCCACCGAGAACTACAGGCGGACTGAATGCTTAATGCAGGGCTGGAGCGATTTTTTCTTTGTCATAAAAATGTAGAATAATGAAGAATGGTGCAACTAATGTAGTACACTAATAAAAACTCTAAATGGCATCCGCGCCCATTCCGAGTTGCGAAGAGTTACGATGGAAGTCACTCACAGCTATACTGGTTATCTGGCCTCTAGAAGCATTTTGCTATATGCGATATAGCAAGATAAGTAAAAATGATGCACCAACCACTGAGTGAGATTCTAAAGATTATTCACAGAAAAAGGTGGCATATTTTTATATCACTGCAGGTTCACCTTAAGCGCAGAGGCGATAGCGCCTTTAATACCGCCTTTTTATTCCGGGATTTTATTTTTGGTTGGGTAGTGTAGAAAATTCACGCACGAGGTCATGTGCGGTGGCTTCCTGATCCTTTCGTCAAATCAGGATTTCTTGGAGACGCTTGCAACTATACACAGACTATTTGGCTCCATGCTGTTTCACGGGGATGCTCTTTCAACGGTACAAGCTGCATACAATATTGAGTAAACCACTGCTTATCTGGATCGGTACTCATAAAATAGCCAATACACACTGGCCAATACACTGGCCAGAAGCGCGAACAAAAGCCAGAGCTGATGAAACACGTGTGTCATCATGCATGGTAATATTCCACAAAGAATGTGAAAGAGGGGTGCAAACGTATTTTGATCGCCATCCTTAACCTTTCAAACACAAATACTCGAGTCAATGGTGCAGCGGCGTCTTTCACAGCTGAATCAGGCGTGGTCCTTACTATCCGGTGCCCTGTACAGACACCTCCTTTTCCAGCTCGATTCGACAGCTGCCGTGAAGGAAACCTACTGCGATCGTAACTGGTGCCATAAAACTCTCGGAGTAATGCGGACTGCTGTAAAATCCCACCGCGGATGACTACAACGAGGACCACGCTTTCGCTTTTCCTGGCACGTGCGCTGATACGCAACAGCCACTATGTAATGTAAGAAAAAGAAACCAGCTTTAAGGTGGAAATAATTTAGCACACACTGCACAACATGTGCATTTAGTTTCAAGATTCGCGCTCACCTGCAGCGCCCTCTCGGCGATGGGGAAGAGGACAAAGTTGCTGCACATAAAACTGGAGACGAGCGGGAAGAACACGGAGCGGAGGACCTTAGGCAGAAGCACACGATACGTATTCTGGCTGTAGATGTGCTCGATCTCTTCCTCGGACTCTGTACCGGTAGTGTGAAGAACACCGCGAACTTTCGCTTGGGGTGGTGCCAACACGTCAAAGGTGAACTTCGCGTCGTCCACTGCGGTGACATTGCGTAGCCGGGCGTCGTTGTACGCGCTCATAATCAGAAGGGCAGTGTGCTGGATCTGGCCGTTGTACCACAGCAGATTACTGCGACAGAAGACGGGTGGCGCGTCACTTCGAGCTTTTTGCGGGCACTCACGTTCACCATATTTCGGTACAACTCAAAGGGTTACCGGTGAAATCATTCAAAACAGGTCTTGCAATAAACACAAACGAAGCCGCGTTTTGACATCAGAATCAACAGTCTATGCTCTGCAATAATGGTGTTTAAGATTGTTATGCAATTGAACGGTGTGGTACTCATTTGAAAAACAACAGGACACAGGATTGAATGGAAGTAATAGTGGCTGTGCTTCAATGGCGGCGGTACAAAACGCTCCTTTTCAGCATTTTCAGAGTACGTTAAGGAGCACCATGTCGGGCAGTATATAAACGGAAGCTCCAGACAACGTTGTATGTTCAGAAAACCTTTTCTCGTATTTCATTACAGATTACCCCGCCAATTTCTTTATCATTGCCAGTAATAAATTTTATGTTACATAATAGTTTTGCTGGCGGTCCGGCGTAGAATAAGAGAGCAAGGAAAAATTTTCATTCCACTGATTGCTCAACTGGCGAGAATTTTCGGATATCAACCTCAATAAAATGCGGCTGATGCAAACACCAGCTTTCCTGCAGACTCGAGATCAGTAGCCTGGACGCGCAAAACGTTGTAGTTGAATTGATAGTCATTATTGCTTGAATGGACAAAAACGAGAACGAAATGTTTGAAAAAAGGGACGTTTAAAAGGAGACATATTAGGGGTTCGATACCGAAACAGGCAATTAATTATTACAACGTTAGCCGTGTGCATATAGCTTGTATCCAGCATTTGGCCGACGTGTTACAATCGTCATGCCGTCATAGAAGTATCAGCTTGTATATGAACGAATAGGAGATTGTGACGGTGCGACATTCACTTCATAGACTTTCAGATACAAAAACCCTGTGTGATCGCAAACGAAGCTGCAGATTTTGCTTTGAGACAGCTGAATTTATACTGGGACAATGAGAGAGAGCTTCGAAATTTCGTGCACATGACAATGCCCATCGAATGAAGACATGAGCCCAAGTGCCTTTTTGAGCCACTGGGCAAAAGTAACCTCGAGCGCTCCATCCTTATGATTACGTCAATTAAGGAGAATACAGCTGCCTCCTAGAGGTGCGATTTGGAACACATGTGGGGCAAACAGAGCAATTTATTTCCGCTTGCATAAGACTGATCGGCTATCGCAGTAGCCTCCAATATTTGTTCAATTACCTACTCCCTTAAATAGTCGGCTCTACACCAAGTGTTGTTTCTAACCCTTCAATTGGGGGTCAATGACATTAGAAATGTCATTCAAGCCGGTCGCTGCCTTACTTAAGTACCACTCAATATTGCTTGCTGTGTGAATAGCGGAGGCTTGATCTTCAAGCTTCTGTCTAGCTAGTACATTTCGTTCCCGATGTATTGCTCCTTCTACTCAACGGTGGCTGAGTGATGAGGAAGCTCGACTTCTGAGACGCGGAAACAGGATGGATCCCAAGCGCGGTAACAGAGTTTCGATGTAGGCCACACGCTGGGCGCCCGTGCACTGTGCAATGTCACCGCACTCTAACCCCTCGATGGACTGGGTGACTATTGCTGCCATTAAACAGACTTCTATTACTTCTTCCCGACTACTTTAGCTCGTGTTGTTTTGTGACATTCTGTGGCTGGATTTGACCTAGTAGAGCCTAATTCAAGAAAATTCTTAGTACGAGTGAGATATGTTGGTATGATCACTAAAAGACCATTTTGGCTTATTAAAAAAAAAAAAAGCCTGTTAGAAGGTTAAGGAAAACAGGTCGTTGCAATGTCGCTTCCCTCTAGTACGGCATGGCTCGCAGCCAGTCCAAGTTTAGAATATGTAATAGAGATATCAAAAACTGTCCCACAGTGAATAATTGCGACAAGTATGCGTAGACTCATCGCCAAAAAATAAATGATCTCGGAGACATATAAACTGTAAACATAGATCTCAATTCTTCTAATAGCATCTTAAGAAAATTAAGATTCAATTGGCGCTGCTACTCTTTAAAACGCGAATCAGACCTGCAAGTGCAATAGCTCTGGATTAATTTGTATTCATGGAAAAATGAAGAAAGCAGTAAAACTGATTGTCAGCAACTGTTCATTCAGCCCGAATAATATACCGCCATTAAGGAATGGACGCCTTAAGAAAGAAGGAAGCGTACCCGGCTGCCTTCGTCATCTGGAAACCGAAGTGAAAGTTGAAGACGTATTTGAAGTATTTTTCTTTAGCATAATCCAGAAGTCCTACTCCGATGTCCCGTGTTGCATCTACGTGCCTCAAGAAATATTGGCGGGGATTGGAGACCATCGGGAGGAGGTAGCGTTCCCGGAACACTTCTTCGGTGTCGCCTTGCTCGAAGCCCTGCAAGAATGAATGCAGCGCATTACATAGCTGTGTTGTATTTTCATTCAACAGCGTTACTACTCAAATAATCTATACGGGAACTCTCAGTTGGACGCGTGGAACTCCGCCGTTGTTATTTTATGTAACAGATCAAGATACCTTTACGAGTCCCAAAAGTGAAGCTGCGAAATCTTTTGGCCACAGTTGCATGCATTGCTTGTAATAATGGAAAGCTGGACAATTTTGTAGCACAGCTGATTGTATGTTCAGCTGCGTACTGTAGAAATACAGCGACTTACGGCAGAATGCCAACTGTCGATGTAATCCGAAGCTAAGGAAGGGCTCCACCGAGGGAGGAGCTTTGCACGTTTTACTCTTTCCTCGTATTACGAATCACATCTGCGCATGAACTTGAGGGGCTCTTTCAAAGTGTTTGTCATGTGTTATATTCAAAATAGAAGCCTCAGCAATTTAGGGCGAGGAAACAGGCGGAATGGAAGTTCCAGTTCCTTTGCCAACGTTTAGACCACATGATTGAAAGAAATGAATACGCGAAGATAGGTGCTTTTGTATAAACTTTTGCAAGTGGACTCCAAGTTTACTCTTTTTAACATTATTTTTTTATGTTCGCTGAACTGGCGATGTCATTTCGCCTAACATCGAAGACCAGTCAAGCTAAACATTAAAACTTTTTTTCCGTAGTCACTTTCATTCATGAATCTTCATAAAGACTCCCGTTATCGTTTACACCTTGCCCTCCTCTTGCTTCATGCAGCGCGCTCAAATTCATAACATACTGTCTTCATAGAGACTCAGGATGCGATGCGTTTCCCTCGTGCACGTGTAATAAACCCTTGGAACTCACAATGGCATACTCCAGCACTTCAGGGAAGGTGTATCTGAGCCTGTTCCCGACGTTTTGCACTTCCCGGACGCTGCCGCGCAGACCCCAGAACTCCAGTATGAAGAGCAGGGACAGTAGACAGGGCGGCAGTATCCAGCTGAAAAGCGGCATCCGCCGCTCACGGAAGGCGTGGATGGTGCGCTTGGTGAAAACGGCACGAACGCGATCAGCGAGCGACGCGTCAGTGCCCAAGGTGCATGCTACCATCTTCACCCCTGGCGCTGCACATTTTTCAAAGGAGTATCTGTTAAGGCATTCCCTTCTACTTAATACCACAATAGTAGCCCTACGACTGATGGAGGAAAGGTAAAATTGTGCGCATAGGTGCGTACGAACACAAGAACTGAACATGCATTTTCCTCCAGATTCGTCTATGTGGACCGTTGATTTGAAGAAAATTAACTATATGTATAAATCGATAATGCTGTTCCAATAAGTTTGATATTTTTATTCGAGATAAAATTACACCAATTTAAAGGCAATTTTTTTCGATGTACAGGGTCGTCCACGGTTAGTAAGAACACTCCAGCAGGTGGTCACTCCTTCAAGGCGCTATTTCGCCCGATGTAGCCGCACATCGTAGCCGTACATTAAGGAATGTGACCCGGGCCTAGAGGGGCCTGGAGTGTGCGGGGCGTGGCTGCAGCCAATGGCGCTTTGAAGAGAGCGACCACTTGCTTGAGTGTTCGAACTAAGATAGGACGCCCTGTACATTCTGAATGTCTAGTCCTTGAGCGAACAAAAACAAAGCCGACAGACATATATGGAAGAGAGCCTAAGGAACTCTGCTCTTTATTCTTTGTGGTTTGGGTCAGAAAGCCACTAGATATGAAACTAATTTGAATATTACGGCCTATTGGTTAATTTCCTACTAAGCTAATGGTGTGTTGAGTGCGCTTGAGATTTATGTATGCTTTCAGGTATCGCTTTCATTATTCTTCGGTCGTTTTCCATGCGACTTGTCCTAGGAAGAGACAATCTCTCATGCGTACATGGATAGCGGGTCGACTCCCGTGTCGCATAGAGGACACCAGTCACATATAAAACGATTTGTACATAAAAAAAGGAAAACTTTCTAAAGGCTACCTATAGACAGCATGAGTTTCTGCATTTCGTATTGACTTTGCATTCTCAGGAACTTGTGAGTATGGATGTCGCGTACATAGGACGCTAATAGTCGCTGCGTAATTGAAGTTGTACCCAGCGCAATGCAGTGATTGGCTTGTGAATGCATTTTTAGTTGATTTCTAGTCAACCCCAAATAGCTGGCTGTTTTTGCCGCTGTATTACAGCTTCTGTTTCTCCTTAGGCATTAAATCTCTACCTTAAGCGTATGATGCGGAAGCGCTTATGGTTCCCTTGAGCGGCTTGCGGTCCTATACCGAAAATAGCAATAATTTTTACTTCTGAAAATGCACATTTGTATTTTGTTTTTATTCGCAGCTATCTAAGCAGTATGACATAGTCCTATAAGCGTCCTAGCATCTTGCACTGATCGAAAATCCACTTGTATTGTGTTAACTGGCTCATCTCATAACCCAAACGACAGAGGTTAGGGTCCCTAATGCGACCATTGTTCGTTTCAATGTAACTATTTTTGCGCTTTCACAGACAGTATCTAATTGTGGTAGAATGACGTCATGATTCTGTGTACAAACGAGGAATTACACCAGCTAGACCTAGAACATCTCCTCGAGGCAGCGCGAGCTACATTCCGAGGATTTCCTCCTAAATAGGAGAATTAGGACAATGGCGTTAAATTGTATCTTCAGCTGCCAGGTGAAGCAAGACTCATTTTTGCATAGCCGTTTTTCTTTTTTCAGGGTATAGCCCGCGTTTTAAGCTTTGTGCCTGCTGCAGACCAAATTCTCGAAACAAAAATGGGTTTCAAAATTTTATCGAACATTTTTAAACAGTTGTAATAATATCTGTTTGGCAGCTCTTTGAGGTGAACACCAAATAAGCTTGTAAGCACGACGTGACTAGAAAAGCGAAACGTCATCAGAATAGTATGTGAAACAAAATTTGATATTCTCGGTCTTTCTTTCTCAGGTTATATATTTTCAGAAGTAAAGCTATTTTTTGTCATTGTGCAAAGTTTGTTTAAAAGTGTGTCCATCAGTTCATTCAAAGCTGGTAATAGCCTTAAAAAGCTATTCGCCATCGCTTTGATGTGAACGGCTGCATATCTCTGAATTCTAAGACAAAAGAAATGGTGTAGACCAGCAACTCTTACTTTCGAAGTTGGTTGGTAGGACGACCATTAAAATCATTTCTGCGCGAGGAGTTTATTAGCCAACCTAAAGATTAAGTAGAGAACAGTTGCAGATGTTGCGTACTGAGAAGGTTAAACAAATAAAAAGAAGTTACCCGGTTTGTGTTGCAACCAGTTTATCCATTATTCCATTTTCCAGTACCCGAGATTAATGTGTAGTCGGCAGGACTAGCAGCATGAGAGGCGCTCGCATTAAAAACCTGTGACGCACGTAGAAGCATCCGGTAACATAAAAGTAACTGCAGTAATCACTTGCTATCGCACGTCTCGGGGAGAGTTCGAAGTTTTTACATATATATTGTAGTCATTTATACGCTTGAACAGAAGTGGGTCAAAGGCAGGAAATCAGAGATGCGTATGATTGACTACAGGACGGAGGAACGGAGTGAGGGGTGTGTCGGAGCTGCTCACCCAGTGACTCCATAATGGAGTGGCCGTCCTCCGGCATCTTGCGTTGCTGGCGGTGCACATGATGGTCTTCTCCCACGCGGATCAAGACGTCTTCTAACGAGGTGACAGTCATGCCCACCGACCCGATGCCCAGTTCCTCCGTGCGCTTTTCAATGTCCTACGTAGCGCAGTGAGAGAAAAAGGCGATTCCTCTTATATATGCTTCTAGCTGTAGTATTCTTTTCACACAACTTTTATGATTGGAAAGAGCGAAGCGTCACACAGCTAGTAATTAATAGGTATAAAAGATTACGACAGCGTTTAACTTTGCTACGCGAGTACTTTTGTATCGATGCCACTGCATAAAACACGAAAAATGTTATATAAACTTTGTGAACTCTTATAGAGAACGAATCTGACAGTACTAAAAAGGCAAATAGTGTCCTTCACGATCAGAAAGTTATAAACGTGTAGAAGGTTTACGCGTAAAGCGCAGAATTATGTGGTTTAAAATGTGGACGCGAATTATAATGTAGATATTTTGCAACAGTCCCAAGTGCTCAGTATAGCCGGCATCCCAATAGTAAGCAGCTGCCTATTCAGGCTAGTGTGACTCATTACATTACGTCGCTGACGCGACAGAGAAAAGCAATAAGGGCCGAAGTAGCGGCGAAGTAACTTTTCGGACTTCCCACGGGGACGAGCGAGCGTCTATATCTGGACATAAAAGCTCTGAAGTAGGTAACGAATCGCTGTCCCAACTTGAAATGATCAGTGTCTATCTGCTGATGACATGTGGTATCCAAGTCACACCAGTCTTCAGTTTTTTTCCACGCACCGAACAGAAGTGACGTCCTCGAAGTCACCTTCACTGTCACTGTCAGAATCAAAATGTAGCATAGTGTCAAACGAAACGGAAACCTGTCAACGGAAGATTAATTGGAAGGAAGTGAGCCACGCCATCATCTACAGAGAAGTGTTATAAGCAAATGTTACGTATGGTATTATTTGATTCGATACTTTTATGCTGTACACCGGCATACATGAAAATCATGTCGGCCACGGGCTTGTTGAGGCGTTCCCCCAAGCCATTTTTTCTTGCGTGGTTGACCGCCGTACGTCTATGGCGTGAGTGTGCACGATTTAGGAGCGCCAGAGTGAAGTATGCCGTAAACGAAGCTCCGTGGTCAGTAATGATAGCTGCTGGAGCATCATAAAGCAGGACGTTTTGCGCGCAAACACTTCGGAGATTTCAGCAGCTATTTCACTTGCAAGCGACGTGGACTCATCGTACGGTGTTACGTAACCCGTCGCGACCAGAACCATCATTTGCCAATGGATGACTTTGGGATGAGACAAAGAAGATCCATGCCAATATACTTGCTCGAAAGGGTTTTTTTTGGTGGCGATATGGACTGAAGAAACCCGAGATGTTTCAACAAAGGAAATTTCTAGCATTAGGTATCGTGGCGCGTTTTAACGTATCTATACATACGAATAGTAGTAATCTCGACCAAACTTTTATGCAAATACTCGCGAGAAAACCACAATCATGCAAGTTTAGGACACAAGTGAATAAAAAGCAGGAGAAAGAACCGTACCCTCAATGCTTTCCTTGGTTTCAGTGCACGTTGCCTGTCTGCTTATTGTAGTAGCAATGAGACCCTCAATTTTATTTTCCAGATAGAGCCTGGATTCCTGATACAGATGAGCATTCAAATATCAACAATAAATCACCGAAGAGTTTACCTATTTAATTTGAATTCTCAAAGGAACATCAAAAAAGGTGCGCTAAGCTTTCAAAAAACACGGAACCAATTTTGAAGGTACGTATGCCTATTTACTTCACGTCTTTGCCTGTCAGCATCGCTGCTCAAGTTTCCCAAACACATTCCGCATCAGAAAGCACGGAGCCGCTAAAACAGTCGCAATAAAAGATTTTAAAAGATCTGGCTGAAGGCCAGAAAACCAGAATAATATACAATGAGGCATTGAGGCTAGCGAACATGCTAGCCCAGTAAAAAGTTCTGGAACATGCTGATTCTAGTACATGCTCCCACATTTATGCAAAGAACGCCGGCAGGGAGCAAATTCTCTGGTAAGAGCCACATAATACACATTATAGTATACCAGAGTGCTGGCTCAGGCCTTGATGGGTAGCACTGGATTCAGGAATCAACCTTTCCTTTTAGTGTTGTTGTCTTGAGCTACGATATCTTCCTTTGACGTTTTACGCTGTTTTATATAAAGAAAACCTTTCATCAAATATAGAAAAAAGTAATTGGAAGCCTTCGCAGGCGATGGTGGCCTGCTGATCTAAGACTAAAATGGGGAATTACCGGCTAATATGCTAATGTGTGTTTTACATCCGCGCGCCCTACGTTTCCAACCCGCGCACACTTTCTGTGATCGGTGATTTTTGCTAGGATTTTCACTCGCCCTCTACACTGCGCACGCTTCGCTTCCAGTTCTTCTAAAAGATAGAACTTCTGTGTAGTTCCAAAATATATAAACACCTATTCATAAAGTAGAAATCCCGTAACAATGTTTTGAAGTAGCAGATGAAATCTCTAAAGAGATTCTACCTTGAACATGTCTATAATGACCCTGGTCGCGATGATCTGGCCAAGGACGAAGACGGTCTCGTTCACCGAGTCGCTTTGTATGTGCGCTTTCGAAGCGTATTTGCGCAGCAGATTCTCGATGGCCGACACGTTGCAGTTCGGCATCTTGTTGATATGCATGCGATAGCCGGTGCTGAAGCGCTGCTTGAGGAATATAGGCGAACCGCAGCACCTGCAAGCAATGCTTTTTGTGTAATGAAGTACCACAAATTGGCTTCATTTGTGACAGCGCCTCAAAAACATGTTAAGCTGATCTTTACGCACTACGATGTTTGCAAATGGGAAATCCCATCTTAGAGCAAAATGAATTTATATCGCACTACACAAAATAGCCATAGTGCCCAAGCAGTGAAGAATGATCTTATAGGCATCGTTACAAAGCATGCAACAGAAGTAGGAGGTAAGACAATTGCAAGGCATAGAGGTAAGATCTCACAGAAGAAGGAATAGATGAGCTAAACAGGCTTGCCAAGTTAGCGGTTTTCCCGCTACATTTGGCGGGTTTAGCACTGTTTAGTGGTCCAAGATGTTGTGTTGCGAGAAGTAGAGGTTTTAGAGGCTTTTTGGTACTGTTGACTTCCTTATTCGTGGTTTACGGTACTACACAATTCGTTTACAATAGTACAAGTTGTTTGCAAATATTGTCATTTCTGCAGCAGAAAGGTACTGTAAGCGCAAGATGTCGCTGAGATCTCAAGGTGGCGAGTGTGGGAACACATCCAATACGCCTTCGAGTTGATTACATGCGGTATTTGTTAGTGCAGAGATCCACGAGTATGCTGAAGACGGGATTGTGGCCCAAGGCAATGGAACCTGTCAACTAGGTGCAGATGTTTAGGAAAGAGTGGCTGCACGGTCCTAAATTGTGAGGAAAATCTCTGCAAGTCAGCGATAGTGCAAGTAGCCTATTCTCGTCAGCTGGGACAGCCATGGGAGCAGGCACAGCTGCAGTCTGAGGATGAAGTGAACTAGTACAGTGGTGCTTCCGACAAAGGTCCCTTCATCAAGCTGACAGAGTTTGCTCTCTCGATGCTCATGCTGCTTTGATATAACGCAGAGGTGGAACGCGTGTTCAGTCTCCTGCGCATTATTAATTCTAAACAGGAAGATAATTTCAGCAAGTAATACGAACGTGATTTTATATTTTCAAGCCGGGCTCCGAAGGCAGAAAAAAAATGCTGTCCAATTTACGAATAGGCGGAAATGTGATCCAAATGACAGGCCCGATTAGAACGACGTGGGAACCAGGGTCGGAATCCAGCCTAAAACTGGCACAGTGAACGAGCAATTGCTCACACAGTGCTTGGCAAGCCAAGATTAAGCAGATGACGCCTTTTTGAAAGTGATAGTCTTTTAGATAGCAACTTAAAGGCAGGAAAGGAAGACGTAATTTTGCAGCTTTAATTTAAACCCATAGAAGCCGGGCGCAATATTCCCGAGTGTTAAAGTATTCGTAAGTGAACGTTTACACCAGAAAAAAAAAAGCAAAAGCTCTATAATATACACAAAAAACATTGGTTATATTGTTTGCAGGCCAAATAACAAAGCTAAGTGTATAAAAACTAGCTTTGTGACGCAGTTATTGAGTCTAGCGGTTTTTAGCGGGTTTTGGGGTTTCCTGTCTTTTCGAGTGGCAACACTGGGTGGTTAAAAAGCTAAAATCTAGAAAGCCTCTGAATCAATCGACGGAATATAGACCTGGCAGAGATGCCAAGGATAAAATAGAAATCTACCCACGCAGGTGAGAATATTTTGGGGGTCAATAAAGCAATTTGTTAAGAACAGGCGGCAGGCCGAAAGCGATCACAAGAAAATTATGCAGAGGTAAACAAAAACAACCCTATTGGTTTTCAAGAACAAGAGGAAAGAAAACAAAAAAAACAAAAAAAAAAACAAGAGAAAAAAAAAAGCAAAACAAGACCAGAGAGCACGTTTGTTGCTATCGCCACCGCTAAGTTGTTCAGTTCTTTTCCATGCGCAAGTCAGCCAAATTAAAATTTGATTTTAGTGACATTACGCCTGTCTTCTCTTTCTGCCTATGGCCTTGTCACTACCATGTGACAGTGTTGAAAGAATTTTCATAGTATTAAAGAACTTTTCAAATTAGCAGGAATTTGAGAATACTAGCTGCTATCGTTGTTTATATATCAGTCCTACAAAGGCCAATCCAAAGACGACCGTGAACTGAAAGAAGCCAGAATGTTGTCTAGTTTCAATTTTCATTTTCCCAGAGTGGTGGCGCTATGGTTAATGTGATTTGTGATTTCCCGACACATTAATTGTGAACATGCGTCAAACAATGGCATAACCTCAGCCAGTTGAGCAATGAAACGGCGTAGCTGCCTCAGTGGCCCCTTTTTTAACGTTTCATGAGTGTGCACGAATAAGCCTGTAAGACCTTCTATCTCCCGTGTCCTAACATTTAACGAATACCTAAGAAACATGGACGGCACTGCCACGTAGGGTATTTTTGGGAGATCAGCTCGAGCTCATCGATGAGATTCGTGAAGCGGCTCTAGCCATTAAGTTATGACCTCGCTCTACTTATTCGTCAAGATCTTAATATGCATTTCCCGATTGCTGTTTATTCTCTCTTGCTTGCACAAAAAAAAAAAAAATGTTTCGACCGAAAAATAAATGCGTAAGAAACTCTCCACAAATAATCTCTCATATAGAAATACCGCGCTTACTTTATTTATTTTAGTCAATAATTTAGAAATACAAAACGAAAGGCTGTTGTTAACAGTTCGACACCTTCGGTTTAATGTTCAGAGGGTTTAACGTAACGTAGCGGTGAGCAGGAACGAATGCTTCTGTTTTTTGATTGCCACAATATTTCCCAGAGCCTCCTAACCTCTACTACAAAATTTTGTTTCAACTTGATACTTTATAATAAGGGAGTGAGTACTCATTCATGTCTGCCCAAGTGCAGCCACACGGCTTCAATTGAAAACTATACAACTTTCTCACAAACTTCTTAAAGAAAAATTCGGCCTTATCCAGGGATTGAAGCCGGTACCACCACCTCACCAGAACAGTGACACTGAGCTAACCACAATGGTAAACAGATTAGATGGCAAGGCGAGAGCGAATTGACCAATAACTTGAACTGGGAATAGTGTTGGTCAAAAATTTAGGGGAATCCCCCCAGCCCTATACCTTATTCTTCCATTAGCAAGGATAGCAACCCGATCGCCAAGGACGTCTGCTTCGTCCAGATGTTGGGTCGTGAGGAACACGCAAGTGTTGCGGCGCAGCTTGAGCAGCAGCTCCCACAGTTCATGACGTCCGTCCGTATCCATGCTGGTAGTCGGCTCATCCATGATTACCACCTGAGAAACCGGAATGCACCATAGAACGCGTCTGACTTTTGGTTTTTCTCAGAGGCGAATATTATCCATGGCAAAATCTTTTACTTGCGTCACTACAAGAGTTTTAGAGATGGTCTGATGGTCATGTTAATCAGTCACTTTAACACAGTTTTGAGAGACAGCCTACTTACATGACACCAGTAGACGGAAGCTCAAAACGTAAACCTCTGAGTGCCGCTTGGCCTTTTCGCTCATCCTTCCCTTAATTACTGGACGCGCCAGCGGTTATGATTTTAAACGGGAGGTTGTCAGCGAGCCAGCGCCTGTAGCGTAGTATGCTAGAAGCGACTATCTTGATTCGCTGGCGTGTGATGAAACGTCGGGTATGATTTTGTTCTAAACTAACAACACATCACCACATTTTATGTCTGAATATTTTAACTAATTGGCTGCTTATCGAAACGAATATCTACTTATACAGTTTCAAACCATTGATTTAAGACGAAAAGGCCAATGCTACGCACTGCGGCAAAAAGTTACTTATGACATTACTGCTAGGTGACGCCCATACACAGTTTCTCCTCCCTGGAGTAGTAACGTTAAGAACCTACAGCGCACGAATTCCTAACCCAAACTAAAAACTGGACTGGAAGTCGAGGTCGCACCTTGGGTTTACCCACAATGGCAAGAGTGGCGCAAAGTCGCCGCTGTAGGCCAGCCGACAGGTCAATAGCCAGCATCGAGATGAAATCCGTCAGATTGGCATCGTTCAAGAGCGTCCAGACTTCGTCGCGAGCCATATCCAAGGGCACACCCTTTATCTGAAAATGACGTGCGCCAATCCCATGCTTTCAAAAACGTTCAAAAAGCAGGGATCAGTACGCAACACAGAATAATTTCAGAGAGCCTAAATCTCCGACACTACGTGCATCAACAGAGGAAGTATTAACATTTGCTTATTTGCCTGGCGTCCATGGCTGGACTCCGTGGTGCTGCTAACAGGTGAAAGTACGGGGCTATGCTCTGCTTTTTCCCGCTGTCCATTTTTCACGGAGCAATATGAACTCTAAATCCATGGGGAAAAAAGTAAGGAGTAGACGTAAGCTAATTTGCGTCGCTTTTTTATTTAGAACCTAATTGATTTTAAATCGAGTTTCCTCATATAATTTCTTCTGTCTACCCTGAAAGTATGTATTATCGACGAAATGAACTTAGCCTTTTCTTTCCTATTGATGGGACTGTTTGTTGGGAAAGCGATCTATACAACATAAGAAATGAATGGATCCAACGACTTAACATTAAGTCCTTTTTTTTTTTACCCCGCAGTGCTGCCCACAGTGGTAGAAATGTTCTATGTCGCCATGTTTCTTAAGTCGTTGAGCGGCTTTTTCATTACGTGCCATCGACACTGTTCAATATGTTTGAATTTATTGCTACTGTGCTTCTCTAAAATTACTGTGCTTATAACAGTCCGCTACTAATTTTTAAGGCGTTGACACCCCTTCTACATTGCCGCGACGGTTATATAGTTCTCCAGAAAAAGGGTTTCCAGCAAATTCATTTAGCCAGATCACCGAATTTATTATGAGGGTCGCTTTCAAAGTGTTTAACTAGTGTCTCGTTTGGTATTTACTTGATATTCCTTTAAACTTAATTTAAAACTATCTCTACGCCAGGACCAGCCACTGCCACACATTTATTGCCAGTATGGAGAAATGCAGTAAAACACTGAAAACGTCAGAACTTTTTTTCGTTCTCTGCTAAAAGCCGAGTTCGAACTAAGACGTCGCAACAGCTCCAGTAATTCCTCTATCCTGTTATCTTTGAACAAATACTATTATGTTGTGTATATCGTATGCCTCTAGGAATTTCCTTGTGCGTAGCATTTACGACAAACAAATAATAGCGAGTGCCTGCTAGGTACTATCGGTACTGTGAAGCAAACTAAACGAGAGTGTGCGTCAGACTAAATTTTTATCGCTCCTCTTTATTTCGTCTCATTTACCACGCGTGGCCGGTTGAGCGTTTTCCTAACACGAATACAATATCATAAAAGCTGAATGCGCGTACGATGGCGAAAAACATCAGGTGCTCTTCGACGGTGAGGTCATCAAAGAAGATGTTGTATTGGGTGCAGTAACCCATGCTTCGCCTGGCATCACGTGTGCAGGTATCGATGCTGTAGCCACCAACCAAGACGCTCCCCGATCTGGCGGGCACGAAACCTGGACGAAAACAGGTGTTATTTTCACAGGTCAGGTTACTCACATCGTAGAGAGAAGATATCCTCAAGAGAGCCGAATATATAAAGTTTCTTATTCAGTGTTGCCTTCTTTCGCTCTTGGAATACACGCCCCGTGGGCATGCGTGCGAAAAAGAAGACAACGAGGTTGTTTCTAGTAAATATCAGGTGAGGTAATAAGTTGGACGTGAAAAACCTCAGAGACGATTCAGTTGGTGTTTGGCTGGTGTTTTCTGACATAGGGTCCAAAGGTTGGTCTCCAGAGGGAGTTGTTTCCGCATCTCATATGGAGACATTTTCCCGGCAGACAAAGCCTTTGTATGTGACAGCGATGCTGATGAGAATATATGAATACCTTGCAAGGAATTTTTTTTTTCCTGGGTGGGAGGAAGCGTTCATCACAGAAGAAAATACGGACAGTGAGATTTCAGAATTCAGCTTCTGCGACCGAATTTTGCCTGAGGCAATCATGTATGCCCCCTTGCATACATGAATTTATAACGAGGTGTTGTTTATAGCAAGTGAAAACCACGAGGAGTTTGAACAATCACGCCATCAATAGCCTTTTCTTATATAGAGAGACCCACTAGCAATTACTCTTCGCTTCGAGAGAAAACACTCCTGTCCTGAGAATTGTGTATAATTTAGAGAGACATCTGGCTTGAAAAGTGTGAATTGTATTTCAGCCGTCTGACCACATTCATAAAGCTATGAATGCGGGGAAAAATATATGCTGCAAAGTCGTTGGCCATCTAAAAATGTAAGAAGATATAGCTTATCATGCCGTGAAAAAGGACCAAGCATGCAAGGCATGGCGACGGTTTCTAGAGTTATACAAGAACGAACCTTACATTCTATGTTATTCCAAGGGTACGGGCCTGTTGCCGGATCTCAACTAAGCAGTTAAAAAAAATGAAATAAAACAGACTTGCCAGAAGCAATTGGATACCCCGAGCTAGCATACAGTTTTGTGAAACGGTGAACTGCTCTTAAGCAAATTCTCTTTGTAGACTTGTATCGCGGATATTCTTTCGGCGTGCACAACTTTAAACATGCTCTAGTAGTTAACCTCCAAAAATATTGATGGGTAATCTACACGCGTTACGTAAACATTGCGCGAAGTGATATATATTGCTTGCGATCAGCTCACCTGTGATCAAGTTCAGAAGTGTCGTTTTGCCTGCTCCGTTGTGACCCAAGAGCACAGTGATCTGGTTGTCGAATATGCGCAGGTTGACGTCATTCACAGCTACCACACCATCATAGTCCTGCAGAAGGTTTACACTTGATGCTCCAGATGTCTACTGTGTCACGCGCCGTCTCGCGCCACATAAATAAATATAGACTATTAATACTCTTGCAATACAAGCCCGTTCAAGAACCATGGCTCTAGTTTACCCAACTAGCTTTTCGTCAAAATAAGAAAAAGCGCATAAAGCTGTCGGACGGGAGCTCGTCCAACTTTCATTAATTGCCTCTGCTTATGTCTTGTTGGCGCCTTTGTTTCGTGTTTACCGCCTACCAAAACGAAAAACTCCTATTTCTCATGTTCAACGGAGGAAAGAAAGTCAAGTACAAAAACCTGCTCTATACTTCGGACATTAGAATGCTAAAGCCAGCACGTCTTTTTTAGCGAGCTCAGTTCCGGTAACAAAACGTACCCGGTCACCTAATCTATTAGGAAATGAGAATAATGATAAAATGGGACAAATAAAATCTGCGACCTAACAGAAGTCTCTTTTAATTAGCCTACAATAACTTGGATGTGCAACATCATGCATTTCATGTGACCTGTTATTCTTTCGCTCTCCTTATTACTATTGCTTATGCTCTAACATGGTGGAGAATGTTTAGTGCTCTCACAAATTGGCTACAAACTGACTTATTTTGCAACAATTTTCAGCGTTGCGCAAAGGAGGGAATTCAATAATGCGATGTATTGAAACAGCGGCAAAGGTTTTAGCTTGCATTTATACATGTCGTTCAGTGTAAAAAATTCATGACATTTTGTAACCATAGATAATAAAGGAAAGTGTTAGTCTTCGCAACTGCGCATTTAGACACTGTACCTTGCTGGCGTGAACAAGGTCAATAGTGACGAGTTCACTTGTGGGATCCTCTTCAAAGATTTCATCCGGCCTCCGCGGGGGCGCAGGAAGGGATGTCATTCTCGGAACCCAATAGTCAACCTAATAAGGACAGCACGTCGCAAATGATTTGCGTAAAATTATATGCGAAAGCATATCGCAAGGTCTGTAACATTTGAGCAGCTGCCATTTTTCGGTAGTCCATTCGCAATCGCCAGAATGATTTGTTCAAATGTCCAGTGCATTCTTGATAAAAGACAAAAATAAACTTAAGGTTTAGGCAAGAAGGCCTCAGCTCTCGCTGCACATTTCTTAGCTTGTAAAATTTGTAATTTTGTGCTCCAATTCTTAGTCCGAGTTAGGCAAGTTATTCGTATTTTTTAAGTTGTGCAAAATTGCCTAATTAATTGGGATTAATATAGAGTGAAATATGTGTCACAAATTTAACGCCATAATTTTGTTGGGAACTCACTTTGAAGGGATAAAGGAAGGACTTGGGTATTCCTGGCCCCATGGAAAGCACGTTGTCGAGGTACCAAATGACGACGACCAAGAAGCAGTCAAAAGTGAAGCCTATGAAGACAATCTCAGCGAGCGTCACGTTGTCCGGGGTAGCCGCACGGTCGTAGAAGTTGTACCAATTTGCTCCGTGCTCCACTATAACCACAAAGACGAAATCTAAATACGTTTACATACAACTTAGCAGAGAATACATGTGTGTGTCGTCAAAAGGATTAAAGAGTTCAACTACGCACTTAAGCAACCAATTGACGCCGACAGGCCTTTGCCATTGTAAAATTCAAGATTTCGAGACTGAAATGGGCGAGGCTGCTTTGAAGACGAAGTCCTTCTTCAGCAATAATATTGTCAAGACAGAATAGTGAAGCAGTGGAGCCTGAAAACCTCTCATGCAGACAATTTTGAGCATATAATTAAGAAGGGTTACCCCTATTTTACCTTTACAGAAAGCGTTTTCTTTATGGCGCAGAGGTAGCGTGACCTACTAGAGACCGAAAGAAGCCGATTGCTGTTTTCAGCAAAATATTTTGGCTCTGAAGTTGCCCTTCTTTCAACTAATGAGGATTTTCTCGATATTGCGCAGATAGCACATCTTTTGATGAACGACACTTTCAAAGCGGTTGAGTTAAAGTCTAGTGGAAGCACACCAGCTCCCGTAGATGGTACGCACTACGGATACCGCCTAAAAAGTTCAAGAAACGACAATTGGCGAGCGTACTTACGCGGCCCCCCCTCTCCCCCCCCCCCCCCCTTTAGTTACTAATGGCTTTCTCTGCAGCTCTCTAAGGATCTATTGAGAAGCAACGCCATTTTAAGGCGGGAAAAAGTGTTCTAATGGAACGTCACTGCCGCCTCATAAAAATGACTAATTGGCCCTTGTGATGCACATTTATCATTCAACGAAAGGTTATGCCGTTAAAATATAACAGAGAATGGAAAACAAGCTGTGACTACATAGACAAAGAGACATTTCCCAAATAAACAATGAATTCAATGTTAGCGGAATGAGTGTTAAATTTCAGCAAATATCACGATCTGCGCCCGCCTCACGAGCAATTATCCTTATGTTGCTAAGCTGGCAAGCGTGCCATCCGTTAAAACAGGCGAGCGCCAGCGCTAAGCAACGATATCATTGTTTTCATGCTCGTCGAGAAACCTCACCGAATTTCTCGAAGCGCTCCAACACCCGAAAGCTCCAGTGCAGGCTCATGCCCGGAAATATTGCGGTGAGCAGCTTGTCCTCGCGGGCGATGTAATAATAACCCTGTCCTCCAGCGTGCTCCAAAAAGAGGAACGGCATTACGCAGCTGAAGGTCCAGTACATCATTGCCCCAGCCACGGCGGAGTGCGCTGCAACACGTGAGATGGCAGAGCCAGCTTCACAAAGGTAAGCTCAATCAGGTGCTCCATAAAGAAACAAAGATCAGAGACACTGCATGCAAGCCGGAACATTCCTATTATCTCAAAGTGTTGTATACATGAATGTTTAAAGTTAAAGACAACAACTGGATTAAAGTTAAGCTTTTTGAGGGTGTAACGGGAAAGCCGCAATCGTTGCTGTTGCGAGGCTTCACTTAAAAATCCTCTTTCCCGCACAAGCCATTTTTACTTGCTTATTTTTTATTCTCCGGATCTGTACCTATATTATGTCAAATATACATTATAAAGAGCGCTCGGCATAGATATAAACAGAAGCGCTCTTGTGTGGTCTATAGATTAGCGTGTCTCTATTATAATTCAAGGGCCCAGATAAGTTCAGAGTCCTTCCTCATAGTTGGCAGTGCCTCTCAACGGTGTCATAAATGACGTATGGCGATATCGCATTACCAAGTGACCAATTAGCCCCCTGCTTTGTCATCTCTGCCTAATCCGTCGGAGGCACGCTCGAGATTCTTCACTCACAACACTAAAGCCGGAAACGTCGTGAACGCCAACGGCGGATTTCTGGAAAGTGAGGTCTTTAACGCTATTGCGCCTAACTGGAAGTACGTTGGCTCGTAATCAGTGGAACAGGCCCTAATATCATAACTCTGATTAAAGTACATCCCATTTAAGAAAGAGTTAGAAGAGGGCATTACAGTTGAAGACAACGTAGAGGGCATGGAACGATAAATGGTAGGGGTAACGTCAAGAGATAAGAAGCGTTTAGTGTGGACCAGAGAAATATAACTCAAGTTACTGACATTCTATTGGAAATCAAGAGGAAGGAATGGGCATGAGCAGGACATGTTGTGCGAAGAGAGATAACTGATGGTCGCTTAGAGTAACAAGCTGGATTCTAAGGGAAGGGAAGCGTAGCAAGGGGTGGCAGAAAGTCAGTTAGACGGTTGAGATTAAGAAGTTCGCAGGGGTCAAGTGGATGCAGCTAGCAGAGGACCGGGTTAATTGGAGTATTGGAGAGGCCTTCGCTCTGCAGAGGGTATAGTCAGGCTGCTACTGCTGCTGCTGCTGCTGCAGCTGATGATGATGATTACAGCACTACATCCCATATCTTTCAGCTAGGCTGAGACAGTTAGGTGAGTGAAGAGCGTCAACGAGAAGCACCGTTTGCTGTAAGCATGCAAATTTGCGTTGCCACGCGCTCCTATTGCCAGCATTTTGTCGTAAAATTTCTGCAATAGATTGCATTATATGGGACATAGTGAAATTGAAATGGTATTGCATTGTAAAGTAATGAATTATACGAATTTCCGTGATGACCACTTCACGTTCATGTTACAAAGGTTCAAATCCGGCTTAGCGCATCTTTAGTTTTGCAAAACAACAGTTTAGCTTGGATGGGTCCTGCATAAAGCGGAAATCGTGTCTTGCGAGGTGTCTGGTAGATAGCTAGCTCTGCTCCTCTAAAACTAAAGTAGGTGTCTGGTAGATAGCTAGCTCTGCTCCTCTAAAACTAAAGTAGTAGGACTGGCGTCAATGGAGAAATAAATGAAGAAGTGGCTTACGGTTTGCGAAGAACAGCGAGAGGCACATGCCGTGCACCATGCACTGGCTGCAGAAGAACATGAGAACGACAAAAAGGAGCGCAGGATCGCTGAACTGGATGAAGGCCCGTCCCTCGTCGTTGCGCTTGACGCACATGAACAGCAGCATGAGCGTCACAATGATCAGGTGATTGAAGAAGGCACTCAGGTAGTGGCTCATCCAGTACACCCAATCGCTGACTCCTGCCACTCGTAGCATCTCCTTCATGCCTGCGCAGAACCCACAAAGACAGCGCGCCGATGAAGAGGCAGCACATCTAATGCGGAACAAATCTACACTGACCTGTGAGTGCTGTTTTCTGCCACTAAATATGATAACTCTAACTCTATTAGGTGAAACACAACCAGGCCGCCTGTCTCAACGCACATTCACAGGCTGGTAATTGTCGTAAAGAAATTGCTTTTTTTTTGCAGCAACCAGAAAGACGCTTTTATATTTCTGCTTTGTTCGGAATTATAAAGGGTAACAAACTGGATTCCAAGGGAAGGAAAGCGTAGCAGGGGGCGGCAGAAAGTTAGGTGGGCGGATGAGATTAAGAAGTTCGCAGGGGTCAAGTGGATGCAGCTAGCACAGAACCGGGTTAAGTGGAGAAATATGGGAGAGGCCTTCGCCCTGCAGTGGGTATAATCAGGCTGATGATGATGATGATAAATCGTTCCGTGTTTTTGTGTACTTGTTCTCAATGAAAATATTTATATTCTTACAAATTTAAAGCCTCCTGCTTAAGAGCATAAATGGCGAAAGCCACTTTGCAGGTCTGCTTTTACTAACTGCATCAGGATTTTCCTCCCTGCTTTCATCATCATCATCATCAGCATCAGCATCATCACTAAATGCACAGTCATCGTCGCTGCTACTATCGTCATATCATTATCGCTATCTTTAGCCTCCTTGCCATCATTATTATCACAATTATCATTACCACTGACTGTAGTCCATGTCATCGCTGCTGTCGTGTAGACGCTGGCTGGTTTACGTGGTTTAACGTCCCAAAGCAACTTAGGCTATGAGAGACGCCGTAGTGGAGGACTCCGGAAATTTCGACCACCAAGGGTTCTTTAACGTGCACTGACATCGCACAGCACACGGACGCCACTTCGTTTCGTCTCCACCCAAACGCAGCCGCCGAGGCCGGGATTCGATCCCGCTTCCTTGGGCACAGCAGTCGAGCGCCGTAACCGCTGAGCCACCACGGCGGGGCTGTCGTGAAGACGCTAGACAAGTAGTATTACGATCGGTTTCTCACAAGCTCGGCGTGAAGAAGTAGTTAGAGTTTGCGCGCTCGGCTGGAAGTCGAAGGGAAAGTTGATCGATTATTGGTGGAGAGAGATTTCCTTTGTAATTTCAAGCGGTGGATACACCAGGGAGGCAGATCCAGTTGACGTAGAAGAACGCCCCCATGAACCTAGAAAGGTTTTCGCCTTAAAAGAATCCACGCCCTGTGATCACTCTGTGTGAGCTGCTTGGGCCAAGCAATGGAGGTTGCGTCTCATGATTTCATTTGTTGACGAAGAGCGGAAAAGAAATAACATCGCAATATGTTCCTCCGTTACACACGGCAGGACCTACAAAAGGTAATCTACTTAGTGGAAAAATAATCTCACTGAGCACGTCCGTCGCAGTTATACAATTTACATTGAGTGCCACTTCAATTCAAACAAAGTCACACCGTCAAAGAGGTGATAGACCTCTTCTAGCCTAGGTGATCAGATCACGTCTTTATGAACTGATGGGCAAAATGTTCACCCTATCAAGGGGACTTTAAACGGGAGCAGAAATACTAGAACAGGAGGTGAGGCCCTTATAACAGGGAAACCAAAGGCGGCCGGAGAGCACCTGCCACTAAATAAAAGCAATTCAGAAGCGAATGTGGTGGATGTTGCCCATCGGTCTACGCCTCTTTCACGTCACACTGTACGGATACTGTATGCAGCCGAATAACTCTCACCTGTGGCCTTCTCGTCGGTAAGCCTTGCCACGAACAGGGAGAAGGGGATCAGCATACCGATGCAAAAGCGGGTGAGGACTAGAGCGTAGTTCTTCTGGTCGCGGTACTCGATGTAGGAGGGGAAGGGAAATCTTTGCAGGCGAACCCGTTCAAGCGGATGGGGATAGCGAAACCGGTCGGCTTGCAGCTGAAGGTGCCGATGCTGAAGAGCCCCCATAATGGGCAGCAGCGTGTGGATTTCCGGGAATCGCTCCTCCGCAACAGGTCCCTCGGGTAGAGAGATCAAGCGCTGTCGGAAGTTCAACTGCGCGGGACCCATGACGAATATAACTGAAGTACGATAAGTAAGTGGTCAAACGGCATTTAAGGTTTCCTCTACTATGTTCTTTAACGGCAATACTCCCGCTTAAGAGAGGCTTTTTCTTGCTTTGTGGTTAAGAGACACTAAAATGGCCAGCTCAAATAGCGCGATGTGACATTTATAACGACTTACACTGGGCTACAGTGGCTAAATCTTCCAAAACAAAGTGACATATGCTTACTTCTAGGTTAGAGAGAGAGGAAAATGGCTGTACAGCATTAAAGAGAACTGAACAAGGGTTCAGAGGGAGCCTCAAGTCGTAAGCAAACCTAACGATTCCGCAAGAGGACTTGTCTTAGTCTATCAGTACCCTTGTCAAAATCTTGGCTTGCCTTGGGAACTGAGGCTCCCTCTGAACCTTTGTTCGGTTTTCTTTCATGCTTACTTCTAGTAGGTTATATTTAAGATTTACTAAGGGAACATATGTAAAGACAAGAGCTGTGTGCCAGCAAGCTATCTTTTATGAAGTGCACGGTTGCCGAAAAAGGTGTGTGTTCACAAACTCTGGTTACAGTTATTTCAGGATGAAAACAATTTGGGCTGCACTCCTACCACGAAGCCGTTGAAGCGTACTGTTCATAGGTAGCATGTTGAATCTGTCCTTACTATAGCGGTAGAAGTTGAGAAATGGCTCCATAATAACGTTATGTATGGACGTTGTGAGCCCTTGCGTGAGTACAGAAGTTTTTAAAGCCATCGTGAAGAACTGCGATATGAAAATGCGAGGGCAGTGAATTAAACTAGACGAATGGTTCAAATTCAATTAGAAGCATAAAGTTTGCGGTTACTTGGTATAAGGCCGTTTCAAAAGTGAGCCTTTATGTATTATGTACCCTGCAGTTATGAGAGAATAAGAAAATCTGGAACAATTCAGACTAATAGGCAAATAATAACCCGCCCTTTTAGGTAGGCGCTAGGAAATAGCAGCAGTAAATACTGGCGGGAACACTCCAGTAGGTGTTTTCTTAGGTGGCTTCTGAGCCGTCTAACAGAGAAAAAAATATTGACGCTAAAAGAGGAGATGGTAGTTATGTGAAGCTAATACATAACTCAGTAATGCCAAACTCAGTAATGCCAAACTCAAACGACGCGTATGGCTCCGTATCGTACCTGTACGTCGAAAGGAAGGTTTCCAGCGAAAAACGACACGTGGAGGCTGACGGGCTGCGTGTCGGTGTCATTCATGTCGATGTTGGAGTATTGTAGTGTGACTGCGACCGCGGGTTTTGTGGTGTTAGAGGAGAGCTGGGTGATCTCGCTCTGGATCTTCGACAGCTGCTGCAAAGTGCGCACCTCCACAACCTTGGCCACGCGCAGTGTCTTGAATGCGTCGTGAGTCAGTCGGCTTAGGTATTTGTTCATCGCAGGGTAGTAGTACACCTGGATTCATACCGGAGAAGGAATGGTGCATGCGATGAGCGGCATTAATCACTATTTTGGGACGGCAACGCAAAGATTTGTTTTCAGGTGATTTAATATGCTGTAGCTTTTTCTGCAAAATGTCACAGTGGGTCTGAAATTCAACTGATTGTCAAGCTGTTATCAATCCACAGTCTTGGAAAAAAAAAAAGCGCCCATGTACTTCAGTTTCCACATTTTCACGCCTGAAAATAAAACTTTTGCGAACGGCCCGTTCTGAAAACAGAAATAAACTCCATGGCTTTCACGAATGACTGTTTCCCTCAGTACTTATGCCCTGATTTGTCTTCGTTAGCTTCGCTCATTTTGAGCGATATAGATTCGGTTTTATGTGGTTAACCGTCCCAAAGCTACTCAGTCTATGAGAGACGCCGTGGTGGAGGACTCCGGAAACTTTCACCACTTGGCGCTCTTTAAACTGCAACTGACATCGGACAACACAGGGGTGCCTTGCTTTTTGCCTTCATCGAAAAGCATCCGCCTCGCCCGTGATTCAATCCCGCACCCTCGGTAACAGCAGTCGAGCTCCCTAACGCCCAGTCGAAAAACACTACAGAACTGTGTCAAAAATACGACAAAATATCCTGTAATTCTGTCATAACCATCAGATTTTTCTGTAGTCCTGTAGTACTTTTCTGTAGTTCTGTAGTATTTCTGTAGTATATTTCTGTTGTCTGTAGTTCTGTTGCACTATTCTGTTGTAACAACAGAAATTTCTGATGTTACCACAGAATGTTCTGTTGTCAAAACAGGTTTCCCGTCAAAAACCGCACAGAATTTCTGTCTTAACATCAGAAAATTTTCTGTAGTTTTTTCCGACTGTACGGTATACAATAAGTGCACCAATCTCATGGTACAACGCAAATTTGTGCTGCCATGCCATAGCTGCACACTCAGATGATGTGAAAGCTCTATGCACGCTGTTACAGAACCTTATCAAATAAGAGCACCGCAGAAGGGATGAATGAGCGGGGCGGATTTTGGTTTCTTACAGCAAAACATAATCATAGAAGATATAAACCTAGCCCATCCACAATTGTAATAGCGCCCAGGATATTGTATTTAGAATAGCGACAGACAAAGTTAGGGGTAACGGAAGGATTGCTCGAGTACTGAGGACTATTTATCTTACATCTGCTATCGATTCGCACGTTCACTATAGGACTTTACAAGCTCCTATATTGCCGTGATAAATATGCGACAATCTGATTTTTTTGCAAGTTATTAAACGTTTTGTTCTATTGTTATTCTTTGAAAACTAGGCGATAATATTGAGCAGCATGACTTTAGCGCGTAATATTATTAGTTTTTCTGATACGTTTACCTATGGTGGGTGCTCATAAACGAGGCATCGTCAGTAATAATATAGAGTACCCACTTTGTCATCCCTTAGAAGAATGGACACCTTCATTGTGTCAACTCATTGCGGAAATTTTCGTTCGCAACCTCCTTGTTCTTGTGTTTGGTGCATGATAGCCATAGCTGTGGTTTAGCCACAGACCCTCATGTTAACTATCTTTGTGGTTGCTGGATGCAGGTTCAAACTGGCCGCTTTTGTGAAGATTACTAGCCTTTCTTTCAAGCATCCACGTCGCGCACATCGCAGCCTATGGAAAAACATTGAAGATATCATTTTATAATTATTTCTAATATTAAAAAGTTACACTTATTCCTACACAGGAAGTTTTATTGTTTGCAGATTGATGCCCTTATCGTTACACTTCTCGCGCTGGACAGAAAAATTGTCTTTAAATGCCCTCTGTGGCACAGAAGTTCCACACGCGTGTGCTTGAAGAAGTGTTCCCTATTTTAGAGAGGGGCCAGTGCGTAACTATTACGCTGCAGTATAATATGCGCATACCTGACGTATGGTGGCAAGGTCCCGCTGGGTGTTCCAGTAGGCGTTGGTATGTATGGGTAGATACAGGGTGTCACCACGGCGTATTAGGGGCTCCCTGACCACAGAGTTTTCCTGTATGCCCAGAAGAAGTGCCGAGATGAGAGCGATCTCGATCAGCGTGGAGTAGTAGTGGCGGCAGAGCTTCTTCACGTACACATTCTTCCAAAGCATTATGTACAACTGCTTGACCGGCAGGAAGTCGCTGCTTACGCTGGTGCGAGGTACGTAAGTGGCAGTGGTGGCTGAAAGAAGAACGCGCAAATGGACTCCGAGCTGTAGCAGTTGTTGCTGCGCACACATCATTTCACACTCGCACAGCTCAAACGTGCATGCACATGATGCATTTATGAAAATAGATTTTTCAATGTAGTCCCATATAGATTTTTCGTAACCATTTAAAAGCACGCGTTTTAAAAACTGCGACAGAAGTGTGCGCAGTCTGTGCACGTGGCGCTTACAACAAGGCAGAAATTCTGCACGAGATAGTGCTTAATAAATAGAGGCGCAGTCAACAATAATTACTAATATATTCTTATTTACTGTTCCAAGGAGACAATTAAGAGGAAACATAAGCTTTGTCTTAGAGGAGACGCAATAGTGCGTTTTATATCGTCTTTCCGCTCCTTGAACGTTTGGCATTAAAATACTGGCACATAACTTGGAAATTAGTTAAACGTCTTTAGTAAAAAGAAATGCGTAGCTGTAATTTGGTTTATAGGAAAGAAAACCTGTAGTGTATGCCACGCTTCTCGGATGACACGTAGTGCGCCGTAAGGGAAGGTGGTGGGAAAATATTTACTGGGTGAAGGATGGTACATTAAAAGGATTAGGATCGTTCCTGATGCCGTGTGGTGTTAATGAGGTCGTGGATGGCAGCGACGCCGCTTCAGCCTAGTCGATCAGGCTATGCAGCGGGCCGGGTCCGAGCTGGAGACCGCGATCTTCCACCGTCTTGATCCGTTAAATGACAGTAGGGCGTTGGCTGGAAGTCTTTGCGCATAAACATAATTTGGTTGATGGTGGCTCTCAGTGCGCCACATAGAAGGTACGTGAGGTCGTACCACACAGATGAGTGAAGGCCAACTAAGCAGGGGAAGAAAAATTTGAGCTTGTAACTGTCGCCCGATTATTTCACGAGATTTTGAGAGAGAGAAAGGTGTGAGGTGTGGAATAGAAGTGTCGTTGTTCCCGATAGTGAAGTGTTATTTGGGAAATTCCTCGAATATTTAACACGCTCATCTCAAACTAGAATACACGTGCGCTATTAGGGACCCTCATCACAATAACGTTTCCACTACTCTCGGAACAGTACAAAATAGCGCTGCTCAATTCATTTTCTATGCCTATTCTCATAACGTTAGTGCCTCTGAACTAAAGCGCAGTGCTAAGCTGCCAATCTTATCTAACAGCCGAGGGATAGCCAGGCTGTGTTTATTCCAAATGTTTTATTACTATCATTTCCTGAACTCGATTAGCAACCCCAACCACCGCATTTCTGATCGCAAAAACCACAGAAAGGCTACCTACCATCCCCCTGCCCGGAAATATGCACATTTATCCTCTTTCTTTGTCAAGTCAGCAAGGGATTGGAATCACCTGCCAAATTCCATATTGGACACAACCGAGTACTCATAATTCAAATCGAGAGTTTCATCTGCTGAATGTTCTACTCACACATGTAATACCCCTTCATGGGGCATTTGAAGTATTCGTAAAAAAAGTTTCGAGAGCACTGCAGAATATGAAGTGGTGAAAGAGTCTGAGCGTTGCTTCTGCACAAGTACACCACGGGCCCCTTCTCGAACAACCCCGCCGGTGTGGCGCGGTGGTTACAGCGCTCGACTACTGTTCCCAAGGACGCTGGATCGAATCCCGGCCTCGATGGCTAGTTTTCGATGGAGACGAATAGCAAGGCGCCCGTGTGCTGTGCGATGCCAGTGCACGTTAAAGAACCCCAGGAGGTCGAAATTACCGGAGTCCTCCACTACGGCGTCTCTCATAGCCTGAGTTGCTTTGGGACGTTAAGCCCCACAAACCAAACAAACACTTCGTACGAAAGCCTGAGCATTGCTACTGCACACGGTTAGTACACTGTAACACGGTACACCTTGCGCCCCTTGACGAACAAAAGCAGCGTTTCGATCAAAGTTCACCGGCGTTCTATATTTGGTTTACAGGAACGAAAAGGCGCAGTATCTGTCACGCATCTTTGAACACCTGAAGTCCATCGGAAAGGCGAAAGGTCAAATCGTCTTCAGATTTCGGGTTTTTGCGAGAATTCAGGTAGCAGTGCTGCGGCATTTATAATGAGGTGCCGTAGGTGATCGCTCCGGAAGTTTCGCGACCGCATGGGGTTCTTTACACGCGCTGACACCGGACAACAAGGCGCTATTACGGTTTACCTCCATCGAGACGCGGCCACCGAAACGCAATGTCGTTTGTTTGCTGTGTAATGTAAGCGCACTTCTTTAGTTTGCTTTGCTCGTGGGGAAAAGAAGGAGCAGTACCTGTCTCACTTTTTCGGTGGATACTTGCAATTACAATGAACGGCATACAATTGGAGGCGCATATGTTTTCTGTTCGCTCTGTTATCGCAAACCAGCCTACAATCTGATCAGCAGATTGCTCATAAATGGGAAGTGAAATGGAATACCACCACACTGAGGACTGCAGAAAGAGCAATGGCCTCACAAATTTGATAGAAAATCATGCGCCTATTTCTCCAACACGTTTTTCTTAAATCTAGGGTAGGGCCACGGAAATGGCCACGGCGATGCTTTCTCGAGCTTATGCCCAGTAACGCTACAACTTAATGTTATTTCGAGGTTGAAGGACGCCAACATCAATGGTCACCACCGTCTCCTTATTTCTCTAATCCGCAGGGGGTTCTCAATATGATCTTATTGAACTCTTAAATGAGCATTTCAGGGATCATTAGGTTTCCTTTCCAGCAACGAAAATTCAGAAAATATCGTCTGCTCATTATCTATGCTTCAAATACAGACACTGTGTTTGGTTTGGTTTGTGGGGTTTAACGTCCCAAAGCGACTCAGGCTATGAGAGACGCCGTAGTGGAAGACTAAGGAAATTTCGACCACCTGGGGTTCTTTAACGTGCACTGACATCGCACAGCACACGGACATCTTGCTTTTCGCCTCCATCGAAAAGCGGCCGCCGAGGCCGGGATTCGATCCCGCGTCCTTGGGGTGGATGGTGCAGAAAAAGGAGACGAAAGTTGGGGCAAATAGCCCCTTCCAACGACTTAATTATACCATTACTGAGACAAAAACATCTGAATTAAACGACATATGACAAGATTTTTAGAATTCGGCGAGATTTAAAGGGATGCAAGTTTGAATCTTACAGGTAAAAAATGTGACGTCTATTTAAAGTGCCAGCATTTGAATTGCCAATGTAATCACATAATGAAGTGATGTAGTCGTTCAGACTTATCCGCAATGCGCAGCATAGGGCTGGGGCCGTATGATGACATCATGCACAGCGGCGCTACTTTTCAAGCAAAAGAATGGTAACTTAGAAAAACCAACTGCACCAAATATATACCCTATGAAGCGTTGTGTGACATCATCGGACGATGTGCGAAGCATTAGGGCGAAGCCAGTGGAAATGTACCCATTCGGCAACATGACGTCATTATCAGTTTTATCATTCCCGCTACGCGCTGAGAAGATTCTTAAACATTTAATGCGCGATTACGTAATCATTTTTATTGCTAGCGCGAAGCTACTCAGGCTTTTGCTACAAACTTCTTCAATTCGAATCGTGAAATTTCGTCCAAATGTCAAACACCTTTCAGATTCCCTTTAAATTTGAATTGTCATTTATAATTTGGATCTTTTGAACGCCAGCGGTAATTACGAAGACTAAACCTTAACGTTCACATCTGATGTTGCCAACCATACGTTTCTGCAATATTGACTGTTGAAATAAAAAAAAAATGTAAAGTTGATTAATTTAAGTATGTAATATTCGAGCCATCACACCTTATCACGTACGTGATGTCAGGCTTGATGCAAAAGCGCCACCTGAAACCCTACATATCCCTTCGAGCTTTCTATATACAAAGCTGTTCTCGAAAAATGCCACCCAGCATATAACGGGCAATTCTACATTACCGAAACGTAACTGTGTCTAACTTCAACTTGAACAAATTAGACGCATGGGAGGTTGTGCTAGATATGTTTGATTAAATGGTCTGAAATTAATATAATGAAGCCAATGAATGTACACGGGAAATTGGCGCATGAAATGGTAAAAGATGAGAAGCAAAAACATAAAGGAAGTGTGAACGTTACGGTGGAGTGAGGTTAAATAGGTACGGTAGATGGGAACGAACTCGTTGGCAATAATTTTAGAGTAAGAAATCGTCATAATCGTCATCATCAGCCTGACTATACCCACTGCAGGGAGGAGGCTCTCCCATATTTCTCTAATTAACCCGATGATATAGCTGCAATACACTTGACCCCTGCGAAATTCTTAACCTCTTCCACCCACCTAACTTTCTGCCGCCCCCTGCTACGCTTTCCTTCCCTTGGAATCCAGTTTGTTACCCTAAGCGACCATCGGTTATCCTCTCTTCGCACTACATGCCCTGCCCATGCCCATTTCTTCTTCTTGATTTCCACTAGAATGTCAGTAATTTGAATTATTTCTCTGACCCAATGTCAGTAATTTGAGTTATTTCTCTGACCCAGTTGGGTCAGAGTAAGAAATACTGCCAAGAAATGATACTAAAAAAGAAAGAGTCGTCCATTGTAGTGGTGAAAGAGATCACCGTGCTTACGATGCAGTAACAATGGTTGGCCCAACATGGAGTGCTCCGACTAGGCCTCGCCATCTTCGCCCCGTTCAAGACAGGCTATCACGAACAGCTATCAATCACTAGTCAAATTCACTGCGCTGAACAGTACGTACTATGTAACGGTAAACAGATTCGCCTGACTAGGCCGGGGCCAGAAACCAAAGCTTTCATGATGACCTCATTGTAATTGCACAGCACATATCAAAACGGGCTTGTCCGTGGCTCAAACCCTAACACTAGCAGGTACCCATGATACAGGGTCTTGAACAGTAGGCTCTGGTGCAGCCAGGCGGACTACACGCGCAGGAAAATAAATATTCACTTACGAGTATCCATGGTTGACCAGAGGGGAAGTGGCTGCTCAAAGGGGTCGTAGAAATCTTCGAGGAAAGCGATGGACGCCTACGCTGTCTTCTTAATGGGCTCACCGCGAGCTCATGGAGCGAGCGGCTCACGCTCGCGACAGCAAGCTTCTTCTTCTTCTTGACCTTTTGGAACATGGCAGATGCCTACATTGGGAGATCGGCCAAGGTATAGTGGTATATACACGGACATTTCCACATGCAATTACGACAAAATCACAGAAAAGAAGTGCTGTGCGCCCTTCCTTTGCTTCTTCAACATTCTGCATAAATTTTGCGATGACGAGTTAGGTGAAATATTTCGTGAATACATTACAGAAATTTTATATTAATCTCCAGACCGACATGCTTGTACATCGATGCTTGTTATTCGGAAAGCATAGCAATCAATTCAGAAAATGTATGATTGGCCATTTGCAGAGGGAACCTGCAATCGTCGGGTGGCGCCACCAGCACGCTGACCAATTGCGCAGGCGCTCTATATCGCGCATCTTGCGCCTTTCTTGCTCTTGTTTCTCCGTTCGTTGCTTCGGCCTGTGCCAGCGACTTTACGATCCTCCTCAACGTTGCACGCAGGTGCCATGCGCTCTCTTTCCTGGTATTGTCAACGCTCCCGGTAAACGTTACAGCAAGATCAACTTGCGATGTCGCCGGTAAGTTACGCTTTGTTCCGGTTTCAAGCTTTTCGATGCTATCGACGAATATTTTCCGCCAACATTACTGCTAAAGCGAAAGAGGCCGCTTTCTGGAAATTAGCCACGGTTGAGATGGTAACGCAACCTAAAGGTAACATACACTCACCGAAGGCAGGATATAATTGTGTTGAAGGCAATTGCAAAGAAAATATTCAGAAAAATATTCAGGACATAGGAGTCGAACATCTGTTCGACTCCTGTGTTCTGAAGTGGCATTAGTGCGTAGATGGGTGATGTTGATCCCCTACGCCACCAAAACGACAAGAACGGCGGCCTTCAAATGCGTTCTTATTCGTTTTAGACAATATATATATATATATATATATATATATATATATATATATATATATATATATATATATATATATATATATATATATATATATATATATATATACTATTTGTCGCCAGGTGGCGATGCTCAGAGGAATCACGTGCCAAAGCGTAGTCTGCTCGAGTGCTCCTACGGGATATGGTTTGCTAATACGCCCCCGGGTCATGTTACGGACGAGCAAGGAAGAAGAAGAACGATGAGCAGGCTGAATAGAATAGTTATAAGGAAAATTGTGAAACATTTCATAGTACATAGTCTTGCAACAATACGGTGTTGCTGTAGGTTAAGTAGGCATGCATTATTTTTTAGGCAAGTAACACTGGTGGAGTACGAGTTATTTGAGTAGATGAATCGAACGGCGTGGTTTTGAGCAAGTTTAGTGGAATTAGTTACATATTTTAGGGACATATATATGTCCCGACTGCAAAAATTGGGATCTTGGTCTGCCGTTCTTGATTTGCCCTTCAGTTAGCATCGACCAGTTCACCATCAAAGATTATCCGCTTTTTCTAGACTTGAGCCTTCAAACCTGCTGTCACAATTCCTATTCGCCGTCTTGAAGCCTCAGACTACGGCCTGCCAACTCAAGTGCGGACTGGGCCGAGGAATGTCGCTACTCAATTATTCCCTCACTTGCGATGATCAGCGTCGATAGAAGGAGTGGCGTAATCTGGCTCTATCTAATATTGCTCCTACCCTATAGTTTGTCTATGAATACCTCCAGCTACACCCAACCTATTCTTCAAAGTGTACACAAAATGTCGCGGTCCATAGAGTGCTGTTTCAGATTGTTTCCCGGAGAACTATGTTGTCATGCCGATAGCAGCCAGGTCTTATCGGACCCGCCGTGGCCATAAAATAGCTGGAAACAATCACCGCTGGAAGCAACCACAGTGTAGGCGTGAATGTTGTTTCGTGTTCAGGGCTTGAAGAAGCATTCACTTATACAGCAAAAAAATTAAAGACATTTACAAATTTCGCATTATTTTACACAGGACTTTATTGGTTGAACATGCTCGAACACGTCCAGTCATTTTGCCGTGTTCACATTCGGCTGACAACGAATGGTCAGCGGCTTATGCCCTAGGCAAGCTGAGTAGTTATTGCCTGTGCACTCGGATTTGTCTCCAGGGTGAGAGCAAATTCAAGCATTCAGCACTTTCACCCGAGGCATCATGGTCTCAAAGGCAGCCCGTACACAGGCAAAATATTAAAGAGGAAATTGACATTGAATCAAAATTTCATTTAGGGGAAATTGCAATATCAGCAGCTTGTGTCCGTAACATATGCCTTATCGTATTCGCCTAAAATGGCAATTATATTCCTGCGTGTCATGCTATTTCACCGAAACATGTTTTATGCGTTATGTATGCTTCTACAACGTGAATAAAAAAGCGTACAACGTTAACAATGCGACCGCAATTAAGCGCATATTCTCATTGTTACTCTAGGTTCAAGAGACAAATTTATGATTGACATTTACCATACAAGTATTCATATAGTTATACGCACAAGTGAAACTACGTTGAAGGTTAAAACTTAGCTGCTAGAACGTTCCTGCAAGTAGGTTCAGCGTAAACCGACAAAGAAAGCGTTCGATGTATATATTTCGCATCACTGTTTCAGAAAACATTATTCAAAATATTATGACATATATGCCCTGCGTTGCTGGACGTTGAAGAAGAAAACGATCAGCAGCAGTGACATAGAAGAAGACGGAATAGCAACTGTTGGTGCTAGGAGAAGGTTGACGCTGCTGTGCTTCTGTGTGCTGTGTCATCTTGGACTAACCTTCGTGGACTAACCTTGCCACGTATCAGTATACTTATATATAAAGTGTAAAGCGTTCGATGTATATATTTCGCATCACTTGCAGAAGCCATTATTCAAAATATACTTATATATAAACTGTAAAGTGTTCACTGTATGTATTTCCCATCACTGTTTCAGAAAACATTATTCAAAATATACTTATATATAAACAGTAAAGCGTTCGATGTATGTATTTTGCATCACTGTTTCATAAAACATTATTCAAAATATACTTATATATACACGGTAAAGCGTTCGATGTATGCATTTCACATCACTGTTTTAGAAAACATTATTCAAAATATACTTATATATAAACTGTAAAGCATTTGATGTATGTATTTTGCATCACTGTTTCAGAAACATTATTCAAAATATACTTCTGTATAAACTGTACAGATTGGAAAAGAGTTTTTTGTGTAACAGCATTTTTATCCTAAAGCAATGTGTTTCGCTGACTTGCAAGTTCTGGATTCCTCCCGCCAAAAAATCGAGTTGATATGGTATTGAAAAAGCCAAGATTCGCTGAACATATTTATAGTGTGATTTTTTCTAAGTGGTCATGACTGCCGTGACCATGACCAAGGTCAAAGTCAAAGAAACCTACACGACTTAATATTTAAGCTAGTGCTACATACAGATGACTTGTGCACATGTCTGAAGACAGATTATTCCAAATATGTCGCTGTGAGCCTATCTGAGCCTATCAGATCTAGCTCAGCGTAATCGTCCTAGCTGAATCTAATGAACTTCCAAGCCATATTAGAGCAGTAATTTGCTATCGAACAAACACTGACCGTATTTATACCTGCACCCCGTCGTGGTGGTTCAGTGGTTTTACACATAAAGAACATTACTCCACACACAAATTAGGCAATAAAGAAAACAAAAGTGGCGGTTCAGTGGTTAGGACACTCGACTACTGTGCTAAAGGATACGAGATCGAATCGCGGTCGCGGCGGCCGCTTTTTGATGGAGGCAAACGCAAGGGGCCCATGTTCTCTGTGATTCCAGTGTACATTAAAGAATTCAATGTCGTCTGAATTTCCGGAGTCCTCCACTACGGCGACTTTCGTAGCCTGAAGCTTTGGAACTTTAAACTCTATAAACAAACAAAAATTGTACCTCCTCTGATTATTAAGCTTGATTAGGTTCAGCTAATTCTCGTAGGTCTAAACAAGCCTACCGACAGTTGCAATGCTAAATGCGCACCGCAAAACGAATTTGGTTGAGCCTATCGCTCAATCGAGCTGAAGTTTGGTGCTGATAGCTCTGGGCAGTATATAATTTCCGGTTTCACGTTTAGGCGATGAAAGTACATACCTGGTTTGATCGAATTGATTACAAATCTGTGCAGTTCTCAATCTCGGTGATCCAAAACACGCAGCTTTCTCATGATGATGCTGGTGGCACTATCTAGGGCATACTCACGCAATAATTACATCATTTTATTTCAGCATGCCCCAAGAAGACTTGTTGAACTAAATGGCGAACTAAATCGCACTGATAGCTTATTCTCAGTATAATCTTATTAATGTAGTCGAAATATTACCTTCAAACCAGCCACTTAAGAGTGTTGGTTCACTTCCCCTCTAGTAATCGCGTGCAGTTTCAAGAAAAAAACAAGCCTTCCTCGGATATGCAGCATTGGCGCATCAATAATCAGATATGCAAAAGATGCTCATTTTGGGTCGCCAACACTGTAGGTGACACGGATTTGTAAATACGTCTCATCAAAACAAGTACGGCTATCATCCAGACTTGGTACTGATAATTACAGTACAGGTTACTGATAATTACTGGTACTGATAATTACAGGTTACGGCACCTTTGCGCGAAATGTAAGCTCGAAAGCAAGCGGCTCAATTGAGAGAAGCATTTTACGGTAAGCAGAAAGCATTGTAGTGGTAGTTAGCGTGAAATTACTTCTACTATTTCTACTTTCCGCACGTAACACTTGCTCTCAGCTATGGCTAAACCCTTCATGCATGTTTTTTTTTTTCGTTAAAGCGTATATATTTGTCAAGATTATCGCCGAAAATATCCTGTACGGCTAAGTACCCACTCATACACTACGAACAGCCACTTCCAGTCGGTGAGTACCATCCTTGATTGAAAAGCACGATAAGTAATAATTTTGTGTGCGTTTATTTGAATCTTCATGGCTTACCCTCTCTTCTAAGGACAGAAAGTGCAACGCTATACCAAAGGACAGGGTTCCAAAAGGACACGAAGCTTTGATTTCAGTATAAATTTCTGAATAAAATTTTCAAAAAACGTGAGTTATTTTTTAAGAGCTCTCAAAACCTGCTTTCTTTTTAATGTCCCGCAGCATTCTGCAGCCATATATGAATGCAAGAAAGGTTAAGCACTGCGAAGCGCAGTTTGTATGTGGCGAAAGCTAGTAAATATTGTAGGTAGAACGACAACACTTCTCTGGGTGTAGTAAACCTTGGCCTAATACCCAGTCCAGGACACCATGGATGCCGGTCCATGCTTGTGTTACTACCAAGATACGACGGTAACAGTCTATCAGCTGCGATTAATAATAATTAACGTAATTTTTGCTGCATATAATGTGGAACTCTTGCGTTATTACAGTGCAGATCCGGCCTGATTAAATTTAAACTTATAGGGCTGTGTCGAGCAACGCTGTTGCTCCTCCGCTGTTTCTCCTCATGCCACAAGTACCAAATTAGTCTTCGGAAAAATAAGATAGCAACTTAATTTTTTGGTTTGCTAGACTATTCGGCTTTAATTTGGTTCAAAGCCATAATCTTCATACCCGATTTTCAAAGAACGCTGCACTATTCATACTCTACTGCAATATTAAAACTCCCTGAGCGGATACCAAGCGACCGCGCGTGATTCACGTTTCTCGTTTTTCAGTCTGGATAAGTTAAGACTTTGAGAGCTACAGGCATAGATATATAAATAATGATTGAGGGTCATTTCTCTTCTTATGCACAGACACAGTCATACTTTTCTTGCTTTCGTCTGCAAACCATCCTTGAAATCTCATTGGGTGGAGCGTATCGAAGCAGCTACCACCGAAAAGTATTTTACTGCCCTTCGATATCTAAATGCACTCCTTCCAATTGAGAAAATAAAGCGGCGTTCACACAAGGAAGAACTCCACCCCTTAGCGAAGTGCTGTGGGGCATTTTTACGACTGGAACAAAAGCTCGCTCGCAGGGTGGGATGTCACCGGTCGTTCTTCGCTCTCCTGTCAATACCATGGCTGTGCTGTGCAGGAAACGCTTCATTGTAGTTGGTTGTGGTGGAGTTCTTGTGTTCCTTTGCTGTGGCAAAAGGTTTTGTGAACAATGAAGAAACATGCGTTTCCATTTTCCTGCCTGAACAGTACCCACTACTTCGGTATGTCCGTTGTGTGGAGTACAATAAAACAAGCTCGAGTACATCTGTGGAAGATCATGGTGAAGAGGACGGTCGTAGGCCACCCTCTTTATTTTTTGGACACATAAAAATATAAAATGTTCGTTGTAAAATAAAGTAAAACTGCTGGCATCTTATGCCACCGCATTGTTTCCCGACGACAATAAAAATTGTAACCAACAGTGATTTCCTTCTGCCATTTATCAGGTACTGCATTCCCATCTGAAATGCGATAACTAAACAGAATAGTCAGATTATCTACCGCACAAAAAAGCATTGTTAAATTTATTGCTAACATGCCGTGCCATATGCACACTGATGCATACTTTGATAAACTAACCATCAGAACGTTGCCACACCTTGAGACATTTAAGCATGTATAAAATTGTTCTTTAGTTAACAATGACTGTATGCATTGGATGGTTCATTGAATTCAATACACACCTGCATGTCCAATGCAAAATCATGACATTTCATCCTTTCCACTAAGCCTCACCATTTAAGATACACAATCGTTGTGCTGCAACTTTCAGAAGTAACGAAAATGTTTACAAAATATGTCAAGACCATAGAAAAATGGCAAAATAATTGGCTCGGATATTTTATCATTGTGGCGGAAGGTTTCTCCGGTAGTTTTATGCTTCACACTCAACTTTTATTGTTCTTGTATCAATTCTTGTGTTTCACTTTTTTTCTTGCCAGATTTAGTGGGTGCATGATTCGTAAATTGCACTTAACATATGCGGGACATAATTACTGCACTCTAATCAATTGTTTTTTTGTGCACAAACTACAGACCTCGTATTACTCCGCGAATGCTCAAGCCCGGTCGCAGTGTGAACAATGGACACAGAGTACTCTTTCAAGATGCGGCTAGCAACATTTTCCTCTTTGAGCTCAGTTGTAACGTGTCGAGTGAGATAAAATACTTTGATTTAATTTCATTTCCGAAGTGACTACTGTCATAATCAGATACCTAGGGATAAGGGAAGGAAGAGCGAGGATGTGCATTCCATTCGGTTTGTGTCATGGCTCCGATGCCTGCCCTGTCTGTAACTTCTTATTGTGACCTAAAAAAATGTGATCTTTCATACAAAGTTTCCTCGCTACTTCACCATGAGGCTATCTCCGACCTTCTTGTCTCTTCTCCGCCTCATCCAAATGAGCGGAGTTCCAGCAAGGCACATTAAAACCTGCTGCGGGGAAGGAGTGAGGCAGGCAGCGCAAACGCGCTCTCCACTGCATGCACCGAAGACTTGTGGTATGGTAACAGGAATATCCCTCGTACTACGCCACCTATATGAATGCGGAAGCGAGGGAGAGTTTCTGCCGGCCGGTGAATTAGCTGGACTCCAACCTGCGACGATGCTTCCACTACGCTCCGTAGTCTACTGACTTCACCGCCAATTGTTCGCCATTACAATCCCTTCGCCTCCACTGAAGTGCACATTATTCGTCAATTCGCTAAAACAAACACTTTGAAGTTTTCCTTTTTTTCCCCACGTAATAACAGATTGATACGATTACTCAGCCATTGCCCAATGAGGTCTAACCAAATTGTCGTATGTAGTATTTTTTTGGTTTGAAGTGTTGCTTTTTGTATGTAATGTCAGTGAATTGTAAGCCCACCTTGCTTGGACTTTATGTCTGCAGTATTATATAAATCAAATCAAATAAAAAAAATATAAAAACGTAAGAAACGAATATCTACCGGCTTGTTAACGCGGAGTGAACTTTCTTTCTTGTTAGTGTTGCGACAACATTTAGTTGTCGTAATATGTTTTGAACCATTTTCTTTTTTCACGCGCGAAGTTGTGACGTCATACCATGGTAATAATATCTTTTTCCTCAAAACGCACACCAGACAAAAGAACGAAGCACACAGGACAAAACGCGTGCTAAGTAATAGTATTAGAGCAAGCGAAAACCAACTAACCCTGCAATTACCTCTTTTGATGTCAAAACCAGGCCAACCAATCTTGTTATCCTTCTACAAGGCACTGGACGAAACCAGGATAAAACAGTATTTCCTACCGCACGTCAGCCTTCACGCTATCACTTTTCATACGTCTTCAAAACATGGCCCCCCGCTTTAACTGTCCAGACTGCTGAACGGGGAATACTTGGCACTACACTGTCTGGAAAGAAGGTTTTGCGCCGCTTTGAAATTCACTCAGAAAACAACGCTATAAGGCACTTGCAGGCAGTCAACAAACCTAACAATCACCAATATTCTATTTTGGCAAGTTTCTTCCTCCGACAGTGTTCAGCAAAGTAAACCCTGGAAACACGCTCTAAGAACATTTCACGTATCAAAAATTGTATCTAGCAGTTCGAACGATACAACAGAATATAATGGAAAAGTTAAACCGAAGACGTTTCGCTTGACCTTTCCGTAATAAAAACTATGCAGTCGATCTGTTTTAAGCGATGTAGAAATACATACCACGAAGAAGCGCCAGCACAGCGCTTACCTGCAATTCTTTTTCGAAATACGGGAAATCTTGTACATCATGTAATAAATTTATTTTGAAAAGTTCCATTGCTATGCTAACGATATAATCCGAACAAATTCAAGTGAATCAGTACGGCCTGCAGAACGCACTTAGTAGCGATTAGTTTATGCACAACACCTTTTACTCAGAATAAGTTAAGCTACGAAGAGCATGGGGCTCTTATTCGAAAGCAGCGCCTAATTCAGAATGCACATAATATAATGAGAGGGGTTTGGAAGCGCTCTATATTAGTATTTCAAAATTTATAACTAAAACAAAAACGGTGTTAAAATTGATAACGAGAATTTTCTTAATATAATCAGCAAATTCAGACTGGCTCATTAAAAGCGCATACCACGGGAAATAAAAATGTCAGAGAGGTCTTTTAGGCACGTTCGCTAGTATAAGAAGCCGCGGAAGCCACATAAAATGTTGCACAGTTTCCTCTTTCACCAGTCATGCTGAAGATGCGAATGTGTGCTTTTGCGCTGGCTTTTTGCTTCCTCCCCTTCATAAAGGCAGCTAAAGGTAATGTGTACATTTTCTATGTATGTACTGATGACCACGTTTCTTCAGTAGAAGCATTAGGTCTCCAAAATAACAAAAATATAGCAGCTTCCATCGCTCGTGCCCGCAAACCGATGCGTTTGGACAGCCTGCTGTGCAGCAGGCGCTAACCAACGAGCAATCCAAATCGCCTCCGCTCCGGACCTAGATCCGGAGATTGGTATGTAAGTGGGTTTCGCAGTGGCCTGACCTTGTCCCAGATATAAAAGAGGAACTGTTTGGTACTGTCTCAGGAAAAAAATGGTACCATCGGATAGTGCGTGAAGGTAAAGTGTGCTAGTGACAGAATGGTTGATGTGGGTTAATAAGGTAAATAATTAGATCCATTAAGATGTAATTGGGAGCCAAGATGGCAGCCAGCCAACTTTCGGTTTTGGTTTTCAGCTTTCGGTCACGTGTCTCAGGGGAATCCACGTGCCTCAGTCGAACACCCCTTGTTGTTCCTTTGAACGCATCAAAGTTCACCGGCGTTCTATAATTGGCTCTCAGCTCAAGAAAGCAAGGCGCAGTATCTCACTCACGGAATCCCGCTCACACATCTCGCTAACAACACAGCAACGTTAAGGCTTACGTATTTCTGCAGTGCATATTCTCCAGTGATCTAAAAAAAATGTTTTTGTCTCAAAAAGGAGGCAAGCGTAGAAGAGAGGGCCAGATTATTTTTGCTGGATGAGCCCATGAAAGTAGGCGGGGATAACAAGGCTGTAACTAGTACTGATCTGTGTAATCTGAAGAAATATGACACATGCTTTGCCCTTCAGTGGGAATTTCTTGGATGATGATAATAGCATAATTTAAGTTCTCGAAATCTCTTTGAATATCACGCCTCGAATTATTTTGTTGTTATTCCTTGGTAAATAAATCGAGCCATTCAGAGACTAGGACTGAGACCTCTCAAATCTGTTGATTCTGATAAATGTAGATGCTTTGATGTTCTGACCGCCTTGCATATCGCGTTCATGAATTTCATACTATTTCATGAACATGCACATGACGAAGTGAGACATAATTGGGAGCTTGATATTTATGAGCATGTTCTCCTTCGCGTCCGTGTACTTTTGGTGAGGATGGAAGAGCTCCCGCAGTCCATCGCAGCAAATCACCTCGTTTTGAGAGTATCGGAAGAGCTCCACATGGGCAATCACTTCCTCGTCCTCACGGGTATGTATCCCGTGGTGTGTGCTCTTCATACAAAAAAAAAAAAGTCACTTAGCGGCACCACTGGGGAATATGGCGGATAGAGCAAAATTCTGCATCCTAACGATGCCCCGTTTGTCATCGTCACTTCTTTGGAGTCAGCAGCTCCATTTATGTATGTAGCAAACAGGTGCTTTTGTTGTTGTGGACAATGCTGTGAGGTGACCTCGCATTGATGTTAACCTCTTCCACAGCGTCTAAAAAGGTATCCACCTGTCAAAGAGTATTGGAGCACACAGTTACCGATAATGAGAGGATCACTGCCAAGAGGCGGTCAGCCACTCATGTTTCTACCTGCAAGCCCAATTTGACAAATTTGAGTTGCCTTTGCTCTTTGGCGACAGTGTCATTAACTTTAGCATTCACCGCGAATCAAGACAATTTGACTTGCGTCATCTTGGCGTTGTGCCCCTCTAGAGGCAGATATCAAATCGTTGCACATGTTTCAATATTGTTGATGGAATGCTGCCATATCTGCTCTGATGCCCCAGTTTTGTTGCACGGTATTATATTCAGAACTAGCTTCATATACTTCTCAGTCTAGAGAGGAGTGCAATCATTTTAGTGTTTATTGTGTGCGCCGGTTGCATTCATCTACACCACTTGCCTGGGTGATGATTTCTTCGTTTGCATAGTTATTTGGTTTGTAGTTTTGTAGTTGTTTTGTTAGCATGGAGTTCTGACTGTTGCGAGAGATGGATGTTCTCCAAATGCGGTTACTCAGGCTTTCGAGCTAAATAGTGCAATATTTAATAAGTCTAATTAAGCGTTTCAGAACCACAGATGATAAAAGCACAACAGGTAATTTAAGTTGTCGAGAAAAAGCTTTAGTGCATTTGAGGTCGCATGTGGATGTTGTTCAAACTTGTCCTTAAGTTATCCAAACAGAAATTTTAAACTAAACTGCTGGCACCGCATTCTCACAGCACGCAGCCTCGATCGCGTACAGTGTAGGTGAGTGCTGAAGACATGCTTCATATATGACATGATTATATGATGAGGCAAATGGTATATTTATTTTTTTCTGACAAAGCTGTCGGTTTCGTTAGAAAATCAAAGCAAAATTTTACTCCTACTTCCTTTCATTAAGTTGCAACGTTGTGTAGCATGCTATTTCAAATTATTTTTAAGGTCACAACGGTAAGCCCACTGTCGCGTGCGATTACTACAATATCTGGTGGGCCATGATGTGTAAAATTGAATATTCATAGTATGTACAAACCAACAGACCTGTCCCAGTGTAGTGTAAGAACAGCAGGCATTGACAGTGGACTGCAACGTACAAGAAAGTGCGGCCGTTCCTTGCGTCACCGAATATGTCATGATTTTAATTACACAATGTCACTGCATGGAGTGATCTCTGTGTTCTCTTACTTTATAGCAGCTGACATTGGGCTTCCAGATCCAAGTCTACAGATTCATAATAGGGTGTACGGAGGGATGGGGATGTATGGTGAGTAGCGCCTTTCTTATTTCAGGTATTTTTATTACCATAGCAACAGCAAGACATCATAAAAACTTCCCGTTGTGAAGTTGTTTGTTCAGCAGGGCTTAAAGTGCTCTACATTCAGGAAAGTAAAACAAAATTCTGCAATTCTAAGTTGAAACAGCAGAAACACTACAAACATTATAAATTAAGTATACGTAAGCATCACTCATACTGGGATTAATGACGATCGAAGCTTCCTTTTCATCAAATAGTTAGTTTTCTAAAACAAATTCTTCACGTCCCTCTCTGAAAATGAGTATCTGCATTGGCGATACCTCTTCGATGGTTCCTGGAGCCTCCTATAAATTCTAAAGCCCTCCTTTTACCATGCATTCGGACGATTTCTGTCCAAACAACCTTAATTATTGCATCAAATCTTGCAAGCGTAATTATAATACCTGTTTAACATCATGAAACTGCACCGAAAGAGGGTTGAGGCGGAGCCTCAGTTAGGAAGCCAATGTTTCGAAAAGGAGACTTGTCTTCGTCTGGGCAGCTCGATCATCACTGGCAGGGCTCAAATATGATTTTGCTTTCGAAGAAAAAAAAAACAAAAATTGGGGGGGGGGGGGGAAGGGAGGAAGAGGAGCAGGTAAAGCAATAAAATAACGTTTTCTAGGTGATGTATTTCCCTAACCATGGAACCCTTGGCCCTGTGACCTGAAAAATAAATTTAAAGATGCGGCAGGAGTGGTGAAGAGGACAATGCGAACTGCATGAGCAGTCAGCACTAGAAGCAGGTTCGATGTTGGCACATGTTTCATTGAAGGGGACAGGCATTCTATAAGTACCCTATAAACAATTCAGCTGAAGAGGAATACTTGTGAAGAGTTTTCTGGAAGTGTAGAAATACCATCATAGGCAAAGAACATTGTCTGAAAAAAGGAGAAGGGGAGGACTATTGAAAAAAAAATGTAAGTTATATATAGATCAGCGTATGCCATACTAGCCAAGCGGAATATTATAAAAAAAGGATTCAATGGGGAGCGAAATTAGGAAGTAAAAAAAAGAAATCTTTTTGCATTTTTTTTTCTTTCAAATGCCTGCCCTTTCAAAAAAAAAAAAAAACAACACATGAAAGCATCATGCACCTAACATTGTCCTTCTTTCTTCTGCTGCGACCGTTTTATTTGTATTTTAAGGTCATGGCCGCTAACGGCTCCATGTGCATAGAAACCCATCACCAAGGAAACACTCTTCCATTTCGTCCCCTCCTTTTCCCTCCTCCCATCTCTCAATTTTTCTTTTAGGAAGCAAAAAAATATATAAACCCGTCCAATGATGATCGCGCTGCCTTGATGGCGATCATCATTGTCAAAATGTTGTTTGCAAACCATTGTCAAATGTTAGCTTGCAAACAGAGGATTTCGATCAGCCTTGTTTGGTTCACACTTTGCAGACATATTTGACTCGCTCTTTCTTTTAGCATGAACGACACGAAGTAAACATTAAGCGCTTCTGTTATAAGGTTTAGCTTTTAGCACCAATGTTACTAGAATTATTCAGTCCTAAAAATTGTTCTATTATCAAAACATCTAACATTTAATTAAGACCTGATCCCTCAAGATTGTTCATTATTTGTGAACTGAACCTTTCTAACCTGAACATTTTGCAATTTTCGCATGAAGCAACTTTTAAAGAAAATTAGAGCAAGCGAAGGTAAAGGTATGGTTTGCTTTCTCGTCATTAAATTCTGATCAATGTGCCAAAGGAAATTATGACAACTGTAACCATGCCCGCCTCTAAGTCGGTGTTCTTAACGCCGATTTTAGAAGTTCAAGTGGCTGCTACGTCATACGAGTTGATGATTTTATGCTCTGTGTTGGTACATATTATTGCTGCTTATATTCACCCCAATTCATCTTGAAATTTCTTAAAGCAGCCAGCGTATCATGACGCAGAGCGAAATCCTCTAGTTTTATTTTCCAACGTATACTTTTAAGTCGTTGGTTAGCGTTTTCTCATAATTAATGCTACGAAATCTACTAACCAGTGGCTCCGTTCAGTGTTTAACTCTGGAGCCTATTTCTATATGCCATCACTCAGTGCAATAGAACTGGGCACCTTGAACAAGCTTAAACATTGAAAATAGCATTAAATAAAACCTGGTAATTACTAATTGTTGACGAGAGCTCCAACCTTCAAAGCTTGCAGCGTGTTTAGCTGAAACCTTAGAACAATCATCTTTGGAATGTCTATGATCCAAACAAAAAAATAATTTATTAACCAGGTATGTTATCTTCTCAAATGCATATTTTCTGCTTTAATCTTAACATCGGTCCATCCCTTAAACAAACGACAGAGAACTGAGTCGCGGGGGCTGTTGACCGTAGGCTCACATCATACTGTAATTTAATATTGCCACCGGCAGTTACTAGAAACACTCAAGGTTGCTTTGCGTGAACGTCTTGGAAGCGAGAGGACAGCAGGTATCTGTAAAAAAAAAAAAATGGTGACAGCATTTGAATGCAGAGCGATTCAGAAGAAATAGCCGCGACGCGATGAGGCCTGACAAAAATGAAGAAACAGTGCGTTCGAGTGCTCCCGATCACGTATACATCCACCTCGAGTGCAGAGGGTGTGGAGAGATTTCAGCCTTATTCTTTTCAATGCTAATACAGAACTTTGATAACAGTTGTTCAGGAGAAGCCGTCAGGCGTTATAGGCAGTCTCGTGATTCTCAAAGCAGGTCATGGTTGGCACGGTGAGCTTGCGATCACCGTGCCACCCGGCCGAGGCCCGCGACATTATCGAGACTAACCAAGTTTCAGCGTTCTGGAACCTATCCCCGTGCATGGACGGTGGTGACCGAATGCGTGTCGGAATAATGGCTGCACAGTTTCTTGATGCTGAGTATTCTGGCTGTCTGTGCTAGAAGTAATGTCCGTGTTAATGTTGTCAGGTCGGCGACCACGAACTGCAGGCAAATCAGGCGACGGATCACCTCGTAAACCGATGTTTGCCGCGATGTCTCGCGTGATTCCAACTCTACAATATAACCTTTTTTATTGTTTTTGAATAAAAAAAGCGCAATAACGTATTTGGGCCGATGTTGCGTCCACACACTCAGAATTGGCTTCAAAGATGCCGTTCAAGTAAACATAGTAGGGTGTTACCGTACACGAGTACGCCAATAATCTCCTCAATAGACAGGTTTACTGCGACGTCCGGGGGTGTCCAAGCAAGTAGGTAGCTTGAAAGAAGAGAACCAACTGGTCAGAATCATTACTGATGCCAGCTGAAATGCCAGGTACTGCAGTCCGGCCGCGAGATGACACAGCAAGTAGGTTCAGGAATGTGGCAATTCTCTCGTTTTGCGGCTAGTCAAAGCATTGGAGTAAATCAAATAGCAATGTTTCATTCTGTGTAAGATAAATAAGCGGACTTGTACCGATTTTGGTTGAATTTATCACAGTGAACTACTGTGGGTGAAAAGTTTGTTTATATGCCCTTTTCTTGCAGGAATGGGAATGGGAGGTATGGGCATAGGCATAGACGGCAACAGTTCCCCTAATTTGAAGGAACCCAGTGTGGTTTCGGGGCAACCTGGTAAGTAGAAGCCATCCCTGCCAAAATGTTATGTGAACTACTCAGCGGATTGGCTTGATGTAAAAGTTTACTTGCTTATGATTTTATATAATAGTTCGAAGTATCACGCGCTCCTTGAGAAAACTTCATACTGACAAAATTGCGGCTTAGGAAGTATTTTGCAGGTTAGGTTTGTAAGAACGATGCAATTGCCCCTGCCTGTGGCACTGAATCTGTAAATAAATTTTACAGGGTAAAATGTGCCATGAGATCTTTTTTTCTACGGTATATTTGTAAATTGCTCTAGGACATCAAAAATGCTTTGGTATTAGTTGCCTAATTCAAATAACATATCAATGCGAAAAAGCGGGTTAGTATGCGAGAGGTGGCAAACAAAACTAAGTTGGATTCAACATTCACAGTGGGCTACGAGCTCCTGGTGACATACAGCAAATGTGTATGTTCTATCTTCACGGTGGAAAAACTCCGATTGCATCCGCGAACTGCGCTAGACGCAATAGCAGACTTGTTGACGGTGCCAATTGCACGATTCGAATATGAAAATATTAAGGCAATCTCGCACTTATCTAAAGCACTAATGCACTACAACAGTGTTTCGTGTTATAAAGCATTTTTTTTTTGCATTTTTTACGTCACTGAAACACGTTTGTCAACTTTGCGTATAACATTACCTGCCTATTTTGTAGGCAGCTCGGAAAATATTCGCATCTGCAAACAATATAAAAAAAAAAAACTGGTGTGAATGTTTTCATAATAATAGCTGGTGTTAAAGGAATATGCGTTAAACTCATTCTGCGTATTTATCAATGACTATACGCTCATCTCATAATTGCGCATCCACAAGTGACGATGGTTTATGTATTGAACGAGCAGTTGAAATGTACACCACCAAGAAACTGATCTAAAGCTTTGAAGGGGTGATCCGGCCAGCTAGAATAAAGAAATGTGTCAGGCAATTGGTCATGAGAAGGTGGTGGGGAATACACGGTTATATTTCCTATGAACAAGACATCAATAAAAATTGATAAATGCGCAGTATTCGCAATCTACAAGAACTATAGCAGACATTTCTATTAACAGCACGCACACAATCATTAAAAAAGAGAAGCAGGTAGGACGAAGCGCTATTCAGCACTCTGTCCTACCTCCTTCTCTTTTTCCTGATTGTGTGCGCGCTGCTGATACAAATGCGTCACTCACAACCAACTAGCCAGGCCGTTCGTGTTATAGGAGGCGCCACAGTCTGTTTTAAGGATAGATGGGGTGGAAGACCTCGGCTACGGTCAACCTGCGCACAATAGTAATTTTTTTTTTTGTTTCACGTGTAAGTTACGGGGTTGGGTTGAATTTAAGTGCCTCGTTTTAGATTAGTTCTAGTCGGTCTAAAAGAAGAAAGATGGCAAACACGAGAGCCTGTCAGGATCTGCGAAGATCCGCCACGCAAACGAACCCAAAAACTATTGTTGGCCGCCTCTATGGGATTATTGCGATTAGAATCAGTAGAAATAAACGTTTCTGCAAGGGGGGAAGCGAGAATAATGCGAGCGCGTTCAGGTTTTGTGCTAAACTACTACAGACAGCAAAGACCTGGCGAAGCCACTGTAGGACGCCGACAACTAAAATATTCCATGATCAATTCGCTGTCGGAAGTCTTAATCCTGAATTTCAATTCTGCAACGGAAGCAGTTAAAACTGGGGTAAGGAACGCTGCATTCTAAGTCAATCATATTTGTGAGTTGCGGTGTGAACATGATTTCATCGAGTCCTGATGTGCTCTTGTGAAGACGCGGGCGGGCTTGCGAAGACGCGGGCCTGGCGTAGCCTTACTGCAGGAAAAAATGTCTTTTATCGCGTGACCAGTTTGACAATTTATAGGAGACGGAAAAAAACGCATATGTGGGATAGCAAATCTGTGCGAAGTTGCAAAAGATTGCAAAGTTCTGGCGAATATGGATACACGTTACCTATAGATACTTTTTTTAGTATCATTTCAAAGCTCCCGACTCTGGAAATTGCTTTTTGAAGACATACCGCTAAAAGCCCACTCTCCAGAAAATTGTGCGTGATGTCGGCGCTTGATGGAAACACCATCAGCATGCTTTTGGTAGCTGGTACTTGGCACACGTAACGGCCATACAATGATTAGACGCCGGGTTACCTGACACCAGGATACAATGAAATGAGTGAGTTATATAGATGTAGCTGAATTTAAGCAATTTAGGCTCCTCGTTAAGATGATGTGACTGAGATAGGGTTAGGATCAACCGGGACTCTCGGATACAATGTAATACACCCTGCCTTGTACAGGGTTTTGAATATTTGGGGGCTGGGATTTAAAACATTCCTATGCAAAATCTGCTACACCATTCGAGCTGAAATAACGTTCACAAAGTAGCAAAATATCGTATACGTTATCTGATAAGTGATTCAACATCGGTACTTGCCTAGATTTTCCGAAATCGAGAAAAACTGCTCTCGGTGGCGTGCACAATTTTCGCAGAAGAGAGTCGAAAAGCTATTTTAACATGGTGCGTCATCTGTCGGGCAGCGAGGCAAGCGCGCCAACATCCACAGAGGTAGCGGGACTATACCTTGGCAATGACACCGATTATCCGACACGACGAGGCATGCATCCTGGTCAACATGATACGTCTCCGGATCTGACCTGGCACTCCAACAACATTATCCAAGATTGGCGATGCGGCCCTGAAACAATGGGCAGTGATCATTATCCTATATGGATACAGCTCCAGTCCAATCTACGCCGCCGCAAACGAAATACTCGTACCATCAATTGGAAAAACTTCCGACAGGCTTTAGACGATCATCTCGCCGAACTGCCAGTCGAAACACTCCTTCAACGCGCCCGTGATTCAGCCACTGCAATCACACAAGTAACAGAAGACGTTCCTGTGCCCGACCCTCACCTGCTTAATCTATGAGAAAGCAGAAAACAAGCCGAACTCGATTATCTCCAATCTGGAAGAGAATACAAAAAGCTTCTAAAACTTCGTCGCCTCACTGCTGAGGCACGCCGCTATAGCAAACGCCTTAGCAGAAGTCGATGGCTTGACTTTTGTAGCACTTTATCCTATAGGACCAACACCAGCAAGCTGTGGAGAGTATTCCGGGCCATGAACGGCAAGAGCAAATCCGCAAATACCGGAGAAACCCTTCTCCTCCGCACTAGTCAGACTGCTACCGAGCTTGAACAGGAGGCAGCCCGCACTTTCTTTCCGCAACCCGCCTCACCACCCCCACATGACACCTATGCACCTGTTCCATCCACAGACTCTACTGGCATTAACGCCCCCTTTAACAGATTTGAATTCGAATATGCTCTTTCACAAGTTAAAAAGAACAGCGCTCCCGGCAAAGATGGCATCACTTGGAGCATGCTCCGGAACTCCAGCACACCTACTAAGGAAAAATTGCTTGACCTCATCAACCAGCACTGGGATACGGGCTGCCTACCACCACATTGGAAACACTCGGTAGTCGTCCCCATTCCCAAGCCTGGAAAACACCCCACGCAACTTGCCAACTTGCGACCGATCTCTCTAACATCAACCGTCTGTAAGCTAATGGAACGCATGGTCACCAATCGACTTACACATTACCTTGAGACCTCAAATTACTTTCACCCGTTCCAGACTGGCTTCCGCCCTCAGCTAGGAACACAGGACAGCCTTTATCTTCTACACACCAACCTGAACAGAGCACGCCGATGGTGCAAAGGCCGTCCTGACATACTCGTAGCTGTCGATTTACACAAGGCGTTCGATACCATCAGCCATCAAGCCATTGTCGACGCGCTAATCCACACTGGAGTTGGAGCCCGCGTCATCAACTTTGTGAAATCCTTCTTGAGTAATAGAACCTATGAAATTCAAATCGATACCAATCACACGGCACAACATTTTACAAACCGCACGGGTGTGCCTCAGGGCTCAGTCATTTCCCCCACCTTATTTAACATCGTCATGGCGAAAATCGCATGGCAACTAGACAAAATCGATGGCCTATGGTTCACAATATATGCGGACGACATCACGCTCTGGACCACGTACCGTAATACGGCTCGAGAACAAACGGAGACGCTGCAACTAGCGCTAGATACAATCGAGATTGAACTTCATTCAACAGGCATGCGTCCATCCCCAGAAAAAACTAAATTTCTGGTCATACATCCACCGCCTGGCGGCGTGGACGTCAACCTTCACTTCGGCGGTCAAAACATCGCACAACCCCCCGAAGGTTATCTCCGGATACTTGGCGTTCCCATTAATCAGCATGGTACTGCTAAGGATTGGATCCTTCAGCTAAAATCTCAATGGAGGCCAACGCTCCACTTAATCAAACGGCTCAGCAGCAAGAGTGGGGGCGCAGGGACGGAGGTAGCGCGTCGCCTCACCGTCGCTATTCTGCTCGCTAAGCTCCGCTACGGTGCCCCTTACTTTGACTTGATCGCAGCCAATTACAAGACACTTGGCTTACTTTATAACTCTGCCTTGAGGGTTATAACTGGTCTACCCGTACACACGCGCATCACGGAGCTCCACAGATTCGCTCAGCTCCCACCAGTGGATGCACTTATTGCTACGCACCGAGCCAATCATGAAACTCGCCTGCGTCACACACCCAACGGGCATCGCCTCCTCACTCGAATCTTTGACGAAGCTAACCTACACTTGCCCATATTGGACCACCTTACAGCACCATGGACAGAAACATTGGTAACAGATCCAAAACCCATTCCAACCAACACCAAAGGACCAGGAAGAGATCACCGACAACGCCACATAATTGATACACAAGACCAGCACATCGGTCTCCGCATTTATACCGACGCCGCCCTATATCATGACGATGACACCGGCATCACGTTTGCAACCACTGCTTACTACCAAGAGGGTTCACAGCTGCACGCCACTAGCCACAGTGGTCGCAGGTACTGGTCCGCAACTGAACTCGAATTAACAGCCATCGACGAGGCCCTTCAACACTGCACCAAAGGAACAGATCGTTTCATCCACATCTACACCGACAGTCAAGAGGCTATAAAAACCCTGAAAGCCCGTTCTTACAAGACCTCGGTACAACACAGCATCAAAGAGCGCTGCCGATACCTGCGAGAGACCTCACAAGTCTCGGTACGAATTCATTGGACACCTGGACATCACGCACAAGGAACTGGGAACAGAATGGCCCACGAGGCCGCTGGCGCGCAGCTAGAGGAAGACCGCCGGCATAGCCTTGATGTGGGCCCGTCCAACTCGGACCACCCTTACTGTTCTCCCGTCTCCTTCATCATACCGGACTCTGTCATCACGCGGCTTAAACATGAGCCGAGGGGTTTGTTGCGGAACCTTGTCCCCGGTATTAATCCTCCGATCCCTTCCGGCCTCTCTCGTCCAGCCCAAGTTCTAACTCACAAGGCGCGAGCCGGTGCAGCGTACACACCGGACATCCTGAGTCAATGGCGCCGAACCAAGATCAGCTGCCCCAACTGCCCTGCTGACTCCGTTGATCTGCAGCACTTGGTCTGGACCTGTCCTGGCACGGCTGGCCTCCGCGCACGCTACACATCTGCTCACCACATTCAGAGCTACGAAGACTGGACAGCCCCCAATACCAACGCCAAGCGCAAGCTTAGTGCCCTGTTAGACTTCATGTCGGAGTCTGGCGCCCTCAACCTCACCTAACCCACCCCCTTCCCCTCTAGGCCTCAGGTCATCCTCATGAATAAAGGTTTATGAATGAATGAATGAATGGAGCTTGTCTCACTGCTCGACAGATGACGCATCATGTTAAAATAGCTTTTCGACTCTCTTCTGCTAAAATTGTGCATGCCACCGAGAGCAGTTTTTTCTCGATTTCGAGAAATCTAGGCAAGTACCGTGAACCACTTATACGATAACGTAGACTATATTTTGCTACTTTGTGAACGTTATTTCAACTCGAATGGGTTAGTAGATTTTGCATAGGAATTTTTTAAATCTCCGCCCCCAAATATTCAAGACCCTGTACAATGCAGACCCGTTGCTACGGCCTGGTTAAAACAGGGCTATGTCGAGTGCCTTTCAGATGAGGCTGTATATTCGACTGTATGCTAATGAGCACGTGTGAGAAAAGCGAGGCAAAAGTTCAGAGTTCAGTGCTTAAGTGAATATCAAATTCCATATCTGCAAACGAAGTTTTACCTTTAGAGCCACCAGATAGGATTATGCCCTGGAATGCGGACCTTAAATGCTCTCCAAGGTTCTTAATGTTCTTTCTGTCATTCAAAATTTACGAAAACAATATCAATTTCAAAAGGACCAACTTAACGCAGCACAAGGTTTTTCTAACTCATCGCATCCCCGGGACTAAGTGCGCAAGCATTCATGAGCAGTTGTAACCATTCGTAGTCAAAATCTGCTTAATTCTACTTCACTGGGAGGTATTCTTTCATTTTAAAGTACTTGGACCCTTTTTTGATAAACTCTCCTGATGGGCCAATCCCGTACACAACTTGAGCTGAGTACGCAGCCCAGCTGCTCATCTGGGCGAACTATAACCGCGGAGTAGCGTGCTACTTTAAAGCATGGCAGCAGATCCTCTGTGTTCTTTCATTGGACGTTTGTCGCTGTGCAGCTGTAGCGGTGGATTCGCGATGTTAATTCTCTTTTTAGAGATACTCAACATGTACATGGTCGTCCAATCTTACAGCGAACACGACAGCACGCGGTCGCTGTCTTTACAGCGTCATTGCATTCGAAAGGGCCGCACATCCGAGGAAATCGGCCAGGGCCCAGAAGAACCTGGAGGGGGTGACTTACACGGCCTGCAACTTGGCTTCAACGCGGGGCTGGGTCGGATGCGATGGTGGTTTAAACTCCGAGAAAAATACATGTGTTTACGCAGAACAGCTGGCGGACATGAGTCCTTTGTTTGCGTTCATAGAAAAAAGCGCCGTATTGTTTTCAACGCTTAGAAACGAGATTTTGGTCGTGAGCCACTGCAAATAGAAAATGCGGCACACAGGCACTCAAAAATATGAAGGGCGCAGGCCGTTGCATCCTACATAATTTATAGCGTGTGCACAAGAAATATTTGAATACTCGGCATGGCCGTCTCACGTCTATTAAACATGTGTCATGGCACAGGAGCTTTTCAGAGCGGCGTGAGTACACGAATGTTGATATGGCGTCGCGGAGGTTTTTCAACCAAATAAGAAAATTGCAAGCCATGAAAGGCGTCTTTCAGTCGAAGTACCACATGGAGCTGAAGCGATTTCTAGGCTTCTAGAAATAATGACTAGCTGGCGAGAAATAAACATCTACAAACGATTATGACAGATGACCTTTAACTATAGACTGACCTTGCCCTTAAGTAAGTAGCGCATTTCATAACCTTTCATATTTTTGAATATAAGGGTCCTGCATAAGAAAATGATGACACGCGCTTCCCTCCTGTTATCCTCGACCTGGAGTCGCGCAGCCGTGATAAAGCACCAATATGTGACATATGGGAGAAAAGTAAGCGCAAAAAAAGACAACAACAAGAGAGGATACAGGACAACGCGTTGTCCTGTCTCCTCTCTTGTGTTTGCCTTTTTTTGCGCTTACTTTTCTCCCGTACGATCATGAACCAACTGGCTGAGCAACAAGTTTTACTTCAGTGTGACATATACTGGACTGCTCCCATAACAAAATGCAAAAAACCTGGTGGTTTGTTCCGTGGAGAGCAGCCACATATGAACGAGAAAGCAACTACGTGTCGGTTGCAATTGGTCTGTGCTGCACGTCAAAATGTCCTTTCGTATATCAATCGTGTTATTATTTACTGGGCTCCAGTTTTTCAACAACAGGTCCTTTTCACAAATTTTGCAGATGTGCACAGTATGCAACCAGATCTGTCGCCCCCTGAAATAGAGACGAGAGTTGAAGAACATAAAGGTAAGTAATGATTATCCTGCGAAAATTTTGTTTGTACAGGAAATCAAAGGCGTCAAGCGGTGCAACATGCGCCCTCGATTTTGGCAGGGAAGGAACTTGAAATTGGTGAATATATAAATGTGCCAGTTCCTCACGATTGGGGGAACGCCACTACGCTAACGGGACTAACGCAAAAGGATGCAGACCGCAATAACTGCGCCTTGTATGTTCCAATGTCTTTTGGTGCTTTCATGCACCCAAAGTCGTTAAACGTCCAGTTACAGCATTCAGAATTCATTAAAGAAATGGTATATTTTAGGCATGGTCTTGGCGTAGATTTGAATCTTGCTTTAAGGCAGTTCAGCGTGGTGTCGGACACAAGGTAACCAATCCGACTGCTGCTGAGTACACCTTGTCAATGACTGCTGCAGTTTCAAAAAATTGATTTTAAGCCCGTGAAGTGCAAATTCATAGCAGTTCTGCGGAAGAGTCCATTTACTGGGGCGAAGGTTTCGGCTATGCCGTTACAACTAATCTATCTCACAATTTTAATATGGCCCAGCGGTATGGAATTATTTTAATGTTTTCTGCCCATTCGAAGCTGGACAAACTGTGTGCCGAAGTTGAGAGAAAACCTTATCTGACTACTAGCAGCTGAGCCTTCAAATATCCCATTAATTACAAATCAAGGTGCATGCTCTGTGCGTGTTTTTGAGTGAGATGTTGTTATTTTTAATAACACTGATACCGGAGAGACAGCCCAATGCATTAGTGTGTGTATAAAAGCCGCCTTGATTCCCCTCACTGTGCAGGAATTGTTATAAAGAGAAGAAACACGAGAAAAAATGTCGCCTAGGGTTTCACAAAGGAGAATAATATTCCTCTACAAGGATATTAAGACATTAATTATTGAATGCGCATTTGGTTAAACAATGAGCACGCAGTCGTACGATTAAGGCTTTCGTATCACTTCCAGAATCTGTACCGCTTTTATTGACGGCTTGGTAGATCTTCCTCACAGTTGCCCGAATAAACTGTCACGGGTCTGCGCATGTACAGTTATTTTTATTTTATTCTTGTTGCACCAATTGTGTTCTTGAAGTGGAAAACAAACGCCAACTCGGCCAATATGCTGCCTTAGAGAGCTGTTCTTTTCACGAAGGATACGTTACGAACATGACGTGTTCATTCTTACAAGCAACCATTCCTCGCACTTGTTCACCTTTGGATGTTTTTATACTAGATGAAATTTTAAAATATGAGGTTAATGGTCATTTACAAACAGAAATGACGTGAACTGAAGTTTGCCATTAGACTTTCTTTCAGTATCCATATGGTTCTACGTTTTAGACCCAAATAAAGTCTTTGGTGAGAACAGTATAAGTGAGGCTATATGAGCCGTCTCTGTTATTGATCAATAAAAATGTCTTGTTCTTGATTGATAAAACACGTCTTGTCAATTCTTATCAACCACCAGTGAACCTCAGTGATGTCTGACCGTAGCTTTAAATGGGTTCTGTTACGACCAAGCATCCGCAATTGCGCGCTCTATTGTTCGCCTGTGGGCATGGATAAGTTTTGTGAATATGTGGTGATGGTCCAATGGCTCTAAGTGAGCCTGTTTCCAGGAATCCTGTTTTGTAAGCATGTTTTGCTTTGTGGACAACCTGCAAATGCCAAATTGACCCTGTCAAGAGAACGTCTGGAAAAACACAAAGAAACGTCCCCCTGAGGGAAATAGCAGGAAGTGCTTTCTTTCTTTTGTTCACCCTTCCAGTCGAGAAGTGCTATCCTCCAGTGATGAATGCCTCCTATCCAAAGGAGACGACAGAGTGACATGTCCGCTGACGTGCAGGACCAGAAAGGAGCATGACTCATACGGCCATTAAGTGATTTCCCGGGAATGCAGGAAAGATTTGCAATTGTCGAAAAGGGACCATGTTGGGAGCCCTATGCGGCGCCACGTGCACTCGGGTTTCTGAGAAGTAAAACCCCTTGTCAGAACCAGCCTGTGGTTTCTTTGCTGAAGAATAGAAATGTACCTCCTCTCCTCGCCGTTCCCAAGCTTTTCCCGCCAACAAGTGATCACGCCCAACGAATGAATGCCGGACCAGTCAGTGCTTCAGACCATCAGTGCAGTGATGTGTTCGATTGGATGCCGATACCTGAGGGGCGTGCCCTGGATTTGGTTGGTCAGCATCTTCAGAGAGGGGCTGGACATAGGGGGTTTTTAAGGACGCTGCAGAGCACGAAATGTCGCTCTGAGCCCTGGGTAAACGGCTCATCCAGCCGCTTCTCGCTATGAACTCTTAACGCTTGCCATTTTGCTGATGTACCCTTCTTTTTCGTGTAAATATTGTAAATACGTTTTCTCAAAGTGCCAGTAAACCTGCTTGTACATATTTTACCAACTTCGAAGATTCAGTCCTTCTTCAACCCGGAGTCTCTGCACGCTACCAAGTGAAAGCCGGGTCGCCATAGCCCCAGCGTCACGACAGTTCGCTGTTCGTGAATATATTTCTTGTGTTCTAAAAACAGTTCGACGGGCTTCAACCTGGGCATTACAGCAACGGTGTTGCGCACTCAGCAGGAGAGATTTCTTCTAAGCTTTATGATGTCTCGAACTTTCGTGAGGTTTGAACAGCACACCACTTCGTTTAATTACTTTTGCAAAGGGCTCTACACCAATTTAGACCTTTAACCTAGATCTAAGTTAAAGTATTCCTAAATGTGTATTTACACAAGGCGAACATCGAAGTCTTTAATTTTATGTGTGTTTCGCTGCGGTGCTCTGGAAAACAATATCAGTTTTCTCTTAGTATATTATTAGGCAACATCATGAAATTAAGTTGCTTACAGTAGGTAAGAATGATGTAGAACTTTACTCCAGCCGCTTAGTTGCATTTCTTAAAGTTAAGCAATAATTACGGTCTTGATGCATATGGTTTGATATCAATGCTTTATTGGCATATTCGCTGATTACCCAAACCTCTGCGAAAGGATGTGTTCCTATCAATGAATAAAGATTATGAAAGGATAATTTCTTCTGAAGATAACAACGCCTTTAGAGAAAATAAAGTATATTCAGCTTTAGTGATAAATTATTTCAGGCAGGGTGCCCGTTACAATAGAAGAATTCATTTCTGACCTAAAGTGCTGCCTGACGGGTCTCACCCTACGTGGTAGCTTCAGAACTGCCGAGTTCGCTTGCTGAGCCCGACCGTACGCTGTTGCATAAAGACAGTGTGTACGACGTTTCGAAATGCGGCTTTGAAGCGCCCTTTCGCGAACTGAGCGTCGTCGCCATTGCAGTCGACGTCACCTTAACCGGTGGGAAGCTATATAGGGTGGCCTCCTAGGCTACCCCATCCCCTCTGGTGCTAGCCAACCTAGGGTGTAAGATTCTACGCGGCCTCCCACAACCTGTCATAGTCACCCGAAACACAGATGTCTAGGACAGCCTGGTAAATGGGAGCGTTGGGATCTTGATAAACCTTTAAGCAATTTCGTGTTCTATACTGAAAGTAGAAGCCTAAGAGTGCCTGAAATAAGGTGTCCACCTTAGTGGCCACACTATACTGAGCATTGTAAGCTATTTAAAAAAATTGAAATGTATTTCTGTGGCACTTGAAGAGTGAGATGAGCAACGACGGAAGATGAGAAGGTGGAATTGTAGGGTAGAGGGAGGCGATATAGAGTAGGATAAGAAATGGCGGTGAGCGTTTTACGCAATATATTGTCTGCAAACACTGGCATCCTTGGCAGCAGATCATATGGACTGCAAGCATTGAAGTGGTTTACATTGCCACCCGAGTGTCCAAGATGCTTGGCAGCTGTCAACTGACGACTGTATACCTATGCGTGTTTCTGCTAACGTGTGTTATAATAGGGGCACAAATTAGGAAAGTAATAGTTTAAGTGGCATGAACAGAAGCAGTAAATCAGAAAGGGGTGGCGCAAAAGGCCGCCACTAATGAGCTCGCATCATGCCCGTAAGGGCTGAGCATAAGGATAGCCCCAAGAATCAACGGGCGAAATATGATTGTGCGGTAGAGTAACGCGCCCGCAAGTCGAGTAACGCGCACGCACGTCGCAAGTGGAGGTTGTAGAAGCACTATCGAGGCGCCTGCAGGCATGATTAAAGCGCCTACTTTATACCAGTCAGAAACTGGGGAAGGAGTTAATGTCTTTTGTGAAATGCTTATAGAGGATGATGTACTGCACGTTTGTAGAAACATCTTTCTCAAATTCCTTACATCATCATACTGCAGAATCAAAATAGAACTGTGGGCAAAGATTGCATCACCGATTTTTCTAATCGTTGGCCAATTTGTTTACAGCAGGGAGATAAATACGTGTTTCTGCAGCGCGAGGCTATGATAGGCTGCTGAACTGCAGACAGGTAAAATAATCAGGCTCCCTCCACACTGGTGTCTCTCATGATTTACGAGAACCTTTTGGAAGCGAATGGTAGACAGCTAATATTTTGCATAATTCTGGACTTAAAAGCAACACCAAAATTGGAAAAATAAGCATTCTGACAAGGAGCTCTCACTCTTGCAGCTGCACTAATATATGCTCCTAGAGGAACGTTGATTCGTTCATTCGAGCGCTTATCTCGATTCAAAGCAATGAAGTCACACTTGCACTATATAAATGAAACATCTATTTATATCCTGAAATCTTTTTTAACAAGAACGTTACTACAGGTATTATTTTGAAAAAAAAAATACGGAAGCTGAAAATGCATGCCTGTAGCCCATCGCAATGGCGAAGCAATACGTGTCAACACAGCACTCTGGCCCAGGAATATCTATTCAAGTGACTAAGATTAGATGATCCAAAAATTCTACCCAGAACATGGAAATAAATCAACTGCACCTGAGAGAGGGCCCCCCTTTCGCTTCGGGTGTTCACGGTCTCTTGATCAATTTTCACGCTATTAACCAATTACTTTTTCCCTTTTTCGCAGCAGCAGAAGATGATGAACAACCATATTCAAACCCAAGTAGCCCGATAAATAGTTACGGTGGAATGGGTTACGGTGAGTTGGGTCGTTTTTTCTCTATATATAATTTTTGTTCAATATATTATAAAAGCAGCCATGTCGTATTGCGCGCAGTTCGTGGTGGCTTGTCTGAAATGCGTTAATGATCCAAAACCATATCTGGCAGTGATTCACTGTGCGCAGATATTTATGGGTTATAAATCCTTAATATCCAGCTTTTATTACAAGCCGCCTTCAATATAGGTAGGAAAACCTTTCAAAACACCTGCTGTGTTTGATGGCGTAATGATATTTTCATTCTTTCTTGGATTTACATTCAGTAATGCTGCACATTTTGAACTCGGCAGCAATCTTAGGGTTCGGTGAAATTCCAGACATTTCTACTCCATATATCTAATATTTGAATTACAGAAATCAAAACCGCTTTAGGTTGTTTTCAAATACCAGTGATATATGATAAAGAAGGTCCCCTTGCGTCCGATGATAGTTTTGCCCTGCTTCTTACGAGCTTTAAACGGTGTAGAAACGTTTAAGATAACCTTGCAGCAATAATTCATCTTGAATAATATATGCACCGCAAGAATCAGGGAGAAAATTCCTAGCAAACAAAGGAACAGTATGCAGAATGCTTAATACAAGTCCGTTATCAGCGCCTATTTTGGTGTAAAACTGTCTTCTTCGATATTGTACATCCAGGCCTAACAATGCAGCGAATACGAATAAAAATAAAGGCTGGTGACTATTTCGTATTCATATTTGGTTTTGTCGTTAAATTTAGGCACGATAACTATTTTGAGGTACGTAGCTGACGGTAACCATTACCCAAACAAGCTTATAAGTAATCGATAATGCGCTTTAGCGTTCCGTATGCATACGGTAGAAACGAAGGCGACACGGGGCAGGGAGGGAATGGAGCTGCGTGCAGAAGCACTAGCCGGCCATGCCGCTGAGACTTTACCAACGAGAGGGACCTAATATTGTGCCCTCTAGCGGCAACAAGGATTATCTGCTCGCTGATCTGAAAAAGTGTCATGCCTATTAGTTACGGATAGCAGCAATCCTTGGAGTAATTTGAGAGCCATTTAAATAATTTCAACCACAAAAAATGTGTTCCATTTAATCAGGGAGCTGTCTTATACTTCCTAAACGTGTTCTGATGCCCAACATTAATGACAATACACGAGTGGAGAAATCTGCAATTTTCCCACGCCCGTTCCCTTTTTTCCTAAAATACTAATAACCTGTGTTAAACGCTTTTTATATTGAATTTAAAGCACGGCTATTAGGAATTTATTTCTGGCAGCATGGCCGACAAGACAAAATTCTGCTTGCATATTTTAAAGCGGAGGAAATTGGGGTTTTATATGTTCTGCTGTCTTTGTGCGCAACAGCGACTATGTTGAAAAATAGATAGTTCATTATTTCAAATTAGTAGGCGACAAATTTTTGCGCTGCTTTTGCATGCTGCTCTATCTGGAGAAGTTTTGAAGCTTCTTGCTTAGCGTATTTATCTTCTTATTGTAAGTAGCTAGGTACTTTGAAGTGTAGAATTTTTTCTTGCCTGTGGTGCGTGTGTACAACTTATTCTTTTTGCATTAAAAAATTTTAGGCAACTTTTAATAATTTATTTACAGTACTTATTCTTAAAAATGGTTTGCAGCATATATGTCGCAAATAATTTAATCGGGAATAAATATGCCTATGCTCCTTTTTTCTGTTTTGGTGTATCAGTAGAATCGCTTTTACGTTCCATTGAACTGCTTGCAATTGCTCGAGATTACACGTATTCAGATCTGCGGTCTTTTGAGAACCCGTGGGCTCGCTGCCTAAGGCGCAATCGACCTTGGGAATTTCGTAGAAGCAGTAACACAAACAAATACCAAGGATTCGCAAAAATATTGAGTACTAAAGGAACCATGAAGGATATCTGAAACAAATAAGTAACATGAAGGGCAATGCCCAAACATCAATCCAAATAAACATTGCAGGATAGAGCATGGGATATCAAGGTCGAGGCTTGCCATAAGGGAAACATTGAACGAGGCGGCGTTGCGTCTGCTTGCTTTGCAGAATGCCTAATAAAATACCTAATGCAGATTACGCTGTATGTGTCTTAGATACAGTGAATCCTAAGAACGATAAGCTCAATGTGCAAATTTATAAAGCCTTAGAGCATAGAATTCTGCGCTGCCTTGCAGTTATGACATCACGAGAGAGCTCAGACAAGATAGAGACACGGTGTTTCTCCATTTCCATATATTGTAACATCGCTCACACTACAGTGCTTGTACTTAAAAAAATAATGAAGCTCTTCGATGCTGTGTATAATAAAGCGCAAGACTGTTGAATAAAGTCGACGGATCACAAGTGGAGAATGAAGAGTTTGTGCGATAAATATCTCACTACTAGATTTGTCAGACTTCCGCCTCTCTTCTTATGGGAGATTGAAAAAGTGGGTGCTAATCTATAACTCTAAATACAGGAGCTTACCGCAATTTTTTTGCTTAATATACCGATCTGCCTTATCAGTCATTAAGATCCCGCGTAACCGAAATTATATTTCCGAAGTCTGCAAGTGGGGTAAAAAGTTCCTGATATTCAGACATACAAATGTGTGGCTTCGGTTTCTTCTGGGACTGGGAACTGGTGTTCGCTAATTTTATAAACTGCTGTCTTTCATTGTTGTATTTTACAGGAATGGGCGGTATGGGCTTCGTGCGTGCAAACTAAGAGACTGGAACGACACAATGACCATTATCATCATTTTGTGATGCAGTGTCATGTATCAAAGGAAGAACTAATTTTTGCATCAATAAATTGAACCAGTTTTTGAAAGAAGGACATTTTGATGATAATTTCAGTATTCCGTACGGATCTTATTAACGCATTTGATTAAAGGCTATGCGGAGCTTCGCTTTACACTTGGCCTTCGCGTGCATCCTATATTGACCATGAGAGGCTGAAACAAAGAATACACGCAATAATATTTTAGTTCGGTATATTTAGTGACCGCAAAAGGTAGTGGCTTTCAATGTATGTAGTGGTTCAGGCGTCCTAAAGAGCAACTGCGAGCGTATGCAGTCATTAATTAATGAACTGAGTGCAAAAAGAAATGAGTGAGATCGTTTTGTGACGGAGACTATTTTCACAAGTCAAAGTATTGAGTGCGTTTATTACGCAGAAGATCTGGTGCGCTGCATTCGTAATTATAGGACCTTGATTAAAAGTTCATTTTACTAAAACTGAAAGACCACTTTTTCCACCTTCACAACAAACCACTGCAAAAAACTACAAAACAAGAATTCCTCGCACCTGCGTTGACTTTGGACAGTGTGAATCTCATTTTGCCGCCTTCTTTTTGACGTTAATCTCTTAACAATAAGGAAACAATTATTACACACTTTTCTGTGGTCTGGGTGGACCCGAGTTCATGATCTGCTTTTTTATTTTTTAGTCTTACTGCTATTTTTGGGCAATGTTATGATGTGTTGCTTGGAGGAAACCTTTATTTGTATTTTGAAAGCATCAGATGTGTGGTATAGAATTTACCTAAAATTTTAATGTTCCCATTAGAATGCAATATAGTTGTTTCACTTATACGCTGCTGCCGCAAAAGCTTTGGATGTAATGAAGTTATTTCCAGGAGCGTTTTGACGTGGTGATTCCAACGTTATTGCTAAGGAGCTCAGAAGAATTAATTAATGTACCGTTTCGTAACTTGCAGCGCTGCAGGCTAGAAGACCCGCTTAGCGTTTGCGCGAAAGGCATTTTACTTAATATTTGTTGCTCATTAAATGTCAACTTCAGTCTATAGTTCATTTGTTTCTGAATCTTGAGAAATGGCGTTAACAATGACGCTGATTTGCGGTCATCAAGGATGGGGGCAACCCTGCGTAACCCAGCCCGCGAGGAGGCTTGGGGGCGCTGCTAGAGACTGTCTTCGCTCCTCCTCCGGAAAACCAGGGCCGTCCTGGGAAACGCAGATGGCCTGCGGGCGTGGGGTGGGAAACGAGATGGCCCTTGGTCTGGACTGTATATGAAGTAAGTTAAGTCAAGTGCACGACGAAAGTCGTTTGGGGCAAAAGCAAACAGCTGCATGCTGCAGCTGTCAGCATGCTTCTTATATTAGACATTAGCGAATGTAAGAAGTTAATTAATTAGTTAGTTAGCTAGTTAGGCGGCGTCCCTCATAGCCTGAGTTGCTTTGGGACGTTAAACCCCACAAACCAAATCAACCAGCTAGGTAGTTAGTTAGTTAGAGTTAGCATGCATTTGTATTTCTTTCCTCAGCTTCTTAAAAAGGCAACCTTTAACGGGTAGATATATTCTCTACCCTGCGAGTTTCGTGGTTACTGCTAGAAATAAAAAGATTCTTCAAAGCTCTCCGCGTTTTATGGCAACACCAAAGCTTCTTCGGGGTCTTTTGATCCTCTAATATGGCCTCATCGGAGGTGAAGGTATCGACTCACGTCGTAAAACCGCGAGACACTGCGCCTTTTTGCCTCAGACTGAACGACTTACCTAATGTCGTTTACTGGCGACGACGCATTCTGCTTAAATTCCTCGCCTCAACCCTCAAGTGTGTGCGAATGTATTAGGAAATGTCAAGCGGCTGGGACGTTTACGGCTAAGAGCTATAACTTTCTCCGTGACTCTGCTGCGAGAACCCTTGGTTTTGTTTTGTTACTTTCTTTTTCAGATACTACTGCGTCGGTCGCTTACGAGAGGGTCCTGAATAAATTTCCTATCTACACTCACAACTTTTCCGGGGCATTTACGGCCTGTTCTTTGTGCAGCTAAATTTGTGGATATAGTTGGGCTTCTATACAGTGATGTGGAACTTTGAGCTCCCATAATGTCTGCCACCTTCAGCGTTAAAGAAGGCCGGAAAGAGCTATGTATGTGTACAGAATATAGCGTGAGATTGTGCGTATACAAATACATTCTCCCCAAAAATAAGAGTTGGAAAAAAACGAACACATCCCGTTCACGCTGCTAACATATCCGCCTTTTATTTCGATTCCGCTTTCCGCTTTCCTGCCATTCTTCTGAATTTCTTAGGACAAGGCAGAGTTTCTTTTCTATACACGAGAAAGAAAGCATGTCTGCGCTGCCCGCCATGTGTGCTCCTCACGTGTGCATTCGTGAAACCTCTTCCCTTTATTGCGAGCCATTTGTCTCATATGCGTTGAGAAGGCTCGGACTACGTATTTTCGCTTCAAATTATGGTGAAAAGAACCATGGGTCCACAACGCTGTAGCTAATGACCCAGGAAGCGCCGCCAGGCGCGTAAATACAGGGCACTCACGTAGAGCAGCGGTTGGTGATAAACGAAAGTGAACAAAATCGCTTGGTGCCTTACAATGATGCGGTTTTCTGGTGCAACGTCCTACTATGATTTCAGGGTACATTGTTTAGATCACAGATTTGAGCTCGGCTTCCGACATTAAACTCGTGGCGAACACGCCACACCTTTGCCTTACGGTGGCGCTACTGAAATTATGCAAATTCATGCGCCTCTAATCTACTCCCCAGCTATTACCTCGCCGTTAGCGGCGCTGCAGAGTAGCAGCTATTCACAAACGGCTAAGACAGACGCTGGATTGGCTCTCCGCCCATCCCTGGTGCAGGATGTTTTGTTATTCCTTACAATTCATCTTGATTGTTTTTTTTTTCAGTTATAGAATTAATAATGCTCTCTTCCCGAAGCCTGAAAAGGCGACGCACCACTTTGACGCATTTCTCGTAAATCTCGCTCGTGTAAGTTCCCGCCTAAATACACGGCCCCGCCAAAAGCAGGGACGTTGGAGAAAGGAAAACGTACAATTCAGAGACTGCCTCTGGAGAAAACAAACCTCGGTTAATGGCAGTCGCAAAAAGAGTGCGGATCAGTGTATCAGGTGGGGCCTAATTGAGCGCCTTCGGATGTGGGAGGCGATTTTTTTATATGTTGACTGCGATGATGGATCTGACTGAAAAACCATGAAGTAAGCCTAACGGTGTAAGAGACTGCGGAACTAGGCACCGCATAATCATGCATTTGATTAATATTCCCAGAAGGGCACATATGAATATGGCAGCAATACCGCTTTCTCAAAACATTGTAGACAGAACCTCGTAAGCAAGCACTAGTTTCAAAGCCTAATTATAAATTACAGCAGGCAGAAGATGACATAAAAAAGTGTACTAGACGCACCACACTTCAAGTTATAGGCTTACCACTTACCACACTTACCACCTAAAGTGGTAAGTAAAATGCTAAGAGGGAAAACACAATTACTTGACCGAGATAGCCATGAGCAAGTAAGTCCGTTTAAATCATGTGTCAAACGTTGAGGGGCAGTATCCTAATAAATGATGGGATGTGTAAAGGTGTTCTAGGCGGTAGCTTTGACAGGCTATGTTGACAGAAAGGATGTACTAAGTGAAAGCTGCTCTTATATTTTTTCGTGTAAAATTCCAGCTTTATTTACTTCAAGGATACGGTCTTTTGCGAGTTATTGCTGAATAAATGTTTCTTTCCTTGCTGCGAGTTTCTTACGAAGATGTAAACTGGTATTGTCACCTTCGGCAACTGATTGAGTGATTCTCGATAACATTTCCGAGCAGTTGTTAAAAGACATGCCCGAGCCAATGGCGTAGTCTACTTTCAGCGAGGAACTCGAAGAAGGCCCAATTCGAACATAATTGTGAAAAAAAAATTAACTTCCCTGAACGCAAACTAAGCTAGGTGGCCGCGGATTGATTGTAAGAAAAAGATAAGAGAATTTACGAAGTTCTACTTGTCACTGTAAAGCATGCAGCGGCACTCGGAATGTCGCTGCGACTGCGAGAACTCTTCATTTTGTCTTTGCATTCCAGGCCGAGGAGGTATCCGTGTTTTGGATTCGGGCAGGAACGACTCCGACCCCGTCTTTTTCTCATCGCTAGCGTGATGAATGGTTGCAAGTGAATGCAAATGGCCCTATTTTGCTGCGCCACCGGAACTGTTTCATGTGAAACATTTCATGTAGACTTGCCCACCAACTTATTTAGTGAAGCAACGCTCTCTAAGTAAAGTAGGCTTGCGGTCAGATCGTAAATGCGACTGTCGCAACTAGACACTGGATAATCGCTTTATCCAAAACTTTTGCAAATTTTAAGCGAGACCAGCCTACACTTCTTATAACATTCTCCAAATTGCCCTTCTCTTTCTCATTATGCCCAATGGCCAAAGTCTCAAATAAAAAAACATGGTCCCTCCTAGAGGATGGTGGCGTATCGTGGACACTAGAAAGGGCACGCGTGCTTAAAGTCACTGGCTCCACGCGATGGTTAAAGTAAATGTTGCTCGTGCGAATAAAAGTGTTAAGTACTTCATCGAGTCGAAGAAGAGGGTGCCTGTGGACAAAATAATACTCAGTATGTCAGCCGTTAGCTCACAAATAAATCCATTAACACTGTTCCTTACGTTTCACTGATTTGTTTCTACCTTAACAGTGAAAAAAAGCCGTTACAGGATTGATTTTGGTGCGTTAGCTCTACTGCGTTCATATGCGAGTTTCGCGCTCTTTCTGGACCTAGTACATCATGCGTTCCACCGATGGCGCCACGTACTCGTGCGCCGAATGTTGTTTCATCTCGCGCTGGTGCAGCCAACATTGTCGTCTTCAACTTTGTGCCCAAGCACAAGAACACTATGCTATCGCCGCAGCCGAACACGCCTCGTGTAAAACAGCAACGCAAGCTCGCGTTCTGCGGTAAACATCGTCGTCTTCATAGAATTCCAACTGCAACGCACTCTGGCGCTGTGCTTTAAACGTAGTCGTCTTCAGGATGTTCTATCTGCGCTGCTCCCTCATTGAACAGAAGAACTGAGCCATACACGCAGCCATCGTGCTAAATACAAAGACCCCAGCCATGCCAATTAGGTTGTCGAGACCATTGGTCAAGGAAGAGCTAGACTATACCGCAGCCAAGAAGCTTACCAAGTTGTGAAGCGAGCCAAGATCGAAGCGGCAGCAGCAATCGCAGCTGCGGCCGATGTCTAACGCTCCTGACTTGGTTGAATAGTTGCACCTCTAGAATTTTTCACACAGACCTGCATTCTGCCCTTGAACGTACATATACAAGGCCGTGCGGCCTTATTTGCTTACTGAGCAAATTTGGGTCAGTTGAACAAGAAAACTTCTTTTCGTTTCAACACACAAACTTTAAGGCATGCAGAAAAGTGGAGACAGAAATTCCCTCTCCAAGTGCAAATAAGTGGAAAGAGAGAAAGTTAGCTGCAATCCAAAACGATGAAAAATGAGGACGGGAGATTGTTTCAGACACCGGTAGAAGGGAACGCGAAACCTATGTTTGGTTGCAGCGTCAATAAGCGGTTGGGTTGTTACTGGGAAGCAAAGGGCGGACCAACCAATGCCAGTATTTTTAATAGGGGCTCCAGATTATGTAGACACCATTCGAAACCGTCTATCATCTTTTAAAGGATTATCCAGGGTATGTTTGCATACTGCAATGTTCGTCTCAGCAGTGTACTTATGTTCACTGAGTTTAAAATGATCAGGTACATATCGGAAATTTACCCTTACATATTTCAATACCCCTAGCAGTGTTGTAATAAACTATTTCAAACAGAGTCTTTCAACAATTATTACGTAAAAGTTAAAGTTTGGACACTCCATTTGGTTATAATTGTTAAGCTCTAGTGCCACCATGTGTTTATGATGATTAGATACATCAAGTGTTGTTGCGTTTTTGTATTTATTGTAAAGAATCGCACGTTTATCTTTGCATTTTAGAATTCGAAATCTTTATAAATGACGCAATCGTCCACAATAGATGAAGTCAAACAGATCAGGAAAGCAGGAAATGGAATATTATTTGTAGATGCAGAAATAAAGGAGATGCGATGATTGTCATTGATATATGCGCACTAAAATTAGTGCTCTATTTCATGAAACATATTTGCCTACTCTAACCCATTCCTTTTGATTTTGTATAAAGCGTTAAATCGACGACCCTATATTATAATCTATTTCACACGCTCATCACTTTATAATTATGGGAATTGCTTGAAACTGTATTGAGTTATTAGCATAAATTGTTATATATTATTGCATGTACTTGCCTGCCTTCAATGTTCGTGCTATATATGTCACGAAGTTTGGAATTGTTTTGTTAGAGCACGAAGTGCTACCAAAAACAATCCTGAGGGCCGTATTTTGGTTTATAAATGCTACACAACATATTCAAAGATTATGCCTGCCATCATTCTGCAGTTTGTTGTTAACCATGCAGGTCAATCGTCATTCAATTCAAATATCTTCCCGAAGTGCTACTCATCCGTCTTAGTGAACGCTTGAAACGTGTCTATGTAAGTTATCCAAGTAGTTATGACTCGATGGAGCATATAAACTTTAAAATCTGTTTGAGATATGATCAGGACTAAGAAGAGAACATTGAATGCTCTGGCTCCGGCACGAAGACATGATCAGTGTCATAAAGATTACCGCACCAAGATATACTGCGTAATTTCACCACGCACGTTCTAAAGATTCCAACTCTCAGTAATGCTCTACACAAACGAAGCATATTCAGTCCTTTATGTTGGCGCTGTACACTTGCTAACATTGGTGTGGCCGTACGTCGGTGCGGGAATCAAACATACGTGCTCATATATAGCAATAAGACCATCATGGTGGTAACTATCAGGGTCTGAAAATTCAGGGTAGTGCGAGTCGTTAGTACACAGTGCTTTTTGGCAAAACCCCTCTATGATAAGCCAAGCATAGAAAAAATCTTCATAATGAGTGAACTTGGGCGGCTATAATCAATAAAAAAGCGAAAGAAGGAAATAAATGCTAGTTTTGAAAAAGCGGGCACTGAGTCAGCTACTTTGGTCATCTGATGAGAAGAGATGAGTCGCTGGAGAAAGATTTGATGTTGGGAAAGGTTGAGGGTCACCGGAGAAGGGGTAGGCAGCGAACGCGATGGTTAGATGGCATCCTCGAGGCACTGCAGATGAAGTTATGTGATGTTAGGAAGATAGTGAGAGACCGGAAAGCGTGGCGTGATATGGTGTCCACAGGGTCACGAAGAGTGGGACATGACTGAACGACTGAACTGAACTGAGAGCCAGGCCCGAAGAATTATACGAACGTGAAATTTGAAATTTGAGTGGAAAGTTCACTCGGCAGCCAAAACAACCTTTCGCTAATGTTATCTCTTTTAATGAAAACAATTTTTATTTTTTTTTCTCAACGTGCCCAATTGTACCGGAAAACACGCATGCTGCAACCTTCTCAATTTGCCCGAGTGTCTTTAATCGGATAGGACGGAGGAATGGCAGGGATGGAGTACTAATGCGGTAGAAAAAGCTTCCACTCGTACAAATGCGCTTTTATGCATCGTCCTACTTGCTCACTCCTCTCGCATCTGATAATCACTGTCACCCTTGTTGCGCCTGAATAGCGCACTCGACCCCGGATCAATGGCTGCACGCGTCAGAGGTTCTCAGGCTGGGCGTCCCGACTCGAGCACTGCACACTTTGGATAAGCGCGATGCCGGTTTGTTTGCGCCCTCTTATCATACAAACAAATGTGCGGTTGTTTCATCTTTGCATAATAGAGCCTAATACGATGTGCTCGTAGGGGGTCGAATCACTTTGACAATGCCGTTTTTTGCTTCCCAGCGGAAATCACTGACTTTCCGGAAGCTGTGAGACGACGGTCCCTGGGATGCATGCGACTATTCCGACAATGAGCATATCATACAATACGATTGCATGAAATATCTTCGTTTTCTTTGTGGTTACCCATGATACTGCAAATGCAACTCAACCGTACTTATTCATGTAACAGGCTTGGGCAGGCCGCACTTCTTTATGATTCCTTTATTTTCAACGTGCCCTGGTTTTATAATCAATACCGGCGTTGTCATCGTCATATCTTCATCCACTGAGGGACAAGAGCCTTACGTATTACCGTGAAAGCACATATTTTTTGTCCAAATGGTAGCTCTAGTCTATTCTACATTTAATTTCTATGTTAACTGCAACGTGCGTCATTGAGAGCTTGTAGACAAAGGCTGAAGACGGAGAGCAAGTGTGAAGAATAATATAGGATATCTTTTCTGAGACACCAACTTTTTTTGCCAACGTCAACAAGGAGGGGGGGGGGGGGGGCGTCAAATGTTCAGTGAACTACTTTTAAATAGCGTGATACGTAATTCACCATTTGGACCTTCTTTGAGACAATGAACTGAGCATGTCTTGTCCCCTTCATATCCTCTGGTTGTAATTATATCTCCGGTAATTTGTCGTTAATCAGACTCCAACTAGTCCAGCAACAAGCACTGCAATACAGTGTGTCGTTAAAGCGAGATCATTTCGGCCAGTCAAATCTTTTTTCAAAGGTTACTCAAGCACCTCAGTTCTTTTTGGTTAGAGAGAACAGCACTGTTAGATTTCCACTCTCACTGGGTAAGAAAAGAGAGGAAACTGAATTGAATTTTTTTTTGTACACATAAAAATTTGGCACATGACCGGATGAAGCCAGTGCACTGTTCTAAAATACACGATAATCAAAGCAGCAAAGTTCGAGAGTATTTAAGTAGGATTGGTAGCTAAGAAGCTCCTCATCTGAGCAAGAAAGTGTCATGCTCGCAGCGTTTTGGGCTCTACTTTAAATAATGCAGAGATGGCACACAATTGGTAAGATTTAAGCTTTCAGAAGCTCAAATTTAGTTTAAATAGTGCAAGCAAGCAAACAACAATGCTGTACTGCGCAGCAGGAACACTCTCAGTTCAAGAGCTTCTCACTCCAGGCACTGGGTAAAAAAACGCTGGCAAGGTGTCATTTTTCCTCATAAGGGAAAACGCATTAATTGAACGAGCGCTTGCTAGATAATAGCGCTTTTCTCATTAATTACCGTATCAAATGCATACGTTTGTGATCCCCTCAAAGCCACACGCTGTTAAACTTGCAGTCGGCTCTGAGAGCGCGATCTCTCTGTGACACGCTCAAAATAGTGGTACAGGGCTCCCCTCTTTAGCTTTATAAAAAGATATAGACTTACAGAAATATGCAGCCACCACGGAGCACTCTTGTTTCAACGACCATAATTTGGCGCATGAACGCGCGAAATAATTATTGTTATCAGGAACGATGTATCACATACAATAAGCTGACTACCAACTAAAATGAGCCCGCGTGTTCTATAATGCCCAGGAAGTTTAGACCGATGATCTAAAGGCATGGCCTGCAGAGAAAATGCTTATTAGGGCAAATCAGATAATCCTGTAGAAAGGCGAAACTTCGGTGGCATGCGCAATTAGGCGCTCACCGGCTTCTTCGCCCCTGTCTCACATTCTCTATTGAGACTTGCTACCGAAATAAAAAAAAACGTTCAACGGAAGCGACGCTTAGTGATCTGCTCTCTGTGTAGAATTCTGAGCCGCTCTTGCGCTAGAGAGTTGGGCGAGTCCGGACCCACATTGACGCCGAAGCAAGCCCCACCTTATTAATCAGTCAGTAGCTGCAATGAACAGTTGAACAGTGGTAATCTCTTCACAATACGTGGCTTCGTTCCTTAAAGCTAAAAGTGGCTACATGCCATGTTTTGAGTGGAAAAATAGATACAAACCATAGTCCGCAAATAATGCAGGGATTTAAATTATTGCTCGATAAAGACGAGCGCGTTTCATATACGTTCCTTACAAACCCGCATTTCCTTCTAAAGAATGCCTATGCCGTTGAGGTCTGCTGTAGGTCGCGGCAGTGGCTTAACTGTCTATCTGGAATGTACTTCAATATCCCAGGGAAAGAATGCCCACCTAAGTGATGTTTGAAATATCAGCGGAAACGTGGTTAACTGGTGTAAAAATTATCCAGGCGATATATCACAATACCAGCGAAGTTTAAAGTTGCAGGAAGCCTGACCCTTCAATTATTTTTTAAAGACGAATGACGCAACCGAATCGCCCAAGTTACCCTTCACTTCTGGCAATAGTTCTCAGCGAGGTGCTCTTATCAATATTTTATATTGGAACACGGAAGCTTTAATGCATGGGTGCAGCTCCAAAAGAAAAAAGGAAAGAAAAAAAAGGGAGTTCGGCCTCGCCATCACTCTATTCCCAAAATCATTGAATGGTTTTCCTTAGAGTTCAAAAGCTGGTCTCGGGAACGTTGAGGTGTTCTGTTTTTTTCTCGACCCGAATAGGGGGCTGCGCTGCTGCGGCGGGGTTCATCATTATATCGAACGCGATCTGATTATTCCAAACGAAATGTTCGCACCAAGGCGACAGAGGGCGCACTCGACAGGCGTAGCAGTAGCAACGCTAATGGGACCCAGAGGGACAAATCTGAAAGAAATAGGGAAGTAAGGACTAGTGCACCGAAGTGCACGGTGGCACACTAGTATTTCCGAAGGAGCGGAATACACACAACAGCTAAACGTGGGAAAAGCTTTTTTTCTCTCCTTTTTTTTCTTTCCCCAAAACGGCCATTTCCCATTTCGTAGCGACCAACGGGCATTGTGAAGAAGTACGAATCAGGTAAACCGCGTTTAACGAGCGACAAAACAGGATAGGGAAGCCGAAATGCAAACTCGTGTGGAGAGACGTCAAGGGCTGGCGTCTCGACAAACCGCGTAACAGAGGAGGTCGGCGAACTCCCGGGAAGGCGGCTCAAGAAGCGAACTACCGCAGCGACGGCCTCGTTCGGGCAAGGCAGCGGAGAGCGGGTTGCCCTAGCCCTGCTGCCAAACGGGAGAGAGAGAGGGGTCTTTTTTCTCTGCGAGTTCTTTTCATATGACAGCCCGTTAAGCGCCCTCCCTATTGTGTCGAGGGCGTCCCCGTCAGTTCGCCTCACTCGCTATTCAAGTAGAGGCGCTTTGTGTCTGGACCCCTTCCCTTCTGATTTCAAGCTTTGTGATTTGGTGATTGTATGCGTGCGCTGTCCGCCAGCAGCGTGTTTAAATGTGCTCTCGCTTTTTCTCCGTGGGCTCGCTTTTATGGCTGGGTTCAGACTCGCGAAGTGTTGAGTAACACAGATGAATCTCTCTAGATGAGAACAATTGAAGAAATAGAAGTGAAGCGGTCTTCTTTTTCGCTGTCGCCTACGTAAAAAGGAACAAAAGAAAAGTATGCAGCATAAGCATGCAAGAGAGCCACTGAGACGATCATGACGCTAATTTATCAGCAATTTTTGACCCCGCTCTTGCAATGATTAAATATTGATCGCACAGACATACAGGTAGGCCGGATGGGTGTTTCGTGAGATGTCTCAAAGAAATGTCTAGCTGCCGAAAATTCTCAAATAATTGCAATTTCCCGAAGGAGCCATGGGCTCTGATGATGTGCAAGTACAAAAATCCTATAAAAGGTTGTCATACTTTGCACTCGATCAATAAACCTTCTTCAGAACACAGAGGAAGGCTAACGTTATCTCATGCGGCAGAAAACAAATAATTAAACATGCGCTGATATTAAGAGCAACGGTACAAATCACCGGTACCGCTTCAACAAAATTCCGGTGTAAAGCGCCTGCTAATTTACCGTTAACAAATAGGCTGATCTCAATAGTTAATGGCTCCGCAGGCTCACATGAGGACATATACTTCCTTATGAAAATTTCGTTTCCGGCAGTCTTGATCACGCGAAATAAAAAAGAGGAGTTATAAATGAAAGCAAAAACGGTCAGAAAAGAGAAGAAGTAAAATTAAAGCAAATTTTACTCAATACTCAAATGACCCTGACAACATTCATAAGTTTCTGATATACTCAACAATAAAAAGACTATCTTCTATAGCTTTTCATCAAGTCCAAGAGTAGCGCTCAACACCTGTGGCATGAAGCAGTGCTTTTGAACAGCCCTGCCGAGACTGCCGCCCGTGCACCGATTAAATCACTCCCGTAACTTCCAGTCAAGGACCGCATCCATGCATAGCGCGCACGAGAGCAGCTGGAGTCTAGGGCGTTCACATGTGTATGGTGGAGTAGGATGCCGCTCCGCCGTGCATGCCTAGATTTCTTTCGTTCAAACTTCTGTAGTATACTCTTCATATTGCTATGTATCTGCCTTGTCTACCTGGTTGCGAAAGCTGGGGCAATTTTGTAGCGATCGCTACACTACTGTAGGTTGTCAAGACGTCGGTGTGGCACCGTGAAAGAAGAAGAAGAAGAAGAAGAAGAAGAAGAAGAAGAAGAAGAAGAAGAAGAAGAAGAAGAAGAAGAAGAAGAAGAAGAAGAAGAAGAAGAAGAAGAAGAAGAAGAAGAAGAAGAAGAAGAAGAAGAAGAAGAAGAAGAAGAAGGAGAAGAAGAAGAAGAAGAAGAAGAAGAAGAAGAAGAAGAAGAAGAAGAAGAAGAAGAAGAAGAAGAAGAAGAAGAAGACAGATAACTCTGTAGTTGGTAGAGGCGAACGACAACATCGAGTTACTAGGACAGAAGGCTTGTTAGACCGCTGTGACGGTGGCACATTAAATACAGGTGTTCGCAGAAAACTTCGCTGCAACACTAACAGCTTCCGCTCTATCACCAGGTGCAAGCCATGCTTGAACCCCCACAATATTTTCTCGAAGCCGTAAGCTTGGCAGCACGCCCTTGGGCGTGAACACGCAAAATTTTATGATGCTCTGTAAATTCATTTTTTGTGGGTTGAAAGAGTAAGCTGGGTTATCGACAAATTATAGTGATTCCTCTTACCTTAAGAGCTTGCTTAACTAACAGTGATGTTTCAGGAATACAAATACCAACCACTGGGTGGCTTTAAAGAAATGTGTGCATTTGCTCGCAAAAATTAATATGCGGTATTTGGCGTCGCAAATTTGAGCAATCGTCCTTCTGTAAGACTTCACAGACTATTTAGGCGCGAGAAATTCTAATCAGTTCTTAAAAATGGCGAGCGGCACATGACAGGAGCAGTACTTGTTGTCGAGAAGGCTGTAGTAGTGAGTCGATGAATAAATACGCTCACTATTTTTTCTTCTCCAAACCACACTGCAGATGAGCAACGATAATATCGCTCGGGGGCGGCTGAGGCTGATTTAAGAATCAAATCGATCATGTGAAGCCGCTTCCACTTAATAAACAGCTGAAATAAAAGCTATTATTTGCCAAACTGATAGAATTGTGACTTTTTGCTGGATTGAATAAAATATAGTAATTAGTCATAAGTATTTTCTAGAGTTCCTACTCTTGCACTGCAGACGAGCAATGCGCATGCATAAAGATTGGCAGTGTTGGTCCTATTTTTTTTTAGGTCCCAGTGGTATTAAGCGTTTCTTCCTAAAAGTAATTAATTACTTGTATTTTAATTTGATTTTGGAAATGGGAAGCATAACTCAGCAGAGCAGTAACAAATTTGGCTGCAGGTGCTGAAGATGAGCTGTCCTCGGACAATGCTCTTAGACACGTGCACAGCAAAGTGCTTGATTAAACTGAACAGCATGCGTCACAGTTCTGTATTTCCTCTTCATGGTGATACATTCGATTTATTTTGTTTATGTACAGATATTAATTAGTTTAACCTGATTAGCAATTAAAATACAGATAAAGCTTATCTTGACTCCTCCCTGTGTCGGTGCAAGTGAGCTGTGCCATGTGAAGTACTGAAGCCTTATTCACCCACAGCCGCACTTAAGCTTTCCAAAGCACCTGCTTCTATTTCCCACTTTAACGGCATGCTCATGCATGGCCATTCAAGTGCGGCCGGTTGTGTGGGCGTACAATTTGGGCGCTTCACGGAGACTACACGAGCGGAAGTGATGACACGATGCCCCGGAGCTTCGATGCCCCGGGGCTTCGTGGAAGGCATTTGTCCAGGAGGTAATCTTTTTTTTTTTTTTTTTTTATCAGAGTTATATAATCGCGTGGTAGATATGTGAACCCAGGTGTGCCGACTCGTTTTCGACGCCGCGACCATCTGTATTTACCGGGTGAGGTGCTGCGCTTCCAGTGGCCTAAACTCACAAGAAAATTCCAGTGATTCTGCTATCCCCCTTCCCGTCGACACGGCGGGAGGACGAGCTCTCATCTCATCCGTGTCTCTTGCTGCACTCGTCTACAATCACCCCACCTCTGATTAGTTCTAGAGGTGAATTGCAATCTGTCGAGTGCGCTTTTGCGGTTTACCGCCGCGGGCGAGATTCTGATGTGGCATTTAAGTCATCTGCTTTTCTGTGTGGGCTTCTCACACCTCCTTCTCATGTTTTGGCTATTTATAGAGTTCCTTTCTCCTTTCTCCTTTCTCCTACCTACAGCTTCTTTCTCCTACCTAAGCGCTCGCCGCGCACATGCGCATGACGCAGGCTTTTTGTATAAATAATTGGAGCATAACAAGGTGCGGAACAATATACGAAAACCCTAACACAACCTCTTTTGACAGTGTAAAAGTCCACAAAAAATGCCTTTCGGAAGGCCAAACTCAAGAAAATGTGCCTTTTCATGACTTCTTATAGGCGGAGCCAGGCATGAAAGGTTGCATTGGGTAGGATGCGCTGGGCAAAACAGATTCGCAAATTCCTGGCAGAATTATAATGCTCAGTAAATAAGCATGATTATATTTTTCATGTCGCGAGAACATTGCTGAAGATCACTTGTACGTGGCATGTTTTCAGAGGACTATTTTCCTTCTTTACTTTACTAATTAGAGCCGTTAATATAGCATATTTATTGCTATTTTCTTTCCCGCCCCATGCACTGGTTAACAATATGTGCTTATATATATGTGCTTATATAACAATATATGTGCAGTAATCGGCTACCTTTCTCAATGTTTTATTTTACTGTCATTATCAAAAGCGGTAAATCGTTTCCCGAACACTCCTTCACCATCTTTTAGTGACATTTGTTCCTTGTTGACATTTTGTTTAGGTCTCTGCTTGGTGCATCTTTATCTTTTCGTTTCTTTGCGCTTGCTTCCTTGACTCTCCTTCGACGCCTGTTTTTTGAAGTGAGCTGAAGCCAATAACAATGAAAATAGGATTTTAATAACGGTTGTTTGGTTCCGTGACCTCATTAAAAACACACATTAAACATTAAAAACACGTCTGCGTTGCAAAAAAGAATAACTAAATTATTTATTGCATGCGCATGTAGCTTGTCTAGATTATATTCAGTTCTTCCTCCGATAATGCCAGCTGAATGTAGCCAACAACGCCAAGCGGATAAAGGTGTGTTTTCTTGCTCCGGAAGATCGAATTTTAGTCTTAGTTTGCAAATTAGGAAGTGCAGCTTCATTTTGCATTTCATCTCTATTTTTCATTGCAGATCATGGGAGATGACAAATAGATTATTTTACTGAATATCGACGGGGGTAACGCGAGAGCGCCTGCAGACGCCACTGCGCGCGTCTTTTTCCTTGTACAGCACAATATTATCTCCTCCTCTCCAGAATTCGAACGAAGCCCTCAGAATATTTTTTATCTGCTTACAATTATATCTTCAAGACTCAAGCGTGGCTTGTAAATATGCTATAGAAAAAAAAAACTTTGTGAGTAGTCAGAGAGTAGCCAGAAAGCCAAACTAAGGTTGTCGTCTTCAGATAGAGTCTTAAAGTAGTCTGCTTTTCGCAAGCAAGCCACCGAAGGTAACACTGCCTCGAAGTAAACTGATCCTTGCGTCAGTGGTGATTATGTAGCTCTAACAAGTTACATAATTTAATAGCATTGTATATACGTATTTAGTTGTTTTTAAATTGTTGTGTTGGACGGTCTTTTCCTCTCTGTTGCTCTTGCTACGAGTAAGCACTGAGGCCCGTTCTTCTCGATGGTCATCCTAGGTGTCGTTTTTTGTGGGCTATAAAAACGCTAACCGTAGCCGCATGGATAACCCACAGGTTCTAATACACTGATTCGCGCCTTCTCATTATTTTTAAGGCCCCAGCAAAGGCACATTTGTCGCCCCTAATCTCACCACGGGTGATTACATTGTTGGGATTGCACACTTAATAAATGACTATGAGCTGACGGCCACGACGACTTCATCACCTAATGGAACGCTAATGTCCCGCAATATCACCGCTATTCACCCCTACAAGTGTGTGACGCATGACCGAGGAAATGCATTTATGTGGCTGCGCTATTATTTCCGGATGCCGGCTTCAGTGGAAAGGCAATTTATCGTAACCCGGACGTATAAAGGAGGGTTGTTAACCTAGTTGATATCACCAGGATGCGATTTATCAACAGAATAAGCAATAGAAGGACAAAACGTAATTATTTTCCTGAGAAAAGTGAGTAGCATTCCACCCGACAGCATGTTGGCGATTCGCTCTCAAAAGCTTTGATATCTGAGTCGTAGCTGAATGGCGGGAATTTTTATTGTTAAATACTTCTGCCCCGTTTATTTCTCCCCTGAATGATCTTTCCCCTGTTCACTTAAACGGGGCGTCAGGAACAACATACCAAGCGATGTCGAGGGCTTTTTCATTCACGTGTGCCGCCTTTGGGCCAGTCATCAGTGCAGGGTCGGAACTCCACATCATAATTCACAGACGCCTGTTGTGAACAATGCCTTTACATGGGAGGTTTTTCATCGTGACAGTAGCTTTTGTGAAGCTTCGCTTCTCTGCCACCTCGAGGCTCTGTCTTTGGTATATTATGCTTTGTTGCGTATGTTCACGAGATCTTGTAATGAATATACGTCTGCGGGTGTCCGCTCAAACATGGTCCGAATGCGAAATGTCCATGAAATTACATATTAATAAGGTTAGCTTTGATGAAGCAACATACGCTTTCAAAAGGGTATCGATGTCCTTTATATGGCTGAGAAGCATTTGCTAAAAATTACTGTACCGTGGTATTTGTTAGCGTACAGCCACCGATAATGACTGGAAGAAATATGCTATGCATCATGTAGGCTGCAGCGTAACGAACTAACACATGGTCAATGAGAGGTGTCATACAATGGAACACGTTCGAATTGGCTGGACCACCTCAGTTTTTGTTTATTTCATAGTGCTCTGGCATCACACAGCAGACGAACGCTGTTCTACCTCGCTGTTCTCGGAAGTTCTTAGGGCTATGGCAGGCACTAAGAACTTCCGAGATGAAATCACAAATTCCGACATCCACAAGAAACAACATCTATGTGAACCCGATACCCAAGCACATGCACTATGAGTTACAGAAGGGTCGAAGGAAAGCCAGAGTCAAATCATTGGAAAAACAATTGTCTTAAGACGCGGAAGTTGTCTACATGGACATAGGGGCTTACGGCGAGCCCCTATGTCCGTCTGTGACTTCGGCGAGTGCTGTTTTCGTCAACATGCATTATTTTAATGTAAAAAATGGCGTTCTAATATTGGCTCCTAAATGTTAAAGTAATATTTGAATCACAACTATAAAACAAAACAGGATATAATTTCAATCATTGAGTGCCAGCACTTTTTCCCTTCTTCTTCCAGTAACCGTCTCTTTTCAATAACATTTCTTTGCAACTAGACCTTTGTGATGATGCCCATCGTAGGATGCAAGCACATCCCTAATATGTTGCTAGAACGTGTTGCTTATTATAAATTTGCTTTATCAATTATGAAAAACCCGTCGGCGATGGATATAAAAGGTTGACTCCGTGCTATTTTTTCAGAGGCGAGTGTAGGAATGACGCTGTATTATGAAGTTGCGATGTATTTTGGTCTTTGCAAAGGTTTCAAGCTGTGTACCGTCACGAGCAGTGGGCCTACATGCACGGGCAAGGTTGCTGTTAATTTTCACGAATGTTGCACTTATGTTACATACATGTTAGATTTTTGCTGTTTAAATGTTCATGGAAACATTATAACAATCTTTATATGTAACATTGCTAAAACATTACAAAACAAAGGACGTTAACAACATCAAAATAACGTTCGGCCGAAACAAGATTGTAACATTGGTCTAATATTTCGGTGCTACCTGGGGTAAGTTCGTTCGTCTGCAGGTGATAGGCGGTCGTCCTCCGCTGGCTTGTCTGGCTGTACATCAAGATGATTTGAGTGAGCTCCGAAGTAAATTCTGTTCCCCTGTCTGTGACGAGAACCTCGGGAGCGCCGTGTAGTAGGTGAATGCGCTCTACGAAAAACTTGCCGATTTCTCCTGCGGCACCATTAGACAGTGCTTTAGCTTCGGCGTGTTGGGTAAGGTAATCGGTGGCCATGGTGACCCGCTTGTTACCGTAGATAAAGTCGGGGAGGGGCCGAGGAGATCCATTCCAATTGCTGAAACGGTTTTATCAGGGCTGTTATGGGGTTCAGTAGCCCAGCAGGTCTGACCACAGACGTCTTGCGTGCTGACACTTGCAGCATGGCTTCACGTAATGGGCAACGTCGGCAGGCAACTGCGGCCAATAGCACTTCTCATGCAATAGATGCAGCGAGTGTGCCATCCCTAGATGTCATGCTGTCGGCTCATCGGGGAAAGCCAGCAAATTTTCTTTCGGAGTTTTTTTAGGCACGGCAAGGAGGTATGGGGTCATGTTGGGTGCGAACATCTTCTCCACATGGACATTGCTGCGCAAAGCGAATGTCAACAGCTGACGCCTGAAAAGAGTAGGAGGAGAAGCGATCTTGCCTTCTAGGTAATCTACTAGGTATCTCAACACAGGGTCCGAGCGCTGCTGCTGTCCAAAAGTGGTGGTGCTCATACTGGTCCCAAGAAGGAACGTCATTGCTTTCCTTCGGAGGCGCGTCAACAAGAGCCCGTGACAAGTAGTCTGCGTGAGAATGCTTGCGACAAGGCTTGCATACCACCGTAATATCGAATTATTGGAGGCATAAGCTCCATGGCGCACGGCGGCCGGAGAGGTATTTCAAACTGGCGAGCCAGCCGAGCGCGTGGTGATCGCTTACTAACTTGATAGGCCAACCGTAAAGGTATGGACGGAACTTCGGCGTGGCCCAGATGATTGCGAGGCATTATTTCTCAGTCATCGAGTAATTGGTTTCAACTTTTGAGAGGGACCTGCTAGCGTAAGCGATAAGGTTTATTACTCCGTCATTCCTCTGAATGAGGACAGCGCTTATACACACGCTGCTTGCGTCGGTATAGATTACCGTCTCAATGTTTTCGTCGAAATGACCGAGGACAGGTGGGGACTATGCGGGGCTTGAGTTCCTCGAAGGCATCTACTTGCAGTACTTTCCACCCAAATGGCACGTTTGCCTTTGAATGTAGGTTCAAAGGTTCGATAAGGTGAGAAAAGTTCTTGAATCGTTGGTAATGCGCGCACCGTCCGAGGAATCGGCGCACAGCTTTCTTGTCCCCTGGCTGCAGAAACTGCGCAATAGCAGCTGTTTTATTTGGGTCTGGACTAACACCATCCTTACTTACGATGTGGCCAAAGAACAGCAGGTCCTGGGCCACAGAATTAGGAATTAAGCAACTGGGCAGCTACGATAACAGCAATCATGTTCAGTCGTCAAACTGATAATGTCCGTCACACCCGTCAAAGCTCAGTTTAAAGGCAGCGAAGAAACATCTAAATAAAGCCACTAACGGTGATCAGCATAACTAGGAACATTATAGAAACCCATGGGAGTGGCTGGCAACCTTCTTACGCTAACAACCTTCCCATCAAATCCGCTGCGGGCTATGTAATGGGATGTAGCCATAGCCCATTATAAGATGTCACATGCTTTCATCATTAGACCAAGAATAGAATAATCTCTGCTTATAATTAAGTACCGACGGCTTCCGCAAAGACTTCAGGAGTGAAGAAAGACACGTGCGGGCCACCATCAGGATTCAGTCGTATTTATTTGCTTTTTTTTACTCACCATATTGCAACGCGATGTGGCATGAAAAACAGTACAAGAGGCCAACAGTTACCTTCAAGCACATCACCCCACGTTGATCTCATTGCGCTCTACACCACCCGAATGCTCCTCACAGATGCAAAAAACCCTGCTCAGCTGACACCAATCTACGTGCCATAAAAAAAAAATATATAGCTGTTAGGGGAAGCGTGCTTTGCTTCAATAATCGACGACATTTCAATTATTTATGTATATTTTATTATTACTACCTCAAATGCCCTTGGTGAGTGTATTACATAAGGCTCAAGCATCATGAGTGGTTTTGTATGATGCTTACATATTTGTCTAATCCACTCCTGCAATAGCCCCATAAAGCGCCTGCGGTATGTATGTATGTATGTATGTATGTATGTATGTATGTATGTATGTATGTATGTATGTATGTATGTATGTATGTATGTATGTATGTATGTATGTATGTATGTATGTATGTATGTATGTATGTATGTATGTATGTATGTATGTATGTATGTATGTATGTATGTATGTATGTATGTATGTATGTATGTATGTATGTATGTATGTATGTATGTATGTATGTATGTATGTATGTATGCATGCATGCATGCATGCATGTATGTATGTATGTATGTATGTATGTGTGTATGTATGTATGTATGTATGTATGTATGTATGTATGTATGTATGTATGTATGTATGTATGTATGTATGTATGTATGTATGTATGTATGTATGTATGTATGTATGTATGTATAAATATAACTGGACTTTCTTCTTTCTTACACACAAGCTTTTCATGACAATCTCTACTTTCGAAACAACCAACAATTTGAAACATTCGGCTTCGATATATCCAGGCTCGACTGTGTACCTAGACACAACGCCTCAGAGGAACAGAGATCACAGCAGACGTCTCCCGACACTTCGGGAATCTAGAGCATGTGGTGAGAGGTAAATGCCCAGCTGAGAAAACCATTCAGAAAGCTACGGACTTTTGACCAACGTTGTATACATATGATTCCATGATTTCTTCCTTTATGATATACTATAATTTAAAATTTGTTTACTGCTTACTTCCTCTCATCTCTCTCACGTGTGGTGCTTCAAGCGGATGTCTAGAAATGTTTCCCACCATATGCTTACTTCAATGGTTCTAATTTCCAGAAAAAGATGGCATTATGAATAACTATATGCATTCGATGGTTTAGTTTCTTTTTTGCGCACAGTGCTTATCTACATACACTGAAGGTTTTTCAGCCTGTGAAAGAAATACGAATTTTCTTCTCGCTTTTAGCATCAATGACGCTATGAACGAATACAAGTGCATCATATTGCGCTACAATAATCACACTTGCAATAAGCGCCAGTAGGAGAGCGCTTATTGTCATTACGCCTTCCTCCTTCTTTCTTTGCAGAGCGGATGATTCATTCAATTTATTGTCTTTCATTATATGGCAATTGAGTTCCATTGCTTGCTGCGAGGAAGGCTAACTCGGATTGTCCACCGGACGCGTTCCTTCGCTTGAGTGGAGTAGGATGCGGGGAGGGGAGGCACAGTATCAAAGGGTTGCCCGTGGTGCTCTCACCTCATTAACCCGCATTAAAGCCGAAGGGGAGCAGTCTGCTGCATCAGCGCGTGTATCTACGCTGTTCATTATCTCACTTTGCGGCGCTTAAGAGCCCGCTGCACTCGTCAGCGGCTTTTTTCGTGGCCATTGATTGGCGACCCTGCCTTTGGTAGCGAGATCCTTGGATTGAGATTCAAGGGAAGGCTTATGGAACGTGCGTTGCAAGGCGCGCTAAGTTCACCCGGAGGTTTCTGGGTAATTCTATTTATCGGAATATGCCCTGGGTGCCGCTCTTGCAAACCGTTTTTGCGGGATCTCCTACTTACTTGCTCACAGACATGAAATGACGCGCAACCCATGGACATAGTGAATTTTGCACTTAGACCGTTGGAAGTGATGGTTTTGAGCCTCTGTTGCATTTTGCCGGTTTAAAATAACGCTTCGAAGGTGCTCGATGACGACGGAAATCTAAGCGCTTACGCCTTCGAGTACCTCTATAATAAACGCTGCTAGTTGTGTTTTATGTTCGGAAAATTTGACTAGGCGACGATCCTTCTTTAAGCAGCATCAGTTAGCAGGCGTTTTGCTAAAGCACTATGACAGCGACACTGACTGGGTACTAGAGGCTCTATTGGTATATCATAGGAGAAAAAATAGACAGCCAGAGCCACAGATAAAGAGTAATATAAAATGTAGACACGCCTATCTTTAAGACGTATTCTGAAGTACCACTCCGTTTAAAGCATTGTTCTTATATGCCCTTTCGGTGTTTGAATTGCTTCACCTTTGTTGTCGGGATAACCGATCAAAAAAAAGTCCCTAGCTAGGAGTCACGAGAATCATGAGCCAAAGAGAATTTCTCAGAGAAACCACGAGCTTGGAGCCCCAGCCTCTTAGTTATTTTCTTCTGAAGATGAAGAGAATTTCTCAGAAGCAGAGAAAGATGAGACACAAACGAGTGCCGCATAGCTCACATCGATTCAAATCAAACACTTCGACAGAAAATTGCTTCCCTATCCATGCAGGGGTTCCCATGTCACAAAGAAGTCCCCGAGTTAGATGGCGGAACCTCAACTTCGTGTGTCGGGGCGGCTGCAGCATAAGTGATGTCATGGTCCCCCCCAGAGATTTTTCCTCCCTATAATGCTAAACAAAAGCAGCGTGTACATTATCAGCATACAGGTGTCTTGTGCATTGATTTATCATGTGCTACGAGACACCGAAGTTACGTGGACCTCATTTTTTTACCACCTGTTCTTTTTTTTCTTATACTGCATAGCAGATTTTTATTCAAACAAGCTCTTGAGAATAATAGCGATCTGAAGCATATGTCCGATTTTCTCCTTAACTCTTAGGTTTTGAAACTACTAATGAACTTCTGCCTAACACTTGTGGTTACATTGTAGCAACATGTTATTCAGCAAACGGTAGCAGATGGTACTGAGTACTAGCAAGACGAGCAATGTCGTGTCTGTTTGGCTTAAATACCGTTAAAAAGGTGGTTAGTTAGCATGAGGTTTTGCAAAATTCTGTGTTGGTAGCTGGTTTTTCATTCGCAAAGAAAGAAATGTCTAGCTTTTTATCTGTTGCCAAGCCTCAGAGACTACGCATCAAGTCTCAGTTTAAAAGAGGCTTGTATGTAATGGGTCACCTCAGAGAGCTGAAGGAAGAAATTAATTGCAGTCTCATCAGAATAGTAAAAAAAGTGTTGCGGATCTGTCTATATATACAACTGTAGATAAACTGATTCTTAGCACAATACGCGTTCAGCATGTGTATGCGCCTCGTAGATATTTCCTGGAATAGGAAATAAGATATTTTTGCTGGTCTGTGTAGTTTTCACAACAGTAAAACAGACAACAGTAACAAATGGACTCATAAAAAGATCGAAGCAGTCACAAGAAAAAGAAACATAACTCTGCCCCTATTCCTTCTAAACGTGCACGGCAGGGTGTTTTATGAACGTGTCCTGGCATTCATTGATATTTATAGTGTGGGAGCCATGGAGTTCCCCAGAGCGTCTCGTAAAAGCGTCTCTTCGGCACGACAATCTTCAGTTGCACACTCTGCGTCCAGGGTGGCCTCCGGTCGGCATCGTTTCCAGTCTAATTCTATTTACCCCCTGGCCTAGAGCGCCATCGATGGGTGGCGCTTTGGGAGCGCGGAATGACCAAATGGTTTCTTTTCTTCTCTCTTTCTTCTGGCAATATTTTTGCGTTTGTAGCGGTTTCGTACTAGGGAGGGGGACTTTGCTACAGACGATTGCGAAACAAAGGTGAGAGTTAAATGGAGGTCTGTCCGGATTGAACTGAATGTGACGAGTGTAGTCATGGGCAGAGGTGAACTGCGTGACCCTGAATGGGAAAGTGCGCGTTTTAAGAGGCTGCTGGGACTAGTTTTATGAGCTATTCACAGGAGTGTCGATCAAGATTGACTTCCTAGGCCTGACCTTCAATTTCAATGAATGTCAAGGTGGATGTCTTCCTGAAAGCCCGGACTGTAGTTTTCTGGTTTTGAAGCCGGAGGAATAAAGCCCTTTGGAGGGAGCTGAGATGGTGGGATAGGACACTGAGTAATTAGAAAGACAACAAGAGTAACGACAAAAATTTTTGTTACCTTTTGGGGGGATTTGGTAACAATTTTTCACTTTCAGAAGCGAATGCGCGTCATTATTAGTTGAGAATATAAAGCGAGACATTAAAATCATTTCACCGTTTTCGCAGTAGCTTTTTTACAAAAGGAAAAAAACGTGTTACCGAATATGCAAACGACGAAGTTTCTCCCTAAAATTTACTCTGAAAAAGCAAAGCCCAGTGATTTTATTATTTTTTTTTCAGGTTAAACCTCGTCGAGGCTCTGTATCATACCTCTGTTACCAGATTGGGTGGTTCCTGATCCCCAAGACCAATAGCTTTATTGGGGCTGTTTGAAGATTATTAGCCCTTCAAAGGTGTCTCAAACAATCCATAGCGCAGATTTGTCCAACGCTCCTCACAAAACCACGATTTAGGTACGAAATAGAAGGCTGGCTGGAACTGCTTCTGCATCTCTGAACAATGGGTAACTTGGTCAGGACTGGGAAGCTTCCAATGCACTAAAATCCAAGTTTCTTAACGTTATCTTTGACAGGCGTATCTCCCAACCATCAGCCTCTTTTGTTCAAAACGGAAATCTTAATCAAGAAGCGAGAAATGCTCCGGCTGCGTGATCAGGCGTAGCGGTGCGCTGAATGTAAGATTAGAGAGATTTAGCCTACCGTGATCCGCGATCCGCCACCGTGACTCTCTACCGCGCGTGGGCGGGGCGCTCAAGCTGATTGGTCTCGACGCGCCAGGTCGGTGTGCCGACATCCAGTATGTGGCGCCATCTGTCGGCGTCAAGGGGGGTCTGGGCATGCGCAGTAGAACGCGCGGTGGCGGATCATGGTAGCGGATCGCGGATCACGGCAAGCTAAAACTCTCTATTATGCAAGCCAAGTCGCGGTGGCTGCACGCTGACATCCGAGACATTTTCTTTCATTATCCAGAAACACACTCCGGTTTCTATCTTATCTCTTCGGCAACAACATTTGTAGCTGCACGTTGCATGTTAGGCCTTGTTTATCATCCTGAACATATGTGCCTTGAAACCAGAGTCAACCTAACGCAACTTCTTTGTTGATCGGGTGATGAAAACTGTTTCTGAGCTACGTAATATACATGCAAAAAACTTAATAGCGACGTTGTTTATTCTGGAACAGACAATGGCGATGGCACTCATTTTGTTTTTGTTTGTTGAGAATAAACATGTAGCGAAGGATGATTAAGGATTTACTTCAAGCTCAGTGTCTCGCAGCTTTGCAATTACTAGAGTTGTTAATTAATCAGGAATCATTTTGAAGAAGTTATAAAGACATTTTGGCAAATGCATAAATTACAAAATGAGTCGGTATTGCGCATTGCACGTTGTGTTCTTTGATTGTTCTCTGTTTTGAAGGCACTGCGCCTTACACTCGATGCCTTGTAGCTCGAAAATACCTCTTTCTTCATGTCTCCACAGTGGTGCCGGCCACTACCAAAGCCGCTTGCCCTACTGTTTGAAAGTAAGCGGTTCTTAAACCTCCAACACGCCTTCATTTTCGGATGGTTAAAAATGTTCACGTGATTTTAGCACTCAGAGCCCTCTTTCTGAATGTCATAAAAGTATTTCGTTGGCTCCAGTGTTTGTGCCGTCCTGACTCGCAACGATCTTTTCTGCCCTTGCTCGTAAGTTTGCTGCTGAACGTCACGATTAGGCAGACGCGGAAGAACTTGCGATCGTATTTGTATCTTACGTTATGTGCAATATTTCAACCAACAAATCAAAGCTTCAATCTGAGATACCTACTGAATTGAACACACACCTATGTCTTCTCCGAGGCTGATGAGTATGTTTTATTGTATGGCTCAAAAGATTATTTTCCGGACGCATAATTTGTTACCTTAATCGACGATACTCGCCGCTGTTCTCTCGCGGCCTTGCTAAGGCGAAACGTTGCGAGAGCGCATATGACGCAATGGTGAAGATAACGCGACTTCTTTCTATTTCATACGTATCCACCCTTTCTACCCCCGCTGCTGGTTCAGCTATTGCTTACGACCCGGGTCTTCTCAATGTCCCATCGTTACGCTCCGTCTCCCAACCCCTTCCTCTGGTCCGACTCATACGGATGTCCGCTGGTAGAGCACGCGCAAAAAGGGGGTGCACCGTCAGACGAGAGAACAAGCATCTGCACGCCCTGATGGGTTACGGTGCGCAAAAAATAGTATGTGTACCGGAGGAGCGTGCCTGCCTTTGTGTGCGTGCGAGTATAATATAAATAATTGCCACATAGCATTCCTTCTCGTAAAACCATCGCCTAGGGCAGTTGGGCGGATCCACCACTTTTTTATTGACATTCTCAGCTTCATGAGACGCCAAGGAATATATGTTTGGTCCTCTTATTGGATTCGCTGACCTTTCCTCAGCACATGAGCCTTGCTGCATCCAGCACACCTGACGAGTATCACCGCAGTATCACGTTTGTCACCATATATCGAACTAGCAGTTACGGATAGCTGACGCCTCTTCTATACATAGTCGGGAGCACGGGGATGTTGCCTCGCAACCTAGGGATGAATGTAAGACCCAGTAGAAAGCGCCATTGCTGTTGTTCAGTATGCATCCTGTGGAGAATAAATCTACACTAACACAAACAGCAAGGCTGAGAGCGTTAAGTAATCGGTAAACAGGGCGTGGAGATGTGATCATATGCAGTTTTTCCCGTGAAACTCTGAAAGTAGTTTTATTTTGAATATACGGCATGTCACCAGAGAAACGAAGTACATCACGGGTAGTAGTCGCACATACTAACCTCTGTTTAAGAGCTGTTAGAAGTAAGACGTGCTGCAAATCAATAGGCTATCGTGAAAGTGATGCCTGGCCAAAGCGTCAACATTATGATGGAAGTAAAATGTCGTGAGAGCATTGCGGCGGTGAGATATTTTCCACCGTCTGTGTATTTAACATTCGGGGCTTAGCTAGGTCGTTAAGAATTCTTGTTACACCAACAAGCATACGTTCAAGTGTCATCAATCTCGTATCGTCAGCTGCGGTGTCTGTCCTATTCCATGTGCAGTTTCGTGAAGTTACTTCTTACACACCGCAACATCGCTATCGTTACTTTGCGTCTTTGGCACATCAAACTGGCGCTACGGGTTTCGTTTGCATTATTTTACTTAGCTACAATGAGTCACAGAGCTATAGTATGCTGTAGAGTCAATCTAGAGTATCGGAAGAATATGCCTCTCTGATGGCAAGAATTTTCTCACTGTGAATGAAAAAACTCGACTGCTTGTTAGCTGTTGACGCTAAGCAAATATTTAAACACCCACCTGCTCTCGCATCATACATAAATATTGCTTTTAGTGATACTGGCGGCATGTCAAAATGTCCTGGCTACTAAAACGGCCAGTAAACGCGAAACACCTGATAAACGCTTCAACCATATTGCAAAGCTTGAAATATATCCGACCGTCACACACACGCTTCGTGTCCCTGCATTTTAAGCTGTCCGACTACCGACACCTTCTCGCTATCGTAACAAGGTTACGGTGCAAGTGATATCCGGGGAAACTTTACGATTCAGCCGGTGGCGGGAATTCCTGTTTTCTCGTTACGACCCATTTCGCTACTTTCGCTCCGCATAATATCCAATGTTTGCCGCCAAGAGTTGTTAATATTTTATTTCCTTGCCCCGGCTCTTCTCCCAGCATTCTCAGGGAAATGACTCTCTTTGGCCGCATTTGCTGCAATCACTCATAAATCGTAGAAGTTCCCATTAACAGGGCAACTATATGATCGATACCGGCTCGCCTGTGATGCCGACTCCAGAGTTATATGACTGGAGCGGGGCCTTGTTATTACTTAGACGTCAGTGCTTCTTATAGCAGCGTTACCGTCGTAATTGAGGAATAATCGGCCACTTCGCCTCAGATTGCTCGTCGATTTCTGTCCTTAAGTCCTGGTTACAATAGAAATAATTCCGTTCTGTGAATGTAACAACCAACATTTGTCTCGTATAAGCAACACAATCGTAAATTCCTCTTTGGTGGTAGTAAAGGACGTTTGGAGCGCTATAAAAACAGGGGTGGGATCTGTAATCTTTATCAATGTTCGACAATCGATTGCCGTTTTGATTTCTACAGGCTGCGGTCTCTCCTTCACTGGAGTCCTTCCACATGGTCGTGCTTAATTAGAATACAAGTGACTGATTAAAAAAGTCGATCATGCCGAATATTTCGGTCGTGTGTGAAACAAATGTCCAGTTCAGCGCTGCAGCTGTGTGTTCATGAGAAAGGCTGAGACTTAATCTCACCTAATATTATTTCCAGTTGAGTATTTATGATCCATTTTTTGATTGCGCTGTACTGCTTGACCATCATATGACAACAGGACGCGGTCCCCGGTCCCCGTCCTCGGTCTCCGTCCAACGCGCATTCTTGCTGCCTGCTCTCGGGTCATAATTACTTCACCATTTAACAACAAAACCATTTAACAACGCCGCTTTCCGGCGTTGAAAAGTGGCTGCTGAATACTCATGGCTGTACGCTACTATGGTGCAGCTGGAGATAGTTACTCTCTGTTTTGGAAAGAATACGGTGTCGGGGACAACCTATCGTCAGGTGGAAAGTTTTTCGGGGAGTATAGGCCAAGTCAAGTCAGTAAATTTAGGAGGCCAGCATTAATGTACGGCTTAAAGAGCCCACGTCTACGGGGTACGTTTGATTAGATTTGGAGCTGTGATACATTTCACGGTGGCATGAGAAAACCACCGTTTGAACACATTGCAAAATTACTCTTCCTGAAACTATCACCTGTGGCTACTGCGTGTAATGTGTTTTTATTTTGTTCATATGTTGCAATAAGTCGTTATCGGGTGATATCAATTGCCGCATATGACCTCTATCTATCCACTAACTTTCAACCTGCTGATATATAGAAAAAATATCTATGAAGATAATGACCATATTTGGGCTGTTTGAAGATATTCTTAAAGCGGTCCTTCATGCTGAAGATTATAGGAGCTAATTGTGACGTTATATCGTACGTTAATGCTGTTTAAAATACCAACTCAGCTTTCTCTCAAAATTTTCTCAAAAAACGAATCTATCAAACGATGTGTATGATCAGGTGCTTTGTTGGTGCATGCATCGTAAACATGTTGTAACGAGATACGTGCATAAGTGTATGCATTTGTTTCTAATTTTATAAATACAGCAGAGTCCACCCCAATATATTTCTACATATAAAATGTCTCTGGCATTCAGTGATCACCCAGGTGTCGTGGTCGCCTCTTCAATAAAGTAAACATTCCTTTGCGATGATTCGGTGGACCGCTGGCTCCTATTGCAAAATAAACTAACATAGTACGTTTTGCCGTTGTGCGATCTAACTAAGAACCACAGGTGCGTATTTTAAAACTTGGCATAGTCTTCAACGGTGTTCAGTAGTACGCGCACGTTCTCCGATCACGCAACGCAAAGCATAACACATAGTTATGACAGCAGTGATAGCATACAACGAGCGACATGTAGCCATGAGAAGATGTAGCCATTCATCCACTTTGGGCAAACAGCAAATGATGCATTATGCTGAAGTAAGGTTTGTGGCATTGCAAGAGATGAAGCTCGCATATTACAAGACGCCTATGTTTAAAAACGTCGCAGAGAAGTACAAATAACTGCAAAAAATAAAATAACAAGCATGAAGAATGCAGTTTTTTTTTTGTGTGGGTTCAAATAATACTTTCACTCCCTAAAAGGGGTGTTCATCCCTCACCTTACACCTCGATGTCATGATCCCACTAAACTGTTTTCTGCAGCAAATACAATGGGGAGCTCCGCTACAAATCGCGATACCCTCCGAGAAGGACTCGGATCCACCAATGCACATTTTAATCGACCGTAGTGGCTTCGACGCCATCCCACTGGTGAACTTGCTGTACAGTTTCCCCTTCTGGGCGTGTCTCCCACCCCGAGGTTTTGTCTCTGGATGGCTAGCGTTCCGCGTCATTGGCGCCTCGGTCGCCGAAATCTTATCGCACCACCCCCTGGAATGCGTCGCTATTTCTATTCGAAAGCAGAGACGCAAGAGCTTGAGGATTGAATCGGGACGACCTGCGATCGTTCCTTTTTTTTTTCATCGTTATTTTTTATTCTTGCTAATTAATGCTTCTGCAATCGTGCGATACCTCTTCCCCTTTTATGATTTCCACCCAACTCAGTAGCTCTGGCTGAAAAAGAATTAGAAGGGCTTATCAAGGGCTATTCGGCTTTAACCGATGCTTGAGTTTTGCCTCTTCCGATTTGTCAGCACCGGTAGCAATGGAGCGCTTGACTGCCACTATTACTGGCAGGGTTTATTAGTCGTGCCTCTGTCCGCTTCGTTGACTCTATAGCGGACGAAGGGAGGCGGCGAAGTTTCCCAGTGTGGCAAAGAGCCCAACGAAATGCCCGTTCCCAATGTTCACAGGTGGCAGCGGCTTAAGACGTCTTTCACTCCCCGCGAAGCCTGCTTAGGGATGCGATGATTGAAAAGGGATGCAAACTACTACTTGCATGTTTCTTGTTAAATTAATCACTTTTTGTTGTGTTTTTATTTAAAAACACTGTACTACTCTCGTGGCAGCCGTGGTAAGAAACAAATAACACGAATCTTCTTTGAATTGTAGAATATGATATCGGTGCTGAAAGAAGCACTTTAAGAAATATTTCATTTTCTGCTGTCACATTAGTTACGAATAAAAATATATATATCCGATCGATGACATCGTTATCGAAAGTGCCGCTTTAGTTGTCTCGTTGCACCTTGAAGCTAAACTGAGGGACTGAAATTACGGGATAGCGTTTGGCTTCGCTTAAGAGCTTAATGGCAAAAGCCTTTCATCAATTTCTTCTACTTCTAGAGTGCGTATTTATGCACTCGACATTATTTCATCTCTTTCTTTTCTTTGGTTTCACTGTCGGCAACATCATGGGAAACCTTGTTTCTTGCACGGCTCAATGTCCTCTTGACGTGTGTAGACCCTCCGTACATGCTCCACGATGCGTTTTGCACGGCCGGTTTGAATCGATTTCTCCCTTTCTACTGTAAATTGTAGCATTGCATTTTTGCAACCCTCGACCACATGTTATTTTCGCAGCTACGTATGAACCTGTGCCTTTTCAAACAGCTTGTTGGCAAGGAATAAATGAGTGTATTTTTACACACAATGCGGAGGTGTCACTCGTTGGGCGAGACCCTGAGCGAGTCTGCAGGCTTCCTGTATTGTCGTTCATTTAACCTGAACCCTTTTGTTTACCCTCCACCTTTCTGCCTCACAAGTACTTAACTCTAAGTTATTGTCGTCCATTTAACCTGAACCGTTTTGTTCACCCTCCACCTTTCTGCCTCACAAGTACTTAACTCTAAGTTACACTATGTACTTCACTATTGACAGATACTGGTGTGCTGCCATTCTGATCTAATAGTACATGCCAAATATGTCTTATCCGAATCTAATTCTTCTAGTTACTTCTCTTTCGTAGTCCGGACCTTCGTCCACCGCCTGTCTTTACTAGGCATATTCTCGCACCGCTTCCAGCATCTAGGTGCCCATAGTAAACTATATTTCTTTACGATGCCAATTGCAGTACATTGCTTTAGCCTTCTGTGCATTATTGTTCAGGACTATTCCGCTCTGCGCTGCCTCTCTAGGTCACTTCACAAACATTGAAATCAATCGCATTTGTTAAATAGCAGGCAATTAGACCAGTGGGCCGAAGATTACTGATGCATTTTCCGTAAAACTTTATTACTGGTTCCGATCTATGTCTCTGAATACTTTCTCTCTGCAAGCGGCGGATAATACCAGAGATATTGTTCATTCTTCCTTAACACTCCTCTCTGTGGGAACTGCGTGCCTTTCTTTACGGTAAGGTATGGTTGCGGTGAAGCCACTATCTTCCAGTCATTTTCTGAGTAGTACTTTCAAAAGACAGAGGTACGGAACATTCCTTAGTAGAAAACGGTTATGGATCCAAATGATTAACTTTTACCCAAAGGAAGCAGGACTGACCCAACATTATTTTCATATGAAAGGAAAACATGGGGTTCTGAACAATATTATATTAAAAAATATATTTGGCGGCTGCTCAAGCTTCCCCTTAGACTTAAAGGTGGTCGCACATTTTCGTTTTTTTGTTGTAACTTTTTCGTTGTACGCCACTCCTGTATGTACACATGCTATTATTTATGTACATAATAGCATGTACACATGCTATTATTTACCTCTCTGCTGTGGTGCAATGGCTTGAGCCTTTTGAATCTACATAGGGAGAAACTACAAATTGCTAATTTCCGCGAAAGAAGTGTATAGAAATTGTTGACATTGACATTCTGCTCAAATAATATTGTATTATGCGTAGGCTTATTAAACAACGTATCGAGCGCATGTATGGAAATTTGTCGTTTCTGCAGTGCCTCCTGGGCTAATTGCCAACAGATATTAATGTTCTATATTACTTTCTCGCATACATAGCCAGTAGCTTTTTTATTTCCCAAGTAGTTTTAATATTAGGCTGTAATTTTTTCTGCGTTGACAATCAGCTTATATTGATCTTGGATTCTGCGTCGGCATAATATGCGACTTTTCAAGCATATATGTATACAATTTTGTCGCCCCCGCAGCACAGCTTGAGATCATTTCTACCAATTTTAATAATCTGCACTTTTCTCTCCGCATGCAAAAGAGGTGGTTTTCAATTGTAAGTGAAATAAAAAGATTAAACTTTACATTTTTTATAAATGAGGCATAAAATTTGTGCGTTGCTTTGAATAAGTTTGCATGCATATAGAGAATTTTTGTGTAAATTCGAAGAAGCGATCAATGGTACCTACCAACAAAAATGGTCAGATTTTAATACTATGGCGAAACTAAGAAATTTCATTAGAGTTGAGTTACTCTCACGACTCATATCAGCTGGGCGGTTGAATGGTATCCTTGGCATACCGTAAATCCTACCATATTTTTTTTTTAAAGAAACATGTGACAACGGCTGGTAGTTTGCATCTGATCGTTTGTAATATGAATTTTGGCACTGCTCTATGCTGTCCATGTTTCGTCTCTTGACTAATAGGCAGATTTTTAACAAGATAAGTAGTATTATGGGAATACATTTTTATCGGCTCATTTATTTATGAATACAGCGTAGACGAGAACAAATGTTTCCCGCCTTAGGATACGAGTGTCTGTACGAAGAAGCGTCAAGTCGGTTCGGAAAGTTTATAGCCCGGCAGGCTTATTTCTAAGCCATGAAGTCAGGTTCACTTAGCAATTTTGGAAAACCTACTCTCTGGAAAAGGGAAGAACGAAAACTATCCTACTTTCAGGAGATTTCGAACATTGCAAGTGCAGTGCAAGGCATAGAAGCGCACTCTCAGAATCTAGATTTTTGACATAGGCTGCACGGCTTACTCTACAATTTGCGTTTTTGTTTGACACGGCTCCACCGCCCTTAAAAAAAAAAAAAAAAAAAAAAAAAAAAAAACTTGCAGAGTGCGCTTACGTCTGCAAACAGCGAAAATGGCGAAAGCCACTTTGCAGGACTGCTTTTATTAACTACACCATCATTCTCAATAACTACTATCATCATCAGCATCGCTACTATTACCATTATCCTCAACTACATGCGTCGGCACAGCCATTGGCATTATCATCATTATCATTATCACTAACGACACGTCATTGTCATAGATACTATAATCCTTACGCTAGACAATGAGTATTACAATCAGTTACTCTTGGTCTCGGCGTGGAGTAGTGCTTTGCGCCCTGGGCTGGCCATAGAAGGTATAGTGCTACGATTCCCGGTGGAGACGGCAGAATTTAAGAAAGCTGGCGCAGATTCCTTGGAGCGTGCGCTTACCTGCTGCGTTTTTGCAGGAACATTTCCCGCAACGCCGAACCTTTCAAGCAAATTAAAAAGGCTGATACTTTTTGAACGGGAAGCGCCACAAGTCTAAGCTTACATGGAACTTGACCAGCGCTTACAGTCCTCTTCTGTTCTTGAGCTCTTTGACCAAAACGTCGACAGAGAAAATTATACTGATAAAATCATGTTGGTCTAGGCGCCGTTCTCGATTAGAAAATTGATGTACAGGAAAAAGTTACCGCGGACGCTCAGAAAAAAAAAAATCTTACCGTTTAATGATAAAGAATATCTAGTCATCATTTTGGTCTCATAAGAAGTTTGCCCCTACTGGTCGGACGACCATTCAAAGTTGTCAGCGACCAGCACGCTCTATGGTGTCTCGCCAACTTAGAAGCTCACTCCGGCCACCTTGCTTGACAGAGCCTTAACCTTCAAGAAATGGACACCACTTTAGTTTATAAGTCTGACCTAAGACATTCAGACGCAGGTAGCTTTTCACTAGCTCCTCTTGAAGCGCCGCCCAAAGAAGATGACGACGACTCTCTCTTGTGACCGATAAGCGCAATCAGTTTCGCACAATAGCAGCGCTCGGATCCTGAGTTGCAAAATCTAGTTTATTACCTTGAAGGCAAGACCAATTAACCTCCTGTACTTTTCAGACGCCAGTTATCATCCTTCGCTTTAGCCAACGATGTCTTTGTAAAGAACAACTTCGCCCCCAAGAGGACCGCATACCGTCTTGTGGTGCCCAAAAGTCTAAGAGAAAAAAGAAAATCTGCAAGCGTTCCACGATGAGCCAACAGCAGGGCATCTCGCTTTTGCACGCACGTTATGCCGACTTATAGCCACGAAACATAGTACTTGAACCCACAAAGAACCACTATTGCTTAGCTCTGTGATTTAGTACTAATATTCGGTACTATACATGGAGCAATGACATTACAACTGATACTGTAATTAGTCAGCAACATTGCATGCTGCCGAAACGCCAATTCTATCGTGTCACCTCGTTAGCATAACTGAACTTCGGCTATTGTTTAGATTTACATATGCCGCAAGAAAACGTAGTTGCGGTGATGATAAAATGAAGTTAAGGGCTTCGAGTCATTTGCTAAGACTGTAGAGGTCCATGGAAAACAAGAATACCTGCAGTTAGAAAAATCATATCCCAGAGGACTCCGGCTCCCTATTATATCAGATTTAGATGTTAAGGGCGGAGATTTTGACTGCCATTGATTTGGTCGTATTTTATTGCCACTCTAAGATACCTCAGTTATGGTTGTGGTTGTCGACAGAGCACGTTGATTTGTATTCAGAAACGCTCTTTAAACGTTCCACGGCGGTGGTAACTCTTTGATGCGTTTAACATGACGAATTTTTGATTTTGAGCTCAAAAATTATTTTGCTGACGCTCCGCGACACTACTTAAAACAAAGATTAACCAACTATCTGCCGAATTTGTGATGCTTGTCTAGATTCCAGTCGCAAGGCTGCCTTCATCTTGTGGCTCAAAGTGGGAGAAAAATAAAAATGTCGATTCGAGAAACATCACAACCATCATTATTTAACTTTTATGAATAAGTAATTCATAAATCGAGACGTTTGCCCCATAAATACATAATACAATAGATTTCATTCTTTCTTACGTTCTAATAAGATAGATTTCACATCAACATACTATTACAATACTTGTAAAAATACAAAGGAAAATAAAGCGGCATGATGTTAAAAGGTCACATGACATTTTTTTTTGTGTCACCCATACTGACTACAGTATACTCTTGTGAAGAAATATTTTAAGTTCTCGCATACCAAGCTTTATGCAAAGCAGCTTTTTAAACGACGCAGGTAGTGCTTTAGGTAACTGCATTTAATATTTAATCGAAATTTTCTACTTACCATTTCACTTGATCATTTACATTCTTCCGACGGGCTCTCTTGTTGAGCGTTTTTTGCTGGTATAAATAAAATAGCTCCTGAGAAAAAGCTAAAATATACAGAAAATGCCGGGTTTACTTTGTATGTATAGGGCAGCGTGAAACACACAGAGCACAGTAGTCCTACTGCCTCCTCTGAGCAATCATGCGGACGCTACGCTTTGTTCTCTTTACGCTTGCTCTTTTCTTCCTGGCTGACTTGGCCGCCGCGAAAAAGAAGGGTAAGAATTTTGTATATACTCTATATAATGTAGTACACACGATGCACATTTCATAAAATGAAGATCATGGAACAGGATCTTCTTTCCACAAGTTCGCTTTCGTGGTCTAGTGCGGTCAACGTAGCTCAACGTAGGCCAACGTACGTTCCTGGGTTTAATACTATTTCAAGAATCGCGGCATTGGGGAGTCTTCGAGAATAATGGGTAACGATGACGAAGTATATCGCCCCTGAAAATAGAGAATTATCCCTGGCTGTAAAAAAGAATTGTTCCTTGGGTCACGTGTCATTCTAAACAGTCACTAAAAAGGGTAGCTAATTACTCTGTGACTGCCACTCAGACCACTATCGCTGGAGACTTTTACCGATGTTCACAGATCTTTAGTCAAAATCAAGGCATCATGGATGGATGGATGGCATGGATGGAATATAGGAGCGTCCCCTTTGAAACGGGGTGGTAGCAGTAGCTATCATGCTCATTTTTCTCCATTTATCTTAATTATTGATTTAGAATGGTTAACTAAACCATCATTCTATTTATTAAATTTTGCTCCTACATTACTAACATTATGTCACTTCTGTGCTTTTAAGCCACCAATTTTCCAGCCGTTTTTTTGCTAGTTTCCACCGTGATTTATTCGCCCGGCCACTGTTATCTCTAAACCCCAGAGCTTCAGGAACAGTGATTGCGCCTGCATCAACTTCCGGATGGATACCATTGCAGCCGAGTATAATATGGTCAATTGTTTCACTGGAGTTTCCACATACAGCACATGCGTCATCTCCATTGTTAAATTTCTTTTTGTAGCTGCGTGTTCTAAGGCACCCTGATCTAGCTTCAAAAAGTAGGGCACTGCCTCTTGAGTTATCAAAGAAATCTTCCTTCCTGATCTGCATTTTCCACTTTCGGTATAATTCCACACTCTGTTTCTTTTCCATCGAATTTATCCAATTTTTACCTTCTGTGTTTTTCCCCTGTTGCTTAATGCTCTTTATTTCTCCGTCCTCGTGACTAGCATACTTACTAGTTAGTTTCCTAGTTCTTTTTCTCCATTGTGAGTCAACGCTTTTCAGGTACAGGTATTTAAATACCTTAGCTGCCCATCTGTTACTCTCCAATTTCCTCAGGCGTTCCTCGTATAATATTTTACTCTGAGCTTCCTGTACTTCAATCAATGTCGGTGCCTATATGCATGCGGCAGTCCCAATCTCGCGCACCACTGATGTGCAAAGCTGCATGTTTTATAAAAACAAAATCTAAGTAATGCACTGCCCATTCCAGTTTTCTACTGATGCCATAGCCAGAGGAATCAATAGTAGCTCTCCTCGAATGGATAGACATAGTTCTCGAGAATAGCTGACTATGCCTATGTGGAATCGTTTCTTCCGATACCCTCGACTACTCCTGTTCAAATGGAAACACTTAAAATCATTTATTTCATGGTTTATTCTCTCTATAAATTTTTGGAGCTGTTTTGGTGAGATCTGAAGAGAAATTCCCCGCATGCTTTGCGTACAAGATGCCATGGTGCGTTTATTCTGTCATTCATTTTTATGCCACGGAGAAAAAGAATGCTTCAAATACTGCGTATGTAGATTTCACGCGCCCAATGCGTTGGCTGACAATTTGGTTCTCCACCAGTGTAAAATATTTGTAAACATGACGTCAGCGAAGGAACAACTGTACTGTCAGGTTAGCAGCTCGAATAAATTTATGCGATTTTGCAGGTAGTGGTGAGGGAAGTAATTTTTGGGGTCTTTAAATACGCCGAACCGAGAATAGTATTATATGGAGAGAATAAGTGACAAACAACATGTACTATATAAGGTATAAAATACGCTCGAAGACTGGCATTCACTGACTACACACTTCACATTGTCAGCGAACAAATATTTTGTTATGCTAGAGATACGTAAAAACTTTTATTCAGGTACACTGCATCAAACTACATTTCGGCAGAAGGCGAGAGATAAACAACTATGCACACTAAAAAGAAAAAGAAAAAAGAAACGAGCTCAAACAGAACCTTAGATTGTTTGCAGGTAAACTCTTACTACAAATTAACCTTGGTTTTAGCGGCTGATCGAAAAAAAAAGGATGTGGTACTGTGTGGAGGCAGTGCTTTGTTTGGATTTGCTCAAATGTTTTAATTTTTTTAACGAAGCAGTACAGTAGCACTGAGTATGCAAGCTAGCTATTATAGAAATTCCGGAAGGGTATACGTTTCGCACTGCGCTATTAAAACAAATTCAATAGCTATCACTTTATTGCCCATCAATTTCATTGTTCTCTGTTTAGGTGCCTTTTCCTATTTACTGAGTTCCATCCCTAAAGTGTGAAAAATAGGCCTATTATAGCACAGATGAGCAAGCGGCCACGCAAACAACCGTGAAAGCTTGACGAAAAGACCATGTGCAGACACCGACACATCCTAGTTTTGTTGTATGCCTAACAAATAATGTAAAAATTGGCCTGTAATTTTATTTCCCTAGTCAGCATACCTCAATCAGCTTAATTGTCCGCAGATAAAGGACGGCTGTCACAAAATTGTCTGGCTCTGATTTTACAGATCGAAAAAAGAAGGATCAGGATATATGGTCAGGTCCATTGGAAGTTGGTGAGTACGAACTTTGCTTAGATCAGTTTTTCTAGAAATACTGGTGAGAACAACAGACTGTTCACAAGCCTTGGAACGACATACTATTTGCAACGCATTCAGCTCACCAGGAACGCAAGTTGTAAATTGCGTAATTCAACGAATCTGCAGGAACGACAGCAAAAACAAAACAAAACATCGCAAAAAGCGCATAGTTTACAATTATGGTTCAGTTATGTCTAGAAAAACGTCTTCTTAGGCTGCTTGTGTTTTTCGGCTTTCAGCTGCAGGTCGCACAAAGCGAACAGGCACCGACAATACGTGGTGAAGAAATGAAGCCATATTTGTGTAAAAACGTTTAGTCCAATATGTATATCTGAAGAGGCTGAAGTCGTGTAGAGCCTTTCGACAGGTTATGACCTTTTTGTTCTCCTACATTTGCTCAAATCATTAACATTCTCGACGGTGCGATGGAAACTTTTTCAGCATATTACCAGAAGTTTCTAGATGAGCGGCATCTCTTTAGAATTTTCGTTCGGTCCGAAAAGAGTCGCAGTGCGCTGTGATCACAAACCGGTGGCAGAGAAGATACGAACCTTATTTCGTATCAAGATTCCGACGCAATTTTCTTTTGTGCAGCATTCAGGGTGGTGTCATACCAGTTTGATTTCCATTGAGCATTCATGTGCTAGCCCCGTTTTAAGCTGGTTTACGATAAGGATCCGAGAATATGGCATATCTGCCTCCAATTATATAGTGTTGACTTTAATTGTAGGTGTACTCTGAGAAAAGACTGAAACTGGACCTTTCTTTACCCAAGAAACAGACCCTCTAAACACGTTTATCGCATTAGAAAGTTCAGTGCCAGTGACGCAATGCCAAAAATTCGCAGAATGAAAAGACGGTGCATACCAAAACTGTTGGCATGTACTGCGAACTTCTTTTTTTATAAAGCAATTCGCAGTTTACATTTTCTAAAAGCGGTTGTAAAATGTGCTATCGCGTCTTTTTTTTTAAAGTATGCTTTAGCGCCCTCCCAATATTAGTAATATTTTCTTTTCATAATCAGGCAATGCGAAACACATTTAGTTTCAGGGCCAGGACTCCGAAAGAAACCAAACTAGCTTGCTGTGAGCAGTAACTTCCCGAGTAGGAATCAAATGAAAGATTCTCTTGTTTCAATTTTTCATGACAATACTCTAACAACAACGAATGTACCATTTGCCACAGCATATACATCGTAGATTTCTACGTCCATATCTTCCATACGGAGCTTAGCTTACAGCGGTTCTAAGAATAAAATATACCATAGCGTAGTACAGTATGTCATAGTGAAGTCTAGATGCAGCTTATTGTCGTTAGGCTGAGGTAAAATGATTCTGTTTTTTAATGGGCATTGCATTTACTATAAGGGCAGCTATCATTGGAAGGGTATCTTTTTGCGCCGTGGTATGAAGCGAATAATGACATTTCTCTCTTTACTAGCATTCAGTTTTACAGGGTTCTCAAATCGGGTAGCGTTTCGACATTTATTGAGTGCAGTTGCAGGACTGTGATAAAAAAGGTCTATATAGCCGGTACGATTAAGAGTCCACAAATACAACCATGAAAGGCTGACGAAACCCTATGTACAAACACCAACCTGTCCTAATCTCGTCGCATGACATACACATAGTGTAACAAGTAGCTTGTGATTTCATTTTCCTTGTCGGAATGCTACAGGGACCTTCTGCTTTTCGTAGGTAAAGGGTGAGCACCTCATCTTTGTTTCTGAATCTTATTTTACAGATCCCGACACTTATCCAGCAGCACGACCTCGCCAAAAGCGCGGTGGTAAGTTAGAAATTTGCTTCAATCTTTTGCCCAACCACAGTGGAGAGGGTGATGAACTATTTGCAACGCATTCGTCTCACCGAAAATACAAGAAGTAAATTTTATAACATCACGAACCTCACTAAAGCGACCTCATAGACGAAAACAAAGCATTGTAGAACGCGTATCCTTTCGTATTATTCCTCAGTTCCGTCCAGACAAACCTCTCCTCTGGCGCTCTTGGTTGCTTTTTGTTTTCGGCTTCCAGCGGAGGTCGTGTTCCACTGAGTAGGTTGAATTTTGCGCGCTGTTGAAAACATTTGTAAAATTAATTTTTCGTCCCAATTGGCTCATTTGGAATTGTCGCAATAGTGACATGTGTTTTGGCAGGGTATTGTTTAAGGCCTCTAAATACCACCCCCACAAATCTGTAATCTTCTCGATGTTGCGACTGCGGGCTCTTCAGCTAATTACCAGGAAGGCCTGAATGAGGGTTCTCACTGCGGAAAATTTTGTTACGTTCTCTGCGGTGAATAAGCCGATAGGTACCACCGACCAGCCTAATCTGAGCAAGTAAACCAGGTCACGTGGCGTTTTAAGTTTACAAACATGGTACAATACAAGGATTCTTCTTCTGTGGATTTCGGCTTCATAAGCTGACTTGGGTCAATGTCAGAGTGGGCTTCCATTTAACCTTGAAGGGACATGAGGACAAACTGCTGCTATGCGGTTCACGTCGCCCCTCTCTACATGTCGTCCGGCAGAAACACCTGCTTCGATGTTGGCCTCCCCCAGCTCGACTCCCTGATGTGGGCGCCTGGATGGCCACACACGGTTTAATTAGATTTTAATAAAAATCAGACCTGTATGCTGCAAGGCACACTATCGCAATAACAAAGGTGCCCATGTAAACATTGTAACACATACTGTGCCTTTCCTCTCCTATAAACCAACACACATATTCGGCCGCTTCACTTTCAAAGTGGTCGGACCTTCACCTGATTAAGTGTAGGCAACGCCTCGAGGCGCTAGTGTACCTTTTCACACTAAAGTGTACGGCGCTCTACTTTTCCAAAACCTAGCTTAGCTTTCATTCCCACCTTCCTGCTGCCTTACGGTTCAGGTGTCCACAGAAAGTGTGACAGAAACTGTGCCTTTACTATCCTATGAACAAATTACTAAATAATATAAAAAAAAAATATTAGCCCCGGTGCGATGGACGTGGTGGCGGTAACCACATTTATTGTAACAAAATGCAGGGGATGAGTTAAGGCAAGGGCGAGTCAAGAGTGGCCTCCAGTCAGGGGCGACCAGTTGAGCTGACATGATGACGCTAGTTGCGCTGTTTTTCTTAAACTGGCCAACAGCTTGATTCCTCCACCGAGGCAGCTGGCAAGCGTGCCGTTGCAGGGTAGTTTCAAGCGCATTGCCATAATATACGGTCTTGTGTGGCGTGCGTCCCGTCACCGCAGTGCCGGCATGCACGGGTGTATTCACCGTTTCTAATTAAAAATTATCGGTATGGACTACGAATGGCCTTTGTAGGCGTCTAAGTGTCGTGGCTTGTGGCCCATCCTGGTCAGGGTGAACCAGAGCTCTTCAATATTACCAGTTGCGAAACTTCCCATAGGGCGCATGTATAAAAAACGGCGGTTTTTATTGATAAAAATTTGGGTGTTTGCGAATGGTGGCGGCACCCATGGCCATTAAAGGAAATGCGTCTAACTACATTCTGATTGTTGATAAATACACGACGCTCATAGAAAATAAAAGTATTTGAAGACTTGCAGTAGTAAAAAATTCCTAAATATAACAGCTATATTGCCAATTAGGATGGAAAAAGAGAGAAAATTTATTTCGTAAGGCAATGATGGCAATCGAAAAAAGTTTTGGAAGAAGGTAGCAGAGCAGGTAACACCAACACAAAGCACAAGAGGCACACACACGCACACAAGGACAACGTGTGTGTGCCTGTTGTGCTTTGTATTGGTGTTACCTGCTCTGCTGCCTTCTTCCAAGAGATGTGTGACCAACTAGCTCATCGTTCGATTCTATTATAGAAAAAAACTTGTATTGATTGCTTCCAGATGACGCGATAATCCATAGACACCCGAAAAATGCATACACAAACAGGTCACTTTTTGAAGCGGAAGCGCGCTTATTATTCTTGGCGAAATTTTAAACTACGCTCTTCGCGTCGCTTGGAATAATTTTGGGGCGAGAATCCGCAAAGGCCCGAGCGATAATTGTCCATAAATGACATAATTGATCAGTAAAATAATAGTCGCGTAAAGTAGAGGATGAAAACTTGTCTATGAGCAAAATGTCGTTGATATGGAGCATTTAGTTAACTAAATGGAGTCAGAAAAATTATATCAGCCCGTAGTCAAAAAATAGTCATTGACGTCAATATAGTGTGCAGACGACAAAACAGGCATGGTATTCCCCGAAGTTCTCGAATGAAATGGCTGCAAAAGATGACGTAATTGTTCAATAATTGGTACAAAATTTGCGAAGTAGAAAATTGTTATCTCCTGCAAATATCGCAGATCTGCAGCTTTAATGCCACTTTGGATTAATAAACTGAAAATGGAAGGTAGGTAATTGCTCAAAAGACGTGATTGTTAAGTGATGCGGAAAACCTAGTACAGCGATAAAATAGTGTGCTAATATATAGAGAACGAGATTTGGTAGCAAAAGAGGTACGGGTGGTGAGGGGGACTGTCTGATTTTGTAAGCGTTGTGTAGGGGATAAATGCCAATGATAAGTATTTCCTCTCTGAGTGAGTCAGTCAGCTTACTCGAAATCCAATGAGTGAGGTGACTGTGTACAAACGAATAGTAGAAATATCAGACAAGGTTTCACAAAAAATATGAACATGCTTGAATCTTACCTAAAAGGCCAAAAATATATCGTTTTTATAAGATCAGCCATTGGACCTATAATTTAAGCGTAGTGTAGAAGCATGAATGGCGCCGTGAAAACTGGTGTTATCGGGAGTTGAAATAGTGCGAGGGCAAAGAGTTAACAATGGAGTGCAGGAAAAAAATTCCTGCGTGCTTTTGAAGACTCTAAATTTTGTTATAGCGCGACTTAGAGCTAACTGATTACTGTGACACCATCTTTTTGTTTTAAACTAAATGCTCTAGGTTACAACAGCATTGAAATAAAAATCAGGTTGTCAAAGAACCTGTTAAAATATAACATGGTATTATCGTCAGCGTACGAACCACAGTGAGTCGGACTAACAGAATCAAGAAGCTGATTAATAAACAGAATGGACAATAAAGGACTTATAATAAAGCGCAGAGAAACACCTTTATTATTAGCTTCAGTTTAAGATGCGGTTTTATGGATATTGATTATTTGATTATGATCTTTCAAGGGAGGCTTGCAAACGACGAGGTACGGGAATTGACAGGCTATGAAATTGAAGCTCTTTAGCAAAATGGAATGATTATTCGTGAAAGGCTTTTGCAGAATTCAAAGAAAAAGAGCCAGCAAATTTGCCGTTATTATTTCTGTGCATAATAAATACAGCAAACGAGACAAGAGCCAATTTAGTCAAGCTGCTGGACCGAAAAGCAAACCGACAGCGGATGATTATGTTACATTTATCTAGATAATTATCTAAGCTGCGAACTATCGAATTCTTCCTCTTACTGAGAGATTATAAAATAGATATGGAACCACAGGTAGAGATTAATTTCTTGCCAGCTTTCTTAAAAACTGGAATAACTTTTCTTGTTTTGACGCAAGCAGGGAAATTAGCAGTCTGTAAGTTGAGATGATAGTCTGAGATTATAGTTCAGGCACTAAATCATGAGGAACTGTTCTTAGGTGGTGTCAGAATATCGCATCTACTCATCGGCGGGTGTCCATGAGGCCATATAGACCAGCAAATCGATCTCAGGAAGGGAGACGGGTGAAAGAAAAAAAGGCTTCATTAGCGCGTTTTGAGATCATTTCTGGAATAAATGGATGGCTGTTCTGAAGCTGAGAAAGCATTCAATAAAAGCATTCGCAGTAGCATACGGTTTAGTGTAGACTGCGCCCATGAAGTAATTTCAGTAAGGACACTGTGCTGAGGAAAATCATCCGTTTCCAAGATTTCTTCGTAGTTTTTTCGATAGAGACAAACCATGCTGTCGAAATTGCATTACTGTCGAAAGACTATGCCTTCTACTTGTTAATGGAGCGTATATATAAAGCACCATATGCATTGCAGGCAAGGTGTAGTACATTTGAGTTCCGCCCATATATGTTGATAACAGTATCCTGTTTAGGTCCCGCTAATTGTTAACAACGCGTGCTGCTCGTGCAATTAGAGCAGAGTGTCCCTTCTCCCTGACATGATGCGTTTTAGCATACGCTCGAAAAGATGGTATTTTTGCAGCATTGGGACCTAGAAGTGCGTGGATTGTACAGCTTCCTACTTTTGAAATAATAGAATGGCATCTTGTATGTCAAGCGGGGGGAAGCAAAAGTCGACAACTGTCAGTTTTTGCAAATCATTTTTACACTGTTCTTCATTTAGGGTGCAATCGCCGGTCTGTGGCAAACGGGTCTGCCACAGTGTAATCACAGGACTTTAAAATTAGGCTATACAGCAGGGGACTGGTAAACGGCTGCGTACATAATCATGAGATATTGAAAAAAGACGATGTACAGACACGAACAGGTCATAATTCCCTGCCATAGCGACCACACACATGATGTAGCAGGAATCTATGTTTTTATTTTACCTGTCAGAATTCCCCAATGAGCCCAATGAGCTTCATTTGTCCATAGTTTAAGATGAGCATTTGTATCTACCTCTGATTTTACCAGATCGCAAAAACAATCCTCCGGATTTTTTGAATGGTCCGCTGCCCGTCGGTGAGTAGAAAATTTGCTTCAATATAAATTTGGGATGTAAATGTCTTTTGTCTATTGCGTCCTTCAAATTATTTGAATAACATTTCTGGCGGTCCACTGAAAACCGTCTTCTGGACTTTTAAAGCTGGTGCACCATTTCTTTTGGGGGTAGTCACACATACAGTCGTAATCAAGAAGCTGTCATCGGAGTGAGCCTTAGTTCTTTTGCTGTGTCTTCATCTGTTTCTGAATAATTTCCGCAGTAGACTATGCGTAGCTTTCTGATACTGTATACACTTCCCACATTACGTGAAACGCCACCCAACACAGATTAAAAACCACCTTAACCAAGCCGCGAAAAAATGACCGCATGACCTCGCTAGGGGTAACATGTCTCGTCCGATATCCAAGGCTAACGGTGTATTTCATTGTTATTTCACGCTCACATCAGAAAGTATCGGTCTTTGGCAGCTGATGTCATGTAATGTCATCCGCGGACGTCACACAACTCGTCGGACTATAAGGCCCTAGCCATGTCAACTGCCAATTACCACTTCCCTGGGCATGCCCTTAATTAATGAACATTACCTCTAATTTTGTGCCTCCGAAGCCCACAATGTAATGCAAGGGTAAAATTGCGTTTCTAGCTGTTCACCTCACACGCTTTTCTCACGCTGCATTTTTCGCAGCCTGTACAAAATAATGCTCACGCATTACAACATTACAACCGCTATGTGGAATGAGAGAAGAGTGTTGTGCATGAGCTAGCGGTAAAATGTGATAGCACATAGGTGGGACATAAAGGCGATGCATTAGTGACAAGATGCATGAGCTTGCAAATGCATTCCAGAGCTCTACAAAGAGCAAGCTGGCAGTCAGCTGTAGACATAGAGCTCCCAATCGAGCCTGGATGAGAGAACTGCTTCAAAAAGAAACAAAGAAAAAAAAAACAGCCAGGTGAAGTTGCAAGGCATTTACCAACACAAGAACAATGGCCTCCGAACCCATGTACTCAGTCTCATTGTGTCTATTTCGACTAGTTGATGTGAATCTATGCATACGTTTTGCAAAATCTGCTACGGAAAAGCGGCAATCTTGTTTCTGCCGGTAACAACGAACACTGTGGCTGGAACTTTAGCGAGAGTTAACTGAGAGAAGAAAATCTTCTATTGAAATACTTAGTGCATTGGTTGACAGCGTGCTTATGTGCGGACTGTATAGAACGAAATATTTAGCAAAAGTGAATGTTAAAGTATTTATTTGCACTATGATCGCAATTTCGGTAATTGCTTGTGGGCTTAGATCTAATTTTTACATTTGTAAAACAAATAAATATTTGATACTACTTTTTATAACCACGTATTTTCTCTAGCCTTCGCATAAATTAGAAAACAAAGTTTGGCGATAATAATAGTAAAATTAGCACAAAAGGTGATTCATTTCTTTAAAAATATATAATTTCTACAAAGAGTGAAATTGACTGAGGGACCATCATTCACCCATACAGTCCCCGCCTGAGAGACCGCTTTTCGACGGAGGCGGAAAGCAAGGCACCCGTGGGTTGTGCGATGTCAGCGCACGTTCAAAGAGCCCAGGTGGCTTAAATTTCTGGAGCCCTCCTGAGAGCTTTGGGAGTGTTAAACCCGATAAAGCAAACAAATCTCTCAAACAATGATCTAACTAAAAAACATGACAAAAAGGTCTAAGGCAACCAGATGAAAACAATGGTAATTTACATATAAAATGTTATAAATGATCTGCATCAGATGCTACGTGTCATCATAGGAAATTACAAAACTTCAAGGGCCTTTTTGAGTCAAGCACTCAATCACTCCGTATGCGCATTATTAAAATGTCAATGTGAAAGCACCTGCTTTTTTTAGTTCGGATCACAAACAAAGTCTAAAAAAAACCTACCAGCAATGTCACGGATGATTTATTGTGTGCATAAGAGGACACTTGCAACAGGTCTGTGTTCTCTACTCTGTCGTTAACAGGAAAACAAACTCGAGGAAAAAGAAACACAGTGGACTCTTTTTCGCTCACTGTTGTCTAACTACAGTACGCATTCTAAGCAAAAATATAATTAATTTCAAACTAAACTCACGTAGTTTTCTCGCACGTCTCCCTACTTCTTATTTTTCAGATATTTCCGAGATTAATACCAATCGCATAGAATTGGAATGCAATACTAGAAAAAGACTCAGTCAGAAATGAGAAATTGCGAAGGCTAATCGTCTGACAGTTTGAATAAATGTAAAGGCTAATAAAACGTCCCTCGTGCTACCTGTGATCCGGCAAGCGGTAATCTTTCCAGGTTACTGGGTATTCTGAGAGGATGAAGAGCACATGCCAATTCTCTATTAAGAAAGAACAGTTTTTCTAGGCTTGAGACACGAGGCATAAAACCGGCGCTGAATTTAAACAACGCATGAAAAATTCCTAGTCATTTCCTACAAAGCAGTTGTAAGGCGTTTTACTGATTGTGATTCCATTACTTATAAGGGGAACAAGGTAAACACCTGCGAAACACATTAGAGCCACACTAGGGCCGACGAGACTAATTAATGTGCGTGCACCTTCCAGTTGTAAGCGATCGCCTGTGTTATTCGTCCCTCGCTTTGTGCAAGGTTTGCATTGTTCTCTTTTAGGTAATACTAACCAACTAGCCCGCAGCAACACTCTCGTGAACTTATTCTATTATTGCTGCTTTGTCGGCGTATGATACCCTGGCGAAGCCATTTTACTAAAAAAACTCTGGAAAAGATTCTGCACAGTTTTTAGAAGGACAGTGACATATCACGAATGGGTTATTCTCTTGAAAGGTATGACAGACTGCAACGAAGCCTGGCAATATAGGACACTAGAAAAGAGGCCGATCAATGTTTTCAGTCTATCTCTTCTCTTTCTTTCTTTTTACAGAGGATGGCGCTCCAGTTCCTAGTGCGAGGTCTGATCTGTCTAGTTCTGAAGGTTGGTATTTACGAGAATTTATTCATTTTTGCCCAAAAAATATTATTCACACTGTTGAAGTTTAGGAATCTTGTATGGCCTGTACATTATTTCCTCCTAATTGTATGCTCTATTTCGCGTAAACACTGGCATCTTCATTGACGAGTTGTATTATGGGGTCCAACAAGGGTAACAAGATAAATTGACGAAAATCTACTGAGTTCTTTTAAGATTGATATCTGAAATGTGTAATGTACTGCTGTTGTGTTCATTTCTTTGCAAGTTAGAGTCCCTGTTAACACTTACAAAGTTACTGGAATGCTTCTCTTAGAACTCATGACGCATAATCAGGATGTTGAGGAGTTACGGTTCTCACTCATGAAGGCCATAAAACATGACAGTGTATGGGCTGATATCTTTATGGCTTAATGCTTTGCGTCACATTGCTTCGAGCTATTGTAAGGTTTTTCAGTACTCATGCATTGCTCTTACACTCGAAATAATGCAAACCCAGATGAAGATGAAGCTTCTGGCACCCCAGTAATTAAAACGCAACAACTCTCAGGTCGTGTACAAATTTTCACCTTCTAGGATACCGGTGGTACCCAATAACTAAACCGAAGTTTTTCCGATTAGTTATGTTCGAAAGTTACCGGAGTTTTCTATTTATAATTGTGCGTAACACTTTCAAAGAGGCAGGAAGGACCAGAGAGACATGTAAACTCCTCCTTAGGTGAAAGGCTCGATAGCTTTTATGATTCCCTTAAGTGGGCTAGGTACCTTTTTGGATATCACTAAGGAAGAACTATAGGTAGTAAGAATGACTCAATGGTTATGTTCAAATAGGTTATTATTTTATTTGCATGATTAATTTTATTTTACTTCTCTTATATAGCCAAATTTTCTCTTCACAGTGTATATAGTTTTAACTCCATATTTTCTTATAATGTCGGGACGCAGGGTATTTATTTTGCTTTCTTAATGTCTTTTGCATGGCTACATATTATGGAGGCTGCGTAAGTTTTCATGTACAGAGCGACGGCTGCACAGTTGTCGCTGTAGCTCAGTTGGTAGGAGCACTGAAAGCGGAATTCGATAGTCATAGATTCGGATACCACCAGTGACGTGCTGTATATATTTTATTTTGAATTCGCTCCATAATATTTTACCAGTGAAATGTTTACAGTACTAATCCATATCAACGGCAAAAAAAAAGCATCAAGAACAACATTGCGCTGTGCTTTCCTTGGCGTCGCAAACTTTTGAATTCTCTGCGTAGATGGTTTAAATTAGACCCTTGTTCTCCGGATTAGTCGCAGGGATCCCAGGCCGCCCAGTCGGAGTAGTAAAGTGATGTTAAAACAGGTCGTTATATCTATGTCTGCTGGTCTTCTGTATAATCTGGTAGCTTAGTCCTTTGTGCTGAGAAGAATGTGTGGGATAACAAAGGCAAAAATAAAATATTATAGACATGTTAGTAGCAAAGTGTATTTACGCTAGCTGACATCTGAAAAGAGAACCTGCAAAGGATATCTTCAGGAGCTGTCCACTCATAGCCTCAAAGGCGGACCCCTAGTTTTTCTGAATATAAACGAACTTTGAAATTTATAGTGACGAGATCGAAACACATAAAGACAAATTATTTCCTTTTGATCTTTCTCGGAAACTAAAGTAAATATGAAAGGTTCTGTATTTTCATAATGAGGACTTCGATTTGTTTGAAGAGGCTAAAATGTTTGTCTGTTCTCACAATTAATTCTAATATCTTGCACACAAGATCAAAAACATATTTAATAAAAAATGAACTACTTTGTTTAAAAGCTTTCACGTGCGACAAATGCTTTTATTGTGTTTGCCATCACGCAGTTTCTCTCGAAACTGTTAAGCCCGCCTACTTGATTAGAAGCAAAATAGCTGATTCGTACACCAGTGCTTACAAGTGATTAATTCAAGCATGCCTAAAAAAAGATATATGAGTGCATAGCTGTCATACTAAAAATCCTTGGGCTGAGCTCTCAGCAACGGTAATGTATAAAGTAATTCCCTGAATATTTGGCTTCCTAGGGGTTTCTTTTTTCAAACTTCTCCTTGTCCTGGCATAGTCTGTGTCTTGGCTGTAGGTCACTTGTGTAATCCTGTTTATTTAGATGATCGAAACTGCATTGCACTGTAACCTTAATTGTGGCCAAGAAAGTGGATGGACGGCAGAAGGGAAAGCGAGTCTAGATTGTTCAGTAAGCTTTCTGTTTAAAGCCACCTCTCGACGACTATTACCACTATTCTTACAAAAGCTGAGACAATATAAGCCTGTAGCGTTCCGTCATCAGGAATGTACAGTAATTAAAGAAAATTCACAATACATGCACCGATTGAATAGGTACCATCAGGAATGGTATTTGAACAGGTAAACGACATGCAGCCTGTTTTGAATTAGATTTCAACAGCGGCGGAACTGTGCTGCATGTATTGCTGTAAACAAACAGTGTAAGAAACGCAAGTTGTATGCTAAGCCTGCTTCGCATTTTTTCCAGGACCCAAGGACGTGGAGAAGGCAAAAAAGAATAAAAAGAAAGGAGGCAAAAAGAAAAAGGGCGGCAAAAAGCATGGCAAGAAGGATAAAAAACCTGAATAAGAATTTGGAGCATGGTCGGTTGAGAGCATGTCCGAAATAAATTGCATTGTCTCGACTAATTTATCAGTTTTTTCCTGATTGGGCGGTAACTTAGCCTCAAAATTATGGCGCCGAAATCTCATCATTTCGGCGCTCCATTTTCACGGTTACATTACAGTATATTCTCGTGTTATTGATAGCGATACAGCAATTTTACACACCGACAGGCTTGAAATGTCTAATAACGGCTTTGGCTGGAAGCAGAACACTATCGAAGCATTACATACGAGTCAGCGTTGGATAAAAGAATTGTTATACAGGGTGAGCGTGTACTGTGGGTTTCACACCTTTCGCCACACCTTTCAGTTACGGCTAATTCCCAGCTTGGTGCGCAAACGATGCAACCCGGCGATCAGCACAACGACGCTGCATTTGCAATAGCGCAGTGTCTGGAATGTCATTCGGCTCCTGCGGCAACCGCCCGCTCAAGCAATATAGTACGAATCGAGAATTTTGAAGCCTTCCGTGGGTCCCTTTCCCTAGCATCAGAAAGCGTGTCAGAAATTATGCCCTAAGATAAATTGTTGTAAGAAATCGAACTTATCTTGAAGATCGAAAAAAATCGATCGTTATTAGTCTTACTAAGATGAAAGATCGAAAGTTATTAGTCCTACGAAGATCGAAGATGGATCGTTATTAGTCATACGAGCACCTCGGTGCTCGCAGGACTAATAACGGCGATGACCTTTTATTCACAGACGCGGAGTAGTTACCGCCGGTTAGTCGCAGCTTATTCTGTATTCTTGTACGTACAGTCAGGGACAAAAGTTTTCGGGACGCGTATTTGTGGAAAAACATTTATTTCTTTTTTGCCTCGCTAGTTTGCATGTGTATTTTTTTTTCTCTGAATGGGGCGCGCATGTCCCCTCGTGACCAAGTAATTTCATTCTCCATATTTACGCGACCGAGCAGAAAAAAATATTTTCCCCTGAACTCGCGTCCCGTAAACTTTTGTCCTTGACTGTACGTTAGCTCATCTGCCGTATGGCGCCGTGATTAGACTTATATTTATGCCATTATGACAAAACAGCATTGACAGTAACGCACTTCTACAGCCGTTCAGTAGACTATTCACTCCAGCGAAGATCAATTTGAAAGCATCGTCTACTGTGGCTTCAGTGCGAATTTATATAAGCATAGCAACCATCAGAGAGCTGAGCATGCATAGCACCGTCGTCATCAAACCTGCTGGCAGGGAGGAACCTTTTGGGTAATCTCATGTGATCCGCAGGTGCGTTTGTTGTGAATGTGCCTGATTATCGTATTAAGCTCAATATTCTTGGCGTGTCGATCAACAACACATAGCGCAAATTATGGTGAAAATGATGGTGAGCCATTGTAAAGTACTCGAAAGTTGAGTAAAAGGGCAATGAGTTTGTAAGCGCTTGACCCTGTCCATTTTCTGGTTTCTCTCTAAACGTGATTTAGCACGTAAGGTATACTCTCTTAAAGCGAAGAAGCTGGTGCGCTTTTCGCCCACTCGTGCCATTCTCCGACATGCGCAAATGTCGATACTTCGCTTTCGCTGTGGAAGCACTCCACATTGTCGTTGCTTATGCAGATTTTGGAGCCACGAGTAGCTGCAATGAATGCGGCACAAGTGCAAGGTTTTCAAGACTGCTCCGATAATCAATAACTTTCTAAATTGAGCTGTCGAGCACGGGCAGCAAAAAATGGCACCCTGGAGCCTAAGATCCTGCTAATGAGCTCGCAAATCGCACGACAATCACGGGCTACAGCGCTAATTGCTCAGATGCCGATGATGACACTGGTGCGCTTTTTATTCGTGAAAAAAATTTCCGCTTCGTTTGTTTACATATTTTGCAAAAAAGATTTTTCAACGCAATAATATTACAAAACACAGCACAGATATCAATTTTTCCGAAACGTCCTTCAGCTTCAATTTAAGCGGACCCATTCCAGGAAAATTTAGAGTACTTTATGAGGTTCACGTTAAATGCCTTATGTATAGTAGAAATATTTTCGGTTTCTAATTGTCCCAAATGATTTGTTCTGTCAAAGCTTCTAAATTTCAATATTTATACAAAAGACATAATTACTGTTCGCACATCTTCAGATGTACTACATCAGCATGTGTCACTACAAAGCAAGCATTTTGTCGCAATGGCTGCGAGCGCATTGGATACTTGGAGAAATATTTCCCCAATGTGGGGAAATGTTTGTCTGGATCGTAGTTTCCGTGTTTACATTTTATTTATTCTTGTATTAATAATGCGCTAATTTCTGCAATTCGTGCATTTTTTGTTTGAAGTTCCTGTTTATTTTGAATTTACTTGCACTGTTTCTCGTTAGTATTGTATTATAGTTTTTCTCTGCAGGCCTGTATATTCTTTTCTTCACTGCCTAGTATGTTACCTGCTAATCTTATCCATTATGTCATAGGAGGTCCCCCGGTCAGTTTATACTTCGGGACCTCCTTCTGTAATACTGATAATCCATGCACATGTACCTCACAGTGAAAATAAAGATGAAAGATGATGATGAAAGACAATTGCCACAAGAGCTGAGAAGAACTGTTTTGTTTGTTTTTGGCAATGTCTAAAATCCACATAGTTTGGAAGTTGTAACGGTTTCAATCCCTAGATGAATGTGGATTGGTGGAAGGAAAAAAGATATTTGTCTAGAAAGCACGGTTAACCTTTGTTGCGGTGTGAAGACTATTATGAAAGGTCGTGTTTTGTAGTTGCGCACTGCATCAAGGGTAGGTAAACACATACTGAGGAGTTAATAAGAAGCCGTTACAAGCGCCACTTTCCACAAAAGGCCAGTATTGTGAACGGAAAAGAACGAGCTTGTCTCTCGCAAGAGCTAATTGTCAGGTTTGACGACCGGTTACTGATTGGTCTGCAGAATTTGAGAAGTAACAAATGCCTTATGGAATGCCCGAGTTGGCAGGAGTGAATACGTTGAGATGGCAAGGTGAGATAGGAATCGTACAAAATCCTTTGACCTAGATTGAATGTGCCAACGAAGGCCCGTTCGTACGACTTGGCAAGCGCGATGTTTTATATACATGGCTAATGGTTTGCATATACCCTAGTTACGAATGGATAGCAATAAATACCTATTCGATAACAGAAACACTAACTACATATTGAGTTTGTGACTAGGCGAATGTAAATTATATATTAAGTGAAATAGGATTCACAAGAGGTGCCGCACAAAGAAGCCGATAATAGTATCAAAGTGAAATTTGAGCATCCAATTTTTTTTTCAGCAAAATGAAAATCTTGGAGTCTGAAGAGCGCATTTATTAGAAATACTATATTAAACATTGGGCAGGAATATATAGAAGAGAACATTGCTCAAATTTATGTAGGCTGCTGAAAGAAAGAAGGAGGAGCGACAAAGATGATGACTGGTAGTCGAAATAAAGCTCGTAGCCTTAAGACCATTATGTTGCCCTGACAATAATCACTACGGTCGTGTTCTTCATTAAACACCATACTGTCGCCGCCTACACCAGTTCTCCCGCCACGGAGTGTTGCCGTGCTAAGCTACAACAAACCGACTGATTTTCGTCGACTAACCTCGTATCCTGCTGCGTCGTCTCTTCGCGAGAGAATACTGCATCAAGACACGCACCTGTCCCATGGTTCAATCTTAGCATATGTAGATGCCAGCACCCAGTACTGCGAAATAGCAACTGCAGTCAGCTGTACCTGCAAACCAGTGCTTCATAAGATTTCTACGAATCGATTCGCGGAACCTCCATCATTCTGTGCTGATCTGGTTGCTATCGAAGAAGCTCTTCGTTCTGTAGCCGCCATTACCCTGCTTCTTACGCCCCACCTTGTAATCCGCACTGACGTCCTTCGAGCAATATGCCTAATCCGACGCGTCCGTTGCAGCCCTGAAAACGCCAGGAAATACGTTGTCTGGCCGCTCACATCCCGAAACCTTGTACGAACTGAGCGGGTCCCACGTCATCAGCTAAGTTCACAAAGCTCTGCAGATTCAGCAACGCACCTTAGGACCCAACCTCATCAAGGCCTGAGTTCCCAAGTATGGATAATGCTACCCTCCTTCAAACAAGAAAGGAACACTTCGGGCGCCGCACATGTGCTCTCGTCCCTCCGTGCACGTAATGAAAGCGTTACGGACGGACGGACGTACATGATCCGTGCGCATGAGCCATTATATATAGGCTATCGCCTTAATAATTTCACGAAGGCACATCTGAGTGACTGCGCCGCGGAATTACGGAGCGCGGTACGGGCGAACTTTGTGGTCCGCAAGCAGGAAAGGACATTGAGAACAACATTTCTTTTAGGAAGTCGAGGGAGGACAATTTTTTACGAGTTTGTTGTAGTATTTTCATTTGATGGAGATTGGTGAATGTTCGAACACAGCCGTTCGCTTTGACTTCTTCATACTACCAATATGCCAGTATAGAAGCTCGTTCACTGAAATCATTTGAAGCCTCCTGAAAAAACTGATAACTTTACTCCTAAATTGCTGTGCAGCGCCTTTTTGTTGACTAGGGAAAGTATTGAAATTTATCAAATAATGGAAGTCAGTATCGCCAGTGGGCAGCAGGGATCTGTAAAGTTGTGGCAATAAACACTTAAGGAGTAACTTTTACGTCGTTAAAATAAATCGGGCAAGTCACTGCCTGACGAACTCCAAAGAAATTTTATTTTATCCGATGGCATTACTGTGCACATTGCAAAAAAAATTAAAAAAGGTGGCGCAATCGAATGCCACGTTGGACCGTTGTTGTTCTTAATATATGTAAATGATTTAATTAATGTTGTACCTACCGCTGTATCTGTTAAGTTATTCGCAGACGACTGCGTTCTGTTTAAAGAAATTTCATCCGGCAATGACCACAGCTCTGTACAAAAAGCAATTTTTAACATTGATCAGTGGTGTCTTAAATGGACTATGGAACTAAATACTGAAAAAACTGTTCCCTTACGAATAACAAAAAAAAAATCTCCCATTTTGCTTCCTTACTTCCTTCACGGCAGTATGATATTGGAAGTTAAAAAATATAAATATTTTGGTGTAACTCTTGACAATAGGTTAAATGGCAAGCACACATTACTAATATTTCTATAACTGCATTTCAAAAGCTATGGGTTTTACGATGAAAGCTAAAAACTGCCCCAGCACATATAAGAAAATTAGCTTATGAAACTTGCGTACGGTCTTCGCTTGAATACGCTTCAGTAGTTTGGGACCCGTACACGAAAAAAGATATAATGCTTCTTGAAAAAGTCAACAGGAAAACTGTTAGGTTTATATTTGGAAAATATAGAAGGGAGGACTCCCCTACACAGTTAATGAATTTAAATAACATTCATACACTGGAAACCCGCAGAAAGATTGCCCGATTGACATTCCTCTAACAGTTTAACAGGATAAAATAAAGTCAAGCTTCCAGAATGCCTTACGCGCCCACTAGTAAGAAGGACTCGCCGTGTTAATGAGCATTAACTTACTCCCATTTTTGTCAAAACTAACAGCTTTAAGTTCAGTTTTTTCCCTAGAACAGTACAATATTGGAATTTGTTACCAGCATCTGTTTTAACCTCACATAATTTTTCTGATCCATTACAACGTCTACTTACCTGCTAATATTGTTTTATGTATATTTTGCATTTGTGTGCTGCTAATATTGTATAATTTTATTCTTTTCATTATGTAACTATGTGAATTCACTCTTCCTTGGGCCGAGCAATGGCCTGCAGTATTTTCAAATAAATAAAATAAATTAATTAAATTACACATTGGTTGCGACAACTAACTTAATCTGCGACAGTACACACCTCAATTCTCGGTCCCGTCTTGCTACATTATGACACCATCAACCTCTTGTTCCGAAAGTATCCTAACCGAGCTGGGGAATACTGCGCTACTTGATAGACAGAGACACGTGGTAGACGACACACGAATGAAGCGCAAAGTTGATCATACCCAAGTATGATCAACCAACTGGCCCCCGTGTTTGCATTGTTGGATCCTAACCGAGTTTTCTGGGTGATTAGCAGGTGGTATCTAACAGGTGGTATGGCGGAGCGTTGTTGGGTCGGCGGGGTATGTCAAAGCCGAGTTGAAGGTGCCCTTATGGTGGTGTCCATGGTTCCGACGGCACCCACAGGGTTGTAACTAATGTTCACTGGGATAGTTTCGGTGCCTTACTACCGCTCTTACCGTATAGTTGGCAGCAGCCACTAGTTACTTTACACCAACACGCATTAAAAATTACGACCGCTAGACAGCGCAACTGAGCAGTCCTCCCAAGAACTAGTATACTAATAGCCAATAAGAAGATCTATTATTTGGCTTCACAGCATGCCACTAGTAAGTAGCACTACTACTCATAAATACAATATTAGCAATTGACTAACATCAGTTCTTAGAAAAATTGCATGCTCTCCATACGTCGACTTTATCGCATCGTCTCATTAGGATACTAAGGAGTCGTCTTTCAATTTGCTACTAGAAAATGCAATTGCGGTGATTGCTAGAGTGGCATTATTGGCGTCCAGCCGTTTGTGAGACGGTAGTTTTCTAGGCCAAAGAAGGATGCCTGAAGTGTGCGGAATAAATGCCGAACTTGTCCGCCTCCATGTCATCTGCGACTCCTTTGGCAACAGCGGATGTTTGCACAATTATGATGTTGGTGTATTTGCTTTCCGTCCTGAAAGACCTTAACTACAGTTTCAGTTGCCGAAAGAGTATGCTATATTTTGTAATCAAAAACGGTTTTTTGACATTTGATCGCAGTTCTGCGTTTAACATCAGTAAATTCTAGTTTTGAAAAGAACAAAAATGATTTCGTGACCTACCTCCATAATAATAAAAATAAACATTCGCCAAACCAATTTCATCAATATATGATGCGTGTCTCTCGATCCAACAAAAGCCTACCCTCATCAGTCAAATTCAGCTGACAACAAAAACTTCCTTTGCAGAAATACAGGAAGGAATATTTTTCACTTTTTCAGTGTATGTAATTAGGAAAATGAGACCTTTGCCACATAAATATACAATAAATTTGTATCAAGTCTTTGTTACATCTAAATAGGACGCATGTCACAGAGACACATGTTTCCATTGTTTTAAAGAAATATAAGGAAAAAGGTCTATGATATTATATGGTGGCACAACATTAACTTTTTGTTAGGGCTGTTCACCCATCTTTACTATTTTGTGCTCGTATGAACAGATATGTAAAGTTGTCCCATTTCAAACTTTATGTTCAGAACTTTTTAAACACGTTGAGTACTCCTTTTGTAATTAAAATCATTATTGAATAAAAATTTTCCGCTTGGCGTGTCACTTCTTTAATAATTATTCTTCTTTCCACACGTGTCCTTGTCCAATGTTTTTCGGAGCAAAGTAATGAATTCATGGGAAAATACGAAATAATGCCAACAATGACAGCTTTACCACCTATATATAATGCCGCCCGAAACCAGCCGAACACAGTTGTTCCGCTGCCTCCTTTAAAAAAACATGCTGACGCTGCGTGTTGCTGTATTTTCGCTTGCTGTTTGCTTCCTGGCTGACCTGGCCGAGGCAAAACCGAGTGAGTATATGCTCTTTTTTTGCACATAAGTTAAAATACTTCAAGATAATCGCTGAAATAACGGCCATGGCAAGGCACCTTTTTGTGCACTAGTAGGCTTCGACGAATATTATAGTGTGGGTAAATCAAGCGCTTCATAGCATTACAAGAGTGGCTGTATTGTGAATGTTCGGTTTAATGGGTGATGGGGTGGTACACCAGATTGCTGCACGAAGTAGGCGACGATCTCTGGCTACAAAAACAAAATCTAAATTACATTTGCAGCAAAGGCGAAGCAGCAGCTAAAAAGGGCAGCTACTTCATTTACACCGCCACCTCATCTGCACTCTTATTTATGTCCTCCAAAATAAATCTAAGTTAAAATGAAATTTCTTTCCGTAAGCAGAAATAGGGATTGTGTACTTGAGCATAAAAGCCATCGACATTTAGTAGTAAAAGTGAATCTACTCTTGAGGCCTCCAAATTATGCTTGAAAGCTAGCTGCGAATATAGCAGAAGCCTTCAGACTCTTATAGTTAGAAACGTTATAGACATCAAGTCTCCTATCGGTATAAGCATTTACCCTATTTGCTATCAGAGTTAGCGGGCGGCAATATTGGGAGCCCCGTATTGCGGAAGCCGCCGTAATTGTTAGTGATTTGAAACTAAGAGCACGAACTAAAATAATGTTTCCGACACGTTTTCGCCTATCTGCCGGCCCCTATAAGCGCCGCTCGATTACCTGGCCCCCGAGTTGATTAGCAACGTCGTCCGGCTGTGCAGACAAGCAGGGATTTTACGGATGCCGGCTCTACGAACGCCGTAGAAACTTTCTCTCTTTCTCTTTCTTTCTCTGATGTTGCGTCGTTAAGTGTACTAGATTGTCCTGTACACAATAGTGTGCGTGCTATTGTGGCCAGTAGAGGCGCAGTGACGTCGTCAAGGAACGTCAAGAAACACCTACGGTGTTTGCTGATACCGGCATCGATGAAAACCGAGCTCTGGTTGCAAGGTCGCACGGCGCTGAAAACAACTTGGGTTCCAGAGAACCGAGCCGGCAGGGAGAAGATGAAGTACTCGAATCTCACAGTGGCCGGCAGAGCGGCGACGAAGCGTAGGGAACATTATTTTTTGGTGCTTTTTGTTTAGCATTGCGGAACGCTATGGCGGCTTCCGGAAAGCAGCGTCACCACGATTGCCATCCGCTAAATCTGATGGTGAATAACGCGTATAAAAACGCCTATTTAACCAGACGATGCACGACACACAACATGCTTTAGTAAATCTAGCGTTTAGGCAAGTTGGTTACTTTGCTCCCATATAACTGCAGCGCGCAAAAAAGAGGACGAACACAAATGAATACAAAGGAAGGAAAGCAAGCTCTGTGCTAGTCTCCTTTTTTTCGCGCTGCAGTTAGGGGGAGGACATACAGCATGCCACTTGTGGCTGGTGTGGAACATTGGTGCTACGCTTTTGCTATATTTTATTGCCATCTGGGGTAAAGGGAACTTTCATGATTACTCAGCCCTGCAAACAAGAAAGCAAGTTGTTGGACACAACTTTTATTAGCCGTGGTATACTTTAACCCTTAATCAAAATTCTTCAGGAATGACAAAACAGGGCATTGAATTCTTGCAGAGAGAGTTCGCAAGTCCGCACCGAAATTGCAAGGCTATTCTGCAAGATTGGTTACAGCTGTTTATGATGTATGTATGTATGGATGGATGGATGAAATATAGGAGCGTTCCCTTTGAAACGGGGTGGTAGCAGTAGCTATCATGCTCATGTTTTTCCCCCACATCTTAATTATTGATTTAGAATGGTTAACTAAACCATCATTCTATTTATGAAATTTTTGTTCCTACATTACTAACATTATGTCACTTCTCTGCTTTTAAGCCACCAATCTTCCAGTCGTTTTTTGCTAGTTTCCACCGCCGGTTTATTCACCCGGCCACTGTTATCTCTAAACCCCAGAGCTTCAGGAACAGTGATTGCGCCTGCATCAACTTCCGGATAAATACCATTACATTCGAGTATATTATGGTCAATTGTTTCACTGGAGTTTCCACATACAGCACATGCGTCATCTCCATTGTTAAATTGCTTTTTGTAGCTGCGTGTTCTAAGGCACCCTGATCTAGCTTCAAAAAGTAGGGCACTGCCTCTTGAGTTATCAAAGAAATCTTCCTTCCTGATCTGCATTTTCCACTTTCGGTATAATTGCGATAAATCTGGTTTATGTTAGGCAAATGGGGAAATAAGAAAGTGATTAATAATTGACATCCACCCAAGCGCAGCCTTACGGATACAAGGCAGATCCATACAGCTTTCTCGGAAACTTCATCGTTAAAGAAAAATTCGTCCTGGTCTGATGATCGAACCCGGGACCACAACCTTTCCGAGGCACGTATTTTTCTTTAACTACTAATTTTAACTATTAACCACCATATTTCCGGGACACGAATTCACCTTTAAATACGAATTTCGCTTTCACTAGGAAGTTTCTGAGAAAGCTGTATTGCTTACATTTGCAGCCGTAAGGCTGCACTTGGGTGGATATTAATGAGTAATTACTCTACACCTTGTAAGATTCCCCAAAATACGTGATCGAACGGGGAAGTGTTTCAATCAACGCACCCGTAAGCACAACGTGACAACGAAGAGCAAGACTGGTGGTAACCAACCACTACACTGCAGCCGATGCGAAAACATCATTTCCTTGTTTCATCAAACTAAGTTTCTAGCCAAAGCTCGGAATAAGGCGGATATAGAGGTAATCGCAGTTATTTTCATCGTTTAAGAAAGGAAAAATACGGCAGCACACCTCCTATTCACCTATCTGAAAAAAAGCTGTCCTTTTTAGATGGTTACATCTAGCCTCTTATCCAAGTCAGTGCCTTTCGCTTCAGAGCGCTTTTACAAGTTTTACGTGACTATTATGTTGTTTTGCCATGATTTCACAGCTCAAAGTTTTAGTATGTATTCATAATTTTTTTTTTTTGCCGTCCTTTATACGGCTTTTCATTCGTTTTCATCTGTGATACATTTAATGCTGTTATTTATACATTTGAGCAGATGGGAATATGCTTTTATAAATGTTCGACACGTGTTGATAATTCATCTATTGCTCGGGTTGCTTTGTCATTGGTTCACGCATGCCTTCTTCCAGTTTGAAGGGTGGCTGTATCAAACGTTTTTTGATTGTTTAATTTGGAAGTTGCGCTTCTGTCCTGTCCTCTCTCCATTTTTTCTAGGAGGGTTTATTCAGGGCACAGCACTTCTTAATTATCATTTACCAACTAGCTCGTCAGAAAGTTTTACTGAGTTGTAGAAATCTTAAAAACACCTAATTCTATTAACTTACACGTTCAGGAAGTTCTAAGGAAACGTGGCTTCCAAACGATCGAATAATTTCTATGAAAAGTAGGATAAAATTATTATCTGGGAATTCACTATTTGTAAAGGTAACGGTGACAGAGCACAAATTCAGCGCATACAAAAAACTGAACAGGCTGTTTGAGTGTATAGTTTTAGAGAAACGCAGCTAAAAGTTCTCCAGATCGAGACCATATATGCGCATCCCTCTCCAATTAAAAGCTTGCACGGAAAAAGCTTTATATCACTGAAAAAGTAAAAAAACACTAATCAAAATCAAAACTCAAGGAATGAACACGTGCATGGTACCAGATTAGTATTCGTCATGTTGTAGACTAGGCAGTTCTTATGATTCTTTCAACCTGTTCATAGCTCTGATTTGGCTGTGAACCTCTTTTACTCGTTTCACAGTGCGCCGCATCAGGGCATTTTCTTATCCCTGAAATATGCCACAGGCCGAAGAATTGCTAAAATAACGTGCAACTTAAATTGTGCTTCGCGCCTAAGCGCATCATATAACAGGATCCAGGTCGAGAACTAAGGTTGATACACAGCCCATTAGAGACGAGGAAATGTACTTGATTATATTTCTACTATTTGAACAATAAGATACAGGCATTGTTTGCCACTCGTTCTTATCACTAGTAACAGAAGATTTATACAGTCGAATATCAATTGTATGAATATAATATTGTGTTATTTTTTTTTTGCTGTATTTTATTGTGTTTTACTTTCTTTAATTCAACCCCACTCCCCTCTGTAATGCCCTTGGGCCCTGAGGGTAAATTAATAAATAAAATAAATAAATAAACCGGAAGAGACCACGGGCCAATGAATTGAAGACCATTTTTTTTTTTCCATTTCTGCTTATCAGCGTGGTCTCGAGCAACTTCTCTTCCTGAACCCTGCTCCATTTTGGCTTTAGCGAAAGCCTTGTAGGAATGAGTCCGCAACGTCATTACGCGCTTTGTGAATAATGCAAAATTTCGGATAAATGTTTGTTTCATTCTGAGCGGCAGAATTCGTCCCTCATTTCTTAACAAGGGACCATTTTTTGCGTTTAACGAAAGTCGAAAACATTAAATATTTTTTATGTGCAACTGTGAGTTATGCTGCCCTTTACTATAAATTTTTTAGTAAGTACTTTTTTCGCATAATCTTTCCTTACTTTTTCTCAATATAGTAAGTCAGTTAGCGCCAATAGCAACTTTTAATCAATAGAACAGTAAGAAAATAAAAAGCCTACAATAAGAGAACTTCCCGCAGAGGAAACAAGTGAAGGATTTGCTTTCTGGATACACATTCATGGCGATACTTAACAAGACAGTTTATAAACTTTGCGGTTGCCTATTGTACATGTATCCTTAAATCTGCAGATATTTAGTTACATATCGCCCAAAATCAGTTATTTACAATTTAGTTAAGTTGTGTTACTCTGAAATGAAAAAAAAATTATGAGCCGTGTACAAGACAGCAGCATTGATCGAGGCGAAGCTGCAGAGCAAGCCTCCTAATCTACACTGCACATGCCAAGCCGCGGTCTAATCTGTATTTTCTGGCTTTAACAACGTTCTTTCGTTTAGGGACAAAAGGTCACCTTCCAAAATTCCACCTATAGTTCGAAAGAGAACTCGCAGTACTTATTTTAGCAATGTATAGAGAGGCTGGCTATTCATTTCAGGAAAGATAAAGAGCGTTTAGGAACAGCCCAAATCATGCACTGACATGGTGTTTAGGTGACTGGTTGGGCTGCGTGTTTGTTGAAGCAGCCGCGGTACTTCTTCGTAACATGTTTGGATGTTTTACATACAACGACGCTAATTAAAATGTTTTAATGAATCAACCAACTTGCATCTCCTCTCCGCCGCAATAGCGCGTTCAACGTTTTCAGCGGCGTCGCTACTTGATGTAGAAGCTACAACGCGAAAAGTAATAAAATATGTTTTGCTGATTTTTGTCTCGTGTGGCTAGTATAAAGGTTAATGAGAAAAATCGTACCCTGTTAAAATCATAACGACCGAATTCCTTGTACAGCATCTGGGACAGCCGATTCAAATTGCTGTTTTGTCCAGTTAAAAATAGTCAGCTCATAACAATTAGGAAATTTAAAGCATGTGAGGAAAGCGAGCTGCACTGTTACATTGATTACATAACTGGGAACGCACACGGTCTGGCTTGGAATGACGGCCACCTTAAGACACAATACGTATTTGTTCTCAGATAAAATAACGTCCAAGATTGTGTTCATACATTCAAAGAAACTACAAATATCTTCATTCGAAACGAAGTTGCGAAAAAACGTTGCCAGGAAAAAAACAAGAACTAAATGCATAGCCAAGCTGCACGTAAAGCCTTAAGTTTCACCTGGACAACATTAGTTCACAGTACGAAAATTATCAGATACACTTAAGATTCTCTTTAATGGTATTACGCTATTTAGTTAAGGGGTTCGTTCAGAGGCTGCCTTTGCATTGAATCATTCTCGTAAACGCAGTTTTTGGTCACCTCATTCCCGAGCCCTAACGTCTGTCCTGTAACATATCAGTGTTTCTTATTACCATACAGTACCACCAAACTACCACGTTATGAAGCTACCGGTCGTGAGCGATCAACTGGAATAGATATAAAGGCGCGCTTAATTATGCCGTTATAGATCGTACACACGAATAAGTAGTACAGTGGCTGATTCGGAATCAATGGACACTGGAAGGTTGATTCCCCTTCCACCCTCTCACCTCAGATGGTCAAAGCGATGTTGACAGCCCCTCCGTTACTACCTCCCACAGCATGTTGGGGGTTTTCATTGCTTCTTCTATTCTCTGGAAGTAGTGTTTTGCGGTGCTAATAAGCTCACAAAGTATAACTTCCATAAATGAATAATTTTATGCTCATTCATAGCACACGTAGTCACTATTAAAAGATTGAAAAACATCCTAATGCTTTCCCTCCCAGCTGTGCATAAATAGCCATTGATCACTGATTAACATTCAATTTTTGCCAGTGATAAAAACTAGGGCAGTTTTGGCATTTATTCAATGTGCTTGGTGGACTACAGCCAATATGGCTTCAATAGAAGACCTGCGTAAACATCCGTAGATTCTACCCCGAGGGAACGAAGCAAAAGTTCTAGACCGACACCACAAGATCCTAAAGCCAGCGCATGGGTAAAACATAGAACAATGCTCTTGTGAGTCTTATTCCGCCAAAGCACCAGAGAGACCTTCAATTACCCGTAAATGAAGGATAAGTGGCACAGCTTGATTCTGGTTTTTAAATTACAGATCCAGATAAAGGTAATACGGCAACATGGAGTGGCCCGGAGCCTGCTGGTGGGTATATGGGAAATCTTCTTCAATATTTTTGCCAAAACATGCTTGAAATAAAGACATACACTTTGCGACACTTTCGAATGACCGGTATCTGCAGGAAGTGAACAGTGGAGCCTCTCCAACGTGCAGATGAGAGACCAAAAGTGAAAGAAAATATTCCGGAAACATGATTTCTTAGTTCGGCCCAGATAAACCTGTCCTCAGGCAACCTTTTGCTGCTTTTCGTTTCGGCTTACCGCGTAAATTGTGTGTCACTGAGCAGGCTCTAATTTGAGCGCTTAGATAGTGAAATAGGGATTATACAAAATTGCTTACCTTAATGGGCTTATTAAGAGCGGCAGAAATAGTGTGATGCTTCCAGAAAGATTAATTGTCAGTTTATTCTGAATAGATTAAAAAAATCTGCAACCTACCTTGACGCGGCGGCTGCTCTTTTTTCAAAACGTCAGCAGAAATTCCTAAATGTACGCTCCCATTTCGGTACATTTTGATGTTGATGTTGTGATTTGATGTTGAGGCAATAAGCCGATGAGGACCACGGTCCGATCGAACGCTGCTATCCTGTAAGCAAATAAAGAAGCTCCTTAGAGCCATAACGTTCCTAACAAAGTCGGAATCATGAATACTTTACTTGAGTTTTTGTCGCAGATGATTAAAAGCGCAGTTTTGATTTTTGAGTTAGGATTTCTGTCTAATAATGCGAGGCAGTAGTTTATTTGCATGAAATTAAATTTAAATCCATCTTAAAATAGGTCCAGTGAAAACACTGGATGAAGTGTCTTCTTCGGTAATAAGCTGAGAAAGACTTCTGTTTTTCCAATGAACAACTATGTGCTTATGCATATTACACATAGCCACTATCAATGTTAGCAAATATTTCTTGTTTTCGCCGCACGGCAGGGAGGGTGGGGGGGGGGGGGGGGGGGGAGGGGGTAGCAAAATTTCAGTGTTTTACTATTCAGTGTCACCAGTATTCCAAAACCTGGGCTTTTTGCCATTCATTGATTGGGATTCATGACTACAGGCTATGTGGCTTTAACAGTAGGCACGTTTAAGCGTCCGCAGACATAGCCCTGCTAGAAGCACAAAAAAGCCCCATAGGTACTAAAGCCATCGCATTGGGAAGCCATAGTGCAAAAAAGGCCCCGTGAAGCACGAGAGTGACCTTAAGATTTGTGCAGCTTAAGAATGAACGGCACAGTTTTATTCTGGTTCCTAGTTTACACAACCTGAGGTTGGTGATTCGAGAACATGGGTTGGCGCGGAGCCCTTTGGTGAGTACAGAAAGAAAAGTTAGAGGGATTCAACGCTGCTGAAGCGGATGTAGAGCGAAAGCTTTCGGTGCGGGCATTTCGCTGTAGTCGTTCGTCTCTACCAGGGTGCCAACTACCGAATTGTTATCACCAGCGGTTTCTTCTTCTTCTCATAGCTACGCCCCTTCACGAAGTAGCTGCGGCCACCCGAGGTCTTCAAAACCTACCACAGTGTAGCTTTCGCTACAGTATACTTGAATATCTTTCCCATAATGTAATTAAAGCGTTGCACATTTTGGCATTTTCGAATAACCGGTAATTTCAGCAGCAAAGCATGCCGAACTTGCAAAAAAAAAAAAGCTGAGACAAAACAAAAAATTCAGAAAAACGTACTTTTTATTATTTCTCCGCTCTCTCCAGACAATGCTCTCCTCGGCATCCATAGCTGCTTGTTCTTTTCAGCTTACAACGGAAGTTGTGTGCCACTAAGCAGGTTGCAATTAGCGCGCTAGGATATGAAACAGCATTTGTATTATATATTCCCCCCCTAATGTGTTTACTTGGAGCGGAAGAAAGAGTGAATTATTTTCGACAGAGCATTGTCTTCAATTGAATACACTCACAAAAATTTACCAATCTTCTCGATAGTGAGAGTGGTCGTTCGGCTTGCAGCCTATTTCCGGAAACTCCAGAATTTTTGCTTTGTGTTTGGGGCTTTTTTATTACGTTGTCTACAGGCAATAAATCAATACGGTCCAGACAGACCTATTATGTTACTAAATAAGGAGCTTCACTGGGAGGTCAAACCTTCCAACCCGCTGGGAGTCAAGTATTATTTTCCTGCTGATTTCTAGTTGCAAAGCGTTACCCAGTTTGTTTATTTACTTCGCTAAAGGCTTTCGGTCCTAGTCGATGATTATTTCTAAAAGTACTTCACCCCAGAAGAACCTGGCACCATACCGGGGCATGTCTTGCACCCATTATAAACTGGTGAGTACTCGGCGGCACCACAGATCGAACCTGGTGCCTCCCCAAAGTGAGGCGGAAGCTCTACCACAAGACCATCGCTTCAGTTAAGGGCTACATCTGGGCTTCTGCCGCAGTAGGCTAGCTTATAATTGGCGATGGCGAAACTAATCAGTGACCCATCGCTTCAACATTTTGGTCAATGACCCTTTTTCCAAGCATTTCATGCGAGTAGAGCCGAGCACCAGGAGGGGGCAAATCTAGAACCCATTGAAAATCCGGAGGGTACCAGGTGGCACCAGGGATCAAACATGGTACTTCCCTGATGCGAGGCGGATGCTCTTCTAGAAGACCAACGCTTCGGTTTTCTAGATCGGTACTCATTTCCTTCCATCCTACTTAAATCAAGTTGAAATTAATGCAGTGAAAACACAGGCTGAAGTACTTTGTATGGTATTAAACTCAGAAAGCTTGTTCTTTTTTCCAATGAAGCTCTCTGCGTGCATTGATAGCACAGCTAGCCACTATTGAAGTTTTAGAAAGTATCGTCTTTTTTTGCCTTATAGAGTGAGTCAGAATTAGTCACTTACAAGGTTATTCATATTACCCGTGTCCTACAACCGGGACCTTATTGGCAATTATAGAGTGTGATTGGTAGACTGCAGCCATTATGGCTTTAGAATCAGGCACAAGTGAGCGCCCGCCAACGTTGTCTTAAGACAACGCAAAAAAGACGTTGATAGACACCGACAGGTCCTAAAGCCAACGGGCTATTTTCAGTGCTGTCAAAATCAATGAGTGCTGATAGGCGAATTCTTATTCCACCCTCGCAACTGTAATGGGCTAAGCGTCAAGTTGACAGCCCGTCCGACCTTTGTGACAGCGTCTGGAAACGTTATATCAACCCCCAGAGTGGAATTATTTCTCGGTCATGTCACCTTAGAGGTACTGCCTGCCAGAGCCGTATCTGGGACCTTATACCGCGAGCTACATTAACCGCAAAGTCGCATTTTCGCCGTGGCAGTTGCCGAGTGGGGGTCGCACCGCTCCTACATCAAATCTCGCGAACTAAATCAGTGATGTAGTACTAATGACATATGGCTAACTAGTCACTAATCAGTGCTATATAATTGCTAGCTAGTCACTAACCAGTGATATTGACTAACTAGTACTAATTGCAGCCATTCCAGATAAGGTTGGTTCATAGGAAGGGAAAGGCGCAGTATCTGTCACACTTGCTCTGTGGACACCTGAACCGCACCGTAAGGGAAGGGATGAGGGTGGGAGTGAAAGTGGATAGAGAGAAAGGGGGGCCGTAGTGGAGGGCTACGGAGTAATTTCGACCACCTGGGGATCTTTAACGTGCGCTGACATCGCACAGCACACGGACGCCACTTCGTTTCGCCTCCATCGAAACGCAGCCGCCGAGGCCGGGATTCGATCCCGGGAACTCCGGCACAGTAGTCGGGCGTCTTACCACTGCACCACCCCGGCGGGGCAAATACAAAACCTTTCACGACGCAATAGCTAACAACGTTTATTCTGAAGGAATTTGATCATATGTTAAATCTGTTTCCACTGTGTTGTGTACATTGATTTTATGTTATTTACGCTTTGTGAATGTTGTTTGTTTTATTCTGGGGGAATTTTATTTTGTACTACTTGTTTTCACTGTATTATATTCATTGTTCTGTATCCTAATTAACCCACTCCCCTCTGTAATATGCCTTTGGCCCTGAGGGTAAAATAAATAAATTTGTCGGTAGTCATGGCTAAACAGTCATGAGTAATGAAAATGACCGGTTATGACGTCATTGGTTGTGAAGTCATGGCGGGATGTTACGTCATGATGACATCACATTCTGTCATGTTTAGTAACCAAAATACGGTCATTACATTCCCGACTGGTGATGACGTCACCAGGCGATTCAAGCAGATACGAAGTTGACCCCGCCGGGCGTTCGATCCAGGCGTCCGCGCGGCGCCTTTCATTTGGACCTTCCTCGAACTCCGTAACACAGCATATATAGAAGCAGACTCAGTGCAGCAGGCATCAACGTTGTTTCAAATTTGTTTACAGGAAAGAGAAGGCGTAGTATCTGTCACAATTCTCCGCGGACACCTTAACCGAGTCGTAAGGAAAAGAAGGAAGGTGGGATTGAAAATAGAGAAAAAGAGGTGCCTTAGTGGAGGTGTTCAGAACACCACGAAACGGGCGCTTTCGCTTCATCGCACTTGTCTAAAGTACCCCATATAGCATAAATGAAGCGGTCTCTCATTGCTGAACACGAATGACCACAAGAACCTTAACCAAAAAAACGCCTCTCGCTACGTATATCCTGGCATAACTGAGCTAAGCCAGTGCCAATATTTTCATTCCCAACGCCAAAAAGGCCAACAATGTCAGCGGAGAATTTCCCTTAGCAGTAATCATTTAACGCTATCGCATTAAATGAACTTTTGCTATTCTCTGGATGCAGTGGTTTTTTAGGGTAATAAGAGCCGAAACAAATTCTTTTATTGTCTTGATGCAGTATTTTGTGGTGGTAATCTGCTCAAAAATATTTAACTTTTTTTTTTTTTAGTGAGCTATATGGTGCGTATTTGCATCACACCTACCCAGTATTAAGATATTGGGAATCTTTTTTTTTTTTTTGCCCTCCAGTGTGGGGACATTTAGACAGTTGATAAATAAATACATATTTCATGACATGGTCCATAGGGTCACGAAGAGTCGGACACAACTGAACTGAGTTTATTAACAATCAATGTTACCAGTGATTTCAAACCGGGGCTTTCTTGGCATTTATTGAAGGCTAGCGGTCGACTACAGACAATATATCTTCAACAGCTGGTCCGTGTAAGCGTTGGCAGACTATATAGTGAGGGGACGAAACAGAAGTTCTTGACTAACACCACTATGTCCTAAAGCAATCGCATAGGGAAGTCATAGCGCATGGGCGTTGTGAGTTTTCTCTCGCCAGAGAACCAGAGAGACCTTCAGTTATCCTTAGGTGAAAGATGAGTGGCACAGGTTTAATGTGTTTCTTAAATTACAGATTCTAAGCAAGGTCCTGTGGCAACATGGAGTGGTCCGGAGCCTGCTGGTGGGTATATAGGAAATATATTTTATGATCTTCGTCAAACCATAATTTGTATGAAGACATACACTTAGCGACACTTTCTACTGACCGGTAACTGCAGGACGTGAGCAGTAGAGCATATGTAACCTACGAAAAAGAAAACAGAAACGCAATAGAAAATTCCAGAAATAAATTTGGTACCATTTTTCAGTTCTGTCCAGATAATAAAGCTCTCCTTGTGCAACCTTCACAGCTTGGCAGGCTGCAATGGGCGCTTAGATATTGAAATAGGTTTCATACAAACTTCTTACCTTAATGGACCTATTCGGAGCGGCAGAAATAAATAGTATCATCCTTTTAAACAAATTTTTGTCAGTTTCATCTCAATATCATCTCGAACTAGCTCGTTTTCTGAACGAATACTTACCTGGGTTCTTACTGCGTTCTGTTGACACAAACTGGAAATTATTTAAGTACACCGTCAAACGTCTCACTAAAACTTTCGTGCCGCTTAGGTCCTTGAGGTATAACGGAATCTCCTTGGTTTATTAATCTTTTGAAAAGACTTTCCAATAAAAAGAAGCGTTTGTTTCTCTCTGCGACGTTGTCGAATTCTAAGCAACGATGGGAATCCTATTTCCTCGCGGCAGCAGAGTACAAAGCTGCGCTAAAAAGCGCCAAGGACTCATTCTTTACCTATACTTTACCTGCTATGTCGATTAACAATCCTAAAAAAAATTTGGAACATTGTTAACAAGAAATACACCTCCACAATATTACTCACATCCTCTGACGGTGTTGCGTTTCCACCTAATGAATGTGATTCTATTCTTAACAATGTTTTTGCGGCAGCTTTTCCTGACAACGTTTCTCTTGCTACTCACGAGTGTCCTGATTTTGATGTTGTTCCCATGGATCCAGTTCTATTCGAGGTATCAGGCGTTCTGAATCTTATTGAAAATCTTAAGGTCTCCTCCTCCTGCGGTGTTGACAATGTTATTTCTATATTTTTGATAAACACAAACTTATCCTGCTCCATAATCCTTAATAAATTATTTTATCAGTATCTTGAAACAGGTTGTAATCCCAATGATTGGAAAGTTGGGAAGGTGATTCCTCTGCATAAGTCTGAAAATAAACATTGTCCTCACAACTTTCGTCCTATATCACTCACTAGTATCCCTTGTAAGATCATGGAACATGTTATATACTCGCATTTTGTTTCTTTTTTAGAGTCGAATTCCTTTTTCAGCATAACTCAGGATGGATTTCTTAAGTAATTTTCATGCGAAACTCAGCTAATATGCTTCACGCATGACCTTCATTGCATCATTGATCGCGGGATTCAGGCAGATTGCATATTTATTGACTTTTCTAAAGGGTTTGACAAGGTCTCTCATGAGCTTCTCTTCCTTAAATTAAATAACCTGAACATTGACCATAACGTGCTTGCATGGCTGAAGCGTTTTCATTCAAATCGTTCATAATATGTTACAGCAAATAACGTGATTCACATTCTATACCTGTCCATTCTAACGTGCCTCAGGGGTCCGTTCTCGGGCCTCTCCTTTTTCTCATCTATATAAATGACTTACCGGCTAACATTTCTTCTTCAATTACCCTTTTTGCTGACGACTGCTTTATTTACCGTGTAATTATTGATGATAATGATGCCTCTTGCCTTCAGTCTGATAATAACAAGGTTCTTGATTGGTGTAAGGAATGAAATATGAAATTAAATATTAATAAGTCTAAGCATGGTGCACGTTTCTCGTAGTTCCAGCATACCCACTACTTATCAGATTTACAATGTTTCTCTTGAGACTGTGTATTCTTAGAAGTATCTAGGTGTTTACGTTTCTTCTAACGTATCTTGGAAACCCCCCGTTGACTGTATCATAAATAACGCAAACACATGCTAGGGTCCGAGAAATTTCTCTCGTTCATCCAGTTCTTTAAAATTATTGCTTTATAAAACTCTGGTACGCTTTAAATTAGAATATTCTACATCTGCCTCGAGCCTTGGCATTGATTTACTCGTTTCCGAGTTGGAAGCTGTGCAGAACCACGCCTGTCGCTTCATATTGTCAAACTATCACAGAACAAGTAATGTAACTGCCATAAAATCCAATTTGTCCCTCCACTTCTATCTCACCGCAGATCAGTAGCATCATTATCTCTTTTTCATAAAATTTACCCCAAAAGCTACCTGAAAGAAAGATTACTAACGAGACCATCTTACATATCAGTGCGCAGTGATCACCGCCATATAGTCGGGGTTCCATCTAGTTACACAAAATGTTTCCATGACTCATTCATAATTAGAACTTGTGTCAGTTGGAATCACCTTCCCTATGATATCGCATGTATATCAGATAACGGCTCATTTCGCAAAGCCATTGTTTTTCTTTGAACGTATCTATACTTGTTCAGTTCAGTTCAGTTCAGGCGTTCAGTCGTGTCCGACTCTTCGTGACCCTATGGACCATGTCACGCCACGCTTTCCGGTCTCTCACTATCTTCCTAACATCACATAACTTCATCTGCAGTGCCTCGAGGATGCCATCTAACCATCGCGTTCACTGCCTACCCCTTCTCCGGCAACCCTCAACCTTTCCCAACATCAAATCTTTCTCCAGCGACTCCTCTCTTCTCATCAGATGACCAAAGTAGCTGAGCTTTAACTTTAAAATTTGACCCTCCAATGAGCAGTCAGGGTTTATGGTCGACAATATCGACTGATTTGATCTTCTGGCCGTCCAAGGAACTCTTAAGAGTCTTCGCCAGCATCACAATTCAAACGCGTCAATTCTTCGGCGGTCAGCCTTTTTCACAGTCCAACTCTCGCATCCATACATCACAACTGGAAAGACCATAGCACGAGTTATTAGGATCTTGTTTGGCAGACTAATGTCTCTGCTCTTTACTAGGCGGTCAAGAACAAGAATTAAATACTTGTTACTATGTTATTATTTGCCCTTTATTTCCTGAAGATAGTTTTTACTTATCCCCACTGCATTCTGAAGTTTTGTTTTCCTTTTTCTTTTTGCGCATGTTTTTGTGTACTTGTACTGTATTTTTTCTGTAACTTTGCTGTACTTTCATATACTTTTATGCATCCCGCTCCCATCTGTAATGCCCCCGGGCCCTGAGGGTAAATAAATAATAAATAAGTAAATAATCAGTAAATAAATAAATATAAAAATCTGTATTCTTCTTGAGGCTCCGACTGCTGTTTTTTCAGCACCTCAATAGACTTTCTTAAATATGCGCTCTGATTCTGGTACATTCTGGTACGTTCGGTTCAGACAATAAGCAGATGGTGACCATGGCCCAGTTCGACGCGGCTATGCGGCAAGCAAATAAAAGAGCTCCCTTTCAGCCATAAATTTCCACAAATGGTAAAAGTGAAGTATTCCATTCTTGAGTTTTTATCACAGATGATTAACAACAAATTTCTTTTTTCGCGTTAAGATTTCTGCCTAATAATGCGAGACAGTAGCTTA